>NC_081355.1:49372908-49996658 GCF_030684315.1 Stegostoma tigrinum
TCAAACAAGTTATCATTGCAGTAACAGCATAAAAATAGCACTAACTAAATTCATTAATGTCTATCCACTGTGACTGTACCTGTAGTAATTAATCCCTTTTCATTTCATTCAACCAGTTGCTGGCCTTTGACATGTTTGAATTGAATAGAATCGAATCCCTACAATATAGAAACATGCCCTTCAGCCCAACAAGTCCACACCGAACCTCAGAGAACCCCGCCCCATTCCTCTGTAACCCACCTAAGTTACACCTCCCTGAACACTATGGGCAATTTAGCATGGCCAATCCACCTAACCTGTACATCTTTGGACTGTGGGAGGAAACTGGAACAAACCCACACAGACGCGGGGAGAACGTGCAATCTCCACACAGACAGTTGACCGAGGCTAGAATGAAACCCGGGTCCATGGCACTGTGAGGCAGCAGTGTTAACCACTGTGCCACCATGCCATTTGAATATACTATCTCTGTGTGAGCCCTCCCTAACCTGGTTCTAACATCCCCTATCCAATGATAGCAAATCCTTCCTTTGCTAGTGCTTCCCCAGTGTCCCCTCCTATACTCGACCTCATTCTGCCTGTCAGTGATATTATCTTGATACATGTCAAATTCCATATGTACACTAAATGCAGCTCTACTTTCCTACCACTCTCTCTGATTGCCACTCCTGAATGAAAGAAATTCTGCTCAACTAAACTTTGGGAATATCAAGATCATTGCCTTCAACTCTCAACTCAAACTTTTCAATAGTGAGCAATTACTCAAAACTAGACCAGACTGCTCGCAGACTTGGACTGCTATTTAATCCCAAGAGGAAATTTCACTGCATCACTAGAAATGCCTCTTTCTACATCCATTCTTGCCTCATTTCATTTGTTGCTGAAACCCTCATCCATGCTTTTGTTACCATAACATAAAAAGTTCAGACAGCGACCTCAGGACGTATATACACTGTTCATAAATCTAGCTAAAACTTTCGACAGTTTGAGTTGACGTAGTCTATAGCATTTGCTCGCAAAGTTAAAATGTCCGGACACATTTGCCAATATCCTGCATCTTCTGCATGGTTGCACCTGAAATGTTCATTGCCTTTACAGTAACTAGCAGTGAAAATCAAGGATAAATTATGTTTCACCAAATCTTTAATCTCTTCTGCACTTCATTGCTTTGGAACCTCACCAGAAACATGCCCATAAGTGTCAATATTAGATTTCATTCATTGGGTCTGTTCAATCAGCCACTCTTCCAAAAAAATCACAGAGCCAAAAAATGAGAGAGTGTTTGCAGGCAAATGACAGTGCTGTTAACTCCATAGCAAGACATCCAAACTATGGCAAATTGCTTCTCAAGTACTTCCAGAACAGTGTCAATTCAGTGTTTCCAAAACCAAAGTTATGTTTCGATTTAAACAAGACATACACTATGAAGCACCGGGTAGGGCCATTAATGATTCAAGTCTTAAAGTTGTAGAAAAATTTGCATATCTTGGTGTTATGTTCTCTTAAGAAACCCCTATTGATGAAAATATCAGAGAACCCATCCAGATAGCAAGTACTCCCTATGGCTGATTCCAGATCTTGTTTGTAAGCATGAAGCTCAAGTATAAAGTTAAAATTTACCAGTGTCATTTTGGTTATTAACCTGTTATATGGTTAGAGAATCCTGGGTGTGCTCTTGACACCAGATGAATAGCAGTGTGTATCAAGCACATTTTTGTATGTATGCAGACACCAATTTTAGTAGTTTCACCAATGCTGGACATACCTCCAATTACGTAGGCACTAAACTGCGTTATTTCTTCCTGAAAATTCACTGCCTATTTTTCATCTTCTAAAACATTCCTAAAATTTTGCCAATTTGTTGTTCATCTGAAATATTGTTTCTTAAATGATTCGGTGTCTAACATTATTTGATTAAGCTCCTGTGAAATACTTCAAACATTTTATTGGTGATATCCTCTCATAATATTATTATGAAATGAGCACTTAATACATTGTCATCTATTTTTGTTCCTACCCCATGGCTTTTTTTTAAATCTAATGGAGAAAATTCTTTTACAAGAAAACCTTAATTCATTCCTGCCCCTCTTTACCACACTTCTTTACTACACATGCTATCTGCTTCGTATATCATAGATATTCTACAATTAGTATGTTAGATATTAGTCTAAGATAGTTACACAGCTTTGGTGTCTGCATACATTTAGATATGTGCTCGATACACACTGCTATTGCAACTTTGTAAAGGAGGAAAGAAATCAGTTTAATCCTTAACTGAGCAAAGTTTTGCTTCTGTGAAAATGCACCAACCAATGAATAGTCACCTAATTCACATTCATCAGTTTCCAATCTCTTCTCTGGTGTGTCATTAATGCTTTCAACAATACAATGCACTTTGAGTGGCAGAATACTTGATGTCTCATGACATCCGATTTTCAACAAAAATTGTAATAATCCCAAATTCTAGCTGTTTTTTTAAATGTCACCGCTGTGGCGTAAATTAATCAGTTCTCAGCAAGGACTGCAAGTGAACCAGCTCATAAGAGTAATAGGTTTGATCTCAGAGAGGACAAAGAGAGCATTCCCATTCCATACTACTCAGTTGTATCTTCTGTTGAGGCATTTGGAAGCAGAATAGCCAATGTAGCAGAGCTGGCTGGTTATGGGATGGGAGATTTATTTGAGGATCAAATAAAGTTACCAAAAAGTTACTTTTTGCATATTTAAATAATATGGCATTTATGAATATAACCACGGAAATCTCAGACACTCAAATAAAAAAATCTTTAATTTTAAATCATGTTATTAATAAAATGTTAAAGAGTTTGGAGGTCATTTAGATCGTATCTCAAGAGAAAATACCATGCAAAGCTTTATGAAGCTATTTTCACATCCTGATCTGCAGCAAATGTTTGTTCCGCATTGAGGTACTCTATTTATACCCCAGAAACAGCGCCAGCTGGGATCCGCTGTGAGAGGCCTGTGATCGGCAACATTTCAGTTTATTTCTGAAACAAAAGGAGTCACAATTCTACCTGGCATGATATAATTTTTTTTGCTCCTTGGTAATGGTTTCTGTGGATGGTGAATGATCACAAGATGTACATTTTCTAAATATACGTATGTTTTATTTTGTTCTCTGCTTGATAATCTGTTTTCTACCAATGCTGATTCCAATATGGACCCCAGCGCAGCATAGAAGAGTGCATGTGCCTATTTTGTTTAGTAGGATAACTATGAAATGTTTATACCTTGCTTGCTGGAGGAGTAATACTTGGGCTGCATTTTACCAAAAATCAACTTGAGTTAATTTTGGAGAGTTTCATGGAAGGTTTACCTCAATGAGATCTCATGGCTTTTCTCAGGCACATGGTAGGAAAGAGCCAAAAATGGATATCACAGACTCCATGGTGGCAACATGGGTTATTAATGATGTGAGTCCGGTTATACATAACAAGAAGACTTGCTATCTTTTTGGCAAAAATCTTTCCCAAAAACTCAATACAACACTGACTCAGCCAAAAACTACAATCATCACCTTATGGTTACTGATGTAAACTTCACAGTGGAATAAGTGAAAATTCAAATTTAAAATACATACAAAATTTTCTGTGACTTTATCTTTATTTATCTAATGGGCATAATGATGAGAAGAAAGGCAAACAAAGCTGCAAGCAAGTAAGCAAAAATAAACTGCCTGTCAAAGAAAATAACCAGTGTTTATACAATGAGGAAATAATAACTTTTGCTTAAATCATAAAAATATGGTCACAACACAATTTTGAATGCAATATTACAAATCAAATTTTGATGTGATGATTTATGATTCCTTTTGTACACTAATGATTGATGACTAATTAACTTATCCTATATCTCCAACATTAATGATGCATAAACCCAGAAGACCCAGTTAATGTGAATGCAAATAGTGGTGTGTATTAGTAATTAATAATGTGTTTTATGGTATGTGATCTTACTTTAATTCTGAATGTTCTTAATGTATGAAAACATTCAATCAAATTATATTAGCTTCCCAAAATAATTGGTATCCTACGTTTCAAGCTTGATTTATTCATTCATATGATCTAGCTCTTGTTTTTGTCCTGATCCTAACGGTCATTTTCTGGGGAATTAAATGTATTTGTCTTTTTGCAAATCTTGGACAAATGTATGTATAGTCAAAATAAGTAATTTGTCTTTGTAAAGGTTGGTAAATATTTTTGTTATTGATATAATTTCAAGGAAGCAATATCATTTTTTAAACATGTTAAAACATGTTAACATGATCAGTGTTAAGTTACAAAATAGTCTCAGTAATAACTAGTTGTATTAGTGGTGTTGCTCAAGTGAAATAATGCCCTGAACGTCACTGCTGCTCAAAACATATCACAAGTAAAGATGATGGAAGAACCTATTATCAACAGATTATCTCTCAAATGTGAGTAATTCTCTTGCGCCTACCTTACCTCCTCAACTGCAAATTAAGAGCTTAAATTTTATATTACGATTTAATGTGGAAAAACATTCCTAAACACTTCACAGACAAAATCACCATCAAGCCAAAAATGGAAACATTGAGATCATTAGCTAAAATATCAGTCAAATTAAGGAGGGCTTTAAAAGAGGAGAGAAAATTGAAACAGCTTCAAGTAAATCTTGATCATTGATGTACTTTCCCTTTTGGACCAAAGTCATGCATCGAGTTTTACATATTCACCCTCATACTCAAGTCATTTCATTCTTTTCCAGTCTTATCCTTGTAATCTACAGCCTTTCAGCAGAACGTCAAGTTTCTCCAAATCTAGTGTATAGTCCATCTTCCAATCCCCTCACCCCACCAGTGTTATTAATTATCAAAATCTAAACTGTGGATTGTCATAGAGTCATAGAATTTACAGCATGGAAACAAACCCTCTGGTCTAACTCGTCCATGGCGACCAGATATCCTAAATTAATGTAGTCCCATTTGTATTTTCCCCTTAAATGATTTTGAGCATGAGGATGAAAATTTTAAAAAACTAATGCATAGGTGATCTAGACTCCAACGTACATCAGTGATCAAGATTTGGTACAATGTAAGATATAGGCAGTAGAGTTTTTCTTGAGATGGAAGACAATGTATGTGGTTTTCCTAGAATGTATCTGGTGGAAATTCTCTCGTTCAGGAGCGAATTAGGCTGACAATAGAAACGAATGTTGAGGATGTAGATGGTATAAAAATGGCAGACGAAGTTTAATCCAGTTAAGTGTGAAGTCCTGCACTTTGAGAGATCAAATGTTAAGGAAATGCATACAGTTAATAGACAATAGACAACAGACAATAGGTGCAGGAGTAGGCCATTCGGCCCTTCGAGCCAGCACCACCATTCATTATGACCATGGCTGATCATCGACAATCAGTATCCTGTTCCTGCCTTACCCCCATAACCCTTGATTCCACTATCTTTAAGAGCCCTATCCATCTCTTTCTTGTAAGTATCCAGAGGCTTGGCCTCCACTGCCTTCTGGGCAGAGCATTCCATTTATCCACCATTCTCTGGGTAAAGAATTTACTCCTCAACTCTGTTCTAAATGGTCTACCCCTTATTTTTTAAACTGTGTCCTCTGGTTCTGGACTCCCCCAGCAGTGGAAACATGCTTCCTGCCTCCATAGTGTCCAATCCTTTAATAATCTTATACGTCTCAATCAGATCCCCGCTCATCCTTCTAAACTCAAGTGCATACAGCCCAGTCGCTCCAATCTTTCAACATATGATAGTCCCGCCATTCCAGGAATTGACCTCATGAACCTACGCTGCACTCCATCAATAGCCAGAATGTCCTTCCTCAAATTTGGAGACGAAAACTGCACACAATAGTCCAGGTGCGGTCTCACTAGGGCCCGGTATAACTGCAGAAGGACCCCTTTGCTCCTTTTCTCAATTCCTCTTGTTATGAAGGTCAGCATGCTATTAGCTTTCTTCACTGCCTGCTGTACCTGCGTGCTTGCTTTCATTGACTGATGTACAAGAACACCCAGGTCTAGTTGTACACCCCCTTTACCTAACTTGACTCCATTGAGATAGTAATCTGCCTTCCTGTTCTTGCCACCAAAGTGGATAACCATACATTTATCCACATTAAACTGCATCTGCCATGCAACCGTTCACTCACCCAGCCTGTCCAAGTCACCCTGTATTCTCATAACATCATCTTCACATTTCACACTGCCACCCCGCTTTGTGTCATCAGCAAATTTGCTAATATTACTTTTAACGCCTTCACCTATATCATTAATGTATAATGTAAATAGCTGCGGCCCCAGCACCGAACCTTGTGGAACCCCACTGGTCACCACCTGCCATTCCGAAAGGGACCCATTTATCACTACTCTTTGCTTCCTGTCAGCCAGCCAATTTTCAATCCAAGCCAGTATTTTTCCCCCAATACCATGTGCCTTAATTTTGCTCACTAATCTCCTATGTGGGACTTTATCAAAGGCTTTCTGAAAGTCCAGGTATACTACATCCACTGGCTCTCCCTTGTCCATTTTCATAGTTACATCCTCAAAAAATTCCAGAAGATTAGTCAAGCACGATTTCCCCTTCATAAATCCATGCTGACTCTGACCTATCCTGTTACTGCTTTCCAAATGATTCGTAATTTCATCTTTTATAATTGACTCCAGCATCTTTCCCACCACTGACTTCAGGCTAACCAGTCTATAATTCCCTGTTTTCTCTCTCCCTCCTTTCTTAAAAAGTGGGACAACATTAGCCACCCTCCAATCCGCAGGAACTGATCTTGAATCTGTACAACGTTGGAAAATAATTACCAATGCGTCTACGATTTCTAGAGCCACCTCCTTGAGCACCCTGGGATGCAGACCATCAGGTCCCGGGGACTTATCAGCCTTCAGACCTAACAGTCTATCCAACACCATTTCCTGGCTAATAAATTCCCTTCAGTTCATCCATTACCCTAGGTCCTTCAGCCACTATTATATCTGGGAGATTGCTTGTGTCTTCCCTAGTGAAGACAGATCCAAAGTACCTATTCAACTCTTCTGCCATTTCCTTGTTCCCCATAATAGATCCACCAGTTTCTGTCTTCAAGGGCCCAATTTTAGTCTTAACCATTTTTGTTTCTTCTCACATACCTAAAAAAGCTTTTACTATCCTCCTTTATATTTTTGGCCAGTTTGCCTTCGTACCTCATTTTTTCTCCACGTATTGCCTTTTTAGTTATCCTCTGTTGCTCTTTAAAAGTTTCCCAGCCCTCTGGCTTCCCGCTTATCTTTGCTATGTTACACTTTTTTTTATCTTTATACAGTCCTTAACTTCCCTCGTCAGCCATGGCCATCCATGCCTCCCCTTAGGATCTTTCTTCCTCTTTGGAATTAACTGATCCTGCACCTTCTGCATTATATCCAGAAATGGGAGGACCCTGAACAGCATTCATGTACGGAGGGATCTTGGGGTTCAAGTTTACAGCTCTCTGAAAGTGGCCACGCAAATAGATAGAGTGGTGACGAAGCCTTATGACATGCTTACCTTTATTGGTCACAGAAATTACTACAAAAATTCAGATGTCATGTTGCAACTTGATAAGACTTTGGTTAGGCCACACTTTAAGTATTGCATTCAGTTTTGGTTACACGTTACAGGAAAGAGGGTGCAGAAGAGATTTACCAGGATGCTGCCTGGATTAGAGGGCTTGAGCTATAAAGAGAGGCTAGAAAAGCTCAAGTTGTTTTCTCTGCAGCAGCAGAGGCTGAGGGGAGACTTGACCAAAGTCATAAAATTGAGAGATACATAGATAGAGTTGATGGTCAGAATCTATTCCTCAGAGCTGAAATGTCTAATGTGGGGGTGGGGCACGGAGTGGTGGTTTGCATCTAAAGGGGAGAGGGGCAAGTTCAAAGGAGATGTGAGGGGCTAGCTTTGTTTTTGCACAGAAAATGTTATGAATATGGAATGCACTGCCAGGGATAGTGGTCGAGGCAGACATGATAGGGGCATTTAACGGACATTTGGATAAGCATACGAACATGCAAGGAGTGGACATAGGGATCAAGGGTGGATAGAAGGAATTAGTTTAATTTGACATCATGTTCACCATAACATTGCAGGCAGAAAGGCCATTCCTGTGCTGCACAGTTCTTTGTTCTATGGCTGAGAGAGGGGTTGTGGAGAAAAAGAGTTGAATGTTGACTTACTTGTGTAATCTTATGTCATGTTTGTGGATAATGTCACCCACAGTGAAGGAGAATGTGGATGATTAAGGGAAACAGATGATGAATAATTCTTTGTATTATTTCAGAGATATTTGGAACATAAACAAGAAAATATGCTAATGCTGGATATGCTCTGGTTGTGATTGAATAAGGAAGGCTAAAACAAATTGATGGCTGCCCCAATCAAATAAGCAATGGGGAGAATTATCGGATGGTGATAGTATCAATTGCATCAAAGACTACAGAGAGATGAAGAAAGCTGATGAGGAATAGTGCACCACTGACACAGTGACAAACTTATTCCAGTATTGTGGCAGTATAGAACCTGATTGGACAGATTAAGTTGTGGGAAAGATGGTCAAACATACAAAATATTTAAAAACATTAAAGAAAGAAAGATTAGGGATAGCAAAGGCATAAAAATTGAGGGTGAGTATTATGAAAAGGCGGATGGTAATAGTTCTGAGAGGCAGGGGAATGGTGACTGAGAAGTAAAACTGAGGAACAGAAATAAATTAGTATGAATAAAGAGATAGTAGTTGAAGAATGAACTGTATCATAGGTTCATAAATCCCCTGAACCACATGGTTACATTGCAGAGAGATGAAGGAGGTGGCTATGAGATAATGGATGCATTGGTGGTTATCTTCTAACATTTGCTGCATTTCGCAAAGGTCCATGCAGACTGCAAAGTAGCAAATGTAACCCCTCTATCTAAAAATGTATAGATATAGAATGGAGAACTACAGGTCTATTAGTTTGCTGTCAGTGTTGGAGAAAACTTTGAAATTGATTATGTGTATGATAACTTAGAAAATAATGGTAAAATTGGACTGAGGCAATGTGGATTTTTGAGAGGAAGCTGGACTTGGGCAGACTAGATATTTGGTAAAGAACTTGGCAGATGGAATATAATGTGAATAAGTTTGAAGTTATTCATTTTGGTAGAAAATAAAACAGAAAGACAGAAATATTCTTAAATGATATGAGTGTGTCCAAAGGGTGTCTTTATTCATGAATCACCAAAAGCTAGCACGCAAATGCAATGATCAATTACAAAAGCAAATGATATGTTGCCCTTCATTGCAAACAGATTTAACTACATAAATTAAGATGTCATGCTACAATTGTAAAGAGCCTTGGTAACTGCACCTGAAGTAACGTTTGCAGTTTTGGTTTCCTTACCTAAGGAAGGACATACTTGCTGTGGAGTTTCACCAGACAAATCCCCAAGATTGCAGAACTGTCTTATGAGGAAAGGTTAAAGAAACTGGACCTGTATTCTCTTGAGTTTCAAAGAATGAAAAGTGATCTTATGAAAATTTTTAAAAAATTCTCCCAGGCATAATAGCATAGTTAGGATTCGAAGGGTCTAGGCCCAAAACGTCAGCTTTTGTGCTCCTGAGATGCTGCTTGGCCTGCTGTGTTCATCCAGCCTCACATTTTACTATCCCGGATTCTCCAGCATCTGCAGTTCCCATTATCTCTAGTTAGGATTCATTGCCTAGTTAGTGTGTCCAAAATCAGATTAGAATAATCTCAGAATAAGGGGGAGGCCGATTAAGACTGAGATGTGGATAATTTTCTTCAATTAAAGAGTAACAAATCATAAGGCTGTGAAGCACAAAAAATTGAGCATGTTTGAGGAAGAAATCAGTAGATTTATGGAGATTGACAAAAGTAAGGAATATGGAGACTGCCACTTTCCTGTGCTTTGAGGTAAGTGATCAATCATGAACTATTTACATATCAGAACATGCTCAAACATTCTCCTGTCCTGTGTACCCAGAGAAATTTTTCAAATGTCAGATGTCATAAGGTCAGAAAGGGAAATAAAATACTTAGCAAATAAATGGGAATAGGATTAAATGAATAGACCATAAACTCTTTGGACAAGGTGGACATTAAAGGCAGATCTGATGGTGGGTGGCTAATTCAGTTATATGCCTGGGTCATTCAAGTCTGTGCCCCTTAGATATGAGGGAATAAAAATGGAATCCATATTAAAGGAGTGAATAGAGTGGTACTTATATGTTGTACAACAATTAATACTTGTGGAAGTAAGACTATATATTTGTAATAGTTTTAAACATCAGACGTCTTGTTAAAATGATACTTAGGCATGAAATGAGTCACCTATAATAAGATTACTTCACAACAATGATGCAATATTAAGTGTCTCAATCCTAGGAGGGAAACAGTTAAGATAATGCTGAGAATAATGGTTTTATACAGCAACTTTGCTTAACCATTGCCTCTAAGTTGTCCTGGTACTTGATCATAAATAACCACAAACATGATTTAGCCTCCCCCTCATTACGTTGAGATCAAAGTTTGGCCTAAAGTAAAATTACATGTTTGGCTAAAGTACAATCTTACTATGACAATTAATGCTTTTGATAGCTTCAATCAACATTGGCAGGAAAATTTATTTATTGAGCAAATATTTGAAGGAGAACTTTTTCTTGAACATAGTGTCTCTTCTGACTTCAGAGTTTTGAACATATCACTTATTACGAAATGGGAGAAAAAAAATTACCATTATCCAGTCACTGCCATCCTCAATCTGAATAGGCTTCATAAAAACCCAGAGATGACACAGTGTAGAGCTGAAAGAACACAGCAGGCCAGGCAGCATCAGAGGAGCAGAAAAGTTGATGTTTTCGGTCGGGACGCTTCTTCAGAAATGTCAAGTTTCCTGCTTCTCTGATGCTCCCTGGCCTGCTGTATTCCTCCAGCTCCATATTGTTTTATCTCTGACTCCAGGATCGGCAGTTGTTACCATCTTCAACAAAAACGTACACATTTTAAAAAGGGAAGGTGATATTCTGAAAAAAGAAAAGCCTTTTTTTCAAACAAGTGAGATACCTGAGTTATTTTAACAGAAGCCAAAAACAATATTTTTTTATTGAAATGCCTCGAGATTTGTTAAACATTAAGTTAAGCTGTACTGCCCTAGGCAATAAAATGTTTTCCTTTCCAGATCATTGTGTGCTTGTGTTTTTAATCAGAAAGTGTGCATTTGGCATGAAATATTTTTTAAAAATGAAAGATGTATAAAGAATGTGATAAGTCAAGAATATTTACACTGCTCTCTTCATCTAACATTAAAAGCTTCTATTATTAATAACTTGTCTTTAAAATAACAGAAGGTACTATTGTTTTCAATACATACCTTACAGATCCTGAGGCAGGTTATGCTCCAAGAACAAGAGAGATATCAATCCTTTTGCTCACTTTAATTAACTACAGTTTCAAGAACCAATCTGATGGTTCTTTTTCCTCATTTTGTCTCTGTCTGCCCTCATGCTTTGACTTTTTGTAGCAGTGTGTAATGAGTGACAACAGGATGGCAACTATTTCACATCTTTAACGATTTTTATTTCTATTGACATCTATATGGTTTAAAACTTCAGGATTAAGCTATTTCATTTTTTCCAGCAAAGCATCCTGCTGAGCCCTTCCCAAGTTTTGACCAGTGCTTTCACTCAGCTGGTTTCCAATTTTTATTTTCAATTTTACTGATGCCTATTAATAGATAGAAGCTCCAGAATTAATATTCTGAATTGAAGAACGCCCACTATAAAAATTCAAACAGTAAACAACATTTGGCTGGGCAACTTGTTTGGCTCTTTAAGAATATAAACAGAAATGGTTTCTTTTTTTTCATTTTGGCCGTTTTGATCAGTTTGCACTATTTACACCAACTACATAATGACTTGTCAGTTTTATAATGTTCTTCTAATGTGAGTCTGACAGAACAACCGGCTGGAAAACATGTGCAGAGTCATTTAATTTGGACAGGATACAGGTTAAGCATTTAGCCAGAAGAGAAGCAAGTGCTGGCAAGCTGAGTGTAGATTGAGTTTGCTGCAGGAAATAAAACAAAATGAATTACCTTTCACCTGCAGGGAGCGACAAACCTGGAAAGAGGAAACTGGACCACAGACACTAGTCTGAACTTCAATTCCTTGCAGGCCTTTCATGTTGGACTAGACGGGTGCAATGCAGAGTATATGCCTCAATATTTTATAACACTTTGCAGTTAGTGTTAACCAACATATTATTCTTGGCCATATGTTATGAAGCTTCCTTGCTAGATATACAAGTTTATTCTTGCTAAAAGTTGTCATTGAAGTAAATTGCTTATTGAAAGTTAGAACTATTTTGCATTGTTTGGATCTTTAATACTTTTGTTTCAAATGTTTTCCTCTATTTGGATTTACAATAGAATCGGCCCGGTCATAGAAACCCTTAATATGATTGATATGATTTCAGTATCACCCTATTTTGTAAACATGACCTTCCTTGTTAAAGATCGATCTTAAAAAAAAATTAAAATAATTAGTAACAAAGCATGTTCTCACTACAATTTATTGGATATGGGTTGTTTTCATTGCGCATCTTAAAATGTCTGAAACCTGTTTTATGAGGAAGACCAGCTTTAAATAGCTGAAGTGGTTGTACTGGCGGTTGGGTTCAAAGGTCATTTCTTACTCCAAGCACATGAGTCAGCTTCACATTGAACAAATTTTTACCACAAAACCAGCCTGTTTTTTCATCCTCACCAATTAGGTTCTTAAGAGAGGTCTGGATTGACTCAGGCTTTGTGTTCCAACTTTAAATAGTGCAAATCAACTTTGGTAACTCATATGTGGATATTAGCTGACTAATTTACAGCAATAAAACATTTTGCTAATGGGAAGAAGTATGATGACACAATGAAATTCATGTTAAATTTTCATTGAATAGATGTTTAAAACTTATGTCAAAGCTTAAATTTAAATCAATCATTCTACTTGATTTAGTAGCTAGGCAGGTAATGCAAAAGATTTATCACCACATGAATTATGTCTTCTTATTATCCTTTCTACCCCATTCTTAGTTTAATTTTCTTGGGTTTGCCAATAATTTAGCAGGAAAAAGGCAAAGGAGACTTGCAAATGGGCAAATATTTGAACATTGCCTGTGTACGAAGTTACTTGAAAATGAGAAGATACTTTCAATCTGTTAATTATGTCATATAAACATACTTACAGGTTGCAATCTTTCACTTCCAGAGATGATAATATTGAATTGGAAAGCAACTTAATTAAGGCAGGCTGGTAGCACCCCAAAACTCAATTGGCTTCCTGTCTTCAACTAAATTAAGTTCTGAGCAGGAAGGCCAAAGACTGATTTTCCTGTCTGGCTGCCAATTGAAGCACTTAAGTAGTCAATTATAACTACTTATTGATCAATTGAGGACCTGTTCCTACCTGAGTTTTAATTATCTCAGCTTCAAGTAGAATGAAAGGGTTGATCCACTCTTCTGGTAGACAAATGTGGGCAAGCTGTTTGTTGACAGGTGGAGGGGAGAAGGGGGAAAGTGAAGCGGACCCTTGACCTACACTAATTAATGCAGGGTTGAGAGACTGTACATTGGCATGGATGTCGCCAATAAGTGATGCTAACCTGTCTTTCTTGTCAACATCCCAATATTCAATTGTAGAAAACTTTTACCAAATGTAAAAAGGACTTACCTGATACCTTAGTCTTTGTGATGTCAGTTGTCCTCCTGCAAGCAACCTTAGCCTTCCTGGTGACACTGCTGAGCACTCGAGCTGCGGCCTCTGAATACCAATTGAAGCTTGATTTCAAGTAAAGGCCTGCCACTGATCTCAAAACTAAAAGATTGGAGTGAGGTATGGTGCATCTTGCTCTGAAGAGTTAGCTCAGGTATCTGGCCAGCTTTTCAACAAGCATCTAAGGCACCTGCCAAAAATGAAAGATTGAACCTATAGAATCATGCAACACTGAAGCTGACCATTTGTCCTTTTGTGCATATGCTGTTTTTTTTAAATAGGCCCACTCCTTTGCTCTTTCCACAGAAACCTCCAAATTTACTTTTCTAAGTGCCACTGTAATTTCCCCTTTGCAATTTATTGCTTTACCACCTTTCAGTCAATGCAGTCCAGATTACATCAATTTGTTACATGAGAGAATTCTATTCTTCTGAGCTCTGCTGAATATCTTTTGCCAAATATTTAAAAAATGTATCCTTTGATTCTTTATTTACTGGTGGAGAAAATGATTCATCCTTATTTATTTAATACAAACTTAAGATTTTGAATACCTATATTAATATCAGTTAACATTCCTTAATTTACAAAGAAAAATATCAGTTTCTCTGGTCACTCCCCATTTTGGAAGTTCCTTATCTATGTTACAATTGTTTAATTTGAGTAAATTACTACTGTGCGACTCTTTGAGAACCTTTTTAATGTGTTGAGTTCGTTGCTGTTATTGGAAATGGATTGAACATATTTGTTGAAGGTGTTATGATCATACTAAAGATGGACAACCAATATTAATCTTTCTTCATCTGATTCTCATAGTTCAGACCTTCATGGAATAAAGAAATTTTTCCAAAAAAAGACCTCAAATGACAGCTGTGATCACCTAGAGACATAAAGTCATGGAGTCGCACAGAAACAACTTGTCCATGCTAACCAAATTTCCTAAACTGAATTACCCCCTTTTGCCTGCATTTTGCCCATATTCCGCTAAATCTTTCCAAATCATGCGCTGTCCATATGTCTTTTAAATTCTGTAATTGTACCTGCCTCTACCATTTCGTCTTGAATCTTGTTCTATCTATGCACCACTCTCTGTATGAAAAGGTTGCCACTCAAGCCCCTTTTAAATCTTTTCCTTTTCACCTTAAACCTATGCCCTCTAATTTTGGGGATGGCCTAAAAAGCTCACACCGCCCTTTGAAGCATCCCACCCAGACCCATCCCCCTATAACCCACACACCCCTGAACACTATGGGCGATTTAACATGGCCAATCCACCCAGCCAGCACATCTCTGGACTGTGGGAGGAAGCCGGTGCGCCCGGAGGAAACCCACACAGACACGGGGAGAATGTGCGAACTCCACACAGACAGTCGCCCAAGGTTGGAAGTGAACCGGGTCCCTGGTGCTGTGAGGCTGCAGTGCTAACCACTGAGCCACTGCATCACCCCTGAGAATGTGCAAACTCCGCACAGACAGTCACTTGAGGCTGGAATTGAACACAGGTCCCTGGCGCTGTGAGGCTGTAGTGCTAACCACTCAGCCGCCGTGATACCACTCATCTCTTCCACATTCACCCTTCACCTTACTCCCTCCCCCCAACATCCTATTGTTTAGTTCAGTAACTAAAACAGAAGTTTCTGGAAATACTCAGCAAGTCTGTTAAGAAAAGATCAGAATTAATGTTTTGCATCCGGTGATCCTTTCTCAGAACTGTTCAGAGGAAGGGTCACTGGGCCCAACATATTAACTCTGATTTTTTTCTTTGCAGATGCTGCCAGACCAGCTGAGCTTTTCCAGCAACTTCTGTTTTTGTTCCTGATTTACAGTATCTGCAGTTCTTTCGGGTTTTTTTTAAGTTTTATAGTTGTGTTTGGACATGTATATAATGCTGTGCTTTAATAATCTTTTTACAGTTTGCAGGTAAGAAAATTCCTCTTTTGTTCACTCCAGAAAACCTTGGAATTTGGCTTCTTCATTTTGATCTAGTAAATAATGTTTTAATTGGTATATTCATTGACTTTAACCAGCCACTTGAAGTCATTAGTGTTCTTGTGACACTCTTGTCAGATGTTCAGTTCTAAATTTTGGGAGTTGGCTTTCCTGGTTATGTACTTCAAATCCTTTTTGAGGGTGATATCCAAGGATCTTCTGATCCTTTATATCATTTTGTATGAAATTTATTCAGTCCATTTTACCAAATGTCTAGGCTGTACTGAAGTCTGCTGCTATTCCTCTTCACATTTTCTATATGTCCATTTTTAAAGTCATCTTTGTTGTGGCATTCCTAGGATTTCACCTGTGCCGTTACATAACTAGCTGAAATCAATAAGTTCAGGAGCGGATCTGGAGAGTTCATTTCTTCAGAAAAACATGGTAGTTAATGCATGTTTTCAGTTATATTTGTTGGACTTTATTCGTAATAATATAATTAAATGAATTGCTCAACATCTCAACTATTGGGATTGTATTCTCCAAATAAAAAAACTCATTTTTTAAATTCTAGCTAAGAAACATCATAGGTTATGCTAATGTACAAAGGATTTAATAGACAACCCACACTAAAGTTAATAGTGCAAGATAATTAAACTTCAAGATGTATAGCAGGACATACAAATGGAAAACAGACTATAAATTTACTTGGGACTCATTAAATCTTAAATCAGAGGGAGAATCATTTCAGCTGAGCATCTGAGAAAGAAGTGTTGAACATTCTGTTTAGACAAGGGAATGCTAGACTTATTAATAGGATTCTTGCAGAATTTCCCATCAACATTTTTTTGAGGGGAACAGGCATTCAGTTACTTTTGATGAAGGGTAATTAACCGGAAACCTTAATTCTAGGTCTCTCCACAGGTGCTGCATAGCCCAGTTCAATATTTCCAGCATCTTCTGTTTTTAATTTAAAATTGGTAAATAGTTCTCTCGATATTTATAGTTAAACTGGGTTGCCAAAAGACTAACCTTGTTCAGATGTGGTAAATTATTGCATGCACTTGTTTTTCAGCTACTCATTATTATCATATTTCACCTTATTCTAATTGTCTTGGTTGGACGAAGGAAGTTTTCTCTTTGCAGTGAGGATAATTGCTCTTCATCAGAATTGTCACTTCTTTGCAAATTGGGCTATTAACGTTATTAACATTGGAGGCAAGATCTGTTTATCTGACCCCATAAGGCTGGTTCACAACATTTGGATATCTGTCTAGAATTGGAAAATAACTCAGGGAAAAAAAAGGTTTTAAAGAGGTTTGGTTAATTGTAGCATTTTGTTTACAAATTTTACTTCCCAAAGTTCACTTCACTGTTTACAGAATATTTATCCTCGAATTAGATACTGCTTGAATGGAAACATTCTTTGGCTGAGATCAAAACATAGAAATATTTTAACATGCTGTGAGCATAAAAATGTTAACATTTTAACAGCTACATAAAACTTTGCCAAACACAAATCAACAATCAACAATATTTGGAAAGCCAAGAAATGTCATCAAAAAGTCAACTCACAATCCTGAAACATCAAAAATTTACCATGCATCAAACTCCCTGAATGAGATTCATTATTTCAAATCCCAAACAGGATTAATAAATTCTGGTAGAAAAAAAATGTATTGGAATAAAAATAAATTCTAGGCAGTCAGTTGCTGGAGCATACAATCTGACAGCTGGTAATATAAACCTCTACCTTGTTTAATTCATTTGTAGTTATATTTTTACATTGGTTATATTTAGCAAATTTATGATTTTAAGCCACATTAACTGTAAAATCTTATTTTTTGAAAAAAACCTCTCCTCTTTTTGGGCTGGTTTCGGAACTTTTATTCCATTCTGAATACAGGAACAAACGTTTCCAATTATTTAATAGAATACAAATGTATGGCTCCATACAAAACCAACCTCATTTTCCAATAAACATATTTATAATATTAAAGGTTCATTGCACAGGGTGCCTTTATTCTTCCAGTTTTAAGAATTTGAAAATTTTACCAATTGCACTGAAGCAGGAAAAATGAGATCTCTTAAAGCTCCTCCAAGTTTCCTAATTTGTAAAGTGAGAATAAAACACATTCACACCTAACCAAAATGATGCTGTTTGATTTATATTTCTAGAACACATCAAATGTTCTACCACAAGAGAAACCAAATAGATTTGCCATGCAGGATCCTTTGAACTGAGGCCCGCCCCTGTCAAAAGCGCATACATTGCTTAAGTGTTTAGAACTCTAAACATTCACAATGTTTCCACTGAATAATTTAATAAAAGAATGTATTATAAAAACACAGAAATATTGGACACTTCCATTTCTCAATCACCTGAGTAAACCTCTTAGTACAATTGGACTTAGATCTGATCTCTAATCCAAAAATTTGTTTGCTGTCATTACATAGTCAAATTAGGATTTCAGCTATATGGCTAAAAGAATGTATTTTTGTTATTAAACAAAAAAAATGATTATTAGATATTATTGTGCATGTAATTTCAATTCACAGATCCACAATACGTGCAAGCAAAGGCAAGTATTTTTGCATATTAGTAAAATAATGGCAAGAAAAACAGAATGTCTGTTAAAATAGCATGTAATTGAGGTGAAAAGACATCTGCATTTCTGGATCATCGGTGACATTTTATGGAGGAGATAGCTTTCATTGTGGTCATCGTGACTGAAAAAAGTAACTGTGTGCTAGACCAACCAAAGGAGATGACTAATAATCAGTTGAAGGAAAAACAGCAACCAGCTTCTGGATGGAAAACAGGAATAAGTATGATATATCTCATTTTGGTAGTCAACACTCACTAACATCTCTACTAAAGTCAAAGTTACAGCTCATGTTACAGTTGTATAGGACTTTGGTTGAACCACATTTGGAATACTGCATACAGTTCTGTTTGCCACATTACCAAAAAGATGTGGATGCTTTGGAGAAGGTGCAGACGAAGTTCGTCAGGATGTTGCCTGGAATGGAGGGTGCTAACTATGAAGAGAGGTTGAGTAAATTAGGATCGTTTACATTAGAAAGATGGAGGTTGTGGGGGGACCTGATTGAGATCTGCAAAATCATGAGAGGTACAGACACGGTGGATAGCAGGAAGCTCTTTCCCAGAGTGGGGGACTCAGTTACTAGTGGTCACAATTTCAAGGTGAGAGGGGTAAATTTTAAGGGAGATATGCATGGAAAGTTCTTTATGCAGAGGGTAGTGGGTGCCTGGAATGCGTTGCCGGTGAAAATGATAGAGGCAGGCACGATAGTCTCATTTAAGATGTATCTAGACAGATACATAAATGGGCAGGGAGCAGAAGGATACAGATCCTTGAAAGATAGGCAACACGTTTAGATAGAGGCTCTGGATCGGCGCAGGCTTGGAGGGCGAAGGGCCTGTTCCTGTGCTGCAATTTTCTTTGTTCTTTGTTCTTGGTTCAAAACATCATGTCCAACAGCTGGACAAAAACCTAGAAGCTACAAAAAAATATAGCTTGTCTATAGAATTCACAATTAATGGTGGTAAATGTTTATTCAGTAGATATATATCTAACTGTATATTCTGTAAATTGGTTGTCATTAAAGTTAGTGCATAATTATTATAACAAAGTCAATGTAGCCATACCTGAAGTTGGTCATCCACTTCTGTTGAACAATATTTTTCTGATCCAACCATGCCAGCTGATATTTATGCCCGTGTTATTTAATTGGCTACCAAATCTCAGAGGTAAATCCAACCACCTAAGCATAGGCAGGGTCATGTCTGGTTTTCAGGCTATAGGCTAGGGATTCATATAATTCATATAAAATAATGCGTCTCTGGTTTATGAATAAGATGCCCATGGAAACCTGCAAGCTGCAATCTCAGAGAAATGTTAGGGTAGCATTGCCAATAACCATGAAGAACAACGGGCCACAAATTTTGTTGCCTCAGAGCACATGACATCCATATTGTCTCCCATTTCATCATATTAAATTAAGGGGGTTTCTTACCCTCTTTGAGTCAATGATGAGCAATGAATTATCTCCACTCTAGTTAAAGAAAAACAGGCAGAATACCCATTGTTTGTAATAGTATTCAATACTGAATCAACAGAACTTTCCATCAATTAAATATCGGAAAAAGCTTTTTATTATTAGGTCTTTCTCCAAACTCTGTGGCCAGTACAGGCTTCATCATTCTCCCTGGGAACTAAACCAGACTGCTCACAACCTTGGTGTCATATTTCGCCATGAGGTGATCATTCAGCCATAAAACCTCCTGCCATCACTAAGGTTACCCTTTGTAACATCATCTTCTTTGTCCCCCACCTCAGGTCAGCCACTGCTGAAACCCTCCTTCATCCCTTTATTATTTCTAGACATTGGTAACAGAATGCTCTCCTTTGATAAAGTTAAGACCATCCAAAACCGTATAGCCCATTTCTAAATATGGATGTCACGTGCTCTGACGCAACCTGTGCTTGCTGACCTATGTTGCTTCCTGATCAAGGATCACCCTTGTATGAAACATTTTTATCCTTGTTTTCAAATTCCTCCATGACCTCAACTCTGCTTGTATCTGTAATCTCCTCCAACCAGTAATATATCCAATGCTAATATACACAAGCTGTAATAACTGAGCTCATCTAATTCTCATCTTATTTACATCCCCAATTATATTGCCTACCATTGATATGCCTCCAGATGTCTTTTCTCTAAGCTTTGGAATTCCCTCCCTACATGTATCCATCTCTCCACTCTTCTTTAAGATATTCCTTAAAACTGGCCTAATGTATTTTATATGTCATATCTTGTTTTGTAACACTCTGTGAAAGCCTTTAGGATTTTTATCACAATACAAGAATGATGTTTGGACTAAAGGGGTCGAGTCATGAGGTGTGATTATGCAAATGAGGCCTATTTTCCTGAGAAGTTAGAATGTGATCTGATTGAAGTCTTCAAGCTATTAGGAGAAAAAGATAGGGTAGATAAAGTAATCTATTTCTATTGACCAGGAATTCTAGAACTGGGGACATAGTCTGAGGGCATTCAAAAGAGATGTTAGGAAACACTTCTACACACAAATGGTGGTAGATGTTCGGAACTCTCTTTCAAAGATGGCAGTTAAAGTTAGATCAGCTGCTAATTTTAAATCTGAGATAGATAATTTTTTGATAAGCAAAGGTATTAAGGGACACGGGCGAAAGGCAGGTATATAAAGTTAGGCTTGAGATAAGTCTTGAATCGAATGATGGAATAGGATTAAGGGTCTTTTTGTTCTTATGTTCTGAATAAAACACTTTATGAATAGAAGTTGTTGTTCTGATGAAATGTTAACTGTACTTTTTTCTCTCCAAAATTTTGCTAGATCTGCTGAGTAGTTATAGCATTTTTGGTGTTTACTAAGTAAAGTTATCTGAAATCATGTTTTAGCATACATAGGTACTACCGGAGGTGATACAATAAACTAATAGGGGATTGCTATGTGCCCAGCCAGGAACACATGTAAGAACTGTCAGTAAATAACCTCCAAGTGTAACACCAATGTAGATCCTTCGACTGAGTTTGTATTTGTGAGTTTAAGCACAGATATTAAAAAATGATGGTACACATTGCACATAAGCAATCTAACAAGAAGTGGGAAGGGAGCAAATTGCTTTGATCGCAGTACATCTGACATAATTGACAAAACAAAAAGTTAGAAGTGAGCTGAACTTACTCAGGCACTTTATCTTGACCAGGCCAACTAAAGTGCAGCAACAACATTAACCAGTGAGGTAAATTCAGTGATAGTGTATTCAGACATGAATTTTTACTGACAACATTGTCATACACATCCACCAATAACAGGCCCTGTCACCAGAAGGGCTCCCATCACTGTGACTTCAAAGTCCAAACTGCAGCAGTACCTTTTCTGAAGAAGGGTCTCGGCCTGAAATGTCAGCCTTCCTGCTCCTCTGATGCTACTTGGCCTGCTGTGTTCATCCAGCTCTACACCTTGTTATCTCAGATTCTCCAGCATCTGCAGTTCCTACTATCTCTGCAGCAATACAGTTGAGAGCCTGCCTCCAATCTAGTTCCATGTCCCAGTGCAATCAATTACAATATCACAAGATAGACTTACTGCTTAGGTCAAGCAGCAGCAAAAGACAAAGTCCATGGTATCAAGATACCAGGAAATGAATTGGAAGTTCTCCACTATCGCATGCAATATTTAATTATTCAGACAAAGAATGGAGTTATGCCTTTTTGGTAATGAAGTTGCAAATGCAGAAAGAGAGAATCAAATTGAAAATTGTGATAGCTAACGAAAGCCTTTGTAGAATAAGCACCACCTGTTTATCCAAAATCAATCAGAAGGATTCAGCAAAGCTCTGATCGACTCTAAAAAGGTAAAGTAAAGGTTATATCCAAAATCCAAGATGACCATGAACTTGCACTGTCAGCTAAATTGTGCCTGCAGTACTATGACCCACAGAAAGTGACAGCACCAGAGATAGATGTTTGATAGAAAGCTTTGAAATATGCCATCTGTCTGATGAAAAATGAATAGCACTCAGGTTAACGAGTTTATCACTTGCCTAGGCAAACAATTGAACACTGAACATGAAATTCTAATACTTGTTTTTGGAATCACCAAGTTCCACATAAATCTGCTTGACATCAATGCAAAATTGGAAAGAATTACAAATCTGGAAATAATTTGGACAAAGCTGCACCAGATCATTTCCAGAGATTGCTCATAAAAATCCAAGGTTACAATTGCAATGTGGTAAACAGATGGTTCTTCCAGATGCTTTGAGAAGTCTGCCCAACGTTGGAAAAGCAGATTGCTCAATTTCTAGATTGATGAGGAATGCACAGATATAGAAAAATTCTACAAAATCAACCTGAAGTCTTTTGATCACAGTGAACAAAAGAAACTCCAGGCAGACTTCCCAAGACTGTACTCAGAATTCTGTGGTAAATTGTTGTCGATGGTTGGCCTGAAACCATTAAATAGATACCCTAGACATAAGGCCAACTGTGTATATCAGGATTTGACTGGGATATTGAACTGTGTTTTTCAGAAGGCATCAGGTATTGATACCAGCTTCACTCAGGTACACTTAATCTGTTTTACCAACGCTACTAGAGGACTGAAAAGGTAAGGCAATTTTCCAGTGCTGAGGCCTGGAATTAGCGAAGATATTGTCCATTTTGTAAAGGATTATGACACTTGCCAAGAAAATCAGTTCAAACAACAGAAGGACCCAGTTCAACCATAAGATATCTGATCCTCTCTATAGATTAAGTGAATGACACTTTGTAACCAACTATCATTCAAAATATCAAATGGTTCAAATGCTCGCTGACACATCAAACATAACAATAGTCAGCATACAAGTGCCATTTTCAGTGTTTTGGATGCCCTGATGGTAGTCATATTGGGCTTTAGTCCACAGCATTTTGCAAAACCCTTCCAAGACAAGTATGAGAAATGGTCTGTTAACCACATTGTATAATCTCCTTGCCTTGGTATCCTAGTTATCCAATGGATAAGTAGAGAACATGTTCAGACAGAAAAGACTCCAATCTGGAAACGTACAGAAAATGAACCAGCCATCTACATTACTATGTTACATCTTTGTGCAACTCCATTAGCTTCTGCATTGCTGTCCCAAGCCAATATCTTGTATGGTCAGCCTGTGAGAATCATATTTGATCACCGCATGCTGCCACAAAAGCAAAACAGGCTGAGGTCACCTGATAAGTATGCCAATGCAGAACTACCTCCACACCAAGACAATTATGTGTTGAGAGTGTTATACTCACAGAAACATAATGATCCCAACTGCAATTTTGTAAATATGCAGTGAAGCACAAAAAAAGTGAATGAAGAGAAACTAAGAAGAAATATATCTCAATGTAGTGAACTTTTGGTCAGCCATGCAACAGATATTACCAATGCACAAACTTGCGCACTTAGCCTATGAAATGTTTACAGTTACCAAACTGAGTGCAGTTACTCCTAAAGACAACTATTCAAACTCAAACTTCAAACCAAGAAAACAAACAGCTCAAAATAACACTAATACATGACTGTTCAACTCAGTCACTGACCAATGCATTTCCAGGAATACAAAATGTAATAAGTATCTTGGAATATAGTCATTTTAAGTCCTGTTGTTATATGTTTTAAGTCCTATGTTCAGTGAGGATTCGTGGTATTGATAACTATGGCTGTTTAGTGCTACTACCGTAGGAGAGTATGTTAAAATTGTTGCATAAAATATTAATGTGCAAATGATATATGCTGGAATATTCCACTATTAGCATGTAACATTGGTAGTATTTTTCTACCTCATAAGAAATGCCTATTTATACATGTTGCAGTATTAAACAGAACCAACCTATTGTTTAAGGGAAGCGGAATTTGGTAATAGTTAAAATATTGGAATACTTATTTATAAGTATGAACCTATTGCAAGTGGATGCAATCAACCAGCTGGGAGCACATTTGAGAACAGTTTTGAATAAAAGCCTTTGAGTCTGTGCCGACTTTTCAATTGTTGTTGATTTCATGCCCTCAGTCTGAGGCTTGCTCTCAGATATCGGGGGGTAGTTTGAGTTTGTGCTACTGTGGAAGCTGAGTCATTGGTCATCAAGTGCTGCATCACGACTGAGACATAATTGTTTTCACGGTGACGCTGGAAAGACCTGACTCCAAGCCCTGCGTAACATCTCATGCCACATTAGTGCAGGACCTCTGTGTCCTCCACAGTGACAACAAACTTTCTGGAAGATCTAGTGATAAATGTGAAATCTTGACTTGATACTGATCAGTCTACCTTTTTTGGACACATCTGAATCCCTGACAAAAGGAAAAATAAGGCCGCACCTGGCTCAGTGGTTAGCACTGCTGCCTCAGTACCAGGAACTGGAGTTCAAATCCATTCTTGGGCAAATGCCTATGCGGAGTTTAAAAATTCTCCCCATGTCTGTGTGGGTTTCTGTTGGGTGCACTGGCTTTCTCCTACAATTCAAAGATATGCAGGTTAAGTGGATTAGCTGTGGTAAGTTGCCCTACAGTGTCCAGGGATGCGCAAGCTATGTAGGTTAGTTGTGGTAAATAGGGATGGGGGTTTGTTGTGTCTGGGTCAGACACGCTTGGCCAAATGGCCTCATCTGCGCTGTAGGGATTCTGTGATTCTAAGAAATATGTGATCTCTTGCACAAGGAGGTGGCACCTGCCTACTTAGTTACAGACCATTCATTTGTAGCCTCTTGACTCATCTAGGCCCTACACGTAACAAGCTTCAAAATTTTTCATAGTGCGGTATCAAAATGGGTGGCCTGAGAGTTAAATTCAGTGCCTTGCTTTTCATGCTTCTGCACTAGTGTCTGCTGAATAGCAGTTCTTGAATATCTGAAAATGACAATTGTAGAATTAAGGTGAAAGAAGGGGAAAGGAAGAGGTGCATGTTTACGCCATCTGCAGCTTATCACTCAGAAGAAACTGTGTGATTAGATGGGAATATACCTTTTATCTTATACAGTTTATCTTATACAGCAGCACATTTTGAACTGAACTATTCACTACTATTATAGTTTCAAACCTAGAGAAGGCTTGATCTCACAATGGTCACCACCAATGATGGTGAACACTTTCTGTCCTTATGGGACTGAGGGTATGTAACTATTGCTATCACTTCTCAGATAGGCTCTGCTATCTGCATTTTCTTAAGAGAGAGAAAGTGTTTCAATGAGTATGGTGTAATATGTTTGCTCAGTGTACCTATTATGACTGCATAGCCGGTAATTTGTACAGTTGAGAGATGTAGATGTTTGGCTTACTGTAGCACTAAGTAGTGTGTGTGAGAACGAGGTGAGGCTGTAAGTTATGAGTAATGCTCAATAGAAAATGTTATCAGGTGTGTGGATAATGTGGGTGAATATGGCAGTGTGCAAGGTTAGTGTTCACTTATAAGTGTATGACTTTTTACCATGCATTATCTGACCTTGATCACTTGTCTGAATTCATTATCTTCTTCCTGCATTGCTTTCAGGTCCTCGGGGCTAGGTTGCCTGCAATGACAGTGATGGATGTCTGTCCCTACTGCTTCCTCAATGTCAGCCTAGAGAGTCTCCTAGGCCGCTGTGGGAAGAAGACCTCTTTCCACCTGCTCACCTACTGCACCAAGGCTTCAACAATGCCTTCAATATACCTTGTAGAGCACATTCAGGTCTATTGCATCATGTTTACTTTCCTTCCTACTTGGATTCTCTTTCACAAACAGTTCCATCATTTTAGCTGCAGTCAAATGCATTTTTCCCTTGAGATAAACAGGCAAGATTTAAATGGTAATAGATAAAACCAAAAGAACTGTTGATTCTGTAAATCTGGAACTAAAACAAAGTTGCTGGAAAAGCTCAGCAGGTCGAAGGTATTAGCAACTCCTTTGTCTGTTCAACTGTCTTTCTCTCTCTTTGGACTCTATCCTATTGTTTACTCCCTACCCCACCCACCTCCCTATTTTCTGCATATAAACTGATGTTTTACCAGCCACCATCAGTTCTGAGGAAGGGTCACCGGACCTGAAATGTTAACTCTGTTTTCTCCTCTGCAGATGTGCCAGACCTGCTGAGCTTTTCCAGCAACTTTGTTTCTGTTCCTGTTGTTAAATGATGATAGCATCATCTTAGCATTGGCCTACTGCAAAGGCATTCAGATACTAACCAGCACATTTAACACTGAGCTGCTTGCTACTATTATAGCGAGGAGCTGGCTTGAATTTTGACTGTTTCTTTTGACACAACAAACAATTCTTTAATTGTTCACCATCATCATTTTTGCAACTATTTGTTTAGCCTTAACCAGTTTTTCTCCCCTGCTGACCCTATGCAACAGGTCTTGGGAGCTCGCTTAATGCTGGATACAACCTACACTTGAAAATCTATGGTAATTTCTGTTGGGATGGCTCATTAAAAAGATGAAAACTAATGAGTACTCTTGACCGATATCTGTAGTCAATCCCAGGCATTCTAACTAACCTGAATGTTCCAGTCTGTGCCCAAGCAATGTCCTATTTGAAGCTGTCCCATTATTCCTTTATAGTTTACATGTGAATCCTTGATTCTTATCCACCTAGACTTAATACCTGTTCAATCCACTGAAATTCTCCTGCCTACATTTTTACATCTGATTGATTGTTTCTGGCCCTCTTCTATATTCAGTAGATATTAATATACTAAATGTAATAACGACATAGAAGAGTTCTGCAGAACATTTGAATCCTACTGAGTACTGTTGCAATGGCTGAGCTTCCCCTAGAATGAGCTGCACAAATGCTAATGCTTTACCGTTATCTCTCCCTGAGAAATGCCGAGAGTGACCTCTGAGGTGTGCTTGACCTGTTTAACATATGTTGAATGCCTATCTTGGCTACAGAAACCCAAAGCAGTGAAAAAAGACCTTTGGCTTCTGCACCCTGTAGATACCAGTTTACTTCTTCACATTACCCTCCATGTAATATCCATGCGGGACCTGATATGTAGTTGTCTAGGGCCACAAAATCCTGCCAATGAATTGGTGAGACAGATTGTGCATCCCTGAACCATATTTCTGGAGCTTTAACTGATTGTGCACATGCTGGATCTATGCTTTCCTGTGTTACAAAAAAACTGCAGGCAGAGACATTGCTGATGCAGTGAGACAATCAAAGATGTCCTGATGGGACTATAGCATAAGACCATAAAACATAGGAGCAGAATTAGGCCATTCGGTCCATCAAGTCTGCTCCACAGTTTGATCATGCCTGAGATGTTTCTCCCATTTTCCTGTCTTCTCTCCATAACCCTTGATGCCATTACTAACCAAGATCCTAACTATCTGCACCTAAAATATACTGATGACTCAATTTTCACAGCCTTCTGTGACTCTGTTGTCTCTGCTCTCTGAGTCTATACCCCTGGATCCTAGTCTCTCCTTCTAGTGCAAACGCCTTCTCCACATCTACTCTATCCATGCCTCTCAGTATTCCCTAAGCTTCAATGAAATCCCCTCACATCCTACTGAGTTCCATCAAGTAAAACCCAGAGTCCTCAACCCTCCACATATAGTAAGCCAAGCATATCATTCCTTAGATATAGGGCCCAAAACTGCTCACAATATTCCAAATGCGGTTTGACCAGAACCTTATACAGCTTCAGCAGTACATCACTGGTCTTGTATTCTAGCCCTCTCAAAATGAATGCTAATGCTGCATTTGCCTTCCTAACTACCAACTGAACCTGCATGTTTAACTGAAGAGAATACTGAATTAGGACTCCCAAATCCCTTTGTGCTTCAGATTTCTGAAATATTTCCCCAATTGGAAAACTGTTTACACTTCTATTCTCCCTACCAAAGTGCATAACCTCATACTGGGAGGCACGGTGGCTGGGTGGTTAGCACTGAAGCCTCACAGCGCCAGGGACCCGGGTTTGATTCCAGCCTCAGGCAACTGTCTGTGTGGAGTTTGCACATTCTCCCCATATCTGCGTGGGTTTCCTCCCACAGTCCAAAGATGTGCAGGCTAGGTGGATTGGCCATGCTAAATTATCTGTCATGTTTAGGTGTATGTGGGCTATAGGGGAATGGGTCTGGGTGGGATGCTTCAACTGGCGGTGTGGACTTGTTGGGCTGAAGGGCCTGTTTCCACACTGTAGGGAATCTAATCTAAAAAAAACTTTCCCACACTTTATTCCATCTGCTACTTCTTTGCCCACTCTCCTAGCTTAGCAAGACATTCTGCAGCCTCCCTGATCCTCAACACTACCTGTCCCTCCACCCTATTTTTGCATTATCTAGTAATGGAGGAAACATTCCATTTCCTTGACTTTAGTTAACCATGTCAATATCCAGACGGGAAATGAGGCCACCGAAAATGCGAATATAAATTTACCTTAGCACAAAGTACACACATTGTTTAAGCACGCATGCCATTGATATACAATCAGAAAGTCTTATTTTCCTTTGTCTGTTACAATGTCTAGGTTCAGCCTTGAAATCTGCAGCTGGGTTGGAAGGAGCCTGCTGACTTGTAAAGATTTTGTTAGCCTACCTTGGGGGTTCCAGGCTCCTAAACAGAGACAGCATAAGCAAGTGAAGGCTATGGGACAACTGACAAAAATGAAATAGAGAGTAAGGCAACTCTAGGGTTGTCCTGAAATGAAGCTCCTAATGCTTGTGTGCATCACTACTCTCTGTGGGTGCTTGCAGTGATGTTGAGCTGCCTTGTCTCCCTTTCACTAAGCTAAGCACAGAAGTCTAGAGTAATGGATTGCAGGTCTGACAATATACCTAGCAGTCACTGAGTGTTCACCTGGACCTGGGACTGTAAGTTCTCTACCTCCATTGCACTCGTATGGCAAAGCCACCAGAGCAGACAGAAGCTGGATGAATTGCTTCAGTCTAGTGGGCACCTCCTGTCCAATGTCCGCTTATTTCTTTATCTCTCGCGCTCTCTCTCTGTCTCTCTCTCTCTCTGTAGGTTACAACAGTACCAGGTTTACAGTGAAATATGTTCTGTATGATGTGGAGCAGGAGCCTGGCCTCCAGCATCCTTGAGCATTTCTTCCTCTGCCAGCTCCACTACATGATGGCCTCATCAGATTGTGTCTTGAGGTCTAATCAAGTCAAGTTACCAATGAAGTAACAGTCTGCGCTGGTAGAGGGTGTGAGTGAATCCCTTGAGGCTGCCTCCTCAAATGGTTCACAGAGTTCATTCTTCGAGGTATTGATGCTATTGGGCACAATCGTTGCTCTTTTTTGCTTCACTGTGAGTGTTTACTGCTTGTACCTGCGGAAGAGAAGAGGCTAGAACTATTTGGTGGAATTCTACAAATCCTATGTACAGGACTATGCCTATATCTCTGAGAAGAGCATATCTGCAATGGTTCTGGCTAGTTTTTTCTGCCAGGCTGATCTCTCCAACTGCTCAGGACGAGTCATGGTTCTATATTTTTGTAACTAAGATATTACACCTTGGTACTTTACCTAAGATGGTGCCATATGTGGCAACATTGTACACTTTTTTCACTGTACTCTTGTATCCTGTACCTGGGTGAACATGACAATACAATCTAAATCTAGACCCAAATCTAAGTCATCCGCCAGATGGATTTCCTTATCTTCAAAGGGTTTCAACGTATAAAGAGCCTGCACAACCTCATCATTCTTTACTATCTCCTTTTTTTTGTGTGGGAAAGCCAGTCCTGCAAAAATGAGAAAAAGGGTTGAGTGTGATGGGAACGGATGCAGGAACACTTGATGAGAATGCAGAGCCCTGTCAGGGCTGTGCCTTCTCAGAAGTGAATAAAGAGTGCAGTGTCTGGGATTGTTTGAAGATTGGCAGCATAAGATGAGAATGAACTGTTCAGTGCATATCGTAGAAGTGATGCTGAGGCCTGAATACCTATGTAACAGGGCTGGACAACAAAAGAATTAGACTGAGCTTAGTTGCTATCATTGTACAGGACGTTGGTGACATCATTTTTGGAGTACTGCATGCAGATCTGGTTGCCCTGCTGTATGAAGGACATTATTAAATTGGCAAGGGTACAGAAAAGATTTATAATTATGTTACCAGGACAGGCAGGTTGGAATTAGAAGGAGAGGCTAAATAATCTAGAGCTTTCTTTCACTGAAACGTAGGAGGCTGAGGTGTGACCTTAAAGGCTTTTACAAAATCATGAAGAGCACAGATAAGGTGACTAACAGGGATATTTTCTGTAGAATTAAGAAGTTCAAACCTAAAGAGCATAATTTTAAGATGAGAGAAATATTTAAAAGGTACCTGAGGGGCAACTTTTTCACACTTAGGGTGTTTTGTATATGGAATGAACTGCCAGCAGAAGTGGTAGATGCAGGCACAGTTACAGCACTTAAAAAAACACTCGGACAGGTACATGAAACGGAAAAGTTTAGTAGAGTTTGCGCCAAATGTGGGCAAATTGGATGAGGTTAGTTTGCAAAACTTGTTCGACTTGGATGAGTTGGACTGAAGGGTCTGTTTCCTTTCTGTATTATACTGTGACTCTATTTATTAACCAAGTGACAATGAAGGAACAGTGAGGGCAAAATCTAATTGGAACCTGAGCAATGTGGGCGAGCAGAATAGTAGATTTTTTTGCTAGACAGGAGCAAGTCAGTAATTAATGAAGACTATTGTTGATTAAACGCCTTCTTAACAGCCCAACTCTCAGTCTCTGGGAAGGGGACTCCTTTCTCTTGCACCAGCCCCTCAACAAGGACCTCCTGCTTCCTTTTGGAGAATCATGTAACCATCTTCCCTTCTCCAGCATCTTCCGGGAATGTCCTTGACTGAATAGGGCAGCCTCAGAAAGCCAGTGCATGTCTGGATGCACGGAGGCCTTTTAAACATTGTGCAGGCACGAATAGTGCTGGTCTTTAAGAGGATATCTACCAGTGGCAAGCAATTCTAGGGACTTGTTTTGGGAAGATAGGGATGAAATCAGTTGTGATAGATACCATAGGAATGGGGTAGATAATTAATGAGGCATGTTTGATAAGATATGGTGAAAAATCTCATTCAGACTTACAATGAGAATCCCTTCACAAAAACTTAACAAAACTCCCAGTCAAAAAAAAGATGTGAGATTCATCCAGGAGTTTATCAGGCTAGGGTGAAACCTGAAGCAGAATCTGCAGGTCGTTGTGCTCACCATATGCTTACTTCCTCTGTCTTTCTAGGTGATGGAGGTTTAGAATGTGCTAACAAAGGAACCTTCGTGAGTTATTGCAGTGCATCTAGTAGATGGTATGCTCTGCTATCATTATGCACTAGTGCTGAGCGGAGTAAGTAAAGAAGGAAATGGATAGCACGCTAATCAATTGAGCTGCTTTGTCCAAGATGATTTCAAGCTTCATAAGTATTAATGGGATTGCACTCACTCTAGCAAGTGAAGTGCATTCCATCTCATCTTTGACTTTGTCTTGTAGTTGGTGGACAAGGTTTCGGAGTCAGGAAGTGAGTTACTCCTGCAGAATTAATAGCCTCTGGCATCTCATAATATAATTTGGTTGTTTTCTTTTTTAGCCACAGAGGTGAGAGCACTTAAATTCCTGTTCCTCTCCTTGACTATCTGATCAGCATGTTTTTGGGATAAGTAGATATTTGGGTCTTTTATTCAACAAGTGTTTGGCCAATTTAAATAACAAGCTGTGTCACTCACTCAGCGGTCAATCAATGGTTAGCACTGCTGTCTCACAACTCCAGGGACTCAAGTTCAATTCCAGCCTCAGGCAACTGTCTGTGTGGAGTTGGCACATACTCCCTATGTCTGTGTGTGCTTCCTCCGGGTGCTCTGGTTTCCTCCAACAGTCAAAGATGTGCAGGTTAGAGGATTGGTCATGCTAAATTGCCCGTTGTGCCCAGGGATGAGGCCTGTACACCATCTACAAGACAAAGTCAAAGATGAGATGGAATGCACTTCACTTGCTAGAGTGAGTGCAATTCCATTAATACTACAAAGCTTGAAATCATGTTGGACAAAGCAGCTCAATTGATTAGCCATGGGAAATGCAGGGTTACATGGATAGTTTAAGGGGGCGAGTCTGGGTGGAATGCTCTACAGAGAGTCTGTGTGGAATTGTTGAGCTGATGGTCTGTTTCCACATTGTAGGAATTCCATGACCCATGATTCCACTCCCACAAACTAGAGGAAAATACAGTGAAAGCGCACTTTTACATGTTATGAACTGTTACATAGTTTGTAATTCATGTGATTGTTCTGTCTTGAAACACTATGGGCATGGGGATGATTTTTTTTATCACTTCTAAAGTGTAATCCAAGTGGATTCACTCTGCATTCGTATTCGATGTCATTCTAAACTTATACACTTTTCAACAGGTGTGATGACGAGTTGCAGAGATGAATTACATAGGACCTTTGGTAATTTCAATGGCACCATAAGGTTGGTTATTTCGACTGATCCATGGCCACGCGGTACAGTGTCCGGTATGAGTGGCTCGGAATGAAGATACTCACGTGGTAGTGCTAACCCTCAGGATAGGACAGCATGTATGCCCTCCCATCAGTTAAGTCTGCATTTGTGGGAGAAAGGAATTTAAAAACAAGTTCCTCAGGCAGAAGTGCTGGAGTTGAAATTTGGAGCAAATCTATCTCCTAGCTATCATGAGAAAAATGTCAAAAATAAATAAGAACTGTTTCCAACAGCCTTGCAACTCACTACATTTGTATGAAGATTTCACAATTTACATCCTGACACAAATAAGAAGCATTATAACAAGAATAGTAAAAAGCAAGAAACTTTTTCCCAGAGCAGGGGACTCAGTTACCGGGGGTCACAATTTCAAGGTGAGAGGGGAAAAGTTTAAGGGAGATATGCCTAGAAAGTTCTTTACGCAGGGGGTGGTGGGTGCCTGGAACACATTGCCAACGGAGGTGGTAGAGGCAGGCACGATAGCATCAGTTAAGATGTATCTAGACAGAAACATGAATGTGCAGGGATCAGAGGGCTAGAGATCCTTGGAATATAGGTAAAGGATCGGCGCAGGCTTGGAAGACCTGATGGCCTTTTCCTGTGCTGAAATTTTCTTTGTTCTTTTTTCTTGTTCTAACCATCCTGTAGTCCTGCCTTCTCTGACATCATGGCCATGTTTGGAATGGACAGGTGTCCTACCTATTGAAGGCTGAATCGATTTATTTTCATATGTGTACTTGCTTATATGGTTTTTCATGATACATGAGGCAATCTTCGACGCCACACAGGGCTATTATACTTGGATGTGATACTTTATCCTTATTCGTTCATGGCATGTGATACTTTGACTCATGTCAGTGTTGAAATGCCACTTTCTGTGATTGTAAATATTAAATTGTTATAAAACAGGAATGAGCAACTGCACAAGAGGACAACGTACCAATTAGTAGTTAACAGCTAAAACAGATTTGGCCATAAATAATGTTAAAAGAAACACAAAATTGGCCTCACTTACCATTAAAAGAGATTAAATCACTCATGGCTCTTTTCCAGATTCAATTTTCTTTTATTTGCACTGGTCAAGTGCATTCAAGTTAAAATATTATTTACAAATTAATTATTAGCCAAAACCGTCAATAACATGAATGACAGTTTCAATTTATATGATTATACACAACCCTTTTGGGAAATATATCAACGTCCAATGGCTTGTGTCCAGCAACATGTCTGTACTCCCAGTGTAGTGATTTCCTGGTGAGCTTTCATCAGAAATTCACCCCTGCTCAGCTAGAGTTTGATTATTTAGCTGTACCTTGTTTGGACTTTATGTTGAAACAGAACAAGCTCTGAAAAAGTTTCCGAGTATTTTTTCTTGGTTCACTTTTCCAAATCCTGACATACAAAATAACTCGATGTTCTACCAACCTATGGCTTCTGGATTGCCAGAAATGTTAGATCTTGGGATACCGTTGCTGCTACCAGTTTACAAGAACCAGACTCCAACGTTAACAACCAACAGGACTTTTCTGATCTCTTCTACTGATGGATAGTGGGACCTTTCCTCATTGGTGCCAAGTCCTGGGACTCTTGACAGTGCTATCTGATGCTGGGACGCTTGTCTCAATACTGCTAATTTGTAAGACATTTGCCCTAGCCATGACAGTCCTAAGCATGTGCTTGTTCCTACAACTGATTGATCCTAGTAAACCAAGTTTCACCCCAGTTTTGTAAAATGTTTACCCTTCTTTCTGGTTGTTGTCAAAGTCTAGAATCCTCTCTCAGTCCTGTCAAACTACAGGGAACCAAAAGTGCAAGTAAATTTTAAGCCTCCTCCTCATTTGATGTCAATCAGAAGCATTTTGCCTAGACTGTAGAATTTGCTACTGATTCAACATGCCTGTGTTTGCAACTGCCCAAGTCAAATTTCATCCCCATTATCTTTGAATTCATTTTTAATTTTAAAAACTCTACATTACTGTCTCTAGATGGATTGTTCTTATGTCTGATTATTTTCACTGATAATGCTCACGTGTTGTTCAATTCCCATACCACTTGAAACAGTACGACTTTAGACTTATAACCCTATAAATAGTCTACCCACATATTTTCATGTAGATAAACATTTGAAGCAAAGTAAGACACAGAATTGAGATGAGAGGAGATTGTTTCAGCGATGTCCTGGCTAGGCTTCATGACTAATCTTTGGCTGTTAGGTGTTATGGTTTTAAGCTGTAAATATATTAAAGACAAAATCCATAATATTTTGCCTTGGGAATAAATTTTATTGATTAAAAACGTGTATTTTGTTTCAGGAAATGAGATGACCAAGATATTATATCCAAATGAGACTGATTCAATAGCTGTGAGCCAATATTTGGTGCAGGATGTTCACTCTTTTTTGCTGGGCCTGCTGTGTTCATCCAGCCTCACATTTTATTATCTTCAAGAAAAGTGATTTGTTGTGTTCCCATGAAAGAGATTATATTGTTTCTCCAGAGGCTTAACTTGGTTCTGTCCACAAACCCTCTGTTCGCATCTGAAATAGTGATCACTGTTTCTTGAAAATCTTATCCAATGCAATGAGCCATAGAATTGTTATTCTGAACATATCTTGATATAAGAATGAAGGCAACCCTCTGCTGTTTGTGTCGGAGTGCACTAGCAGAATGACCAAGCCATCATTTGATTGTCACTTTCAAGACACTGATGTTATTTTATTTGGACACCTTGTCGAATGTTCTGTCCGTCTATGTGTGGAAAGCACAATATTCTTCCGCTTTCCCTCAGTCATCTTATCCCCAATTCTAAAATTGCTTCTAGTCATTCTGTTCTGATTGAATTTCCCATACTTCAAAATATTCATGACAAGTGAAGTCAATTAGCCAAACCATTGCAGAATGATATAGCATTATAAACAGATTACAAAACCAGTTTGACTCCAAATATTTGAGATGATGGGAACTGCAGATGCTGGAGATTCCAAGATAATGAAATGTGAGGCTGGACGAACACAGCAGGCCAAGCAGCATCTCAGGAGCACAAAAGCTGACGTTTCGGGCCTAGACCCTTCATCAGAGAGGGGGATGGGGGGAGGGAACTGGAATAAATAGGGAGAGAGGGGGAGGCGGACCGAAGATGGAGAGTAAAGAAGATAGGTGGAGAGAGTGTAGGTGGGGAGGTAGGGAGGGGATAGGTCAGTCCAGGGAAGACGGACAGGTCAAGGAGGTGGGATGAGGTTAGTAGGTAGCGGGGGGTGCGGCTTGGGGTGGGAGGAAGGGATGGGTGAGAGGAAGAACCGGTTAGGGAGGCAGAGACAGGTTGGACTGGTTTTGGGATGCAATGGGTGGGGGGGAAGAGCTGGGCTGGTTGTGTGGTGCAGTGGGGGGAGGGGACGAACTGGGCTGGTTGAGGGATGCAGTCGGGGAAGGGGAGATTTTGAAACTGGTGAAGTCCACATTGATACCATATGGCTGCAGGGTTCCCAGGCGGAATATGAGTTGCTGTTCCTGCAACCTTCGGGTGGCATCATTGTGGCAGTGCAGGAGGCCCATGATGGACATGTCATCAAGAGAATGGGAGGGGGAGTGGAAATGGTTTGCGACTGGGAGGTGCAGTTGTTTGTTGCGAACTGAGCGGAGGTGTTCTGCAAAGCGGTCCCCAAGCCTCCGCTTGGTTTCCCCAATGTAGAGGAAGCCGCACCGGGTACAGTGGATGCAGTATACCACATTGGCAGATGTGCAGGTGAACCTCTGCTTGATGTGGAATGTCATCTTGGGGCCTGGGATGGGGGTGAGGGAGGAGGTGTGGGGACAAGTGTAGCATTTCCTGCGGTTACCTTCCCCTGCAACCGCAGGAAATGCTACACTTGTCCCCACACCTCCTCCCTCACCCCCATCCCAGGCCCCAAGATGACATTCCACATCAAGCAGAGGTTCACCTGCACATCTGCCAATGTGGTATACTGCATCCACTGTACCCGGTGCGGCTTCCTCTACATTGGGGAAACCAAGCGGAGGCTTGGGGACCGCTTTGCAGAACACCTCCGCTCAGTTCGCAACAAACAACTGCACCTCCCAGTCGCAAACCATTTCCACTCCCCCTCCCATTCTCTTGATGACATGTCCATCATGGGCCTCCTGCACTGCCACAATGATGCCACCCGAAGGTTGCAGGAACAGCAACTCATATTCCGCCTGGGAACCCTGCAGCCATATGGTATCAATGTGGACTTCACCAGTTTCAAAATCTCCCCTTCCCCGACTGCATCCCTCAACCAGCCCAGTTCGTCCCCTCCCCCCACTGCACCACACAACCAGCCCAGCTCTTCCCCCCCACCCATTGCATCCCAAAACCAGTCCAACCTGTCTCTGCCTCCCTAACCGGTTCTTCCTCTCACCCATCCCTTCCTCCCACCCCAAGCCGCACCCCCCGCTACCTACTAACCTCATCCCACCTCCTTGACCTGTCCGTCTTCCCTGGACTGACCTATCCCCTCCCTACCTCCCCACCTACACTCTCTCCACCTATCTTCTTTACTCTCCATCTTCGGTCCGCCTCCCCCTCTCTCCCTATTTATTCCAGTTCCCTCCCCCCATCCCCCTCTCTGATGAAGGGTCTAGGCCCGAAACGTCAGCTTTTGTGCTCCTGAGATGCTGCTTGGCCTGCTGTGTTCGTCCAGCCTCACATTTCATTATCTTGACTCCAAATATTTCCCTACTTTGATGACCAATCTCATTGAAAAATAGAGCTGTGCGTACCTGTGACTACATTAATACAAACATTAAATTTTTGAAAATATTCATACAAATTTTATATCCAAAATAACGGAATAAATAAAGTATGCCTCAAAAATTAGGCTTTCTCTTTTCATAACCTTAACTCTTTTAAGTGGCTGAGATTTAATTTGCACAATCCTGCGGTAGGCAATTCTTTGTTTTGTATTTTACTATTTTTTTAACCATACATATCCAAGTAACACTTACAGAAGATTGATTAGACATTAAAATTTAGGCACTTTGTAGAAAGATGAAGAAGTAATTAGATAGAAAAAACAGATTTATTACCTCCTCTGTGGCAAGTATACGTGGGACAGGAAGACCAAATACTTCCTCACCTTCACCCCTCACTCTGTATTGGGAAGACGCATTGTCAGCTTTCCCACCCTGCTGTCAATTGAGCACTAAAGAGCCTTGTTCCACAACCAGTGGTATTAACCAAAAATTAGGCAGTGGTCAGGAACAGTGTTTACTTTATAGGAAGCTGATAACAAAACTACATGGAGTTGTTTAGGGGTTTCCACAGGACACTCTTGTTCAAACCCCTCAATATCTGATCGAAGAACCTGGAATTGGGCAGGAGCTTTACAAAGAGCATCATTTGCCCTTGTGGCCAACACCCTTCCCCATTCTCTCATAATCTCCTGTAATGTACAAGTCATTATTATTATGAATCAAATCAAATCAAATCCCCTTAAAATCTTAAAACATATTAAGAAGTTAGCCTAGACGTTAGCTTTTTCTTATTTAAAAGATAAGTACAAGGCATGGAGTTCCAGATGCCTTCAATTGGTCAAATGACTCATCATATCCCATAAACACATCCTTGGCAAAGGCTAATTAAGTAAAATAGTAAAAATTAAGTAAAATCTTACATGTCATTCTGGTGGTAAGAATAGAACCCCAGTTTCAGTTGTAACAGAGAGAGGAATAAGAGCTTCCACATCCAGCTTACTTCAAAACCCCAGCAACTGCTATTAAAAAGATTAAAACAAAAAAAACATCCTGATGCTATGGGAGCTTGACACACTCCCCACCCTCCAATGTCAGAGTGCTTCTCTTGTTCCAACTTTGTAAAACATCCCAAGATCTTACAAGCTGTTTACTTTATTGGCTTTGGAGCAGACTGCTTGAAACCTCTGTCTCAACCTTTCTTCATTAAAAAAAGGCATAAAATTACAAAATTAAGTTTGGAGTTTGGAATATTAGGATGCTTGTAGATAACTGCAGTTGTGACAAAACTGAATGTACACCATTATCATAGCTCAGGAATTCTGGCATTAAAACAATGATATTACTGCCGTTAATGAAAGACAATGAACAGGGAAAGGTCTGCATGAAGAACAACGTGGTAGCTATACCTTCTCCTGGAAGGGTAAATCTGAGGAAGAATTTTGGCTCCATGGGATTAGCTTCATTGCAAAAAATCAATCAGTGAGCCTGCTGTGGCATAAATGAGCATCTTGTGGCCCGTTGGTTCACGCTAACACAGAAGCAGCATACCATAATCACAAACAAACATACCACAAAAAAATTTAAATGTCCCAAACCTAGTAACAACAATGAGATCAAAGAGAAATTCTGCTCCAGCTTTGATCAGTTGACAGCTTGTGTTCTAAAGGGAGATAAGCAGATTGTTCTTGGTGAACTGGGATGGACACAAACCACTAGAAGGGTGCGATTGGCCATTAAGGTATTGAGCATTAAATACCAGTGAAGTCCTCCTGCTGATGACATGCCTAGAACATGATTTGGTCAGAAAAAAACACACCCTATTTTGTCAAAAAGGCTATAGCCAGACGTTATGCAACAACTTTGCCCCAGACATTGACAATTGTTCAACTGTATAATTGTGTGAATGAGGGACAGCAGGGATGTTCACATTGCCAGAGCCATGATGAGACCATCTAAACATCAAGACTGGTTCGATAAAAAAAACAAGAGCTACTAAATTGCAAGCATGAGGCATTCAGGTCCTAAAATGGGAACACCACCAAAGCTCGAGGGAAAGAAATCAGATTTACATACAAATGAAGATCCAAGGCTTAATAAAAAAAAAATAAAAACAGAAGTTGCTGGAAAAGATCAGCAGGTCTGGCTGCATCTGTGAAGGAAAATTCAAAGTTAACATTCACAGATGCTGCCAGAGCTGCTGAGCTTTTCCAGTAACTTCTGTTTTTGATACATGATATGAAGCAGTTTAAAAGTATCCCGGCAGAAAAGATTGCTACAATCAGTATCTGTATGTCGGTTCTCTTGACTCATCTAAAGATAATAGAGCCATAACTGACATAGTTTTCAAACTTATGGGTTGATTGAGCTGACATGCTTTTGTTCAGAACCACCAAAGTCAAAATAGTTCAGAAAGATTAGCAATCATGGAGCTCTACAGAGGTTTGAACATACAAGATTCTGAGAGAGCTTGGCAGGCTAGATGCTGGGAAGATGTTTCCACTAGTGGGGGAATTTCAAACTTGAAAACATAGTTACAGAATAAGGAGACATTTATTTAAAACTGAGAGGCAAAATAATTTCTTCTCTCAGAGGTTAAGAGATGCTTGGAATTCTCTACGGTGAAGAGTTGTAGAGGTTAGATCATGAAATCGTATAAAGAGCAGGTTGATAGATTTCTTTTGTAAAGTCAGGGGCTATCATGAGCTGGCACAAAAGTGGAGTTGAGGCCTGGGACAGATCAGCCATGATCTTGTTGAATAGTGGACAGGCTTGTGAAGCTGAATGATCTAATCCTGCTTCTATTTCTTATCTTCTCTTCAACTGATTCTCTCTTTCCCACCCAATCATCTTGCCCTCCAATTCTGTAACTGGGCAAGCCAAATCTCAAGCAAGAGCATGGAAGATAATTTCATGGAAATTAAATTCATCTTCCCCAGAAAAGGCAATTTTGCTGTTTTTGTTGCTCTTACCATTAAATTGTGAAGAAGGGTCTGGACCTGAAGCATCAGCTTTCTTGCTCCTCTGATGCTGCCTGGTCTGCTGTATTCATCCACACCCTGTTATCTCAGCCTCCAACATTGGCAGCTCCTACTATCTCTGTGTGGATGTAGAGGCTTCCTTCACTGTGCAGTTGATATGCTACACACACATTCAGGAATTATTGAATATCTTGATTCATTCCTACCAATACACTTCATCCATTACTTGAGGGTGGGCCCAAGTAGAAGCTAAAGTGGCAGATCACCAACAAATGCATGCTTTAGGTGCAAACAGCACCAATTATGCAATCAGTAAGGCATGGAATTTTTCTTGAAATTTGTAATATATGTGGCACCAAGGGTCATTGAACGTGCACATACAGGAAATCTGGTTCTGAAACCTAAGCTACATGTCAAAACAAATGACTGGAACCAGCAAGATGACAAAACACAACACCACCCGCTTCAAAAAAAATGTTAAGATGATGCATAAACATATCGGTAAAGCTCAGAGTCAATCAAGTGAAATGTAAATTTCAGAATATGACCAAGTTTTCAAAATTGTCAACTTTGCACATCATATTGATGGTATAAGGTGATCAGGAACACTTTCAACCATTTAACATTATATGTCCTGAAAAGGCAGAATGACAGAACAAACTTAAAGCTAAAATTGACATGGGTTAGTACTAACAAATTACTGCTACATATCCTGAAAACTATGCATCTTGGCAAGTGGTGATCCACAGTACTGCCTATGATGGCTCATTGTTTCCATGCATTAGTGGAATCGCAATGCAGTGCCAAAATGAAAGCTCATCATGCCTCCCCAAACTCTTCAAGCTGGTCAGCACCAACATTCGGCAGTGTCAGGTCTATCAATATTCATAGACTTCAGCGTGGGCACAATTCATGAGATTCAAACTATACCAACTGTGCTGGAACAGACCACATGTGATGTAATTGAATCAGTAAATGATTGGGAAAACCTCTAACTAGACAAATTTGTTTTAATCAACTATTTGAAGGGTGTTGCAGTATTGCAATTTAAGGATGTATGTCATTGCTTATTGATCCTCCAAGGAAGGTCAGTCTGCATATTCAGGAGAAGCTTTGAGTGGAACTGAGTGAAATCAAGTGAAACGTTATGACTTAATAGGTTGATTGCCTCACAGTTTGCTTAAGTTTTATCAAGTCCTTTTTAAAAGAAGATAAGCCATAAGATGAGCCTCAGTCCATCAAAGCATACTGCCATCCCAACTCTTAACCCTCCCCAAAACGTTTTGCCATCTCTGCTTTCCCCTCCCACATCAATCTGTCACCAACCCTCCTATACCCCCTCACTGCAGCATGTCGGCCTGGCCCTGATGATGACCTCCCCACTTACCTTTTAATTCCTTTGGTGGGTGCATGCAGCAGTAGCCACTTCTCCTGATGGTGCTGTGGCGACCAGTGAGCTGTTGGGAATTTGATTGGCCAGTAGCTTTCATAGGTATGACTTCCTTCTCAGATGGGGAGCAGAAAGACCATAAAGCAAGATCCTGTAGATCTCAACTTAGAAAGCTGGAAGCAACAAATCTACATAATGGTGTTTGTATAAAATACTTCCTGAGATGGTTGTCTGAGACTTACTGAAGATTGGACAGATGGAATTATAATGAAGGATAAAATAATGCCAAGATATTAAGCCACATAATTCTAGTGAGTGCAAGTGCAGCAGATAAAATAGGTTAATGTGTGACTGGGGAAATAATGCAGGAAGTAGGACTTTTGATTTCTTGATACTATTTTAGCCTTGATTGTGGATTGGTTTGTGATCAGAAAATAGAGAAGAATTAGGTGAGATATGAAGTCCATGTACTAAATTGGAGTTAAGGCTGAAGATCAGTCCTGATCTTGTCTAACAGTGCAGCTAATTCGAAGAAATAAGTGGTCTATCATATTTCCTGACTGCCTAGGTTTTATTCCTCCTCCATTCTTATACCTTTATCACTCCTCTTTCAATTGCTAAATACTATACTGTCTTCTACGGAAGCCCAATAGTAATATGCTATATCACTGTAAATGAATCTGTACATCAGTTTGGTGTATATTACCTAAATTTGCGACTTCTACCATTTTTATACTTAGAACTGTTCCAAACTATACCTGGTAATCCACAAAAGTTCCTTATCCTTCAATATCCCAAACTTTAAAATTACGTGCAATTTAGTCTTTTTTATTTTAAATTCGGCAATTTAATCCTTCCAATGGTTCCACCATCCCTACTTCTGTAACCTGTTACAATCCTGTAATCATCTAAGGGTTATGTACTCTTGACTTCTTGGGCTTCCTATTTTTTTCTTATTTCGCCATTGGCAGCTAGGTCTTCAGCTTTCAAGGTACTTGAATTTACCTTCAACCTCTTTGCGTCTCTGTCTCGCCACCTTAAAGCTAAAGAAACCTATTATTTTGACTAACATTTAAGTCAAATGTTCTAATTGTTCCTTCTGTTAATCAGTGACAAATTTATTTAGCTAGCATGCTATATGACTATAAAGCGTTGTACAGTACCTTGCACTGTATAGATACCTGTTGTTATTGCTGTAATATACATTTTATGGTAGTGTCATACTGTTTTTTGAATATGTCTGAGTGTTTTTGTATTCAGCGGTATGACTCAAGGGCTGATAGCTAAATGAGCATTGAAGCTTCTAAGGTCGATATAATGTTGCATACCAACTACTCTAATTTAAGACTTGGAAAGAATTTAAATGGGAATTTCTATTTACAATATCCTTGAAGCATTCTTTCGTTAACAATGCTGTTTGACTTACAACATGGACATTTGAATCAATGATGTTATAACTAATTCCCTCTAATATCCTAGGTGATCAAATCAATATTCCTTATTTTCTGGATCTGTACAAAAAGAACTGTGTATCAACCTTAAACCCAGAGGTTTGCTGACCTGACTCTCAGATTACAAAAGATTGCAATGATTCTATGTGCAGCAGTGCAGAACAGGGATAACTGCAGTCTACCCCCTAGAGTATTAGAAGCTAAATCCAATGCATAATAAAACAGCTCCTTCATATGAAAGGAAGTGTGGAATAAAGTAGCCATTCAGCCCATCAAATTCATTTCTGCTGTAAACCATGTACATTTTAATCCTATTGTTTAACCCTTTCTTTCTAGCATCCTTACATTATTAATGCTGCCTGGCTATTAACACAGATATTTGAACTAATAATGTCTCTGCTAATTCATTCTAATGTCCTAGGCGATCAAATTAAATCTTTTTGTATCTGCATAGGTCCAGAAACAAATTTGCATAATTACTATATTTCATCTTGAGAAAAGGATATGGTAAATTTCAAATGGGATGATAGCTGAACTGCAGTGCTTTCCCTGCAGTTGTCTTGTTGAACTAAAGTACACATTCCAACCCTCCTTCAGTGGAATGCCCTGTAGTGATTTACTTTAACTTCTCTAATATGTCACAGGCATCCAGTAAAACATACAGCAGTTGCAACAGGGTTAAAACAGCGGCATGAAGTAGACCCAATGAAAATCGGTAGCCAATTTCTCACCACTCCTGTTTTACTTTCCATTAACTTTGTACAGAAGTATGGTTAGCTCAGATTTAGCCCAAATATATGCTGTAACTTGACTAACTTTACTGAACCAGTGTGCTTTGAGAAACTAGGTGCTGTTTTCCTGGAAAACTTCTCTAAGAATTAGAATTTAGAATTAGAATATACTTTTTCACATGTGCTCAAGTATGGAAGTACAGGAATACGGTGAAAAGCTTATAATGTTGCCCCATATTGCACTATCTTAGGCACAAAGTACTTAGGTACAGATCTTGGATACAAAACACAGAAATAAAGGGCAAAACAAAGATAAAATTACATGCAGTTGTTCACAGTATAAATTAGAAAAATAAGAATAAAATTAGTAAGATAAGCATTACAGTCGTTCCACAAAAGCCTGCAAAAGGTCATCGCAGGGAGCTTCCACATATGGTTGGCCCAGGCTTGCAAGCCACTGACTGTCTGCACTGGTCCCCAGCCCAACAAGCATCATGTTCCACTCCAGACTCCAGCACGCTGACTGTCCCTGCTCTGCCCTGGCCTGCAGCCTGTTCTACCACAGGAGAGAACACCAAGAGGGGAAAAAATGAGGGAAAAAAGACAAGTAAATGGGAAATAAACAGAAAGAGTGGAGGAGCTCCAGTTGGAGTGTCCTACTCTCTTGCCATCTTGACTGGCAAAGTGGGCTTCTGTGGTTTTAAACTATTCTTACCAATTTAAACACAGTTATTCCAGTAATCTGGTTTTTTGAGCAATGTGGGCAACTGCCATTGAGTGTAATAAATTACTAAATCAAGCTGATTAGAATGGGACCAGGTTACAGTTGGGAAAATAACATCTCAGATAAGGCAGACAACTTCAAGGAATTCTGGAAGACAAACATTTGCATCATGTCAAAAGTGAGGAGCTTCTCCAAGCCTGCAAAGATGGCTTTGAGGCTCGCTGGTTGAAAAGAAGTACTAATAACGAATAATTAATGAAAGCAGGACAAAGTAAGTATTGGGATAATAAAATGTGAGGCTGGATGAACACAGCAGGCCAAGCAGCATCTCAGGGGCACAAAAGCTGACGTTTCGGGCCTAGACCCTTCATCAGAGCTTTTGTGCTCCTGAGATGCTGCTTGGCCTGCTGTGTTCATCCAGCCTCACATTTTATTATCTTGGATTCTCCAGCATCTGCAGTTCCCATTATCTCTAAGTATTGGGATGCTGGCCAGTTTTTAAAACATATAGATCTGAGGGCACTTACGTTCCACAATCAGTCAGGTGACTTACCTGCGAACTGTGCACTGATAACTTCCCTGGTCATATGCGCTGAAACTAGGAAATTGTGAAATATCGACTATGAATCTTGAATATCATTGAATAATTTCATACTTAGGACTTTGGTTGGAAGAAATCACCTTTAAACAAACCAGGACACTTTTTCAAATTTAAAAATGGCTGTTCCGACAGGTGGCCAAGCTCCATTGATAATTATAAAATGAATGTCTAAGAATTATTGTTAGGGAGCTGATTTGCATTAAGCTTGTTCAAACTGAAAACAAGGCCTACACTTCTTGTCTGCAGGAATGACTGGAGGCTTAAAAAGTAGACTGAGGATACCCCCATCAATTTCAATGAAATCTTGGTATTTTAGACGTTGCAAGATCAAACCTCTTTAGTTAATATGAATTGCCTCCATTGCGTGCCAATAGCCAGTTGTCATAAGTCAAAAATTCACTTGAAAAATATTAACATTTCAAACTTATGTTTGTTACCAGAGATTTGAGATATTGAGAAGGCCTGCAGAATGGACTAAGCAAAGCCCTTTCTCAAAGTAGTCAACCTTAAACTCTACTTCCACTACAAGTGGGAAAACATCACAGAGATAGAAATTTAAAAAACGTAAAGCCACTTGAAGTGTGGTTCTGGGTAAAGGACTGGTTGCAGTTTAAAAAGAGTCTACTTCCAGAAGTATAATTGATTTACATCAGTTAGTAGTTGTGTCATTTCACTTGCAGAGAACCAAAGGAGCACATGATTACAAAGTTCTTTTAGTTCTAGAATCCCTACTATGGAACTGGCCATTCAGCCCAATGATCTACACAGATGCTCCAAAGTGGATCCTACCCAGACCCATTCTCCCTAACCTATCCCAGTAACCCTGCATTTCCCATGGTTAACCTACCTAATTTACACATCTCTGAACGCTATGGGTAATTTAGCATGGCCACTTCACATAACTTGCACATCCTTGGACTGTGGGAGGAAACTACAGCATGTGGCAAAAAACCCACACAGACATTTAACTGACGGTGAAATCAAACTCAGGTCCCTGGTGCTGTGAGGCAACAGCGCTAACTGCTGAGCCACTGCGTTATGGACTTCACCCAAAGCCTGTAACTTGTTCTGTGTGTATGTGTGTGTAATAAAACAACCACTCGCTAACTTAAGAGGTCTGTCTGACTTGTTTCTTCATCAGTTTTCACACATTCCATTGTAAATGGAATGAATAAAAGCTACCTTTTCAAAAATGCAAATTCTGTTATACCAACATCGAGGGTGCAAGCAGAGGTTATTTCCTCCGTCTAGACTTGGTGACTACTGTAGTATTTCGTTGAATATTGGAAAAGACGGTCAGGTCTCGCAGTATCTTTGCAGAGACAAACTGAGTTAACCTTTCAGACTTTTATTCAAAACCTTTCTAATGGTGTTCTAAGAAGGGTCTTGACGCGAAACATTAACTCTGAACTAGATCTTCCAGTCTCTCTACAGTCAGGCACCAGATGTGATGTGGTTTGGGGTGGCACCGTGGCTCAGTGATTAGCACTGCTGCCTGACAGCACCAGGGACCCGGATTCAATTCCACCCTTAAGCAACTGTCTGCATGGAGTTTGCACACGCCCCTCATGTATACATGGGTTTCCTCCAGGTGCTCAAGTTTCCTCTCACAATCCAAAGATGTGCAGGCTAGGTGGATTGGCCATGCTATGTTGCCCATAATATCTGGGAATGGGTCAGGGTGGGATACTGTGAGGTTCGGTGCGGGCTTGTTGGGCCAAAGGGCTTGTTTCCATATTGAGGGATTCTATGAACCCCACAAAATGTACGTTGGTACTCCTCATAAGTCTCAACACATTAACCATGTAGGAATCACCAGACATGTTAAACTTCAGTTGGATTCAGATCCTGTGGCTAGAACCCTCTAAACACATCTGCAATGTTATCTTTGTGTCATAGCATTTGACGTCCTCTGATTCACTTACCTGTATAGTTATCAGTGATCATTAAAAGTCAAGTATGATAGATGCCCTTATGGAGGACAATTTGTATCTTCAGATGACTCATGAGGCCAATCCTGGATTCACAGATTCTAGTGCAGTGTGAGCATTGATGTGTGTTAATGGTGGCTGGAGGTGATGTTGGGTGGGCCCTCCTGACATTCTATCTCTCCTTGCGCAAGAGTTGCTTCTGTTCAGCAGCACAGGGATATAATTTTTGTGGCATATAGCACGCTCCTGGATAATGTTTCTCCAGTCCTCCAAGTTGTTGATCTGGAATTTCTTGAGGTTGGTCTGGATGTTATCTTTGGAGCATTTATTTCAGCTGCAGAGGCATGCCAACCGTCCTTCTGCTGGGAATACATGATTTTGGAGGCATGAGTTGGGCATTTGGATAATATAGCCAGTCCATTGGAATTGCTGTTGAATTACGGTGGTGGTGATGTCAGCCATGTTGGCCTCCTCCAAGATGCTAATGTTACTGGACTTGTTTTTCCAGGTGATCTGCAGGATTGTTTGTACAGATCTCAGTGCTTTAAGGTGCCTACTATAGGGCATCCACATTTCAGCTCCATATATCAGTGTGGGCTTCGTAGACCAGAGGTTTAGTCTGGACCTGTAAATCATGGTCTTCAAACACCCTTTTTGCATCAGGCATGGGCTCCCCTGGCACGGCTCAGACGGTGTTGTATTTCTGCATCAATGTTGGCCTTGGAGGAGAGCAGACTGCTGAGATATGGAAAGTAATCTACATTTTTGAGGGAATGGCTTTTGACTTTTATTGTGAAGGGAAGGGACTATTGAATGGTTGTGGATAGAGTACTAGAGTCTTTTTTTTATGTTAAGGGTAAGGCCTAGGAGCTTGTATGCTTTGGTAAACCATCCAAGATGCACTGCAGATCTTCTGCATTGTGCTGCAATGGTGTTGTTGTCAGCATATTGAAGCTCCAAGGTGGAATTGGTGGAGACCTTTCCCTTGGCCATGAACTTTTTAAGGTTTAATAGCCTGTCATCCATATGGTAAATGATTTGAATTGGTGGAGACCTTGCCCTTGGCCATGAACTTTTTAAGGTTTAATAGCCTGTCATCCATATGGTAAATGATTTGAATTGCCTTGGGTAGTGCAGCCAGCGAGATGGAGGATGGTGAACAGGGTGGTCACAATGATGCAGCTCTGCTTGACTCCTGTCACCACAGTGAAAGGCTCAGACTCCAAACCACAGTTGCTAAGCAATGTCACAGATATGTCATTATGCAGCGGCCTCAGTATCCTGATGAACTTATTGGGGCAGCCGCATTGTGATAGTATCCGGCAGAGATCTTGGTGATTAACTGTGTCAAAGACCTTAGTTAGGTTGATGAAGGCCATGTAAAGCAGATGTTTCTGTTCCTGACATTTTTGTTGTAACTGACCTGCTGTGAAGATCATGTCTGTTGTTCCTCTAGATGGGCAGAAGCCACACTGCGATTCAGGGAGTACACCTTCAGGTAACGGCAGAAGTCTCTTGGCAAGGACATGAGCATTTACTTTGCATGTGGTGGACATGAGGGAGATACCTCTAATTTCCAGTCACCCATTCACAAACAGGCTATATATGAGCTCCAATGGACTTTCTTCTCTCTTCAAGAGAAAAGCATGTATGTGTTCATGGAGCTGTAAACCGTCCTCCTTTAGAATCTCTGCAAGAATCGCTTCAGGACCAGAGCCTATTGTTTCTTAGTCTCCTTATTGCACCTTTTGGTCACACTGGAAGGTTCAATTTCCATGCCATTCTCTTCTAATCAGACCTGATATTTTCTGGACTTATTGCAGCAACTGAGAATAGTTGTTTTAAGCAGATTCCAGTATTCTCCTATGTCCTCTGGATATTCCCGAGGTAAGGTTTTAGCTCGTGAGGCCTGTTGATGTTGCTTAGTGACCATATCATCCAGGCTCTCCATGTTGAATCTTGGTCTTGTCTTTCTGTGTAATCTAATGGACATAGTGGAATGGATAAGGCAGTGATCAGCCTAGCATTCATCTGAGCCAACCATTGCCCTGATGACATTCACATCCTGATGATCCCTGGAGCAAACAATGACATAATCAATGACACGCCATTGTTGAGCGTAGGAGTCTCCAAATTGCTTGAATTTGTTTTACTAATGGAAGTGTGTATTTGTGATGGTGAGCTTATACTGAGCACATTTTGTGAGAAGAAGGGTTCCATTAGAGTTGAAGTTGCCAATGCTTTCCCTTGCTATGGTGCCATTCCAAAGATTGTAGTCTCAACTAACCCTGACATTTCTTTTCCTCAGTCTGTTTTGTATCTAAGATGTGACTGATCCTTTAATTGCATGATCCATAATTTTTCCCAAGTCTTTGTGTATCAGTGTATTTGCTAGTAATATGGATCCAAATATCCAGATCAAAAGAATTGGACCTCCGAACCTCACTTTACTAATGCTAGAAAACGGTGGAGTATTTCCGACATTTTCTGTTTTTACTTCACATTTCAAGCTTTCATAGTATTTTTCTTCCATCAATCTTTGCCATAGGTGGTCAGTCCCACGATAAGGCTAAAAATCCCTGTTAGACTAAGCAAAAACATTGTTACATTTCTTACAACCCTCACAATGTTTAAAATGTTCATTATTTTGAAAAAAAAGGAGTAACAATAAGAGTAGGAAGTTAATCTTCATAAAAGCTTTGAAATATCAAGCTGTGAATGGCACTGGAATGAAGACCAGATGTTGGGGACAAAAATAGACACCAATTATTATCATTATTGTTTAAGGGTATCAATGACTTTTAGATGTAATTCCTGGTTATTTCTATGAATAGCTAAATCCTAAAATGTCATCGTTTTTACATTATATTTCTAACTATTTTGAAGGACAACAAAATTATAGTTTCTGTTCACCCAGAATGTTTTCATGGCTCAATTTGGGAGGTGCATCTGTTAGCAGGTTTATTTATTGGTGCATACATGGTCGTGGGGCATGAGGAGGGCTGGGAAAAGTGGATGGATAACAACTGGACAACAAAAACAGCCGAAAGTAAAGAAAGTCCAATGGGAAGGTAAGTCTGGCTAGAGAGATTGTTTGCACCATCATTGAATAAATTTAAGGCTAAATCTGATAGATTTTTGATCTCTCAGGGATTTGTGGGATAAAGATCAGCCATGATTGTAATGAATGATGGAGGAGGCTCAAGGAGCCATGTGGTTTACTCCTGCCTCTATTTATTACGCTTTATGCAATTCTGCACAAATTTGTTTACTAAGAAATGGATTTTTTTAGAACAGATCCTGTGCCTCTTGTTAAGCATATCTACTTTCTTATAATAATTAATAAAAAGAGCAAATTATAGTCTGTGAACTAAAACCATACTTAAATATGGTTTGAACTGATCATTGATTATCTCCTTTCATTACTCGTTGTAAAGGTCACATATGAACTGAATTTATGCAGTCTTAACCCAAATTAAGTGACCCTAAATGTGGCTGGTGTAAAGATTGGAACAAAATCCAAATGGTCCTCATTTGAGGTGAAGCACTATAGGACACTATTGGGTCCAATGGAGAAAACTTTAAATATTCTGTGTCACCATACACAAGGTGATGATTCAGTGAAATAGGTCATTGGCCCTTCTCCTTGATCTTTTCACATTGAGAAGTGGAGATTCTCTAGACAGCAAGTCACAAAAATTAGACGTATTTGGTTTTGCATCTGCAAATTACTGCACAAGCTTCCTATCAATGGTTATTAGAAAGTAAAATACTGTATGTTTTTCTTAATTTTCACCAATTTTTCGACTTCATTTTCAGGAATAGAAGCCCTGCCAGCATCACTTAGTACAGAAAGATAATTTGTTCGTTCTTTCTCTATTATAAAAATAATTAATAAAGTTCACTAAAATTAGCAAACAAAGAAATGCCAAGTTCTATTTTAAAGTATGTTTGTGTAAACCCACGGCAATGCTTGTAGTTTATAGCTTTTTTAAAGAAAGCAGCAAAATCAATTCCAGACATGACGTTATGCATATTAGTCAGGCAATGTTTAAAATCAAAACACTTCAGGCTTTTATTTATTTCGGGTGGTAAAAGCAAGATGGTTTACTTCAGTAAAGGCCTACTCTGCTTTTTGTGCAAGAGAACAATAAATATCTTATTTGCTATTACTTCACAGGTGTAGAATAAGATATTTTATCTCATGTTATTGTTTTGCACAAATTATGCAACTTTTTAAAATTATTGTTCCCGCTAATCTGCAATATATCCATGGCCAGTGTTGTGTTAGAGCCCCTGGTGATCTATAAGCAGGAGATTCTCAATCTTGATGCACTAATGGAATATTTTTGATTCCTTTCCAAACCCACAATTTCCTTTAATGCCACCTTCCAAAACCATCAACTGTGCGATCTAGAAGGACAAGGGGAAAAGATGCAGGGGAATACTACCAGTTGTAAGTTCCCCACCAAGTTACACATAATTCTAACTTGGAACTATATCATCAATCTGTTTGGTGTTGCTGGGTCAAAATCCTGGAACTCCATTCCTAACAGCATTTTGGCTGTACGTACCTCCCAGTGGCTGCAGAAGTCCAATAAGGCAGCTCGCTACCACCTTTTCAATGGCAATTCTGGACAATAAATGATAGCCTTTCCAGCAATATCCATATCCAATGAATGAATACAAAATAAATTTAGAGGATGAATCTTGTTATTTTGGTTAGGTGTGAGATGTATTAAGGTTTTTGGACCGCTTTTATCACAAGGCCAAGGGTGTTTGTTACCAAATCTAACCAAAATTACCTCATTAACTACCAACCCTACTCCATCATATCCCTTGCATCCAATTTGAGCCCAATCTTACCATGCACCATTCATGGAACAACTTGTCACTCACTGGAAATTCCAGAATTGACTGGCATTGCGAGCACCAATAACCCATGTATACTCATCTTGCCCAGAGCTGCTCTGCTGAGCTCCTGACAATTGCCCTGGATATGGCAGGCAAGGGGACATTGGTGCACCACTTAGTGGGCAGAAACCTGGGAACCCTGTGGACAGATTGGTGCACAGGTAGAACATCATCTTCCCCCAGGATAAGTAGTAGAGATCATGACATCAGACCATACCAGCTTAGACTGATTTTGCTACTCAGGTCATCACAATCTCAGCCACCTGAAAGAATACTTAGCACTGCAGAATGAGGATCAATGACCTTCTCTAATACACCAGCATGAGTGCCACAGCCTCCTCTCTGATATTTCATTCTCACTCTATCTTTGCCACATACTTTCACCAAGACTCATGCTCTAGCACTCCCATTACTGCCTTTAACATATTCATTCACTTGCTATCACTAACACCAATCCCATCAGCATAACCGCCATGTTCTTTGCTCACTTGCTCGGATGATCTCCCCATTTAACCCAACAGTAATAGCTGTATCAACTACTTTCATCTCACATCGTACCTGCCTTGCTCTCATTCCAGAATGAAAACAGCCCCTAATAGGGCAGAAAAAGTCAATGTGAATGGTGGGCTGTCCAACATTCAGCTCCTCACCCCTTATGTGGAAATCATCCTCCCTTTAACAACCATGAGTAACTAACTCTCCCTGTCTAATTCTCTTGTATTGGAGAATGTCTTTGGCTGACACTTCTGAGACTGCCCTGACCGAAGGCCATCTCCCTCAATTTGACTGAGCCTTTTGATTATTATAACAAGCTTCCTGGATTTGTGTTTTGCTAAATGGCAATGTAAGACAGAAGTAATATGACCCTGATGTCTCTGTCAGGTGTAGGGAGGGGGAAGAGAGTGCAAAAAGGCAGGGCTGGGCAATACAGGTCAGGGATGGTGTGAGTATTCAGGTGGGCTCAGAGTGAGCTCACACTATGACTGTGTGTAAAAAGCCAGGAGATGCAGCCTGGTACAGTCTATGAACTGGATGTGTGCCCTTGAGCACATTGTGTCCTTGCTGCAGCAATACAATGATAGCTGCCAGTGTCACCCAAAGTGCAGCATTAAATGCAGAAGTGGTACCGGCTCTGACTGCAATGTCAAGAATTCCCAATATCTTTCCAGTTTGGCGTGTTTACTAAAGCAAAAGCTGAATTTTAATGTGATAATGGGAACTGCAGATGTTGGAGAATCCAAGGTAATAAAGTGTGAAGCTAGATGAACACAGCAGGCCAAGCAGCATCTCAGGAGCACAAAAGCTGATGTTTCGGGCCTAGACCCTTTATCAGAGCTCTGATGAAGGGTCTAGGCCTGAAACGTCAGCTTTTGTGCTCCTGAGATGCTGCTTGGCCTGCTGTGTTCATTCAGCTTCACACTTTATTATCCTGAATATTAATGTTGTGGTTTGGAGCACTAATAAGGAATTTTAAATATATAATCCGCCTTAATTAACAACTCAACACTGTTTATTGAGAAACTTACGTTTCCACCTGGAAAATCCTTAAAAGGTGCATTGAGTCACTCCCAATGTTGAGATTGGCTTCTCCAGATTTCTCGCACAATTCTGTAACAAATCCCACTGTAGTCTATGTAGTTCAAGCCCCTAAGAGTTTGCCCTATATATCCATTCTATCAGATCTAATCAGAAGAATTTTTTTGCTTTTTGTCATGTTGCCTTACAACAGACTAGGGGAAAGAGATCATCTACAAAAGTAAGAGTTACCCAGAACGATACAACAAGGTTTATCTATTATGGCCCATGTTATGTCCCAGTTTTTATGTGCACCATTGCTACTGAATTTGATTTTTCACGCCCAGATGTTTGTGGAGCTAGTTCTGCATCTAATATGTTGTCCTTGGCCAAAGTCCTCCATAGCTACTGGTCAATATTAATGAGATTCTACAAATTATTACTTAATTTTGAAGTTCACTAAGCTGTTTATGGCAGAATTTCATTTAATTTATCTAAGGTGAGGTTTTTTGGTATAATTATAAAGCCGTGGTTTAAGTTTTCTGGATGCTCTTTATTCTGTAATTTAAGTATAAAATTGTTTTTTGTACAAGTGTATAAAATGTATTCGACTAAATTGTCTAAAATTTCATATCTCCATACTGCCTATACTTTAACCATGTATATACAAAACTCTGACAGTTCAAAGCAAGCATCCGGTAGTTCAGTTTAAAATCATTGAAAACATTAAAGTTATTTCTACACATATGACCATCTTAATTTCAAGTGATGCACCCCTCCCCCAGTAACCCTGCAAAGTGCAGCCTGATATAAAGCAGAGTCTATAACCCTGAGGACAAGGCAAGACAGGGAGAGCAACATAACTCAGCGTGTTTGCAGGAAATCCAATTATTTGTCTGAAGCTTTGAATTCAAAAGTGGATTCAGAAACTCCTAAAGCAATTACTACTTACACAGACAGAATGACTGCTTGAGCTAGCAGCTAAACACCATATTGTTTGGACTTGTGAACTTGACATAAACACCCCACAAAACCCCCACTCCCATCCTATCCAATTGCTAGCTCTGAAGCTGTTTTCTCAATCCAAAAACTCCACTTCTAAACCCCTTTGTGATGATTGTAGCAAATAAAATAATTGGAGTAAAATAAGCAGTTCAAAATCCATGAACTGAAGATTTGAAAACCGTGGTTTTTGTTTTTTTTTGTGGAATCAAGTGAGAAAGAAGGAACAGCTTATTGTGTAGCTTTTCTTTAGGTCTTCAATCCTAAATTAGTGAGACAGAATGACATGAGGCAAAGGGGACAAGGTGGTGTGGGGATGCATTTTAACCTTTAAAAAATGGGGCTATCAAGTAGGATTAAAGTTTGAGAAATCTGTTTCCCAACCCACCTCCAACTTGCCTGTTTCCAGCTGTAACTGAAGCTGAGTTGGACAGGTGATCAAGCCACTGTGAGGAGGTTATTTGGTGCTTTAAATATGACAATGAGACTGCAAAATCAATTGCTATTCAAGCTTCCAATTTTAAATATGGTTGGCCAGACTTCAAAGAGGATCCAGACGATAACAAATTCCTTTATACCGACATCCTATGTTCTACCTCCAGTTCCCTGCCTGAGTAGTCTTTGAGATTGTATGTTCCCTCACAAACTTTTTTCCCAGGCCTCTGAGCCTGAACACAAACCCTTTACCCTCCACCCATTCAGGTCCTGACCTTAACCCTTCAAGAAAAGAGTTCTCATTCTCTCCCCAATCTTCAACTCTGCCCCCATCTCACTCCTCCTGCTACCCCTTCCACTACTTTCAACATCCATCCACCCACCCAGTCACTAATCTCCCGTCTCTCCAACCTTTGGTTCCCCATGACCCTTCACTCACTTCAAGGTCCCTGGCCTCTTTTCACCAAGAGGATCAACAACTCACCTGACCAGCACTCTTTCCCACTTGAATAAAAACCAAAAGTATTGTGGATGCTGTAAATCAGGAGCGAAAACAGAAGTTGCTGAAAGAGCTCAGCAGGCCTTACAGCATCTGTGAAAAGACATCAGAGTTAACATTTCAAGTCCAATGACCCTTCCCCAGAGGGACGTGGCTGAACTTTCAGGCTCAGCTGGCCTTGCTATCATTACATTGTGAAGAGCTTAATCTGAGATTACACTCAACGGGGTAGTTGTGGGGGTATTCAAAGCCCTGTAAAGACTCTGCTAGCCAGCATTTTCAGGCCTTTGGGCCTCTCATTCTCTAACAGTCAGATTGGCTTGCCTCCACTTCCCCCGTCACATGCTGGAAAAGGATCTGCCCATTTCTCATTAGTGCCACCAACCTTACCCTAAGTGTTTCCTTTGGACTCCTCTCTTCCTGCTGCTGCCTTATCTTAGCCAGTTGCAAGCCCATTTAAATGCCCACCTTCCCTCTACTATAGGATTAAACAAAGGAAACAACTGACCTGTGGCAGAATCACACAAAGCTAACGAGTTTTCACCACCAACAACCTGCTGTCAAAAGATTCTTTATCTTGAATGTAGGGCCTAATTTATAAAAAGGAAGTTCTATACTGAAATATTCTTGACATGGAAATGTATAATAAATAGGAACTGGTCAAATGATGGTATGAGGCTTGATATGCCACAAATGTGCCCTGACTTTATTTCTGCATCTCTTCCCACTCTTGGGATTTAAATTTTACTTTCAGTCTAATTTGGTCACTCCCAATACAACTTTTCCCACTATTCCAACATTCCCCCCAACCTCAGCATCTGTGGGCAGTTCAGGTTTCCACATCTGCATTTACCTGCAATCTTCTGACTGTGCTGTTTGCTGCAGGTAGAATAGGTGTAAACTTCCCCAATTGTGCATGTTCTCCAAAATAAGGATCGAATGTATTCACTTCATTATTTCTTATTCAAAATAGCCAAGATAAATATTTACTGTTATCAATGGTTTCAAAAAAAAAATCTTGTATTTTATACGTGGCTAAAGTGTCATTTAGATTCTGTTAGTTGTTTCGATAAGAGTATATAAGACCCGGAGTTACTTACATATAGTAATAGAGCAAACATTTCTCTTTTTTTTTGAGAGTTAGTTGAGGGCTATCCATCTCGCTATCTCCCCACCAAAACCAACAAAAAGGCTTATTGGGTCCTACAGTTCACTGGTTGAGGCCTACTCAGAATCAAGGAATCCGGCAACTAGAATGTAAGTACTTTATATTCTTCCCTCAGTGATGGAGTGTTGATAGCAAGGGCAGATAGGTACCTTCCAGATGCCAGCCTCTTAAGTATGCCTTCAAAAGACCCGAGATTAACAAAATTTAACCAGGCCCTACACGACCTCCAACCCAGCAGCAGGATTTCCCAGTTGGAAACTAGCTCTCCAGGGAGGCAGGTGTAAGGGAAGGTTCCAATTTGAAGCCCATAAGTGGCCTTAATTGGTGGCACGCTGAGAAAGTCATATGTGGACCTCCTGATCAGAACTTAATTTGTGAGGTGGAGAAAAGGGGTTGAGCTTTTCTGCCCAACCAACTCGCCTAATTATTGCTCTTCAACTTCCTCACCACTTCCAGGGAAAATCACACCCAAACCGATTGTGGATTTTTTGCTTTACTTTGGGAGATCAAATATTAAGGAAAAGTATGCAATTAATGAAGGAATGCCGAATAGCATTGATGTACAACAGAATCATAGGGTTCAAGTCCAGCGCTTCATGAAAGTAGCTACACAAGTAGATAAGGTGGTAAAGAAGGTTTATATAGTATGCTTACCTTTATTGGCCGAGGAACTGAGTACAAAAGTCAGAATGTTGTGTGCAGCTTTATAAAGCTTTGGTTATGCCACCCTTTGAATATTGCATTCAAGTCTGTTTTCTACATTACAGGAAGGATGTGGAAGCTTTGGAGAAGGTGTAGAAGAGGGTTACCAGGACGTGGCCTGGATGAGAGGGTATGAGTTAAAAGCAGACGCTATAAAAACTCAGGTTGTTTTGGAGAAATTTGATGGAAGCCTACAAAATTGAGATGCATAGATGAGATTGATGTCCGAATCTTTTTCCCAGAGTTGAAATATCTAATACTAAGGAGCATGCATTTGAGGTGAGAGGGGGCAAATTCAAAGGAGATGTGAGGGGCAGGATTTTTACAAAGTGGTAGGAGTCTGGAATGCACTGGTCAGGATGGATACTACTTAGGGTTACGGTTAGGGTTAGTGATATGATATGGGTGTTTAAGGAACTTTTAGACAAGTACATGAATATGCAAGGAGTCAGGTCGGCACAACATCGAGGGCCGAAGGGCCTGTACTGTGCTGTAATGTTCTATGGAGGGATATGGACCAAGGGCAGGCAGAATGGATTAGTTTAATTTGGTGTCATGTTTGACACAACATAGAGGGGCCCATTCCTTTGCTGTACTTTTTAAAGTTCTTCCACTTCATATAAGACAGGGGCTAAACTGGATACCCTAAAATATTGTTAGGTTTGGGGTGCTATGGGTGGGGGGTGTGCACGATTGTGAAGCATGATGATCTTGTGTTCAAATCAGTGATGCAGGAAGCATGCAAACTTCCTGGCATCTACTAATTATAATTGTGGTGTGGAGCCCAGCCCTGCACATTCTGCTAAGTGACTGCATGTCTCAGAAGGGAAACAAGTGGTATGAAACTGACACCATTTATAGCCTGCCTGCACAGTACTTAAAATCAACCAGTACAGCCTAAAAGTAAGGTGAATTCTGGCTGCAACAGAAGCTATAACTAACTACAAATGAGTTGAAGATCTGCAAGAACTTAGAAATAGGGCGACAGGCCAGAGAACATCCTCTAAGGTTCTTGATTGTAGTAATGGAGTAGAAACAGAGCAGGAATGGAGAGGTCATCTACCTATAGACAGTCAGTACAATCACCAGGCAAATCTAAAGAAGCAAAGAGAACAGACAGAAGTCAGCAATGTATCTTCAGGAACTTGAATGCAATGCAAAAAGAAGTTTACTGGCCCTCTAAGTGCCGCCTTTGTGTCATATCCTTCCAACTGCATTATGAGCCTTTCAAACTACTCCATTCACCGCACTGGCTCCAATGGCAATCAACAATCTCAATTAACCATGGCGCATGTATCACATTGCCTCATTCCATCTCATGCACTTGGAAAAATTGCCCAACACACACACTCTCTCTCTCTCTCTCTCTCTCTCTCAAATGGAGCAGGCTTGAGGAGCCAAAAGGCCTCCTGTTGTTCCTGTTTCTTGCATCTGGTCTTGCAAAAAGTGCTACTTATTCAACAATGGCAGGCGTAAAATGCATTATATCATACTTTGTATCATTCCAAACTCTCTCCTTCCTCATGCAGGAGAAGGTGATTTATTTGACACTGCAGCTGTAGCCACCTAGATGAGGATGGGCATAGCTTGGGCATTCTCACTCGCAAGGAGGGGAAGGAGAACTGGGGTAATTGAAACAGCTGTCTATAATACTATGGTGAACAGGGGAGCTGAAATCATGGAGGATGATGGTATATTCCTGCCTCTTCTACCTTCATGCATCCAACATCCCTCAGCGGCAATCTGATGTGACCCATCAGTGGCAGATGATATTACATTGCAATCTTCGTTTTCCACCTCTTCCCTAAGCCCAACTTTGCTCTTCTGCCTCACAGTGCCAGGGACATGAGCTTGATTCCAGCCTCAGGTGACTGTCTGTGTAGAGTTTGCACATTCTCCCGTGTCTGCATGGTTTTCCCCCGGGTGTGCTGGCTTTCTCCCACAGTCTGCCTACATGTGCAGATTAGGTGGATTGGCCATGTTAAATTGCCCATAGTGTCCAGGGATGTGCAGCCTAAGTGGATTTGTCATGGGAAATGCAGGGTTACAGGGTAGGGGAATGGAGATGGATCTGGGTGACATGCCCTTCAGAGTGTTGGTGCGGACTCAATGGACCAAATGGCCTGCTACCACACTGTAGGGATTTTATGATTCTTTAGATACCCAGGAACCGACTTCTGGTTTAAAAACCTGAAGACCTAATAGGAATCATCACTCAGTAGCTAGTGGGTTTGTATACTAGTAGTGACAGTAGAGTCACAACCTGCATTTTGTGAGGCAGTGGCGCAAATGGCCTGGAAACAGACCAGAGAAATGCATTACCCAGCTTCCAAAGGGTGGGTTCACTCATGATCTCTCTTTGGTATCAACAATGGAGTCCTGGTAAAATCCAGCACAAACTTTTGGTGCCCTGTGAAAGTTCAAGCTAGCATCATAAGATTTCCTTTTGTTGCTGTACAGGCTGAAACCTCTGTCATCATGAGTGTGAATCACAGAGATGTTAATCCAATTACAGCAGTCCAACCATCTGTTCCCCAGAAGATTGCAAGAATTGTTGAGGCACGACACCAGAAAACTGTTTGTGCCTCTTTGGAGCACAAACCTGCTATTCTTTCTCAGCGTAACTATGTACGTGTGGCACCAGTAGCACTCTGCCAGTGCCTTTTGTTTTGTCAGTCAGCCAGCTATTCTAAATTGCTCCAGCCCATGTGAGGCAATACAGCCTGAAGCCACACTTTCAAGAATCCCAGATGCTCCAGCATGTCCCATAAAGCCTCTGTAATCTTCCCCACTGAAAGTAAAGAGTCTTCCACTAACTCCAGTGTAGTCACTCGTCACACTGCTTAGCATGGTACCTCCACGGTGAATCTCAGAGGCCAAACACATTATTCCACTCCTCCCTTTACAAGCAGCTTCTCTCCTTTGCTACCTCTGCACAATCTGCTTCTCATGCTAAAGGCCAAAGGGAACTGTTATGTAGACCATATGAATGACAGTACAACGTTTGCCTATGGCCCTTAAGCAGTAATTATTACCTTCCCGAGATTGTGCATCATTTTGTGGTTTTCATTAAAATATAGTTTAAGTACCAACTCCAAACATCCCAGTACTTTCACACAAACAGCCAATAGAATGTAGTAAACATTTAACTTGTGAGCTGGGTGATGGCACATTAAAATTGTGCTGGTGGGGTTTTTCCTCACATTGCTGAATGTAATTAAGTGAACACATTAACAAGAGAGGTGAGGTGCAAAATGGTATGGTTGGTATCAGATTAGCTTTACATGTTGACTGAATTCAATACACATGTTAACTCACAGACTTGTAATACCTACTTTAATGCCCTCATGAATGTCATTTGGCACTGACAATGCTTGAAGTGGGTAAAAATAGTGCAAACACCAGATTGCTTCTAAAGTAACACCTGTATCACTGAAACTACAGTCAACACAGGACTTTAGGGAGGAAAAAATAATGGGAACTGCAAATGTTGGAGAATCCAAGATAACAAATTGTGGAGCTGGATGAACACAGTAGGCCAAGCAGCATCTTAGGAGCACAAAATCTGACGTTTTGGTGCTAGACCATTCATCAGAAAAGGGAGATGGGGAGAGGGTTCTGAAATAAATAGGGAGAGAGGGGGAGGTGGACCAAAGGTGGATAGAGGAGAAGATGGGTGGAGAGGAGACAGACAAGTTAAAGGGGCGGGGATGGAGCCTGCAGGGGTGAGTATAGGTGGGGAGGTAGGGAGGGGATAAGTCAGTCAGGGGAGGACGGATAGGTCAAGGGGGCGGGATGACGTTAGGATGTAGGGAATGGAGGTGCAGCCTGAGGTGGGAGGAGGGGATAGGTGAGAGGAAGAACAGGTTGGGGAGGCAGGGATGAGCTCAGCTGGTTTTGGGATGCAGAGGGTGGGAGGCAGAGTTTGAACCTTGTGAAATCCACATTGATACCATTGGGCTGCAGGGTTCCCAAGCGGAATATGAGTTGTTGCTCCTGCAACCTTCAGGTGGCATCATTGTGGCACTGCAGGAGGCCCAGGATGGACATGTCGTCTAAGGAATGCGAGGGGGAGTTGAAATGGTTCGCGACTGTGAGGTGCAGTTGTTTATTGTGAACCGAGCATAGGTGTTCTGCAAAGCCGTCCCCAAACCTCTGCTTAGTTTCCCCAATGTAGAGGAAGCTACAATGGGTACAGTGGATGCAATATACCACTTTGGCAGATGTGTACTAAGGCAAAGTCTGAAAAAATCAAGAGTTAAGTCATGAGAATTAACACATCCTTTTTGCTCAACCACTCTACTTTTCGATGTAGCTTACCCTTTTGATTGATGGATAATGAATTGGATGATGAAACTTAGAGGGAAATGGAATAAATATGCCATTCAGTTTTGTTTCTGTTGATCTTTTGATCAAATCAAACAACTCTGAACTTACATATTAAAAGACATTTGCCTGAGCTTGAAACATACATTAGATCCATCTGTGGCTGTAAAAGGAAAATAAGAGGGAAAAGGCAAAAAAAAGTTTAATTTTCTGGGTGTAACCCTTCCCAAAGGAGTCACCACTATACTTAGATTGAAATTGGCAGGAATAAAAATTATTAAATGGGCATTTTTCTAGTAGTGGTATTTCAGGGCAGTCCCAATGAGCTGCAAGACCTGGATCTGGTTAGATGGTCTCTTATTTTATACAACTCTCTGCCTGAAATTTTCCAGTTTAAAGATCCCTGCATGGAATTGCTTACAAGCATAAGCAAAGCTTCCCCCTTGACTTTTAAAACTCAAATAGTTTGAGCATGCATGCAGGAGCGTCCAGGTTCTTTAAACATTATAATGAATGTGTGGTTCCTTTTTAAAATGTCCAGGAGGCCCACAGGACCCCAAGCATTCAATGAGCCAAATTTGACAGAACATGACTGCCGCATTCTCCGTAATAGACCTGCAGGGTTAGTCAAACATCTGCCACATATTTCAAGCAGCTGTAAGGGTCTCAATTTCTTTTAACCCCTAAGGACTTTCCAGGCACCTCCATAGACCATCTTAGGATCAAATCATACATTTGTTTACTTTTTGGACAACTGAGAGAGGCAAGAGAAAAGAACTAATAGGCTGTAAGATACACTGAAACTAAATTAAATTTATTACATTCTGAACTGCATGTTTAGGCATTAATGCATCTTTATTTGGCTTTTAAGTATCATGAACTTTAAGTGTCTTTGTGCTATTACAGTATTTAAGGACTTTTAAGCTGCAAAACTGAATAATGAAAGAAAGCAGAACTATCAAATAAATAACCTGATCACACTGTTCCCAAACAGCATAAAAACTTTGTTTGTTTTGGTGACGAGCAGTATGGCTCAGTAGGAGTCTAAGTTTGTGGAATGGCTGACACCACTTAAAGCTAACCAGCATTATTTGTAGCTAGAGTGCTCTTCTCATTTACGAGGTGCATTCAGGCTAGAGCAAGTGCTGGATCAGATTTCAGCAGAGAGTGCTAGTAAGTGAAACACTGATTTATGACAGAACTTCACATTCAGTGTGCTTCAAGATTCTCTGACACTATGCGTACTGCCATGGTGATTGTGGTGCACAAGAGGAGGGGAAACCTGTACCTAACCAGGCCATTTGGCCCAGCATACAGACAAAGCAATTGGTAGTTGTGGCGGTCAATGCCGGGAGACTGAGGACTGTATATTGCTTACTCAAATGAATGGTCAAATTCAGTGAATTTCTCCCCTGCTGTGGTGTTTTGCCAACTATACCAAGAGACTCAAGCACTGCTCAAGTCACCACACACCATTGATCACTTACCACTGATATCTAATGTTATGTATAGATATTTAACATTAATAGATTAATGTTGCCCTTGCATATTTACTGCTGCAAGCCTCACACTAACATCTCACAGTATGTCTGCATTGCCAGCTATTCTGGCTCATCATCCATAACAGCACGAACTCAAGACATGCCAGTTATACAAAATAATGTTTCTGAAAATGTCAGTGTTAACCTGCATTTTCCTCCATCCTGTCTAATTATGTCACACAGTCTTTAGGTGGTGAATAATCAATCTAGCTCAAGGTCCTGACGGAGACAGTTTAATCTTCTCTGGCTGTTGATAGTCTTCACAAATATGTCTGACCAGTCAATGTAACTTACATATTGCTATCATCCCTCCAATTTTATTTCTAGCTACTTGAGTCACTGACGTGCGGGAATGGCATTGACTTCACTTTAGCGTGCTGACACTGATCAACACGTACGGAACCTTACAGGGGCTGCATGCACATGCAGCTGTGTTCCATCAGGGGAGAATTGGTGGTTATGTTCTACCTCTAAACTAAAAAGCCTAGGTTCATGTCCCACCTGCTCCAGAGGTGTGTGACAATATATCTGCACAGGTTATCTGCAAAGAAAGGCTGGCCTGCACGTAGTAGTGGGCATGGCAGAGACTGGGATAAAGCTTTGCTGAGTGAGTGAACTTATCTCATCTCAGAGCCAGTTAGAATCAGAAATCTGATCAGGAAAGGTTAGACAAGTCTGCAGTGCTGGATAAATGAGGTTTCCTATAACCAGCCCTTTGTGTTCTTTGCTTTGTCTTCAATCTAATAAGTGACTAGGGAGGTGCCACAATAAAAGAGGCACTGTTTTTAACTCAGGTTTATTGCATGATGGCAATAGGTATAACTACAGTCAGACATAATTACTAGGACAATAACATAATAGTAAGTTTTCTGACATTGACAATAGCTTCGTGGTTGTTATTAGACCGTTAACTCCAGATTTTTATTAAATTCAAATTCTGGGTTCTGCTACAACAAAATTTGAACCTGGATTTACAACATTCCCTGGGTTTCTGCATTAATAGTCAAGCAAATATGACTCGGCTATCAACTCTCAAATGCTGGTGAATCTCAGTGGGGTTGGCAGCCTCAGTGGAGGGGAAAACAGAATGAATATTTTGAGCCCAGTGATCTTCTTCATTTCTGATGAAGGGCCACCGGACTCGAAATGTTAACTCTGTTTTCATTTCTCTAAAGATAATAACTAGGACCTTAGATACAGCTACACCTGCCCTCTTAGAAAGCTAAAGTTGTTGTCTCCACCCACAGAGTGCATGTAATGGGTAGACCAAATGTAACAGAAATTCCTTTGGAATCTTCACCTATAATACAAAATGCAAGAATAATTTGGTGTATTTTTATTATATCTTTTGTACTCAAGCAAAGATTTATAGTCAGCAGAGTCAAAGTAAGATCTAATTGCACGTCTTGCTCTGCAAAGTTATTTGTACTTTGTAACATAAGGTAGCTTAATGATTAGTATTTTATTTCATCTCACTGATTGTTTCAATCTGCCTTTGAAAACAGTGGAGAAACACACGTCTGGATACCAGGACACCATGTTAAGATTACAAGGTGGTCCTACTGTTATATCCCCAAGGACACAGCATTACATAATTGATTATTTGGCAGTACTGGCACACTTCTGAGCATAGGGTATTCAGACAGGAACAGGAAAACACAATGCAATATTTAGGGCAGATCCAAAAATTAATTGTAAAAATTGATTGCAACTTCATCAAATCAGGTCAGCAGGTCAGATGTCTGTTATGCAAGTTGTCCAATTTCCATCTCTATTGACAATGAAAATAAAATGGTTTCTTGAGCAGGTGGTCATTTTTTAATGTGTTTTTGTTATGGCAGTCAAGAATTTTTAGTTGATCCATTGTCCAGTATTATTGCACAATTCAACTAACTTGGAAAAAGGAAGTAAAATTAAGCTGCTTGTGTACCATGTAGAGATAATTCCATTAAATTTAGATGCTTTCCTCAATTACAGCTAATAAGATATTCGTGCAGGCGTTATAAACTTCGATAAGAAATGGCAATTTCAGTAAAGGAAATCAGTAGTATTCTATCTTAGCTATAATATTTTCACATAATCAGTGCACCAACTCTATTCCCCATACATAATTACTGTCCAGCAAATGCCCTGACAATCTTCTACATACCATCATTTCTCTATGTATTGTTGTTTAGTGTGCAGTGACATGTAACTTTGTTTCTCTCTTCACTGATATTGCCAGACCTGCTGTGTATTTTCAGCATGTTTTTGCTTCTTATCACTCTTGCCCTTGTCGTTTTAGAAGACATGTGAATTCTTTGCTGCAGATGGAAGGCAATTAATACATATTCAAAAGCCAGGAGCCAGAGTGCATAGAGCCAATCACACCAGAGAGAAAAAAAAACTTGCAACAGATGGGCTAAAGGCAAGAGGAGGCAAAGCAATGTACATATTTATTTAATGTTGTGTTGCTTTCCAAGTGGGCAAATTGTGATCAGACAGGCTTATTCAGGTTCCAGATGGAAACTTTGGGCTATCCAGCTTCAGAGTCTCCTAATCCTCCAACATCAATCATTTGTCAACCCACTTTTTCAATGTGATGACTCATTCTAGATGCACAGAAGTTTCAAAAAATCATAATAGTGGCCTTCTTAACTTACTCCATTTTATCCATTCTGTTCTATTCTGTGGATCTATGATCTATCACAAGTCATGTAGAAAGGTTTTCACTCCATAGCACAAAGATGTCAATTCACAGGAATTAATGATTATTAATGGGCACCATGGTGGCTCAGTGGTAGCACTGTTGCCTCATATAGTTAGAGAACTGGGTTAGATTCCAGGTACAGACAACTGTGTGGAGTTTGCACGTTCTCCATGTGTCCGTGTGGATTTCCTGTGGGTGCTCTGGTTTCCTCCCATAGTTCAAAAATATGCAGGTTAGGTGAATTGGACATGCTAAATTGCCCACAGTGTCCAGGAATGTTTAGGCTAGGTGGATAAGCCATGGGAGGGGAGGAGGATGGGTCTGGGTGAGATGCTTTTCATAAGGTTGATGTTGACTCAATGGGCCAAATGGCATTGTAGACATTCTTTGATTCAATGATTTCATACCGTGATGATGCGTCAACTTGCCTTGTTGATATTCAGACTCCTGTTTTACTGAACTTGCCAAAAAATTATGCCTTGTCATAGGGAAAACTCAATAAGGGAACCAGAGTTTATACATTCCCCTCCAACCCCACCACACCCGGCACTTTCTCCTGCAATGGCAGGAAGTGCTGCACTTGCCCCCACACCTCCTCGCTCACCCACATCCCAGGCCCCAAGATGACTTTCCACATCAAACTGACGTTCACCTGCACATCTGCCAACGTGGTATACTGCAGCCACTGTACCCATTGTAGCTTCCTCTACATTGGGGAAACCAAACGGAGGCTTGGGGACTGCTTTGCAGAACGCCTACGCTTGGTTCGCAATAAACAACTGCACCTCACAGTCGCGAACCATTTCAACTCCTCCTCCAATTGCTGAGACGACATGTCCATCCTGGGCATCCTGCAGTGCCACAATGATGCCACCCGAAGGTTGCAGGAGCAGCAACTCATATTCCACTTGGGAACCCTACAGCCCAATGTTATCAATGTGGATTTCACCAGCTTCAAAATCTCCCCTCCCCCCTCTGCATCCCAAAACCAGCCCAGCTCATCCCCGCCTCCCTAACCTGTTCTTCCACTCACCTATCCCCTCCTCCCACCTCAAGCTGCACCGCCATTTCCTACCTACTAACCTCATCCCGCCCCCTTGACCTGTCCATCCTCCCCAGACTTACCTGTCCCCTCCCTACCTCCCCACCTACACTCACCTCTACAGGCTCCATCCCCGCCCCTTTAACTTGTCTGTCTCCTCACCATCTATCTTCTCTTCTATCCATCTTCAATCTCCCTCCGCCCCTCCCTATTTGTTTCAGAACCCTCTCCCCATCCCCCTTTTCTGATGAAGAGTCTAGGTCAGAAACATCAGCTTTTGCGCTCCTAAGCTGCTGTGTTCACCCAGCTTCACACTTTGTTATCACGGTTTCTCCAGCATCTGCAGTTCCCATTATCTCAGACTATATACCTTTCATTTCAGCTCACCACTTGCTCCAAAGGACCCCTATGCTGGACACTAAGCAATAATATTACTGGGCATGACCCACAGGGACCAGCCGCATGCACCCTTTGTGCATGTACATTGACATTCAGCACCTTCCAACCCACCATGACTATCATGCATCAGTCTGACACACTTGCAGGCCAATTCAGAAATGTTGCACTGGTAATTTGCATTGAGAAGGCTGCAGTAGGGACAATTTGCATGGACAGACAGGCACCAGCACAAAGAATGGATCTTAGGGCTGCTCACATGCTCTCATAATGGTCATTTATTTTTCACCTACCTACATTCTTGCACCATTGGTATCAAGTATTGCTTTGCCATGCTGTGCCATGACTGTTAGTGCATTGGTGATTCAGCCAGAGCAAAAGGTTTTCACTTTTGCAGTTGTAAGGGTGGTTTAGTGCAGACATACAGGCAGACTACTTATTATGCTTAGGAATAATGAAATGTCCTAATTTCATCTTGGTGAAAGGTACTCTAAGGTGGCAGTCTAACATCTACACCATGTGCAAACTTACCAACTTTGCACAGCAAACAAAATGCACTCTGATCCAAAGTAATCTCAAGTTTTAGAAAATTTGTGGGGCAATAACATTCAGTCTAGTTGAGGCATCCTACTGTTGCTTAGGGCATGACAGTACAGTCGGTCAGGCTATAGTTCACTTAGTCTAGATTGTTTGAAACAGTTACCTGTCCACTTTGAATGCTGACAGTCAGGAGATCTATCCCAGTGTTGTCAAGGGGGTGTTCAGAGGTTAGTCCTGTAAAGCCAGCAACCAGGGGAATTGTACGTCATTATTTGTGGAGCCGCAAGCATAGATGTCAGGGCTCTGGTCAGACATGTCTAGGGATGACTTGTAAAGTTGGTCAGTGGTCTGATAGTGAGCACCATTGTAGCTGGAACAAGGGAAGCATAAAGAAGCAAGGTGGTCATGAATATTGTGTGATACAATGGTTCGAAGACAGCAAAGATAGTTGTAGATGACCCAGTGTGACTAATCTCCAGAAAAAGTTGTTGAGTTGAAACAGACTGTCAGGATAATACAAAGTAATAGGGACATGCAGCCTATGGAGTGAATAGGGTGAGGCCCTGTCTTATTGGAAGAAGTCAGCTTTGCCAGTGGATGTTCAATGCAGATAAGTCCCCATTATCCACACCCAGCATGTCCTGCTGTGCAGTAAATTGAGCTCTAGAGGGTATACTGTTCTGAGATCTAAGAAACTGTTTTGCTGCTTCTGAGCACAGTATCATACCAGTCCAATGTCAATGATGGGCCTGACTGCTATTAGAATGCTGGTCACTGTGGATATCTATACAAGATGACAAAGATAGATCCAAGATGAGCAGGACTGACAGCAAGCCCATGTACAGCAGCAAGCAGAAGATGAGCTCGCAGTGAGTTTGTACAGACAGGGTCCCGCGGGATATATGAGGAGCACTGGAGTTCTAGAGTCGTTGACTCCATTGATCTGTGTGGAATCTCCGTCGGTTCAACCATCCAGAGTGTAGGATTTTGGGAATAAAGCTGTGATTCCCCCAGATGCAGGATGCCAACTCACTGCTCATACACGGCACTGAGAGCGCAATAATACAAAACTAGAACTCATCAACCACAAAGGATTCATTCCATCAATGAGCAAGTGATCCATAATCATGGATAAAATTTCCTGGAATTGTATGCCTTCTACTTAGGTAGCAGCAATAACTCAAACATGCCAGAGCAGTCTCAGATACCTTCTGTGTTTGACAGTCCATTGCTTTATAAGGCTGGTTAATGGGCGTTGAGAGCTACCCACTGCAACCAGGCTCCATAGTTGACAATGCCCACTGAAGACCTGTAGGTTGCCATTGCAGACAAAGTAGCACACACTTAAAGTGTGTTCAAACAGGATGTGGCTAAGAACAGGGAAAGTGTATGGCATAATATTTAAGTAGTGATGGGGATGAGAGAATGGGATTTTGTATGCGAGGGAGTGTGAACCATGTGCTGTGGCAGTGCAGCTTTGCAACTATCATGCCTTGGCATTGCCAGTTAGAGGCATCACTGGATTGTCAATGCTTGACCAGGTCGGGAGTGATCTTTCAAAGACGGCATGGGCACAAGGAATTCTAATCTTTGAGTGGATATCTACTGAGTAGTGAGTTGTTCTGGAAATGTCTCATGTTAACACGGGACTGAAAGTGGATGTGAGAGATGCAATAAGATTGTGGTAGGTAGTTAATGCAGTGAGTTTCATATGATAGAGTACACCTGCTAGGTCTTCCAGCAAAAATCCCTCCAAAAAACTCCACCATTCAAATTAACCAAAAAAATTGCAAAACATAGCCCAATGTCTAAGAAGCTACTTAAAAATAGAAATGAATTTTCCAGTTGAAAACTGACTGCTTCCTTCCATTTCAAAGGAAGGTATTTAAAAGGCCATGGTTACCAGCCCCATCAGCACAATGAAGATAGATTTGTCAAAATAAGGTCTGTTGATGGGATATCAAACATCTCCCCAGTAGCATATGAGCCACCTCAGCTTCAAGCCATTATGTGGACACATGAGGCACATCAGAACTGTCATTTCATGATCACCACCAACAAGAAAGGTTATTCAAACCTTATTACTCCACAAGAGAGGTTATTAAAACCTATTATGACACAAGACCCAGTAGACATCTGGGATAAGCAGTAGAAAAATCATCACCAGCAAGAAGAAAGGTCTCATATGGGCAGTCATGTCAATCACTGAAAAGAGCAGCTAATTTGTTTTCACTTGCATGATTATATTTCATATAACTCATTAATATATAACGACTGGTTAGAGCTAATTCATTTATAAACTCCGCCTAATGCATGCACTTACACACACACACGCACACACACACACACACACACACACACACACACACACACACACACACACACACACACACACACACAAATAACATTGTTATTACGAAGGAAAGACTAGGAAGGGAGTTCAGTGCTTCTTGCTCACAGGGTTGCCAAGACAATTCTTTGACTGATCAGAATGCTCTTCACAATCTTCTTTCTTTGGACGCTTCTACTGATTTGAAGGATGCATAGGGTGATTGGTTCACACATGTAAAAGGTTCCTGGCTTTTAATTAAAAGGTCACAGCTCACAGCAACTGCTGAAGATAAAACAAAATTAGGTTGCTTCAAATTTAGTGTTTTTTTTCACGTAAAGAAGAGACAGCTGATGGGAATTGTTAGCTTACCACATCTCGTTTAGAGCCCAACCTGTTTAGCTACTTGGGAACAAAATCATATAGTTGATAGCAGAAGGCCTTTGTCATCGATAACTGGTCACTAAGCCATAGACTAATCAGCTACTTGTTGCTAGACGAATTGCCATTTCTAAACACTTTTGGCTATTGCTCATCTACAGCGTCTCTTCTACTATTTGAAGTAGCAGCTGAGTAAACAGTACTTACAATGAGTATCAGGTTACTTCCTCTCAAAAGACATGCAGTAATCCTTCAGCAATTCTTGGATCTAAAATGGGACTCTTCCCATTTTAGTCCATAATCAAAAATACACAAAAATGATAAGATACGATCTTTACAACCTAGAAAATTCCAACTTCCATTGTATTCAAAGAATGAAGAGAAATAAAGTTCTGGTCTTGCAAAGCTTTTCATCTTAAAGAGAGGGTTAGGAATAAGTGACTCATTTCTTGTAACTACATTAATCTAAGTGCATGTTTTGGCTTTCGAAGAAATCTTTTATTCTATTCATGTATGTATATTAATTTCAAGACTACAATCAATTAATTCCTCTTCAAGTCCCATCTCCTCCCTTCCATTCCACCTTCTGACCCTCCCTTCCCGCCACCAATTGGATTCATCCCTCCCATCGACCAACTAGGTCATACCTACTACCAGCATCCACCTATCACCACCATTCCGTCTCTACCCCTCCCTCTTCGCTTTATCCTCAGGCCTCCCAACCCCACATCCGGTACTAAAGAAGGATAACACCTGAAACATTGACTGCTCCTTTCCTCCACACCCTGCTTGGCTTGCTGTGTTCTTCCAGCCTCCTGTCTGTCTACCTTGGATTTCAGCATCTACAGTTTTTTTGTTTCTAATCAATTAATTTTGTTGGGTAGGAATGTCAAGAAATCAGGATGTAAAATTCAGATTAGCTATGATTTAATTGAACAAGACATTATGAAAAGGCTGAATAACAAACTTCTGCCATATACATGGGGAATCCTTTAGATATATTGCTGAATGGTCCACCCAAACTGAATCTTCACTGAGAGCTGGCTTAAGTCCTGCATTTGCTGGGAGATTACATTTGCATGTTACTATTACATGAACCTGTGTTGTCCATAAGCAGTGTCTTAAATTAGGAATCCATTTTCAGTTTCTGCTTAAGTCATATGTTCAGTCTCTCCCGCGATCAGTTTTAACTGAAAACAGCAATTCGAATTTGTCTTCTAAGTTTCCATATTGATGTAAAAATATTCAGAACATTTCAAAGTATGCCTTTAATGGTTTGATTCATATTCAGACCGTTTACTTCTTCAATAAATGGCAAAAGCAAAATGTACAGATTCTCAAAAATGTAATTTTTGAAGCTTTGAATAATGTTACATTTTTCTGAAATGTCCTAATTGCATTGCATGGCCACCAAACAAACACTGATAATGTGGCATGCAAAATAGCTACGTAACTGTTGCTGTCTTCAATAAAGGGAATCATTCAGAAAATATGCCATAATGAAATGCATTCATTATTTCTTTGGTTAATACGGGATATAAACTGCAGAAAAAACTAATTGGTCATTATACAAAAAAATGCAGGATATTGCATGCTCATACAAGGTAACGTTGCTATAAGATATATTTTCATAGTAACTTACTGTATTTATTCTATAAATATAATTCATGATATACTGTTTCACAAGGATAAATGCACCTATAAGACTATAGATCTCATTACTTTCCTATACGGAACTTGGATTCTTACGGCAGAGGAAGACACGTTGACACATTTGGTCAGAAGACTACTGTAAATGCAATCTTACGAGAAATTCAGATAAGGTTATCTGCAGAGGAATATAAATTGCAACTTCCTCAGATTATTAAGGCAAGGAGATTGAAGTGATTTGACAATTACCGGGATATCTGACACACAGATTATTTTGGAGGTATATCCAAACTGACATGAGAAAATTAGAGGAACTAAGCTTAGACTTAAAGATGTTTTTTTAACGAATTAGAAGAGAGTTTTACACCTAACAGGATTATTTTAAAAATCATTCATGATTTCAATTGGCCCAGTCTGTCAATTGTTCAGCATATTGTGATGGGCTAATACTGCCGAGTCAAGTGGACTATGTTTTTTGACGTTCCCCTTATTTAGTGGGGTTTGGGTTCTGTTGACCAGAAAACAGCCCACCATAAATGGGCAAAGATAACAAGGTGTAGAGCTGGATGAACACAGCAGACCAAGCAGCATCAGACGAGCAGGAAAGTTAACGTTTTGAGTCTAGATCCTTCTTCAGAAATGAGGGAGGGGAAGGGGATTCTGAAATAAATAGGGAGTGAGGGGGAAGCGGATAGAAGATGGATAGAGGAAAAGATTGGTAGAGAGGAGAGAGACAGGTCAAAGAGGTGGGGGTGGAGCCCGTAAAGGTGAGTGTAGGTGGGGAATTAGAGGGGGAATAGGTCAGTCCAGGGAGGACAGACAGGTCAAGGGGGCAGGATGAGGCTGGTAGGTAGGAGATCGGGGTGGGACTTGAGGTGGGAGGGGTTAGGTGGGAGGAAGGACAGGTTAGGGACGTGGGGTTCCGGAGGGAGGAAGGTAACTTCTTTAAGGTAGGCATCCTTAGAAGAGGCTTCACAGTGGAGTTAAAATTGTTTAAGGGATGGTAGGAACTGCAGGTGCTGGAGAATCCGGGATAACAAGGTGTAGCGCTGGATGAACACAGCAGGCCAAGCAGCATCAGAGGAGCAGGAAAGCTGACGTTTCGTGTCTGGACCCTTCTTCAGAAATGGAGGAGGGGAAGGGGATTCTGAAACAAATAGGGAGAGAGGGGGAGGCGGATAAATGGGCAAGTGTCCTCTTGTGGAACAATGGTAGTGTCCCATACTATACTGAACTGGGAGACCCAGGTTCAAGTCCTACCTGGTCTAGTGTATGTAATAACATGTGTGAATAGGTCACTTGGAAAAATAGGTTAATTTTTTTTTAAAACTACATGCAAATAAGAGAAGCCTCATCTCGGAATTGTCCCGTCATTTTTATTATTGCAGGAAGAGCCTGTTTTTTCCAGGTGTCCAGCATTTAATGGTTGGCAACAGACAGACCCAGGAACTCTGTGCATAAAGTGTCTGCCCAAGCATTAAAGGTATACTGCTTTACAAAGCCCCTGGGGAGGGAACTAGATGTTTTTTAATTAAAATAAAACATTTTGCAGGCAGCACAGAGGCTGCTTGCCTTCAGTTCTATGACAGGCTTCCAAGAACTGCTGTGTCAAACTCCAGAGACACTACTGCAAAATGTTAATGACCTCGACGTTTTAACATCAACCAGAGTAGGGGACCATGTCCTTGACCAGACAAAGTCTTACTCTCCCACAACTTAAAGACACATGACAAAAGGAGGAAGGCAGAAGCTTCAAGTGGAATCTTTTAAGTGTCTATGCAATGAGGATTGTGGCAAGATGTGTGACAGAATCTGAAGAGAAGACTAGAAAGGCACATCTTGTTGTTGAGGTCATTGCCTCTTCCTCTTTCATGCTTTTCACAAGCAGCATGGTCAGCTTGTCACTGGTCAACAGTAACTTGCTAACTGACTGTACACCACAATTGACACTTGTCACGGTCCTAGTTGAAGACTCAACTCATTTCATTAATGTTTCTGATGAGATATTACCAAATTCACCAAGCAAACTAGATGTCAGGAAAACTTGACATGACAACCAGTGTGGGTTCTCATTGGGTTCAGCTCACCGCTCATTCCAGAAGTCCTACCTGTTTGACATTGGGCAAATAATACAGAAGATGAAAGTTGGTGGCACAGTTGTTACTATTGGTGCTGGTGATTGGGTTGGAGGTGTCCCAAATGAGTGAGTAGGCAGAACAGGGGGCATGCAAAGTTAGTGATACAATGGGTTAGGTTGAGTAAGATCAAGTGGAGAAGATGTTGCAGGCACTAGTCAGAGTGGTAGATCATGGTGCGATGTAGGTATATTATGTGAGGTATCAGAGAGAAGACAGTGCATGGAGTGGATTCATCTCCTACATAAGGACATAAGAACTAAGAGCAGGAGTAGGCCATCAGGCCCCTGGAGACTGCCCTGCCATTCAATAAGATCATGACTTGTCTTTGAGACTTAGCTCCACTTACCTGCCCACTCACCATAACCTTTAAATCCTCTACTGTTCAAAAAATTATCTAGCCTTGCCTTAAAAACTTTCAATGAGGTAGCTTCAACCACTTCACTGGGAATTCCACAGATTCACAACTCTTTTGGTGAAGAAGTCCCTCCTGACCTCAGTCCTACATCTACTTCCTTTTATTTTGAGGCGATGCCCTCTAGTCCTAGTTTCACCTGCTATTGGAAATGACCTCCCTACCTCCACTTTATCTATTCTTTTCATAATCTGATATGTTTCTATAAGATCTCCCCTCACTCTTCTGAATTCCAATGAGTATAAGCCCAGTCTACTCAGTTTCTCCTTATAATCCAACCCTCTCAACTCTGGAATCAACCGAGTGAATCTCCTCTGCACCCCTCCAGTGCTAGTACATCTCCTCTCAAGTAAGGAGACCAAAATGGGACACAGTACTCAGGTGTGGCCTGACCGGGATGATACACAGCTGTAGCATAGCCTTCCTGTTTTTAAACTCCATCTCTTGAGCAATGGCAGACAAAATTACATTTGCATTTTTAATCACCTGCTGCATCTACCATTCCACCTTCAGCGATTCATGCACAAGTCCCTTTGCACAGCAGCGTGCCACAATTTTTTTACCATTTAAAACATAGTCTATTTTGCTGAAATTCCTACCAAAATGGATGACATCACACTTATCAACATTGTACTCCATCTGCCAGACCTTTGCCCGCTCACCTAGATTATCTATATCCCTCTGCAGACTTTCAGTGTCGTCTGCACATTTTGCTCTACCACTCACCTTAGTGATGACCTTTCCTCCAGACAGTTCAGACGGCTCTAACCTTAGAGGTAGCCTTGCTTCAATCTGGCATGGTCTGGTGTCATGACTACTGCTGCTGGTCCTAAGGAAAGCGGAAGTCACAGAATCACAGAAGTTTTATGGCGCAGGTGGAGGCCATTCAGACCGTTCTGTCTACTCCAGCTGTTCAGATGACTTCTTAGCAATTTCCTGATTTTATTCCACACCATTGCATATTATTTCTATCCAAATAATCATCTACTGCCCTCTTGATTGGGTTCATGAAGTACAGATTTCCTTTTGTTTTCTTCACTGCAATTACAATGCGTCATCATTGAGACATTGTGACTAATAGAGTTAACTAAGTCACTGGACACATCTTACTGCTGTAGTAGAAGAGAATATAGTTAGCAGTATAGAAAATTTTCTCTGCACCTGGTTGGGAGAGTTTCAAAGGCTGACTTGCCTGTCCAGTGCCAAAGTTATGGATGTTTCTTCAGGCTGGATGGGAACATTAAATGGGAGGGGAAGCATCCAACTGTTATGAGCCATTAGCTACTAATGTCCTAGGTAGGACTAAGGAAGTTATTCTGCTGAGAGCAACAATGGGTTAAATAATGTTACAGAACCACAAAGTAATAATTTCTAGATCACATTTAAAATCATAAGAAAATGGGCCTAAGATTATTAAGATCTGATAATTGAATACGTGGTTCACTGATTGGGGCAACACCAATGAGTTTCAAATTATTAGACACAAGCTGAAGAGTGAAAGGGTTGTTGGTATGGAACAGACTTCATTTGGATCCGGCTGGTACCAGTGTCCTGTCAAATTGAATGACTAGGGATTTAAACATTGGAGGAGGAAGTGTTCAGCTAAGGGGACTATTAAGAAGCTTAAACAGAAGTCACAGGGTGATAGTGCAAGGTAGCAAGATGGGCAGTGATAACTAGAGTATGATAGGAAGGGACAGAGCAAATCTAAGAGTGCATCAGGAAATAAAGTGAGAATAGGGTAAAATGGTTCAGGCACAGAATTAAAGCCTTTCTATGAATGCAGTATCTGTAACATGATAGATTAATAAAAAGTACAAATACAAATAAATCATTCTAATATGATACAATTATGTTGGCATGGATGCAAGTTGATCAAGCCTGGGAACAGGATAACAAAGGATTAAATATTTTTAGAAGAAAGGAAAAGGAAGTGGGGTGACTGTGTGAAAAGAACAAGGTCAGAACTGAAGTGAGAAATGATCATGCCTCAACATGTCTATTTATCAGGATGTTGCCTGGGCAGTTAGTTATGAAGAATGACTGGATAAGCTGGGCTGTTTTCCTTGGACTAGAGGAGACTGATTGAGATATCTACATCCCTCACAATTTTATACAAGTTAGATAGGTAGAACCTTTTCCCTTTGGTGGAAGGATCAATGACTGGGGTCATGGATTTAGAGTAGGGAGCAAGATGTTTAGATGAGATGTGAGGGAAAATGTTTGACCTCTGACAGTTGGGGGCGTGGCAGGGGTGGTGGGGGGGTGGGCAGATGGCAGGGGTAGGGGGAGGTGGTTGGTTTGTAGAATCTGGAATTCACTGCCTATAATGGTGGTAGGGGAAGAAAACCTCATAACCTTTAAGAAGTACTTCACTGTACACTTGCATTACCAAGAAATATAAAGCTATGGGACAAGAACTGGAAAGTGGGATTAGAATAACTTGGTAGTTGCTTTTGACCAGTGCAGATTTGACAGGACAATGTGCTTTTTTTTAGACATCTATGACTCTAAGTTCAAACTGTGGAATCAATTTAGATGCGGGGAAAGAAGTTATTGGTAATCAGCCCACAACCATTAATTATACAGTGTTACACAGCTTGAATCAAGAAATATTGGAGACTTACGCAAAAGTTACCCTGCTAAACATGGGTGATTTTAACCTTTACATAAATAGGAGAAATCAAATTGGCAAAGATGGACCTGAGAACAATCATTTTCCTTCTGTCTTCTTTATAGATAAAAGTAAAAGTAAAATTCAATAGGAGCTGTAAATCAGGAGGTAGAAAGGAGTGAGAATCTTAGTGAACTTGCAATCTGAAGGCAAGTGATACAAAACAAACTGAAGGAGTTACAGGCTGACAAGTTTCTTATTTTAGATGAACTTCATTCCATGGTCAAAAAGATTGTTAATGAGGTAATGGATGAGTTGATGTTAATTATGCAAAATTCTCACCGTTCAGGATAGGTTCCATCAAACTGAAATGTAGCAAATATAACCATTCTATTCGAGACCCAAGGAAGAATGAAAACTATCAGCTAGTTAGCTTGACATGGGGAAGGTATTAGGACTATTCATTAATGAGATTGTAGCTGTGCACTTAGACACACTCAAGGTAATTAGGGAAAGTCGAGGTGAATTAGAAATCATGTTTAAGCAAAATTTTGGAGGTCTTTGAATGAGTAACGAAAAATGGGTGTCTATAGATGTATTATCCTTGATTTCCAGAAAGCATTTACTAATATGCCATGTCAAAAGTTGTTGTTGGAGAAACATATCAGCATGGATAAACGATTGGCTCGCTGGCAGGAAAGAGAGAGTTTGCATAAATGAAACAAAGAACTGCAGATGCTGGAGATCTGAAACAAAAACAGAAATGGCTGGTGAAACCCAGTAGGTCTGGCAGCATCACGGAGAAAACAGAGTTAATTTTTTGAGTCCAGTGACCCTTCATTTAAACTAAGAATTGAGCCTTTAGCAGGATATGATGTGTGGAGTTCTGCAGGGGTCTGTGCTGGGAGGGGCTTTTTAAAAACTTGCATCAATGAGTTAAATGTGGAGAGCGAAGACATAATAGCTAAATTCACACGGAACATCAAAGTACATAGGAAAGTGTGTCGTGAAGAAGCAAGGAGGTTGCAGACAGATATAAATCGGTGAAGTGAGTGGGGAAATATCTAGCAAATGTGGTAAATGGGAAGATGTTCACTTTCACACGAAATGTTTATATAAATATTATTACTTAAATGGAGAATGCCTGCAGATTTCCAAGGTGTAGAGGAGTTTCGGCATTCTGGTGCATGAGTCAAAAAAGTTGGTATGGAAGTTTAGTAAATAATCAAGAAGATGAATGGGATACTATCCTTTACGATGAGAAGAATTAAACAAAAAAGTAAGCATGTTGTGCTTCTGTTATATAGGCATTGATGATACCATTTCTCAAATAATATGCAGTTTTAGTCTTCTTATAAAAGGAAAGATATAAATGCATTAGAAATCTTTCAGAGGCTGTTTATCAGGCTGATATTTGGAATGAGTGGGTTGTCTTATGAGGAAAGGTTGGACAGGCTGGGCTTGTCTCCATTGGAATTTAGAAATTGAGCATTTACTTGATTAAAACACAAAGATCCCTTTGGTCTTCACATAGTGGACTTGGAAATAATGTTTCTTCTTTTGGATGAATGTAGAATTTTAAGAATGCTTTCTATAAGTAAGTGTTGTCCTTTCAGGACAGACATGAGGAGAATTTTTTTTCTGAGTATTGTGCAATGCTGTGCAATGGGGATGAGGTCATTGAATTTTTTTTATCATAGTGGCAAATAGATTCCTATCAGGCAATAGATCCAAGGGGGATATGGAATTTAAAGCACTAACAGATCAGTTTTGATCATATTGAACAGTGAAGCAGCTAAAGAGGCTGAATGGTCTGCTTCTTCTTCTATTTCAAATAATCATGTATTTGTAAAACCAATGAACCTAAAGTATGATAAGTCTAGGGGCTTAAAGGGTATGGCTGCTGGCATTGTTTTTAATCTAGAATTCCCTAGATCCTGGAAATGACACATAGGAAATATGAAGCCTGTTTGTGATAATGCTATGGTTTTAAGAGGTGTAGTTTGTCCTCTTGTGTTTTTTTTGAAGAAAGGTTTTGAACCATAGGTGAAAAGTTGTCTCCTCCAAGCCAATAAGGTAAAGATCTTGTGAGGCCTTGGATTTGTTTAAAAAGTTGGAATGATAGAAGCAACATGAATGGATGGAGTCAGGGTCCCACAGAACCAGAATTTTAGTTTAACTTTCAGCAGTTGTTATGGTTTTGAATTTGGCTATGGAATCTGTTACCCCCTACTCTCCCTCTCTGTTACAGCAAAAGCCTTGGTTCTCTTTCTTCCAGAATCACATGTGAGACTATCTGTTTTACTGAGTTTCTCTTTGCCAAGGGTGTGTTTTTTGGGATGTTACTATGTTGCTGTTTAGTGGTTAAATAATCTATTATTTTGTTAAGCATTCTAACAAAGATGTATTAATTCTTCTTTCTTTCCTTTTTATTTTAACTGAAGTAAGAATAAAGTGTAAACAAACAGAAATTGCTGAAAAAGCTCAGCAGCTGTGGAAACAAATCAGAGTTAACATTTTGAGGCATGTGTACCTCTTTCATTTCACTTGACATGAAACGTTAACTCTGATTTCTCTCCACAGTTGCTGCCAGACCTGTTGAGATTTTCCAGCAATTTCTGTTTTGTTTCTGATTGACAGAATATGAAGATCTTCCAGTTTTTATTAAAAATAAAGTGTGTTTTGCTTAAAGCCAAATAGTGTGACCAGTGGAATTACATCTGGATCACAGAACCTTACACTTGCTCTTCAATAAGTTTGGGTCTAGTATATATATTTGTGGAGAGTTTGATCTGGTCCGCGACACTGTTTAAGAAAGGAGAAATACAGACTGGACAAAACTATAAATTAGTTGTCCTAATACCTTTCATTGAATAAATGTGGGAATTCATTATCAAGAAAGTAGTAATAACATACTTAGGAAACTGAGAATGTTTAGAAACAGACTCTGTTACTGTAATCCTGAATGTATACAGTTTGTGAATAATAACAAAGTGTGTTCAAGATGAGGCATTTAGTGGATGCTATTAGTTTTTGGCAACAAGGTGAAAACAGTCTCAGTGCTGTAATAAACAAACATGGCACATAATTTCTGTTCTTGTTTTATTTAACTAAACTCATTTGAAGTGTTTTGAACAGCATATTAAACTTGAGATATGCAACAGAGGAGGTTGTGTAGTTTTGATTGCTGACAGTTTTAAATTTAAACTATGTCAGCTATCAAAAGGGATACAGTCTGTTTCAAATGTCCACACAGGTGTTTCATGTGAATGCATCTTTCATCTTACTGTAGACACATCAATATGCCTCAGGACAACTTCAAGCTTTTGATTTTTTGCTCCCAAGGATGATCTACTTCCAATGAACCTTGCAACCTAGTCCTTATGCTCAATGAGGTAATATTTTTGTTGGAAAAATATATGATATTGGAGAAAAATGTTCTTAATCTATACTGTCAAAAAGGTCAAGCTATTTTATATAGCTATTTATGTAGTTGAATGAGAAATAGGAATCAATAAAGATAATAATATAGCAGGAAAAATATAGTATATCATTGCAGCCATAACCTACAATCAATTCAGAGATAGTAGGAACTACCGATGCTGGAGAATCTGTGATAACAAGGTGTAGAGCTGGATGAACACAACAGGCCCAGCCGCATCAGAAGAGCAGGAAAATTCATGTTTCGGGTCTGGACTCTTCTTCAGAAAAAAAAAGCCAAGCTTTTTTTCTGACGAAAGGGCCCAACCCGAAACATTAGCTTTTCCTGTTCCTCTGATGCTGCTTGGCCTGCTGTGTTCATCCAGCTCTACACCTTGTTACCTATAATCTATCACTGACTTGAAAGATACACTGTCATTTAGTGAGCAAAAAAAAATAGTTTTTTGCATTGAGTTTTTAAAATATTGGGAAATCTTTGGCTCAATACTTTAATGTTAGCTAACAACAACAACTTATTTTTAAATTATGATTTGAATGTCACAACCATCCCAAGGCATTTCACAGTATTGGCCAAAGGTTCAGTTAAATAGGCAGGCTTCAATGAGTATTTTAAATAAAATGTGTGATAAAGAGACAGAGGAATAGAGGACGGGTATTTTAATTCTTGATGGATGAGAACACAGTGGAGTGTTTTAAACTGGGGAAGCTCAAGTTTTCAGGAATAGATGGATGAAAGTATTTTCAAGGGTTTTGAGCCTTCAGGAGATAACAAGGAAAGGAAGGAGCTAAGATTTGAAAACAAGAATGAAAAATTTTAAATCAAATAATTACTTAATTGAAAGCCAACAATAACCAGTGAACAGTGATGTGATAGGTGAATGAAGGTTTGATGCAAGTTAAGAAAGGAGAAGCAAAGTTTTGAGTGATCTCATGTTAAGCGACAAATGAAGTTTCAGTGTACGTGTGCTGACACAGGCTTAAGTCGGGCAGAAGGAAGTAGTCCAAGTCACGGCAAGAGTATGTGATCAAAATATGAGGATCAATGGTCGGCACAACATTGTGGGCTGAAGGGCCTGTTCTGTGCTGTACTGTTCTATGTTCTCTATGTTCTAAAAACTCATCACAGGATCAAAAATAACACTAGGGATTGTGAAGTTTCCTTTAGTCTCAGTCGAGAAATGGGGTTAACGGGTAAAAAAGCATTGGTAGCTAGGGTACAGAGTTTGGAGCTGGTACCAAAAACGATAACTTCAATCTTCCCGACATTTAATTGGAAGCGAGTTTTGAGAAGATTTGTAGCTCAGGTTGAGGTTCTGGATGTGAGTTTGCTCGCTGAGCTGGAAGGTTCGTTCTCAGATGTTTCATCACCTTTTTTTTATTTGAAAAAATATACTTTATTCATAGAATGTACAAAAAAAAAACATTTATACACCTACCCAGTCATGCAAGCCACTCCAGGTTACCCAGGGGGTACGTACACCAACTAAAGGAAAAAACAAAACAGAGAAAAAAAGAACAAAGCAAAGAAACCACCCCGGCAGTCATCACCCCGCACAGTCCCAGTTGGCCCCCTGACCAGTTGGGGAAGGCGCCAGCTGGGCCCAGTTACCAGATAGGGCCCTTTCTTCTATTCTGGACGAGGGGTTTCATACGGTGGTCTTTCCCCACCGCGCCTTGGCGGCGGCTGCCCCAAGCTTTAGCGCGTCCCTCAGCACGTAGTCCTGGACCTTGGAGTGCGCCAGTCTGCAACACTTGGTCAGGGTCAGTTCTTTCAGCTGGCAGACCAGCAAGTTGCAGGCAGACCAAAGAGCATCTTTCACCGCATTGGTGGTCCTCCAGGCGCAGTTGATGTTGGTCTCGGTGTGCGTCCCCGGAAACAGCCCGTAGAGCACGGAGTCTCGCGTCACGGAGCTGCTCGGAAACGAACCTCGACAAATACCACTGCATCCCCCTCCAGACCTCCTGCGCATAGGCACACTCCAGAAGGAGGTGATCAACAGTCTCGTCCCCCCCGCAGCCACCTCGAGGGCAGCGTGCGGTGGCGCAGAGATTCCGGGCATGCATAAAGGATCTCACTAGCAGAGCCCCTCTCACCACCAGCCAAGCAATGTCCTTGTGCTTGTTTGAAAGTTCGGGCGATGAGGCATTCTGCCAAACGACTTTGGCAGTCTGCGTGGGGAACCACACGACGAGATCCACCCTCTCCTTTTCCCGAAGGGTCGCGAGGATACTACGTGCTGACCACTGCCTGACGGCCTTGTGGTCAAAGGTGTTTCCTTTCAAAAATTTCTCCACGAAGGACAGGTGGTACGGAACGGTCCAACTACTCGGAGCGTTCCGCGCCAACGAGGCCAGGCCCATCCTTCGCAACACCGGGGACAGGTAGAACCTCAGTAAGTAGTGACACTTGGTGTTTGCAGACAGAGGATCTACGCACAGCTTGATGCAGCCGCACACAAAGGTAGCCGTAAGGGCGAGGGTGGCGTTCGGTACGCCCTTTCCCCCATTTCCCAGGTCGTTGTACATGGTGTCCCTGCGGACCCGGTCCATCCTCGACCCCCAAATGAAGTGGAAGATGGCCCGGGTGACTGCAGCAGCGCAGGTCCAGGGAATAGGCCAGGCCTGCGCCACATACAACAGTACCGAAAGCCCCTCGCACCTGACAACCAGGTTCTTACCCGCAATGGAGAGGGACCGGAGCGTCCACCTGCCCAGCTTCTGCTTCAATTTGGTGATACGCTCCTCCCAAGTCTTAGTGCACGCCCCAGCTCCACCAAACCAAACACCCAGCACCTTCAGGTAGTCTGTCCTGATGGTGAAGGGGATGAAGGAGCGGTCATCCCAGTTCCCGAAGAACATGACCTCGCTCTTACCCCTATTGACTTTGGCACCCGAGGCCAGTTCAAACTGGCCGCAGATGTCCAATAGTCTACTCACCGACCGACGATCGGTGCAGAAGACGGCGACATCGTCCATGTACAGGGAGGTCTTAACCTGAAGGCCCCCGCTGCCTGGGATAGTCACGCCCTTCAGGCTCACGTCCTTCCTGATGGAGGTGGCAAAGGGCTCCACACAGCACATGAACAAGGCAGGAGAGAGCGGGCAGCCCTGCCTGACTCCAGATCTAACAAGAAAACTGTCTGATTCCCACCCGTTGATCGAGACTGCGCTAACGATGTTGGCGTAGAGCAGCCGGATCCAATTGCGGATGCCCTCCCCGAACCCCAATTTGGAGAGGACGTCCCTCATGTAAGCATGAGAGACCCTGTTGAAGGCCTTCTCCTGGTCCAGGCTGGTGAGGCAGGTGTCCACCCGCCTGTCCTGTACGTAGGCGATCGTATCCCTGATGAGCGCGAGGCTCTCAGCGATCTTCCTGCCCGGCACAGCACAGGTTTGGTCAGGGTGAATTACTGACTCCAGGACAGACCTGACCCGGTTGGCTATGACCTTGGCCAGGATTTTGTATCTACGTTCAAAAGTGAAATGGGACGCCAATTCTTAATTTCTTCCCTCTCCCCCTTCCTCTTGTAAATGATGCCCTTCCTCATGGACTTGCACATGTCCCCTGCCCGAAGCGCACTATCGTACACCTCCAGCAGGTCCTGGCCGACCAGGCCCCACAAAGCGGAATACAGCTCGACAGGTAAGCCGTCGCTTCCGGGAGTCCTATTCCTCTCCAAGGACTTGAGCGCTCTGGTCAGCTCGTCCAGGGATATTGGCCGGTCCAGCCACTCCCTCGTGCCGTCGTCTAAGACCTCCGTGATAGACGACAGGAACGACTCGGAGGCCGTGCTGTCCGTGGGATTCGTGTCGTACAGTCCGGCATAGAAGGATGTGCTGATCCTCAAAATGTCGGGCCGAGACGACGTCACCGAGCCATTGCCCTCCTTCAGCCGGCTAAGCACAGAGGTCTCTTTGTGCACCTTCTGAAAGAAGAAACGCGAGCACATCTCGTCCTGCTCCACGGAGCGGACCCTGGACCGGAAGATTATCCGGGAGGCCTCCGCGCGAAGAGCGAGGCTTGCTGGCCCCTCACCTCACGGAGGTCCTCCGTGACATCGACCCCCATCAACTGCAGAAGGAGCAGGTTCTGCACCCTTTTCTGGAGTTGTGACAGCTTTCCCCGCCTCTCTCTTGCCTTCGGAACACCCTTGAGGACAAAAAACCTCTTGATGTTCTCCTTCACTGTCTCCCACCAGTCGCCTGGAGACTCAAAGTGGGGTTTCACGGTTCTCCAACCGGCGTACTCCCTCTTAAGCTCCTCGACGTTCTCTGGGGTCAACAGAGTCGTGTTGAGCTTCCACGTCCCCATGCCGGCCAGCTGGTCGTCCTGTGAGTGACAGTCGGCCAGCAGAAGGCAGTGGTCAGAGAAGAACACCGGCTCGACGCCGGTGGACCTGACCGAGAACGTCCGTGACACAAACAGGAAGTCTATCCTTGAGCGGATAGACCCGACTGGCCGCGACCAGGTGTACCTCTGCTGCGCTCCGTCTGCAGGGGTGTTGAAGACGTCAAGCAGCTTGGCGTCCTTCACCGTGCCCATCAGGAATCTGGACGTGACGTCCATAGAACATAGAACATAGAACAGTACAGCACAGAACAGGCCCTTCAGCCCCCAATGTTGTGCCGACCATTGATCCTCATGTATGCACCCTCAAATTTCTGTGACCATATACATGTCCAGCAGTCCCTTAAATGACCCCAATGACCTTGCTTCCACAACTGCTGCTGGCAACGCATTCCATGCTCTCACAACTCTCTGCGTAAAGAACCTGCCTCTGACATCCCCTCTATACTTTCCACCAACCAGCTTGAAACTATGACCCCTCGTGCTAGTCATTTCTGCCCTGGGAAATAGTCTCTGGCTATCAACTCTATCTATGCCTCTCATTATCTTGTATACCTCAATTATGTCCCCTCTCCTCCTCCTTTTCTCCAATGAAAAGAGACCGAGCTCAGTCAACCTCTCCTCATAAGATAAGCCCTCCAGTCCAGGCAGCATCCTGGTAAACCTCCTCTGAACCCTCTCCAAAGCATCCACATCTTTCCTATAATTGGGCGCCCAGAACTGGACGCAGTATTCCAAGTGCGGTCTAACCAAAGTTTTATAGAGCTGCAACAAGATCTCACGACTCTTAAACTCAATCCCCCTGTAAATGAAAGCCAAAACACCATATGCTTTCTTAACAACCCTGTCCACTTGGGTGGCCATTTTAAGGGATCTATGTATCTGCACATCAAGATCCCTCTGTTCCTCCACGCTGCCAAGAATCCTATCCTTAATCCTGTACTCAGCTTTCAAATTCGACCTTCCAGTTGACTCACCCCACCCGCTGTCCCCACGCCGGATCTTCCATCTGCATCAATGATGCAGTTGAAGTCTCCGCCTAGGATGACCGGCCTGGATGTAGCCAGCAGGGGTGGAAGCCGCTGCAGGATGGCCAACCGCTCACTCCGTACCGCTGGGGCGTACACGTTGATCAGCCTCAGGGGAGCGTTCCCATAGGTGATGTCAGCCACTAGGAGGCGCCCCCCACCACCTCCTGAACTTGAGAGATGGTGAAGTCGCGCCCCCGCAGCAGAATAGCCAGGCCCGAGGAGCGACAGTCGTTACCCCCCGACCAGATCGAAGGCTCACAGGTCCAGGCGCCGGACCATTTCCCGTACTTGCCGAGGTGCGGTATCCCGCACTCCTGCAGAAACAGGAGGTCCGCCTTGATGGTGGTCAGGTAGGCCAACGTGGACACACATCTTGCGGTTGACTTGACGCTGCGCACATTAATGCTCGCAACTCGTACCCCCATTGTGGGCAGTGACCGCAGTACCCTCCCCAAGTCCAAGGTCCAGCCCCTCCATCTGTCCCTGCATACCCATTGCCCGGGCTAACTGCTGGACCCTCTCCGGGCTCAGGAAACCGACGGTGCTGCCTTCCGGGTGGCAACCCCCGTCAGGGGTGCGGAGGCAGGAGGGTCCGGCTCCGGGTCAGGCTGGGGACGCGCTGTTTCCTCCTTCCCGCCTGGAAGTCCCAGGGGGCCCTCCAGTGCTCCAGTGGCACTTGACTGGGTGTCGGAGGGAGCATCAGGACGTCTCCTGTCACCTGGAAGTGGGGTGCTGCTTTCCTTCCCCCTCGAGATCTTTAACTTCTGCTTCGGGCGGGCCCTCTCCGAATCCCCCTCGTCAGAGGAGCTCTTATAGCCCCCCTGTAGCTGCCTCTTCCCGCCTGATGGTTGCGGTTCCTGGGCCAGTCGATGCACCTTCCTCCTCGCTTTCCGGACTGTTGTCCACTCCCCTGGGTCACCTGTCGCCGCCTCCATCGACTCCGGGTTGTCGGGGGGGATCGGAGTCTGCGGGGGTGCTTTGCTGGCCTCGGGCCATCCTGCGCGGCCGGGCCCTCCTGCACGGCCTGGCCCTCCTGCACATTAGTGGGGTCCTTGCTGGGCCCTGGTGCCTTCCTCTCCTCCGGGGGAGCTGGCCCCACATTGCCCCTGCCGGCGACCTGAGCGTAGGTGGTCCCCCGCCGCGGGCATGCCCTATAGAGGTGGCCCGCTTCCCCGCAAAGGTTGCAGCTTTTTTCTTGTGGGCAATCCTTTGCAAGTTGTCCCTCCTCCCTGCAGTTCCTGCAGATGGTGGCTTTGCAGTTGGCTGCCACGTGACCTGACCTACCACAGGCAGGGCAGACTTTAGGTTGCCCTGCATAGGTCAGGTAGCCCCTGCTCCCGCTGATCACGAAGCTGCATGGTGGGTGTACGACATTCCCGTCCGCGACCATCCTCAGCGTCACCTTGACCTGCCTCTTACTCGTCCAGATGCCAAAGGGGTCCATGATGTCAGTTAGGTCCCCTTCCACCTTCACATACCTTCTGAGGCAGGTCAGGACATCAAATGCTGGCACATGCGGGTTGTACATATGTACAGTCACCATACGGCTCCTCTGTGCTGGCATCACAAACAGCGGGACAGCGGTCAATACAGAGAGGGAGCCCTCACCTCCTTTCTCCTTGAAAACCTCCAGGAAGCGCTCGCAAAGCTTGGCACTCCTGAAGGTCACGTCATAAAAACCTCCTCCGGGGAAATCCTGCAGGCAGTAAATGTCCGCAGCAGCGAACCCACAACAGTCCAACAGGACCCTCTTCACGAAGAAGGTGCGGTCCACAGGTGCACCTTCATCCACCTTCTTTACAGAAACACGAATGGTGTTCCGGACCCCCTGACCTGGGGCATGGGCACTTGCCGCAGCCACCGTTGCAGGTTGGCTGCTCCGCTGAACCAGCGTTAGGCCGAAGCCAGCATTAAGATCCACTGGTCGCAAGGGTGCACAGCCAACCTGACGTCCTCTTTTCACCTCCAAGACAGCACTCTCCTCCTCTCGGTCCACAAGAGAGTGGGTCTTTATTTTGTTCCGGATGTAAGCTGGTTCGCTGAGCTGTAAGGTTTGTTCCCAGATGTTTCATTACCATTCTGGGTAACATCATCAGTGAGCCTCCAACGAAGCACTGGTGTTATGTCCCGCTTTCTATTTATCTGGTTAGGTTTCCTTGGGTTGGTGATGACATTTCCTGCATTGGTGATGTCATTTCCTGTTCTTTTTCTCAGGGGATGGTAGATTGGCTCCAAATCAATGTGTTTGTTGATGGAGTTCCGGTTGGAATGCCATGCTTCCAGGAATTCTCATACATGTCTCTGTTTGGCTTGTCCTAGGATGGATGTGTTGTCCCAATCAAAGTGGTGTCCTTCCTTATCTGTATGTAAGGATACGAGTGATAGTGGCTCATGTCGTTTTGTGGCTAGTTGATGTTCATGTATCCTGGTGGCTAGCTTTCTGCCGGTTTGTCCAATGTCGTGTTTGTCACAGTTCTTGCAAGGCATTTTGTAGATGACGTTTGTTTTATCTGTTGTCTGTATAGGGTCTTTTAAGTTCATTAGCTGCTGTTTTAGTGTGTTGGTGGGTTTGTGGGCTACCCTGATGCCAACTCTTGGCATCAGGGTAGCCCACAAACCCACCAACACACTAAAACAGCAGCTAATGAACTTAAAAGACCCTATACAGACAACAAATAAAACAAACGTCATCTACAAAATGCCTTGCAAGAGCTGTGACAAACACTACATTGGACAAACCGGCAGAAAGCTAGCCACCAGGATACATGAACATCAACTAGCCACAAAACGACATGAGCCACTATCACTCGTATCCTTACATACAGATAAGGAAGGACACCACTTTGATTGGGACAACACATCCATCCTAGGACAAGCCAAACAGAGACATGTATGAGAATTCCTAGAAGCATGGCATTCCAACCGGAACTCCATCAACAAACACATTGATTTGGAGCCAATCTACCATCCCCTGAGAAAAAGAACAGGAAATGACATCACCAATGCAGGAAATGACATCACCAACCCAAGGAAACCTAACCAGATAAATAGAAAGCTGGGACATAACACCAGCGCTTCGTCGGAGGCTCGCTGATGATGTTACCTAGAATGGTGACAAAACGTCTGAGAACGAACCTTCCAGCTCAGCGAGCAATCTCACATCCATTTAATTGGAATTTTGGTCACTTTCAGTATTGTTAGTTGCACAATCAAGAAAGCTATGTGTCATCACTGCTTACATAAAAACTAATGCTGTAGTTTTTGTTGATATCACTGAAGAACTGCATGTCAATGAAGAATAGGAGTGTGTCCTGAATAGATCATTTTGGGATGCAAAATGGTGCAGGAGCAGGAAGGGAAGCTTTTTTGTGGTACAGTTAGATTGATAAGTATGGAACTGGGAAAAGCAATCCCAGTCAAGTGAATGACAGTGAAACAGAGACATTGGAAAAGAATAGTAAGAACTGCCAATGCTGGAGTCAGAGATAACATAGTGTGGAGCTAGAGAAACACAGCAGGCCAAGAAGCATCATAGGAGCAGGAAAGCTGATATTTCGGGTCAGGGCCCTTCTGATTTTCTGAAGAAGGGTCCTGACCCGAAACGTTAGCTTTCCTGCTCCTCCGATGCTGCCTGGCCTGCTGTGTTCCTCCAGCTGAACACTGTGCTATCATTGGAAAGGAATGATGTTTTTAACCATGTCAAAGGCTGCAGACATACTACCATCCTCCATCCACTTCTATATTTAGGTCATGAAGTAGGATAGTTTGCCTTTGTCACAGTCACATTGATTGTCATTTGTACTTTTGACACAGACTGTTTTGGTTTATGTCATAGGTGGAAATCTGATGAAAAGGGCTAAATCGTGGAGTTCCAGTAAAGGATTTGGGAAGCGACAATATGATTGAAACATTGAATTTGGAGATTGGACAGTAGTTTGCAAAAACCAGGAGACTTTAATTTGAGGATTGGAGTGATAACAGCTGATATTACAGAGAGATGGACAATGCTTGAAGAGTGGGAGTTATTTACCACATCGACCAACACAGTAGCCAGGATGGGAAATCAGTGATCAACAGTTTAGAGAAAGTAAGATTTAAGGGAACAGGAAGTGGGTCTAATCGATAGTAGAAGATTGGAGAAGGCATGAGGAGAAAATGGGCAAAAAGATAGAAGAAAATTGCAAGTTGAAGACGAGGCCATCAGAGATCTTTGAAGGAAGTTTGACCCAGTAGTCTACTGACAGGGGGGAACATGGCAGAGGCAGCTTCATTGTTTGGCCTTGATTATGATGACACAGAAACCATGACCTCCTCACACTTAATCTTTGAAGAGAGGGTGGAGGACATGGGGAGGTGATGGCATCTAATACTAAGACACTCGCATAGTAGGTCTTCAACACAAGATAGCACCTTCTTGACAAAGCAGGTGTTAGAAGTGCCCCACCTCCTTCCCAAAAGACCTTTCAAAAAATTGCTAAGGGATAATTGATAATTAAACTACCTGCACATGTTTGTCAAAGAGATTGCACTGCATTTTTGGTGGATAATGTTTCATTTTGTGACCTCTCGTAACAGTTTCCAGCTGAACAGGTGCAAACAAATAATTGTTGAGCATTTTGAGCATGACTTCAAACTATGTGCAGCTGTTCATTAAACAAAAAACAAAGAGCTGCAGAGGCTGAAAATATAAAACAAAAACAGTCCAAAAGTGGGCACCTTAGGTGGATTTGCCATGCTAAATTACCCATAGTGTCCAGGGATGTGCAGGCTAGGTGGATTGGCCATGGGAAATGCAGGGTTACAGGGTTAGGGTACAGGGGAGAGTCTGGATGAGATGCTGTTCGGAAGGTTGGTGTGGACTTGATGGGCTTAATAGCCTGTTTCCATACTGTAGGGATTCTATGAGAAATTGCTGGAGAAATTCAGGCAGCATCTGTGGAGAAAAAGCAGAGTCAACATATTGGGTTCAGTGATCCTTTTTCAGAATAGCTCTGTATTGTTTTGTATCAATGTTCACTAACTGATTGTGATTTTGCATTGCATTTGATGGGGAGTTTTGGATATATCAAGGATGTCCCTGAAAGGGAGTTTGAGCAACCAGAGATCATGGTACACATTGATGCTGACGATATAGGAAGAAAGAGTGATGAGGTCCTGGAAAAGGAGTATAGGGAGATAGGTAGCCAGTGAAATGTAGGACCTCTACAGTTGTAATCCCAGGATTGTTCCCTGTGCCATGTGTCAATGAAGCTAGGAATGGGAAGATAAAATAGTTAAACACCTGACAAAAGAACTGATGTAAGAGGATGGGCTTCAGATATATGGATCATTGGGATGTCTTCCAGAGCAAGTGAGACTGGTGCATGAAGGACAGTTTACATTTACACCGGAAGGGCATCAATATTCTTTTAGGGAGGTTCGCAAGTGTCACTCGGTAGCATTTAAACTAGTGTGGCAGTGGATTGGGAACCAGATCAGTAGATCAGCAAGTGAAATGACCACAAAGGTCATTAGAAAGTAAAGCAAGTAAAGCTAAGAGGAAGATCAGACAGGAAAAGGTGACTGAACACAGTGAGACTGGCAGTCTGAGGAATGAACGTGGCCAGTTGATCAAAATTTCAGTGAGGAGCATTTCGCTAACATAAGTTTTATGCATAAGGATGGGGGTCATCCTCAGGTGAAAGTATTTCATTGAAAGAAGGCTAACTATGACTATACTAGGCAAGAACTGGGGAATATGGATTGGGGGTGGCTATTTAAGAGAAAATTTGCATCTGTCATGTGGAAATCTTTTAAAGTTGATTAGAATTCAGAACTAGCATGTTCCTGTGAAAATGAATAAAAATGATGGCAAGATTCAGGAACAATGGATGACAAGAAAAGTTGTGAGCTTAGTCAAAAACATAAAGGAAATATTCATAAAGTTTAGAAAACTGAAGACAGACTGAGCCCTTGAAAATATAAAGAAGGAAAGGAAAGAACTTTAACAAGGAGTTAATAAGGCTATAGGTGCCATGAAATGTCATTGGAAAACAAGATTAAGGAAAATCCCAAGGCATTTTAAATGTATATAAAGAACAAGAAGGTAGCTAGGGAAAGGGTGGGCCCAAGGACTAGGTTGGGAATTTGTGCGTGGAGCCTGAGGAAGTGTGCGAGGTCCTTAATGAATTCTTTGCATTGGTATTCACAAAGGAGAAGGGCACGGTTGATTGTGAGTCTGGAGAGGATGTTATGAAAAGCATTAAGGTAGTAAAGGCCCTGGCACCTAATGGGATCTATCCCGAAAAACTATGGGAAGTGCGAGAGGAAATTGTATAGATTCATTTTATCCTCTTTAGTCACAGTAGACATCACAGAGCAGTGGAGAATAGTCAATGTTGTTCCATCAGTTAAGAAGGGCAATATGGAAAATCTGGAAAATTTCAGTTGGTGAGACTTGTATCAGTAGTAGGAAAATTGTTGGATAAAATTTTAGGGATTGGACTCAGTCACATTTGTCACATTCATAAATATGAATTGAGCAATAAGCAGCATAACTATGTGAAGCATGGCCGTGCCTCACAAAATTGATTGAGTATTTTGGGGATGTAACAAAGATAACTGAGGGCAGGGTGGTGGGTATCATCTACATGGACTTTAGCAAAGCATTTAACAAGGACCCTCAGGTTGATGCAGAAGGTGAATTCACATGGGATCCATGGCGAGCTGGTAAGATGGATAAAGAACTTGCTTATTCATAGAAGTCAGAGCAGTGGTGGAACAATGTTTCTTTCTGACTGAAAGTCTATAACCAGTGGTGTTCTGCAGGTAACAGAGCTGGGACTCCTGTTGTTTGTAATATGTGTAAATGATTTGGAGGAGAATATAGGTGGTTTGATTAGTAAGTTTACAGATGACACAACGATTGGGAAGCCACAGTTAGTGAAGAGGATTTACAGAGAATAGAGAAGTATATAGGTAGGCAGGAGACTTTGGAGAAATGGAAGATGGAATCTAATCAAACAGGCATAAGGTGATGCATTTTGGAAGGTCTAATCCAGAAGTAAAGTGCAGACTAAACAGCAGAACCCTTAGAAGTATTAGTATACAGAGGGATCTACGTGTACATGTCAACAGTTTACTGAAATTGGCAGCTGAAAATGGATCAGGTGGTCGAGAAGGGACATTGCATGCTTGCCATCATTGGCCAGGGCACACTATAAAAATGGGCAAAATGGGTTGCAGTTGTATATATTTGGAATATTGCATACAATTCTGGTCACCACACCATGAGAAGGATTTGGAGGCTTTTCACAGAAAATTTTGACCAGGATGTTTCCTGGCTTGACAGTTATTAGTCATGAGGAGAGATTGGACAAATTTGGATGTTTTCACTGGAGGCTGAGGGGTGACCCAGTAGAAGTTTACAAAATTATGAGAGAGATGGATAGAATGGATGGTTTGAGTCTTTTTCCCAGTCAATTTATAGGGGATAAGGTAAAAGGGAGTAAGTTAAAAGGATAATGGGAACTGCAGATGCTGGAGAATCCAAGATAATGAAATGTGAGGCTGGATGAACACAGCAGGACCAGCAGCATCTCAGGAGCACAAAAGCTGACGTTTCGGGCCTAGACCCTTCATCAGAGAGGGGGATGGGGTGAGGGCTCTGGAATAAATAGGGAGAGAGGGGGAGGCGGACCGAAGATGGAGAGAAAAGAAGATAGTTGGAGAGGAGAGTATAGGTGGGGAGGTAGGCAGGGGATAGGTCAGTCCAGGGGAGACGGACAGGTCAAGGAGGTGGGATGAGGTTGATAGGTAGGAGATGGAGGTGCGGCTTGGGGTGGGAGGAAGGGATGGGTGAGAGGAAGAACAGGTTAGGGAGGCAGAGACAGGTTGGACTGGTTATGGGATGCAGTGGGTGGAGGGGAAGAGCTGGGCTGGTTGTGTGGTGCAGTGGGGGGAGGGGACGAACTGGGCTGGTTTTGGGATGTGGTGGGGGAAGGGGAGATTTTGAAGCTGGTGAAGTCCACATTGATACCATTGGGCTGCAGGGTTCCCAAGCAGAATATGAGTTGCTGCCCCTGCAACCTTCGGGTGGCATCATTGTGGCACTGCAGGAGGCCCATGATGGGCATGTCATTGAAAGAATGGGAGGGAGAGTGGAAATGGTTTGCGACTGGGAGGTGCAGTTGTTTATTGCGAACCGAGCGGAGGTGTTCTGCAAAGCGGTCCCCAAGCCTCCGCTTGGTTTTCCCAATGTAGAGGAATTGTCACCCTTGACCGCATCTCCCGCATTTCCCGCAACACATCCCTCACACCCTGCCCCCGCCACAACCGCCCCAAGAGGATCACCCTCGTTCTCACACACCACCCCACCAACCTCCGGATACAACGCATCATCCTCCGACACTTCCGCCATCTACAATCCGACCCCACCACCCAAGACATTTTTCCATCCCCACCCCTGTCTGCTTTCCGGAGAGACCACTCTCTCCGTGACTCCCTTGTTCGCTCCACACTGCCCTCCAACCCCACCACACCCGGCACATTCCCCTGCAACCGCAGGAAATGCTACACTTGCCCCCACACCTCCTCCCTCACCCCGATCCCGGCCCCAAGATGACTTTCCATATTAAGCAGAGGTTCACCTGCACATCTGCCAATGTGGTATACTGCATCCACTGTACCCGGTGTGGCTTCCTCTACATTGGGGAAACCAAGTGGAGGCTTGGGGACCACTTTGCAGAACACCTCTGCTTGGTTCGCAATAAACAACTGCATCTCCCAGTCGCAAACCATTTCCACTCCCCCTCCCGTTCTTTCAATGACATGCCCATCATGGGCCTCCTGCAGTGCCACAATGATGCCACCCGAAGGTTGCAGGAACAGCAACTCATATTCCGCTTGGGAACCCTGCAGCTCAATGGTATCAATGTGGACTTCACCAACTACAAAATCTCCCCTTCCCCCACCACATCCCAAAACCAGCCCAGTTCGTCCCCTCCCCCCACTGCACCACACAACCAGCCCAGTTCTTCCCCTCCACCCACTGCATCCCATAACCAGTCCAACCTGTCTCTGCCTCCCTAACCTGTTCTTCCTCTCACCCATCCCTTCCTCCCACCGCAAGCCGCACCTCCATCTCCTACCTGTCAACCTCATCCCACCTCCTTGACCTGTCCGTCTCCCCTGGACTGACCTATCCCCTGCCTACCTCCCCACCTTTACTCTCCTCTCCAACTATCTTCTTTTCTCTCCATGTTCAGTCCGCCTCCCCCTCTCTCCCTATTTATTCCAGAGCCCTCACCCCATCGCCCTCTCTGATGAAGGGTCTAGGCCCGAAACGTCAGCTTTTGTGCTCCTGAGATGCTGCTGGGCCTGCTGTGTTCATCCAGCCTCACATTTCATTAAGTTAAAAGGACGTGTGATAAGTAAGTTTTTTTATGCACAGGGTGGTAAGTGCCTGGAATGCTGCCAGATGAGGTGGTAGAAGCAGATTGAGTAGCAGCATTTAAAAGGCATCTTGACAGATACATAAATAGGGAACTGAGGGACATGGTCCACGTAAAGGCAGAATGTTTTTAGTTTAGAACCGTGTCATGTGTCAGCAGAGGCTTGGTGGTAAAGGGCTTGTTCCTGTGCTGTACTGTTCTTTGTCGTAGGACAGATAGATTAAATGCTTTTGAAGACATGAAATGCTCTTCTTTCTTAAGTGAGGCATAAAATATAAGACCAAGGAGCTTGTGGTAAAAAAATACAAAATAATATTTAGGTGGCAACTAGAGTACAGTGTGTGTTTCTGGTGGCAATATTACAGGAAGCATGAAATTGCACTCTGAAAGATGCAATCCTACTCCTCTAGAGGGTACAGATAATTAGAAGGATGTTGCCAGGAACACAAAATTTTGTCTGCAAAAATGAATATTGGATACTTCAATGCTTTTCCTCTTCTGAAAAGAGTTGGTTGAAGGATGATGTAATTGAAGCATGGATAATTATGAGAAGGCTGGATAGACTGGACAGGAATGCTTACTTATCTTGGGAAAACTGGATAAATAAAGGGCACAAGTCTGAAATAATTGGCAATAAGGCACAACACAAGTTAAGAAGAAATTATTTCACTCAGATTATGGTAGGCATCTGGATCTTACAGTGTGACAGGGTAGGAATGCAGAACTGTGTTTACATTTAAAATATACTCAGGTGTTACAATATCAAGGGCTATTAGCAAAGCCCTGAAAAGTGGACTTATGTCAACTAACACTTTTTCATCTGACATGGTCATGAGATGTTGAATTTATCTGCCTTTTTCCTAAAATGTTCAATGAATTTATGATGTGGTAGAACTCTATGCTTCATAACACTCTGAGAAATGAATATGTATGATTCAACATTGCCAAATTTTGCCAGAGAAAGAGAGCTTCATATTTCAGTAGGATTCACCTTGCTCCTGGAAGCATTGAACTGTACGCTTGTGGCTGTGGTTTAAACTTGGTTGTATTCAGGAATGGACAAGTGTCACTTCTCAATGTGCAACTTCTCCGCAGCTATTGGCTGTGCATCATTGCAGTCTCAGGAGTTGCCATGCTAGTTTTACAGTGGGATAGATGATTGAATTCTGTCATAACTTGTCTGGTTGGCTTTTAGGCGAACAAGTAATTTCGTCTTAGGCAATGACTCATGTCTTTTCAGAGAAACTCCAAGGCACCAGCTGGATGTTCACACCATAACAGCTACTCACTTAACAGGGATAACATTGGTAGCAGTAAATGAAAGACAATGGCACTGGAAGGAGAGAACCATTAACAATAGCTTAATATGGTTACCGGCGGGGAAGTTGCGTCATTTGCCATTTAGTAGGAATGAATCTGAAAAACCAGAGCATTTCTCTCATGTGAGCTGTTTGTATTTATTCTGAAGGTGAGAGTGGATGGAACATGGGTAATGGGTTTATGAACATGGTTTACAGTAGAGAAAAAAGGAAGAGGCTGTCTTTGCGTTCCGGGCTTATCCTTAAAATAGTGAATAGGTGGAAGCAAAGGATCCAAAGGATACAACACAGCTCCAACATGGCTGATGGGAATACCTGCCATCACCAGCTTTAAACAGTTACAGGTCTGATAAACTAATGCTCATGCAGCACATGTTGAATTAAAAATTCTACACAAAATCACATTAAGCCACAGTGTTAATTATTTTTCCAACTAATACAACTGGCTTCCCACTGAACGGTACATGTAATACTTCTATCACTGGTACAATATCGACCCAACATCATACCATTGGGCTTCTCCTCTCATATATTCCACTCTATTCTCTGCCCACCATATAATTAATACCTCAGTATTAATTATTGGATTTTCAAAGTGATTTCAACATGACAGTAATACTATAGGTTTTCAGCTTCCAGCATTGTAATTTTTTTTTGTTTTATAACTCAACTGAACAATTTAGTACTGCATAACTCAAATAAAATTAATATTTGCATTAAAAACTCATCTAGGTGTAGACAAAGAAAACAGTGGCAAAATAAGAAATTAAGAAACATATTTGTACATATTAAAATTAAATCTGGACCTGTTGCATTGTACTTTGAGATGAATGTGTAATTCCGATATCTTATGCCATCAAGTTATGATCTTGAATGCTTAATCTGAAAGGTTTGCGGAACCGAATTCAGAGACAACCTTGAAAAGGGCATTTGTTCTACAATTGAAAAGGAAACGATTATGGAGCTATAGGGACAGAACAGAGGAAGGGAATTAGTTAAAAAAAAACTCTTTCACAGAGCCAGCAAAGTCACCAGGGGCCTCCTTCTGAGCTGTATTGTGATATATAAACACAGTTAGAAATGAACAAAGTATAAAGGGTGCTGTTGTAATAAAAAAAGAACCTACACATTTCAAAACGTATTGAGGGCTTCAATACTCAGTGCAGTTGCTTCACTTTGAATTCATTGTGTTTGACCCTGTATTAAATGCATTTGTTTATTAATATCTCCTATAATAACCTGTTTACCTAGAGTTCTTCCTGTGTCTATTTGCATCCATATTTTGTCTGTAGTCTCAGAACTACCATAATGGCTTCTATTTCCACTTTTTATTTGTTTGTTTATCCCTTTCATCATCCTAGACATCTCCCTCCTTTCTTCATTCCTCCTTCCATTTTTCGCCTTGAGGGTAAACGGTCCTTTCAAAAAATGCACTCTAAATTTTGGTTGATCTTTGTGCACTCCTGTTGCTATTCTAGGCTTGACACTGTCTTGGGAAATCCTGCAGTTTTGCTCCATACTTTTTTTGGCATTACACAAAGGACTCATTTAGACATTCTTTGATCTATGTTTGTGAGCAGCAGCCTTAAATATTTCTCCATACTACTTCACTAATATTCCCACCAAACATGCATGGTGGAAGCTAATTGTGGTCATTTCCTCTGGATCCCACAAATGCCTCTTTATGGACTCTTCAAGCAGGTAGACTATCCTCACACCTCACCGCCTTTTCTTTCAGATGAAGGGCATTGCTGTCTATGGGTTCATTGAGTTTGGCTGTACTTACATTAGGACTTTGACTGAAACTTGTCTGAGGGATGATTACACTTTTCTCATAATATAAAGACCCAGACATTTCAATAGAATCAGATCCTCTCATTACAATGCAGATTGGGCAAAGCTTTATCTGTTAGGTTACTCTGTTCTTTCTGGATAGTCTTCAAACGCGGAATCCTTCCAACCTCAGTCAGAATAAGAATCCTGCTAGGGAGCCAAGCAGAGGAGCTATGCAGAAACCACAGCCCTTTTGTAGACACTGGCTGCTGTCTTCTTTGAAAAGCTGTAAGGGGAGTGTATAAAGCAATAGGGTGACAGGATGGTAGGATGGTAGCTGAGTAGAGTGGCACAGTGCAAGAATGGCAAGGTGTTAGGTGGCTGTTGTAGCAATTGGATCAGGTGGCAGGAAGGTAGAGAAGTGAAAGTAGATGAGGTGAGGTTGATGGAGCAGGTTTGAGTGTTGGGGTGGGTAAAGCAAGATGTCTGGAGAAACTGTACCCGGTGTGGCCTCCTCTACATTGGGGAAACCAAGCGGAGGCTTGGAGACCGCTTTGCAGAACACCTCCGCTCAGTTCGCAACAAACAACTGCACCTCCCAGTCGCAAACCATTTCCACTCCCCCTCCCATTCTCTACATGACATGTCCATCATGGGCCTCCTGCACTGCCACAATGATGCCACCTGTAGGTTGCAGGAACAGCAACTCATATTCCGCCTGGGAACCCTGCAGCCTAATGGTATCAATGTGGACTTCACCAGTTTCAAAATCTCCCCTTCCCCAACTGCATCCCTAAACCAGCCCAGTTCGTCCCCTCCCCCCACTGCACCACACAACCAGCCCAGCTCTTTCCCTCCACCCACTGCATCCCAAAACCAGTCCAACCTGTCTCTGCCTCCCTAACCTGTTCTTCCTCTCACCCATCCCTTCCTCCCACCCCAAGCCGCACCCCCATCTACCTACTAACCTCATCCCACCTCCTTGACCTGTCCGTCTTCCCTGGACTGACCTATCCCCTCCCTACCTCCCCACCTATACTCTCTCCACCTATCTTCTTTTCTCTCCATCTTCGGTCCGCCTCCCCCTCTCTCCCTATTTATTCCAGAACCCTCACCCCATCCCCCTCTCTGATGAAGGGTCTAGGCCCAAAACGTCAGCTTTTGTGCTCCTGAGATGCTGCTGGGCCTGCTGTGTTCATCCAGCCTCACATTTTATTATCTATGTCTGGAGAAACCCAGGGATTCAGGCAGGGTGGGTTCTGGACAGATGTCAGAGGATAGAGTGGAGTCAGAGAATTATAGGTTAGTAGGAGCATATGGGGTCAGGAGGCTGTTGATTGATTTGGTGTTCAGTGAGTTTGGTTGAGTGAAGGCCGTGGGACAGAGTTTGGAAGGGTCAGTTGTACAGTTATCAGATATTAGACAAGGGTTTTACTGCTTGCCATTTTGTGGCTAGCTGTGCCGGTCAGCATAAAAAATATACTGTGGATGCTGAAAATCTGAAAATCATTAGGCAAAATGGTTAGGTGGAGAGAGAACAGAGTTTACATTTAGAGTCCAACTTCAGACTGAAAGGGGTTAGAAAATAAATGTTTTGACAAAGAGTTTTATGGGGAACAGCCGTTGTGGGGACCCAGTGCAAAAGACAAATGTTTCTTAATTGTGGCGAAAGAAAAATGGAGATGTAAAGCAGTAAAACGTAAATAAGACAGGCCATTGGGCTTGGTAGAATGGTGAAGAATGTAAGAAAAGTGGAGAACAGACATAATGCAGTCAGGCTGTGAAGTTGACTCCACTCCTCATCACTCCTAACATTTCTTCATTCCCCATGACTTCATCTTACATAATCCAGGGAAGGCACAATACCTACACATTCACCTCCCTGTTCCTCACTGTCCAAGGTGCCAAACATACCTTCCAGGTGAAGTTGTGTTTTATCTGTAGACCTTTAAATCTAGTGCTGCTCGTTATGCTGTCTCCTTACATTGGCAAGACCACATTCAGCCTGGGCAACGGCTTTACAGAACACGTAGACTCTCCGCAGGAATGACCCCAACTTCCAGTTGCTTGTCATTTCAATAAACCAGTGGTTCTCACATTTCTGTCTTGAACTTGCTACAGTGTTGCAATGAAGCACAACACAAGCTCAAGGAGTAACAACTCATTTTCTGCTTAGGCATTTTACAACTTCTAGGGCTCAATATTGAATTTCAAAACTTCATAGACTGACCACATGATGGGCATTAGCCATCAAATTTCTCTTCCATGGACATTAGCATTCAGTATGTGCCAGCCTCTAGCAACCCCTCATGGTACATCTCTGATCCACTTGCAGAAAACATCTTTACTTCAAACCTGCACCTCCGTTCCAAGGACTGTATTGATAACTACTGTTGTAATACTGCAGGAAGGAGACTGTGTTTAGGGATATATATATTCAGCTCATAGAGTGGACATGATTGCATCTCCAGGCTCATCACTTGCTGTCATAATACTCACTTTCTCTCTCTCTGTCTCTCTCTGTCTCTCTCTCTCTCTGAGCCTACCTGGATGTTCATAGGATCCCTGCTTCTCATTACCTTGCCCTTTCAGCCAGAGAATCCAGCTTTACATTTCAAGCTTCGTCACAGTTGTCAGCAAGCCTAAGTTAAGTCAGAGGATGCAGTAAGTCAAAGGCCACCTCCGATGCCAGGCCAAGGACTTAGAAATGGTCAGTCACCCACTCAGTCATCAGAATCAGGCTGCTGCCCACATAAGAGGTGAGGAAACAAATGCCGGGTAGCTCACCAACCGTCTTGAGTCTTTCTACATTATTGTACTGTTTTCCTCCTGGAATGAGCAAGAAGCAGTTATAGCTTGTGATTAAAATGAGCAGAAGTGCTGTTGATTTTGATACAGGTGGACAAGTTTCCTAGGCAAGTAAATAAGCAACACAGACGGTTAGTAGTTTTGCAGTTTGGGATGGCGAGTGGGGGAAAATGTTGCAATCAGTAATGAGCGGTAGAGCATGGGTTTTGGTTGTGAATTCGTACTGTTGCAGAGATTGTGGGTGTGAAGCGTCAGAGAGAATATGGTGGCATTTATGCTTGTGGAGCAGAAAAGCACATTGACCTTCTTGCTACAGTGCTGGGTATTCCTCCAGATGGCTGAGGTTTCACTGAGCCTGGTAGACACCTCAGAACAGTCTGGCATGATCCAGTATTTTGACCTCTACTAACTGGATGTCCTATTCTGTGACGAGTGTGTGGACGCCACCCCATCCAGAGGGACTTCTGGGTTCCTGCCCACAAATTAAGGTGCCAAATTTCCCTTCTCTGCCATTTCTAGGTCAAATGGCCAGAACCATGCAAGGCAGCTCCAGATTGTCAGTACTTGTCCAGGTGCACAATTAGGTTTTATAGATTCCATTGGCACCTGGAATGCTAGTCAATTCTGGGATGTATTGTCAGTGACAAATTTTTCCAGGTAAGATGGGGATTGAATAGAATGGGAAGGATGCAAAGTGACAGAGTAGGTAGTTAATGAGGTGAGATTGTTAAGCTATGGTAAGGAAAAATGATGAAGTCTCACATGAAAACACCCTCCAAAAACTCGACACAACTGCCACTTAGCTAAAATTAAATAGGATTCAGCCTGGAGACTTTGGTGGGTTCCAGACGTAGGGGACATTCCCACTGGAAGTTCAGACTTCATGAAGAAATTACTGTGTTCTTGCATCAGGACTTCACTGTGGTCCTAGTATATAACTTGGGGTGCATCTACTCTCAAATAATCCTCCACTTGACCATACTATTCACTGCTTGTCACATCTAGACTATTGTAGCAGCAGGGTTTCACTTGTCACCAATTATATCTTCATCTGCTGTAACTCCTCTGACACCTTCCCCTCCTTTCAGCATTTGTCTTGTTCGCCTCCATCTCTCAATTAAAGTATTTGTTCTCGACCACCTCTCAAGCAGCAAAATGTTTCCTGACTAAAATATCTTCACTGTTTTTCTCTTAGAGATTTCTGCACAGTGCGACTTCTCATCCTAAGCGATTTCAGCTTCCGTTCCAATTCACTTACATAATGCCATTTTATACTCCCTTAGTCATTCCCTCCACATAAACTCGCTAATGCATAATCACAGTTACCCTTTGACCTTAGTACTTCCATCATGTGCAGATATTGCCATGTCTGATCATTGCATCAATTGCTCTCCACTCACATTCCTCTTCCTCCTTCAGTTTCTGTAAAAAGGGGAAGCTCGCTCCCAATTCACTGATAACTTTCCTGACTAACTCATTACTCATCACAACATATTTGCAGCTAACTATCTACCCAGTCACACCTTCAGCTTAATGCCATAAGAAATAGGAACAGGAGTAGGCTGTTCGGCTCCTTAAGCCTGCTCCACCACTCAACAGGATCATAGCTGATGTGGCATTCACTTTCTCGTGTTTTTCCTGTAACCTTTGATTCCTCTACTAATCAAGAATCTATCTCAGCCTTAAATGTACATGAGGACTCTACCCCCATAGCTGACTGTGACAAGGAGTTTCAAAGACTTTGAGCCGTCTGAGTGAAGAAATTATTTTTCATCTTAGGACTTAAATTGGCATCTCTGGAAATAGAACCCTCCCATGAGGGGAAGCATCCTCTCAACATTTACTCCGTCAAGCCTCTTAAGAATGCTATATGTTTCAATAAGATTACCTCTCATTCTTCTAAATTGCATTGTGTAGAGTCCCAACCTGTTTAGCCATTGCTCATAAGACAATCCCTCCATGTCAAGGATCTAATGAATCTTCTATAAACTGCCTTCAATAAAATAACATCTTTCCTTAAATGAGGGGACCAAAGCTACTCTCAATACTCCAGATGTCTTAGCCCTATTCAAACTGTTATGCCCTCTTCCTCTGGCTGTTCACCAAATATTGATCACATTTCTCTTTTCCCCAAGTCTGATAGATTCAGGGTCGAGTACATTTTGCAGACAAGTGGTTTAGCCATTCACATCTGCCTAGATTACATTAAGCTCTATGGGTTCGAGCATGGTGGGGTGTATGTCTCCATTCAAAATTGTCTTCATATTCTTCTGTCCTGTTTCTACCACTTGCAGCTTCAATAAGTTTGAAGAGCTCTGATTCATTAAAATTTGAAACCATTTAACTAGCTGCCCCTGTTGCTTCCCTCTCTATCCTTCGGTTATGAGGTCAAACATTCTGAATATCATCCCTTGATCTAACATTGAACTCTAATCCTTCTCTTGTTTTTCTATGATCTTCTCTCATGCCTTTTCTGAGCTAGTCCCATACCTGAGACCCTCCTCATGATTCCTTAGCTGTATTCCCACAAATTCCCTTTGATTCTGCCATCTCCTGATGTCATGAACTGTTCTGTCACCTCAGGTATAGAGCGATCTTCCTCCAAATCTGCTGTTGTCGTATATCTGCTCAAAACCAATTCTTAATCCCTTCCATTTTTCTGCTTTATAATCTTTCTTTTCTCTTTAAAGATCTTGGATATGTTGTAATTGCCTAAATCCATGCCCGTCTTAGCTGAAACTCAATATTTTGTTCTCTCCAACCTGGTTTCTGTGAGAATCTAAGCTCTAGTACTCCTTTTCTAAATGTCTTTGCCATTGCCATGCCTCCCCTCCTTCAGCAAAAATAGAAATTGCTGGAAAAACTCAGTAAGTCTGGTAATATCTGTGGAGTGAAATCAGAGTTTATGTTTTAGGTCCAGTAGTGACCCTTCTTCAGAGATGATGGTAGAATACAGCTAAGGAATCATGAGGAGGGTCTCAGGAAAAAGACAAGCTCATAAAAGATGAGAGGTGATAGTAAAGAAACTAGAGAATGAAATTAGATGGAGAGATATCAGAGATTATGTATTAGGTCCAGTAGTGACCCTTCTTCAGAAATGATGGTAGCTAGGAGAAGATTCATATTTATGCAGAAGATAGGGTGGGGTGGGGTACGAGGGCTGGTGGAAATAGAGCCCAAAAGAGAGAGAAAGGTAATTGAACAGAAAAAGAATTGGGTACAGGTCAGCCTGGGAGAATGAAGAGCTGTTAATGGAGTCCATTAGTAGCTGACAATGGGTTGTGTGTGGTGGTAGCCCATGTGGTGTCAAGGCCAAGCCTGAATGCCCTCTTTCAAGCGATTACCCCAATCCCCACACACCAGACTGAGTTTTTCCAACAATTTCTGTTTTTGTTTCTGCTTCCAACATCCGCAATTCTTCAGTTTTTTTTTCCTTTACTCCTTCCTTTAAGTCATTCCTTAAAATCTATCTTCATATTCACCTGCTTTTATCTCCCAATAAATGTGGCTGTTATTTAGTACTAAGAATGTTTCAATTTATTTTTAATTTATTAATGTTTTAATTTGATTTATAGCTTTAATTAATTTAATTTACTGCAATAATCTTCAAAACATTAATTTGCCATTTAATTCCTGCCTCATGAGCTGCAACAGTTGAAGAAGACAACACACTACCATCTTCTCAAGGACAAATTAGGGTAAGCAACAAATGCTGGCCTTGAGAGTGATGTTTATATTCCACAAACAAATGTAACGAAAGAAAACAATTGAATTTTCAGTAAAATTATACACAGTGGCTTTGTTCAAGAGAACTCAGAAGTAAAGAATAAACAGAGTCTACGACAGTGGGAAAATAATCAAAAAGCCCACAAAAAGACCAGCTACTAGACAAATGTATTTATAATACCATCTGTCAATCAATGGTTTAACTCTCACTCTTCAGGAATGTAATTACATAAATGCTTGGAAAATGTAAATGGACAAACCTGGTGTTTTGAATTTTACTTAAGCTCGTGAAAGTGTAAATTAATGCATCAAACTATATTGGCGAGAAAATTCACTTGAATTATGGGCCAAAATAAATTCTATCGGTCACAAAAAGGCACAATTGTAACTTTTATTTGTGCTGTTGAGTTGCAAGACATTATGATAAGTAACACTTGCAAGTACCTAGTATTTATTATAACAAAGTGTGGAGCTGGATGAACACAGCAGGCCAAGCAGCATCTCAGGAGCACAAAAGCTGACGTTTCCGGCCTAGACCCTTCATCAGAGAGGGGGATAAGGAGAGGGTTCTGAAATAAATAGGGAGAGAGGGGGAGACGGACCGAAGATAGATAGAGGAGAAGATAGTTGGAGAGGAGAGTATAGGTGGGGAGGTAGGGAGGGCAAAGGTCAGTCCAGGGAGGTCGTACAGGTCAAGGAGGCGGGATGAGGTTAGTAGGTGGGAAATGGAAGTGCGGCTTGAGGTGGGAGGAGGGGATAGGTGAGAGGAAGAACAGGTTAGGGGGGTGGGGGCGAGCTGGGCTGGTTTAAGGATGCAGTGGGGAGAGGGGAGATTTTGAAGCTTGTGAAGTCTACATTGATATCATTGGACTGCAGGGTTATTTGTCATTTGTTATTTGGGTCCGCACCCTGGGCCTCAGAGGAGCAAAAATGCCAGACTGGAGAAATATTAAAATCCTTTTAAAAGTCATTTTGAATCCCCTACCAACATCATTTATGAATAGTATTTAATCAACATCAGATCTCAGGAAGAATCAGTATGTGACAGCAATGATACTTCCAGGTAATCTTGTCAGTTTGGACATTTTAAATATAATCTCAACCAAGGTAGGATTGCCTTCAGAAGAAGAGGTCCTGCCATGTGAGCATGTCTGCTGAGAGAGGAGAATCTTTTAAGGAAATTATCAACACGTGGAAAAGGTGAACAGTCATCAATCATCTGGAACAACATATGAATGGAAGGCCAGGTGAGTAGTAACCCAGACTTATAAGGACAACACAATGAAGAAAAGGAAGAAATAGTTCTGGAAGAGACAGCAGAAAGATTAAGACCAGAGTACATTTAGCCTGGGGCAAACATTTTTCAAACTTCAAGAACTGAATCACTTTGCATCCTTGTGTTTTGCTGGAAAGAACAAAGTAAGCCTGTAAAAGTGACTGCTGGAGAGCTGTCAGATAGTTCCAACAAATCACTTCATACCACATAACAGATTGGTAGTAGATAATCTGAAGGTAATAAATTGAAGATTTAGAATGATAACAGCAGAAGGAGAGTGCCATGTGAACATGATGTTTTAAGCAGATACTGAAGATGATGATCCAAAATGATGCCTCTGAAGAGAAATTTGAGGCTATATGATAGGATTATGCTTCTCTCAAAAACACAAATAAACTTGAGAGCCCAAGCAATGTGAAGAATGAAGACCTGATGTTCCAGAAATTACGCGAACTTCACTCAATTCAGTTGAAACTAGGCCAACAGTTGGCCAACAACATGACCTCTATCACAGGAGATTTGTAGCATTTCACAGGACATCAGACCATTGACTCCCGAACAACCAGTTGGGTAACTTAAAATTCCCATATAGGAAAACCCAAACACAACTGGATCATTTAAACTTATGACTGCATTCAAACAGACCCTCTTTTGACTGACGTAGAACCTTATACTACAGTGTGCAAGTTAGAATTTTCTAAAAGTAGGTATAAATGCATATCACTTGTGGATCTGTGAAGTTGTCAAGCTCTTAAATCTTCACTTTTAAATTTTGAAAAGAAAATCAGCCAATCTAGTGAAACAAATCTTTGCTTGCAGTTTCAATAGATGTTTGTTCACATAACACTTAAATGCTATCTTTATAGCATTATTAATCTATGATTGCTTCCAGATGTGGCATTTTCACATTGGAGTTGATAAATTCACAGTTTGACCGACAGCTCCAAGAGGCTACTAAAACATTAACTATCTTTGATTTGGAATTATGAATATAAATATTTGTTTTATAAATAATTAAGTACTCCAGGGGATTTAAATGTATCGAATGGGTTTTTATGAATGCAAGATTTTTTTTCAACTTTGTGAAATCTATGCCAATACTTAGAAATATGTTTTGCTTCATTCAACATGGGTCCTAAGGTCTATCTATAGTGGTTATTGGGTGATTTGCCATTGAAGGTGGACAGAAAAAGTGGGGTGGGTGGCGTGTATAGGTTGGCATGACTTGGCACTAGGTTAGCATAGGACCTGAAAGTGGCCTGGTATAGTGTCCAATGATTATGATACTATGAAGAATGCTATGCCTAATGCATATGAGTTAGTTCCAGACATTTACAAATATTGGACTAGAAATATGATGAATTTTTGTGAGGAAAAGGAGGTATTTGATAATTGGCATAGACCTATGAATTTTGAGCAAAATACTGAAATCTTTAGATAATATTAATGGAAGAATTCAGTAACAATATTCCTTTAATGATAAAGTTTCACCAAGGAGACCATCAAGTTTCTAAGATAGGTGTTGTTATTATGGTAGGTTATTAATTATTCCACAAATGCATAGTTAGCTGTAAACCTCACTTAACAAATCTACACAAACTGGAGAGACAAGTGTCAAAATAATGAACAGAACACTAATTACAGTGAGGGGAATAGCAAAGATATGAAGACAGATGCTCCTTCGAATAGTAGAAAAAAGACAATGTGAGAGTTAGGTATGATTTGAGGTAACCAACATGTCACTTTTCCCATAAGATGCGGCATGTAAAAGCAGATGGGTGGCTATTAAAAGCTAAGCCAGTGGCATTAAGGGAATGTCTAAAGTTTTTCCAGAAATTGCTGTCCCAGTGAGTGACGCTTACAACAAATCAGGACCACATAAGGTATTTACTGTGGGTACAAATTAAAACATGAAACATTGTGGAATTCTTATATTTGAGAGTAGTCACTCAGCTTTTAACCAAGGTGGGGTCTAAAAGTATTGTTCTTCTTAATGGTTCAGGGTAGGCTGATGTTAACAAAATACTTAATTTCTCCCCAGAACGTTTGATGAATAAAAATGAGGCATTAATGGAAATTGTTTAATTGTTCAATTACGTAGATTGAATGTGAATTGGTCATTAGACAGTAGTTATATTTTTATGTGAGTTGCATCAAAAATGTTTATTAATGATGTTGACGTCATCTTGAAGTTATAGAATCCCTACAGTGTGGAAGCAGGCCATTTGGCCCATCAAGTTCCACACTGACCCTTCATGAATCATCCCATCCAGACACACCACTCTATCCTCTCCCTGTAATCATGCATTTTCCATTGTTAATCTACCCAGCCTGCACATCACTGGACACTGTGGGCAAATTAGCATGGCTAGTCCACCTAACCTGCACTTTGTTGTACTGTGGGAGGAAACTGGAGCACCCGGAGGAAACTCGCACACAGAAAGTATGTGCAACCTCCACACAGACAATCATCTGAAAGCGAAATCTAACCTGGGTCGCTGGCACTGTGAGACAGCAGTGCTAACCACCTAGCGACCATACTACGGAAGGTTCCCAGTGGGGAATAATCTTTTCTCGCTAGAGATTGTGCGTTGCCTGCAGATGTTTCCACAAAATCTATTGAATATTTTAAAAATCAGGATAAATCTGAAAAATATTTGCTCATCTCTGAATTGTTTGTAAAAGGCAATGGTGAAAGACAAAAAACTTGAGAGATGCCCAAAGAGTCATAATCTCAGTTAATGTAAAAAGGCACTGAAATCTCAGGCAATCAACAATAAATTAAAAACTGAGAGCAAACTGAATCTGTCTGAATTAAATTGCTTGCAGACATTATTAGAGGTCTGTAAACTTATGAGGGATATTGACAAGGTGAATAGCCAAGGTCTTTTTCCTGAAGTAGAGGAGTCCAAAACTAGAGTGCATAGATTTAAGGTGAGAGGGGAAATATTTAAAAAGGGCCTGAAAGAGAACTTTTAAATGCAGAGGGTGGCCCATGTATATAACAACCTGCCAGAGGAAGTGGTGAAGGCTGGTACAGTTACAACATTTAAAAGGTATCTGAATGGATAGATGAATAGGAAGGGTTTCACGGGACATGGGCAAATGTTGGCAAATGGAACTATATCAGATTAGAATGTATGGTCGGTGTGGACAAGTTGGACCGAAGGATCTCTTTCCATCCCATATGACTCAATGGCTTAGATATTTTTAATCAATCCATTCAGATGTTTTATGACACACCGCTGAAGCAGTTGGACTTGAGGCTGGGCTTTCTGGTCCAGAGGTAGGGACACTACCAATGCACCACAAAAAAAATCCTAAATTTGATTTTAAATCACCCCATTTGGATAGACGTTAGCTATCACCACCGTGAACCTGAAACGTCTCATGCAGAGATGATGTCTCACAAGAACCTTTTTATTTGGCAATGAGAAACCAAATCAATAGACAATAGGTGCAGGAGTAGGCCATTCAGCCCTTCGGGCCAGCACCACCGTTCATTAAAATCATGGCTGATCATCCACAATCAGTATCCTGTTCCTGCCTTATCCCCATAACCCTTGATTCCACTATCTTTAAGAGCTCTATCTACCTCTTTCTTGAAAGTATCCAGAGACTTGGCCTCTACTGCCTTCTGGGGCAGAGCATTCCATATATCCACCACGCTCTGGGTGAAGAAGTTTCTCCTCAACTGTGTTCTAAACGGCCTACCCCTTATTTTTAAACTGTGTCCTCTGGTTCTGGACTCCCCCATCAACGGAAACACGCTTCCTGCCTCCAGAGTGTCCAATCCTTTAATTATCTTATAAGTCTCAATCAGATCCCCTCTCATCCTCCTAAACTCAAGTGTATACAAGCCCAGTTGCTCCAATCTTTCAACATATGATAGTCCTGCCATTCCGGGAATTGACCTCGTGAACCTACGCTGCACTCCCTCAATAGCCAGAATGTCCTTCCTCAAATTTGGAGACCAAAACTGCACACAATACTCCAGGTGCGATCTCACCAGGGCCCTGTACAGCTGCAGAAGGACCTCTTTGCTCCTATACTCAATACTGAATCCTGACTACTAAACCATCTGAGATAACAAGGTGCAGACCTGGATGAACACAGCAGGCCAAGCAGCATCAGAGGAGCAGGAAGGCTGATGTTTCGGGCCTAGACCCAACATCAGCCTTCCTGCTCCTCTGATGCTGCTTGGCCTGCTGTGTTCATCCAGGTCTGCACCCTGTTATCTCAGATTCTCTAGCATCTGCAGTTCCTGCTACCACTAAACCATCTGGTATCTTCGTTAGCCACCTAATCCAGAGGTGTCCAAGCAGAATATGGGAGCAGTACTTCAGGGAGAAAAAAAAAGACAGTGCTTTCTGATAATACCTTGCTGTAATTAATGCACATTTTGTGGAACTATGAAGTAGAATTTGGGTTCTGAAATATAAATACATCTTCAGAACGATCAAGCTGCTGTCCCTGTTGTTATGGAGGTCCATGATATACTATTTTGAAAACTTGGATTCTAGAATGGAGATAAAATAGATATTAGTTTCTCAGTTCAGTGAAGATTTGGATTGCTCTTTTGTAAAGCCCAGACAGTAATTTTGCACATCGAGTTAAAGACATAATTTACAAGAAGGCCTGTGATTTCAGCTAAATAACGAAATAGCCAGAAGATAATAGCAATGGAGTTTACTGACTTGAATTTTGTGATGACGAGAGTGAGATAGAAGGGACGAGAAGTAAGTTCATGCAGGGGGAACAAGGCCAAATACCAGAAGTGGTCAGGAGTGAGGCACCCAGAAGAAAGCTTTAGAAGTAAAAGACTGAGGTGATGTCACAGAGCAAGGCATCCAATAAAGCTGTAGCAGAAACTGGAGTGCCAAAGAAAGACTACTCAAAATTAACTCTGTTTTCTCTCTACAGATGCTGCCAGTCCTGCTGAGCTTCTCCAACAATTTCTGTTTTGTTTCAGATTTTCAGTATCTGCAGTTCATTATTTTATTTTAAACCTGTGGAAGGCTTGTGTTTAAGGAGCATGTAAAGTAATTTTGAAGCAAATTACCAGTATGTTTCAAGTGTCGAGTGATTTTAAAGAAGAATATAGCATCTCGTGCATGTGCAGAAATTTGCTGAACAGAAACCATTTACAGCCATGCTTGCTGAGCAAGAAGCTTTAGCATAATCATAATTGTGACACTTCACTGAGTGTCTGCAATGGATTTCTAGGATATCTTTCTTTCTGTTGTTTGTAATATGATTGTTTCAGTAGTTCTTGTTTAGTTTGTGCTGTTCTTTCATATAATAAACTTTTATTTTCTTTTGTTGAAAATATATTGACAGCCTCCACTGAATATTTTTAGTGACCAACCTCCATGGTAAACAACAAAAAACTATTAAGCCAGGTTTCACTCTGGGATCTGCAATTTTGACCCATGAAAGAGACTGGAAGTCCAATGTTAAAACCTGAACAGAATGGTTCACAGATTTGTTGAAAAGTTAACATCCTGTGGCAATGTAATGTCTCATTCTTAAGAAGAGCCAAGGATACTGTTGAAGTCACAGGAGAAGAGGAGTTGTGAAACAGGATCTTGTCTTAATTTACAGGCTCAAAAATCACAGAGTGTGTCAGTAATTAACAATGTGGGTATTGTCAAAATTACCCAGAGTGATCCAACTGTGCAATCTTTTAATCAAGGTCAATGAAAAACTGTTCTAATTCTGTTAAGTGAGAAGGATGTGGTGTGGTGCACATCTGTCACACATAATTGAAGGCAAATCCACTGGTCATGGAAAAAATTTACATTCATATGTTGGAAAAGAATTCAAAATGCATGTATACGTTTCACTGTAAATCCGAAGTTTTACATGCATTTGATGCTTGTTAGGCCTCTGTGTAATAACGTTGATATGAATTGTGCATTGGTTAGATGGGACATGTTTTTGAACAAAGAGCTTTCACTGCTTGAAAAGATTGAACCTTTACTATCTAATTTTCTACATTTTAAGTAATTTGATGCCTTGGCTTAATTATAAACCAAAACATCAAGATAAGGAATGATTTCCTTTGGGTAACATCATAATGTGTGAAAGTGTGTGCACAATTTCATTTTTTGTTTGCTTGCACAGGTTTTTTGAAAACAGTAACTACATCTTCTACTAATTTTGCTGGCTTTCTAAGTTTTAGATCTATCTCTTAATATATCTTCTACAGAACTGGAAATGTGAAATGTGAGCAGATGCCATCTCATTAGGACTTTGGCTGCCCCACCTGGTTCCCTGCATTTTTTTTGGTTTCTGTGCCAATGCAGTGTGTTCTTAGAGCGTTACATGCCAGACAAGTCTCACAATACTTCTGGATTGATTACTCATCCCTTATAACATGCCTCACCCAGAAATTGAATGCCTTCTTGAGGAATGCAGCATTGTTTCATGAAGCTATTTGTGAAACAAATGCTGACTTCTGATTGGTGATTAAAAGACACAACAAAGCTTTGAACCTTCTCAATAGTGTAACGTATGTTGTCATTTTCCATGCTGTTGCCTTGTTTCCACAAGATCAGTTAATGTTGGTAACATGCATGATTAAAATTCAGTAATTTTCTTGTAAGAAAGGGCCCACACCATGTTTCTGCTGAAATGGTGACAAATATGCCTTTGGAAAAGCTTGATGTTTCCGTTTAAAGAGATTGTAATTCATGTTTTGATTATTTCAGTCTATATGCCTGATTACAATAACGGAATAAATATTTTTACATCATTGTCTTTCTGACTGCCTTTACTTCATTATTAGCAATGTCATCCTGATACATCATCAACTGTTGACAGAATTATAATGTTAATAATTTCATGTTTGCTCAACGAGTCAAACTGGTCAATTCTGTGTATTAAAGAATCTATTGTACATTGTTTCCACTTAAAGATAACAACATCAGACAAACTATGCATGATTAATTGATTATGGAATAAGATACGTGAAAACCTTTTTTGTTTCTGCAGGACGGAAGAGAGGGTCCAGTCTCTGCAAAGATATTGTGCTGTGAAACTTTCAGTCAGGGTGCAATGCTTCAGGTCAAACCAAAGGCAGCAGCAGGCTGGAGTAAAGACTCTTCATGCTGCTGCACATTGAATGGAGACCAATGACCGCTGAGAGAATCATAAACCTCTCAGTTTGATGATCAACTGAGCAGTAAATTAATTAATCATCATTTTATGCCTCATCAAGCACTTTGCTGAGGCTCGCAATGGGAGCCATACAAATTATCCAATGAAAAACTGATTGTTTTGTTTAGCTAGGTGAGTATTCCATGAACAGGGGAGTCTTTGACAAGCTAATAAATATGTCATCTGTCTGTGTCAGTTGCTGTAAAGTCTCTCCACCTGTAAAATAGTAGGGATTTGCACAGCATGATAGGAGATAACCTGCACTTAAGGAGGTTCCAAAAACAATGGTTTGTATATCATTTCATTCCATGGTAATGCATTTTTGTGTTGTGATTAGTTGATGCCTGAGGGGATTCTTGTAGCTTATTAGCTAAAGCGATGATAATTTAAAATTATTTATTATAAAATTTTATGGTAAAGCTTCTGTTCATACTTCAAAACAACCAAATTCATTTAAAGTACTACATTATGTACATATTTTTGTCTTTTTTGTACTTTAAAAAGCTGATTCACTGCCAAGGAATGCAACCCATTTCCTTTTTTGCAAACTCAGTGTCAGTTTCAAGTACTTTTATGTCATGTGTGGCATATTTAAGATGCAGTATAAAGAATCCTTATTTTCTGTATCAGTAATCTAAACCCCAACCCTAGAAAAATATTCCCTGCAGCAGCATGGTAAACATGTCTATTTTCACACCAGCAATCCTAAGTGTCCTCCAGGATTGCCTATTGAATGTAATTTGCACCTTTGCTGTATGCAAACAGCACTTAAGAAATGAGATTACCAACACTCATTTCACTTTGGACCCTCACATTCAACAGAGAGAAGACACTTTCATTCCATCTGTTTCGGCTGGAAACAAACCAAAGTCCCAGAGCTGAAAAGACTGGTTTTGCGCATGCGCTGCTGATCCTCCTTCAAGTCACCTTAATAATTTTCAGGATTATAGTTTAAAATTTACTATTGCTGATGGAGACTAATGCAATTTTTTGATTTTTTTAATCAAATGAATGAATCAATCTATTAAAACTTAATAGGTAAATTACTTCAGTAAATTAGCATACTATCAATTATAATATTGTGTTGTATATTTTGTATATGATTTATCTCATGTCTTTGAAAGTAATGTCAGGGTTATAATATTTCATCTAAAGTGGTATTGGTAGCAGTAACCACTGTACAGCAAAACAAAGTGTGAAGCTGAATGAACACAGCAGGCCAAGCAGCATCTAAGGAGCACAAAAGCTGACGTTTCGGGCCTAGACCCTTCATCAGAGAGGGGGATGGGGAGAGGGCTCTGAAATAAATAGGAAGCGAGGGGGAGGCGGACCAAAGAGGGGTAGAGGAGAAGATAGGTGGAGAGGGGAATATAGGTGGGGAGGTGGGGAGGGGATAGGTCAGTCCAGGGAGGACGCACAGGTCAAGAAGGCGGGATGAGGTTGGTAGGTGGGAAATGGAGTGAATCAGCTTTTTAAAGTACAAAAATATGTACCTCGGCTTGAGGTGGCAGGAGGGGATAGGTGAGAGGAAGAACAGGTTAGGGAGGCGGGGACGAGCTGGGCTAGTTTTGGGATGCGGTGGGGGGAGGGGACGAGCTGGGCTGGTTGTGGGATGCAGTGGGGGAGGGGGAGATTTTGAAGCTTGTGAAGTCCACATTGATACCATTGGGCTGCAGTGTTCCCAAGCGGAATATGAGTTGCTGTTCCTGCAACCTTCAGGTGGCATCATTGTGGCACTGCAGGAGGCCCATGATGGACATGTCGTCTAAGGAATGGGAGGGGGAGTTAAAATGGTTCGCGTCTGGGAGGTGCAGTTGTTTATTGCAAACCGAGTGGACGTGTTCTGCAAAGCGGTCCCCAAGCCTCCGCTTGGTTTCCCCAATGTAGAGGAAGCCGCACCGGGTACAGTGGATGCATTGGCAGATGTGCACATGAACATCTGCTTGATATGGAATGCCATCTAGGGGCCTGGGATGGGGGTGAGGGAGGAGGTGTGGGGGAAAGTGTAGCACTTCCTGCGGTTGCAGGGGAAGGTGCCGGGTGTGGTGGGGTTGGAGGGGAGGGTGGAGCGGACAAGGGAGTCACGGAGAGAGTGGTCTCTCCGGAAGGCAGACAAGGGTGGGGTGGAAAAATGTCTTGGGCGGTGGGGTCGGATTGTAGATGGCGGAAGTGTCGGAGGATGATGCATTGTATCCAGAGGTTGGTGGGGTGGTATGTGAGGACGAGGGGGATTCTCTTAGGGCATTTATTGCAGGGGGCGGGGTGTGAGGGATGTGTTGCGGGAAATGCAGGAGACACGGTCAAGGGCATTCTCAACCACTGCAGGGGGGGAAGTTGCAGTCTTTGAAGAACGCAGACATCTGGGATGAGCGGGAGTGGAATGCCTCATCCTGGGAGCAGATGCGGCGGAGGCGAAGGAATTGGGAATAGGGGAGGTGCTGTTTGGCCTGCTGTGTTCATCCAGCTTCACACTTTATTATCTTGGATTCTCCAGCATCTGCAATTCCCATTATCTCTGACCACTGTACAGCATTTGTGAAGACGTCTTCATATTAGTTTAGTGGTATAATGAGGATGTGTATGTTAATCATATGATGTAAGTCTGACATCAGCAGTCAGATGGTATCAAGATTGAGAGGACGGAATAACAGTACTAGAGAGCTGAAATCCAAAGATCAATGTCCTGCACAATGTTATTAAAAGAAAAGTTTATGGGAATGCCATAGAGTTTGACAGTAGTCACTCTTGGATAAGGCAGAGACAGAGGTGCAGCAGACTCTGAAGGGATACCATAATCTAAGAAAGTATCCTGTACAGAGCAACTAATGCTGCCCTGACACAGGATCCATAAGGGCATTGACACTTTGTGTTATATTCATGGAAATCAGTCACACAATGGTGTCTACTCAAAACATCCACAGTTCCATTTGTTGAGTAAAATGGCTCTTCCTGCCATGGATTTTTTTTTGTTTCTTCATTCAGAAGTGTAATCTTTACTGGCTGTGCCAGCATTTACTCAAGTTGGCCTGGAAAGGGGTGGAGTTGTTACCTTGTCGTCCATTTAGCCCAGTAACAATAGAGGAAAAATGATAGATTTGCAAGTCATGATGGTGATCGTCTTGGAGAGCAACCTTCAGATGTGTTCCCAAAAAGTTGCTACCCTTGTCCTTCTGGATATTACTGGTCATGAGTTTGCAAGATGCTGATTTAAGAGCTTGGTGAAGCTTGCAGTACATCTTGTAGGTGGTACTCATTGCTACAACTGTGCATCAATTGTGGAAGGTGTGAAAGTGATGTCAATCAAGCCAATTGCTTTCTCTTGATGGTGTTGAGCTTCTTGAGCATTGTTGGAGATGCAGTCATGTAGGAAAGTGGGAGTATTCCATCACACTTCTGATTTGTACCTTGTAGATTGTGGGTAGTCTTTGGGTATTTTGGAGCGAGTTATTTGCTGTTGGATTTCTAGCATCTGACCAGCTCTTGTAGATACAGTATTTCTAGTGTGGAATTCAGTGAAATTAATGCCATTGAAAGTCAAGGGAATGAGAAATGATGAAAAGCAAGAAGTTATTTGCGGGCAGAACAAAATCTTGTCTTTCTGTCAAAGTAATAATCATGAGTGACATTAATCTACATTTTGCCTGAAAACAATCAAATGCGTGACTATTGTCAACGAAATATTTCCAAGATAGATTTTTTAGAACAGCAGATTCTGGAGCTGAACTGATGGTGGGCCATACTAGACCTTGCCTTGTGTGAATACACAAAGACAGGTCTACTGCTGTGGCTATATAATGCTTTTTGTCAGACCACATTTGAAATATTTTGAGCAGCTTTGGGCCCTGTATCTAAGGACAGATGTGCTGATCTTGGACGGAGTCTTGAGAGTGTTTACAAGTATGATACCTGGGATGATGGCTTGTTGTATAAGGAGTGGTTGAGGACTCTGGTCTGTACTCAATGGAGTTGAGTGGTTCAGTGGCTAAGTGGTTAGCAGTGCTGCCTCAGAGTACCAGGGACCTATGTTCGATTCTAGGTTTGATTGTCTGTGTGGAGTTTGCATGCACTCCCCGTGTCTACATGGGTTTCTGCTGGTTGCTGTGGTTTCCTTCCCCCAGTCCAAAGATGTGCAGGTTAGGTGCATTGACCATGCTAAGTTGCCCCATATGTCCAGAGGTGTGCAGGCTAGGTGGGTCAGCCATGGTAAATACAAGGTTACGGGTTAACATGAGAGTTGAGTCTGAGTGGGATGATCTTCAGAGCGGTGGTGCAGACTCAAAGGGCCAAATGGCCTGTTTCTGCACTGTAGGGATGAGTTTAGAAGGATGAGGGAGGATCTGATCTAAACTTACTAAATACTGAGAGGCATGGATAGAATAGACATGGAGAAGATGTTTCCAGTAGTGGATAGACTAAGACCGAAGTAGTGGATAGACTAAGACCGAAGGGCACTGCCTTAGAGTCGAGGAACAACCCTTTCTTTTAGAACTGAGATGAGGAGGAATTTCTTCAGCCAGAGGGTGGTAAATCTGTGGAACTGATTGCCACAGAAGACTATGGAGGCCGAGTCATTGAGTGTATTTAATACAGAGACAGGTAGTTCCTTGATTAAGAAGGGAATCAAAGGTTAGGGGAAGAAGACAGGACAATGGGGTTAAGAAACATATTAGCCATAATCCAATTGCAGAGCATAATTGATGGGTCAAATAGTCGACATTTAATGTAATAAGGTTACTCAATGTGTAGCCCTACAGAAGCATTCACAAGCTCTTGTTTCTGGAAGTTAATATGCATGGATAAAACTGCTTTTTCAGCTGTAGACTCCAAGGCTGTAAGGCAGTATCGCAGGGGACAGTGAATTCCAAGAATTAGATTGAGCTAATTTCCACATGGAAAGTAATATAAAATCAAGGCTACAACAATCTTGCAGTTGGCTGAACGAAGAAGTGGAAAACCAGTTATGATACATAGAATTTGCACGTCACTGTATGGAGATGGCCGAAGGATAGGCTTTCACCCAACACATGAGCAATCTGATACTTTCCCAATGGTTGAATTCACTGTGTCAAGATCTCAAATGGAGAACAAGCATCTGCTTTCTGACTCACAGATTAGTACTTTCCTACTAAAGGCTTGACCAGCTTTACCCAGCAAGTATCCTAGGACCATTGAATTAAGAGAATGAGGTGAATCATAGAATTCCTACAGTGTGGAAACAAGCCACCAACTTGGCCCATGATAACAAAGTGTGGGGCTGGTTAAACACAGCAGGCCAAATAGCATCATAGGAGCACAAAAGCTGATGTTTCGGGCCTAGGCCCTTCATCAGAAAACGGGGATAGGGATAGGATTTTGAAATAAATAGGGAGAGAGGGAGAGGTGGACTGAAGATGGATAGAGGAGAAGATAGGTGGAGAGGAGAGTATGGGTGGGGAGGTAGGGAGGGTATAGGTCAGTCTGGGAAGGATGGACAGATCAAGGGGGCGGGATGAGGTTAGCAGGTAGGAAGTGGAGGTGTAGCTCGAGGATGGAGGAGGGAATAGGTGAGAGGAAGAACACGTTAGGCAGGCAGGGATGAGCTGGGCTGGTTTTGAGATGCAGTGGGGGGAGGGGAGATTTTGAAGTTGATGAAATCCACTTTGATACCATTGGGCTGCAGCGTTCCCAAGCAGAATATGAGTTGCTGTTCCTGCAACCTACGGGTGGCATCATTATGGCACTGCAGGAGCCACAGGATGGACATGTCGTCTAAGGAATGGGAGGGGTAGTTGAAATGGTTCGCAACTGGGAGGTGCAGTTGTTTACTGCGAACCGAGCATAGGTGTTCTGCAAAGCGGTCCCCAAGCCTCCGCTTGGTTTCCCCAATGTAGAGGGAGCCACACCGTGTACAGCGGATGCAGTATACCACATTGGCTGATGTACAGGTGAACATCTGCTTGATGTGGAAAGTCATCTTGGCACATGGGATGGGGGTGAGGGAGGTGGTGTGGGGGCAGGTGTAGCATTTCCTGCAGTTGCAGGAGAAAGTGCCAGGTGTGGTGGGGTTGGAGGAGAGTGTGGAGCGGACAAGGGAGTCACGGAGAGAGTGGTCCCTCTGGAAGGCAGACAAGGGTGGGGTGGGAAAAATGTCTTTAGTGGTAGGGTCGGATTGTAGATGGCAGAAGTGTCGGAGGATGATGCATTGTATCCGGAGGTTGGTAGGGTGGTATGTGAGGACTAGGGGGATTCTCTTTTGGTGGTTATTGCGAGGGTGGGCTGTGAGGGATAAGGTGCGGGAAATGCTGGAGACACGGTCGAGGGCGTTCTCGACCACTGCCGGGGGGAGGTTGCAGCCCTTGAAGAACGAGGACATCTGGGATGTGCGGGAGTGGAATGCCTCATCCTGGGAGCAGATGCGGTCAAGGCGAAGGAATTGGGAATAGCGGATGGAATTTTTGCAGGAAGGTGGGTGAGAGGAGGTGTATTCCAGGTAGCTGTGGGAGTTGGTGGGCTTGAAATGGACATCGGTTTGTAGGTGGTTGCCTGAGATGGAGACAGAAAGGTCCAGGAAGCTAAGGGATGTGTTGGAGATGGTCCAGGTGAACTTGAGGTTGGGGTGGAAAGTGTTGGTGAAATGGATGAACTGTTCAAGCTCCTCTTGGGAGCATGAGGCGGCGCCGATGCAGTCATCAATGTAACGGAGGAAGAGGTGGGGTTTTGGGCCAGTGCAGGTGCAAAAGAGGGATTGTTCCACATAACCTACAAAGAGGCAGGCATAGCTTGGGCCCATGCCAGTACCCATGGCCACCCCCTTAGTCTGTAGGAAGTGGGAGGAATCCAAAGAGAAGTTGTTGAGGGTGAGGACGAGCTCGGCTAGGCAGAAGAGGGTGTGGGTGGAGGGGGACGGGTCGTGTCTGCAGGACAGGAAGAAGCAGAGGGCCTTAAGGCCATCTGCATGGGGAATGCAGGTGGCCCATATCGCTCTAAACCTTTCCTATTCATGTGCCCAACTAAATGCTTTTTAAATATTGTGACTGTACCAATATCCACCACTGCCTCTGGCAGCTCATTTCATGTATACGCCACCCTCTGTGTGAAAAAGTTATCCCTCAGATCCTTTTTAAATCTTTCCCCTCTCACCTTAAACCTACGCCGTTTAGTTCTGGGCTCTCCCATCTCTCATGATTTTATAAATCTCTTTACGGTCACCCCTCAACCTCCAAAGTCCCAGGTTAAAAAAATCCCAGCCTATTCAGCCCCTCCCTACAACTCAAACCCTCCAGTCCCAGCATCATCCTTGTAAGTCTTTTCTGCATCTTCTCATTTTAACAACATCCTTCCTGTTGAAAGGCAATCAGAATTGTATGCATTTTTTAAAAAGAGGCCTCACCAATATTCTGTACGGCTGCTACATGATGCCTCAACTCTAAATGCCTCACCAAAATTCTGTACGGCTGCTACATGATGCCTCAAATCTGAATGCCTCGTTCCTTGCAAGTTGTGCTGATAACTGCAAAACACTCTTTGACAAGTGCCAGCCAAACATTTCTTCTTCAAGATACTTCTTAAACCAAACTCTTTGACTACTGGTTAACTAGAAAAGTCACAGACAGCATCAAACTTAAAGTAAAACATACCATTGTGCAAAGATAGGTAGCAGGTCAAGAGATTAGACAGAAAATGTTTTTTTAAAAAAATGAAACCAAAAACCTGGCAAGGGCTGACAAGTGCCTGGGTCTATCTGGACTATATCCTCAGCTCTTAAAAGAGGCGACTTCATGAGATAAGATGCAGTGGTTCAAATTTTCCAAAACTCTTGATTTGGAGAAGGGCCATTAGATTAGAAGATAGCAAATATTGATTCAAAAATAGTGGGGACCTCGAGGCAATTTAATCTGTTTTAGTGAAAATGATAAAAAGACGCGATTAAAGAAGTTATTGCAGAGCACTTACAAAGGGATTCAGGAATCAAAAACAAAATTAAGTAGAGCAATCGTATATTGTGGAGTGTCCAGATTACATTTCACACTTCAACCAGTGTTTAATTCTGGGTGTTCCAATATTTTTTTATTACCTCCTGGGACATGGATGTCTCCAGCTGGTCAACATTTATTGCCTGTTCCTTGTTACCATTGAGATAGTGGTGGGGAGCTGCCTTTTTCAACTGCTGCAGTCACTTGTTCTGAGTTGGCACATAGCGCCATTCAGAAAGGAGTTCCAAGATTTTGACCTAGCAGCAGTGCAGGAATGAAAACATATTTCCAAGTCCATCTGAGAATTTATTCCCTGATTCCCATTGATTCCAATTTTGCGAGGGATTCTTAAGGCCACATTTGGTCAAATGCAGTCCAGCTGTCAAAGATTATCACTCTCACCTTGCCTCTGGAAATCAGCTCTCTGCCCATGTTTGACCCAAGGTTGTTACGAAGTCAGGAGCTGAGTGGCTTTGGCGGAACCCAAACTGGCATCAATGAGCAGGTTATTGCTTAGCAGGTACTGTTTAATAGCACTGTTGATGGCACATTCCATCACTTTCCTGATGATTAAGAGGAGATTAATGGGGAGGTAATTGACCAGCTGAATTGAGTGTACAGATATTTTCCACCTTGTCAGGTAAATGCTAGCGTTGTAACTGTACTGGAACACTTTGGCTAGGGGTGCATCAATTTCTGGAACACAAGTCTTCACTGCCATTGCCAGAAAGTTATCAAGATCCATAACCTTTGCACTTTTCAGTGCCTCCAGCTGTTTCTTGATGTCATATGGACTGTTCTGAATTGGCTGTATGATACTGGGGACCACTGGAAGAGGCTGAGATAGATCATCTATCTGCAGTGCTTCTGGCTGAAGATTGTTGTGAATGCTTCATCCTTATCTTTTGCACTGATGTGCTGGGCTCGACCACCTCTAATGATAGAAACGTTTATGGAACTTCTTCCTCCAATTAGCTGATTAATTGACCACCAGTATTCATGACTGGATGCAACAGCACTGCAGGGCTTGAACCTGACGTGTTGGTTGTGGGATAGCTTAGCTATGTCTATCACTTTCTGCTTATTCTACTTGGCACACAACTAGTCCTATCTGGTAGCTTCACCAAGTTGACACCATATTTTTAGGTGTGCTGTATGCTGATCCTGGCATGCCCTTCTGCACTGTCCATTGATCCCCTGGCTTAATGGTGGTTGTTAAGATGGTAGGTGTATCTCACTCATTAATCAAATGTCGTGACTGAGATAATATATGCTCTCCTGTTGCAGTTTCCACTGGTTGTAGAAGCTTCAAATGTGTCAATGGGCATCATGTGCTCCCTCTTCATGAACACCCAGACAAGGACATAAGCACAAAAGTGAGCAGGCAGTACAGACTAACCATAAGCTGTATAATCCACTGGGACCTTTATTGCCAGGTCTGCAGGTACATATACTCAAATCATTGCAGATGAAAGACCAGGTTGAGAAAGCAGTTATGAAGGCATACAGAATCCTGAACTTTATAAATACAGGCATAGAGAACAAAAACAAAAAAAAAATTATGATGAACCATTATAAAACACTGCTTGGACTCAAATGAAATACTGTGTCCAATTCTGGGCACCATAGTTAGGAAGGACACATTATGCTGGAGGCAGATTCAAAGGAAACTTTATGAGTGCCCTTTAAGAGTAAATATTTGCAAGACTATGAGGGATGAGCAAGGGAGTGGGATTAGCTGAGGTATTCCTTCCAAGAACTGCAAGGACATGATGAGCTGAGTGTATGCTGTGACTATGCTTAGGTTTTCTTGAGTCATAAATGCTGATTTTGAGATGATGATGCCTTAGATGTAGGTTTCAGCAGTAATCAAGGTGTGATCAGAACATTACCAGGTGATTTTCCAGAGCAACAAATCACTAAATGCAGGGAAGGAAACTCAGTTCAGTGTAAAACAGGACATGAAAATCACTACACAATGCATTTGTCACAACGGATGTGTGTTTTCTTAATGTACATATGTTCACACGGACAGAAAACTTATCAATTGAATGTCATCAACATTTATCCTCTGACGCTTGACACAGATGGACAATGGGACTGGAATAGTTGTAAGACGCAATAAGCAATTTTCATAACCCAACAGCAATTAATCAAAATAACTTGCAATCAGGAATATAATTTCATATCTTTTTGAAGTGACTCATTGCAACTATTTTTTTAGAACTAACGAAATGACACAGAATGCCCTCAAAGACATTTCACTTCAAACTGATTATGTCACAGCCCAGGTGTTAGAACAATATATTCAAGTACATTCTGGCCTGCTTGTCACTTTTTCACAAGAAGTGCTAGTGAGCTAACAATTCAAATCTTCACGGAGACACATTGTTAACCCATCCATCATTTAAAAGATTCTGACCTAATTCAAACTAATGAAAATTTGATTAAATTAAATAATCAAATGAAATCATCTTAGAATTAGAAGTCCACTTCTTTACTTGGAACAATCCCAGCACTTTATCAGATCAATTACTGAATAACTTGAACTTCAGCAGAAAGTTTTATGAACTATCACACATAAACTCCTGAGCTGTGGCAAGCCTAGATAGCACTGAAACTTCAATATTACAATCAACAGAGTACGTCAAACCTTGACAAGAATAACCCCGTTGCCAATCTACCAGAGTTTAGTGACTGTACAGTGAACATAGAACAGTACAGCACAGAACAGGCCCTTTAGCCCACAATATTGTGCTGACCATTGATCCTCATGTATGCACCCTCAAATTTCTGTGACCGTATGCATGTCCAGCAGTCTCTTAAATGACCCCATGACCTTGCTTCCACAACTGCTGCTGGCAACGCATTCCATGCTCTCACAACTCTCTGTGTAATCAAGGTGTGATCAGAACATTACCAGGTGATTTTCCAGAGCAACAAATCTGCTCAAGTCACTGATACAAATATGCACACCTAGAAACAGAAATACATCAACAACACCTCAATATTATTCACTACTTAGCATTTTACACTATGCCCATGCGGTATTATATATAGCAAAAAGTACGCTGCTTAAAGATTCAGTTATAAGTTAGAGCTTAAACACTGGACAAAGTGCACACAATTGTTGCTGAATATTGGCAATTGAAAGAATTTTTCATGGTTATTATCTTTCCACTCTGTTGCACCACCAAACTTCCAACCACTTATCTTTTCCTTAAGGAATTGAATCTTAATAAAATATGATTTAATACAAGATGGCAGTAGCCCAGGACCACAACCAAATGGCAACTTTTCATATATGACTCTAAATTATAAATGTTAGCATATAACTAATCCTTCTGGTCAACTAATCACAGCTAAGTTTTCAGCCAGAAGATGTGGGTACAAGTCCCATCTGCTCCAGAAGTGTGTAATAACATCTCTGAACAGATTGATTAGAAAATAACAAAACACTGTGTGCATTTTGCAGTGCAAATCACGAAGTATGGAAATCTAGCAGGTTTTCTTTTCCTCCTCTTTGCCAAGGACCCTGTGGTCAAATGAATTACCAATTATGTCAACTAACTTAGTACAGATTTGATTAATTGAAACTTGATTTTTCAAGCAGCTCATCATTTGAGCTGCTGTAACTTTTTAAACTGAAGCATTAATGATATTTTCAAATAAAACTGTATTAATTATGAACAATAATTATAGAATATATCCATGACTGGTTCTACAAAGCTCATTTTTGCTATTACTTGACCTAAGTTTAATACTTTTATATTTTGACAATGAAATATTTTAACATTTAGTAGCATGTTTGTGGAATTGCAAATAAAAGTCACTGTTCGTTTATTTAATTGCAACATGCAAAGAGGACCTGTTATGGGGAATTAAAACTCTTAATCCAGCATTTTAAAAGTCAGAGCTGTATCATTACTGAAACGGTAACTGATGGGTTTACAGGGATGGTTTCATGATCAGTAATACAGACCATACACTGTCTGTTTGAGAATTGCAATGTAGAACCATGAGGAAAGTTTAAAAGGTTGGCTTAATTTATTCTATTACAAACTCTCAAGAAATTGTTGAATTGAATTTCCCTACTCAGCTTATGCTAGAGCCTGCAAAACAGTAAGTGCGAAAAACCTGTTGAAGTTTCAAACTGTTTCTTAAATAATATATGAACTTCTTTTCTCAAGCTATTATCCTGCAGTATGTGGAAATCTTTTCTTTGAAAAAGAATTTCCTGATAACAATGTTAACTTGACTTTCATTGATTTGGCACCAGACTCTCTTATTCTTTTAACATGCTCTATTTGAAGTGTTTTTTTCCCTAATTTATATTTTCCATGACTTAAACATCATGCAGGCCAGCTTTCACATGCTTTGCACAGATATTAATGCAATGAAAATTTTAGTTTGTATTGCAATTCTGAAAATAATGCAGCAATGTTAGAAATATAGAGATTCCAACATGTACTCTTGAGGAAAACCTCAAACTTTACCTGTCTAAGATAACAGCTCTAAAACAATATCCACTGCTTACTTCCTTCAACAAATTTCAAATCTATTTCCAAATTTTATCTTGGACCCCTATGCTTTAAGTAACAGCATCATACATTGAACTTTGTGAAAAGTTATTTTGAAAATATATAGGGATTTATGCAGTTCCTTTGGTATGTCAGTTCCTCAAAACAATTAAATGGCAGCTAAGGTTTGATTATCTCCTTTCGAATCAATATTGACCATTAATCTCTCTAATCGATTTTATGAAACAGTCATATCTCAGATTTACACCTGATAATCATCTCCATTATTTCACTTGCTGTTGATTTAAGAATGATGAGTTTTAAGTTGTTTATTTCTGCTGAATGTTTTAAAAAGTGAAATCAATTAGCCTGCTTACAACCTCCAGAGTACCCCATCTGCACCCCATTAATGGTTTATACAGTTTATACTGCCACAAGGGCTCTTGTGACACAGTGATATTGCTCCTCACTGTGGGCTAGATTAGATTAGATTACCTACAGTGTGGAAACAGGCCCTTTGGCCCAACAAGTCCACACCGCCCTAGGAGATTCAACTTCAAGTCCTACTTGCCATAGAGATGTACCGTAACAAGTTGATTAAAAATGCCTTATAATGTCTATGAGTGGTGCACTCATTAACTTAGGAGTCTGATTCATAAGTGGTCTGGTGGCACAATGGTAGTGTGCCAGAAGATGTGGTTAAAGCCCCACCAACCCCTGGAGTTGTTTCACAGCACATTCAAACATGTTGCTTAAAATAACTGAACTGCACAGGGCTAATATTCTTCTGCCATGAATATTGATTTGTTTAGAGCCATTTAATTAATTTATAGTCTAAATTGAATTTATGTTGATGCTGCTCATGATAATTGGATTAACACCAATTATGGGGTCACATTTCACATTGAGAGTACAGGAATCAAAAGTATAAATGTCTTTGCCTAATTTAACGATCTCAATTTTTCCATGTGGATTTTTGGTTTTCTTCCTATTTTGTTTGACAGCTGAATCAGCAAGAAGGCAAATCCATATTGGGCCTTTGCCCAGGCTGTTGTTAAGGAAACTACCCAGGAGATATCTGATCTCTACTCAGCATCTCCCTCTGGCTACAGTTTAAGACTAGTTACTACTTTGGAAAAGTAAACTTCTGCATTGTGTTTCACCATGCCTTTATGTATTCAGGACAATGATAAATACATTGCAGTCAATGAAAAATAAACTCTACCATTTGAGTGCTTGCTAACATTGAAATTGTAGGGCTCACTCCAGATGATGTGACTTTCTGAAGGTGGTCTTACATCACTTGCCAAAATTCAAAAGGTTCCTCGATTGTCAGCCTAAAATCACATTGCACGTTGTGTTTTTTTTGAGTTTGTAATGCATATTTCACATTTATTGTTCTTCAGTAAATATCCATTGTGATAACTGAGCATAGATTATTTGCATTGTAACTGACATATCTACGCATTGTAGTTTTCTGCTTTGAAGCGTTTCAACATCTGAAATAAATTAAAATTAAAACAATGATGCAATTTTTATCTTGAGCAAAAGTGAACTGAAGAAGGGTCTAGGCCCGAAACATCAGCTTTCCTGCTCCTCTGATGCTGCTTGGCCTATTGTGTTCATCCAGCTCTACACCTTGTTACCTCAGTATACTATTGTCCACTTGTTTTCATCATTTGTGTCTAGGAAATGTTTACTTTTTAAATGAACCCAAAAAACTTTTAAAAACAGCAAAGATCAAAAGGATAGAGAAGTAATTCAGTAAACACTTGAAAGGCAGTTGTTAAAAAGGAGTGATAGGAAAATAAAAATGAACAAAAGATGAAAAAGACAATTAAAGATAGGAAGATGAAAATCATGGGTAGAAACGATATGTGTTGCAATAAATAAAGAGACATGGGATTAATTTATAAGTAAAACAAAAGGAAAAGAGGAAAATTGAACAAGTGTAAAGTTGCTACATGCACGTAGAAGACGGAAACCTGTAAGTAAGAGACAGAAAATAGATGCTGTAAGAATGGATTGTCACAGGTCATGGTTCAGTTTGTGTGTATTTTTTTCTATGTCAGAAATAATTGCTATTGCCCCTTGCCATATTGTTTTGAAATATAAGATCTGATTGCAATGTATATTTGATTCAATGCTCATATCATTAGAAAATCCATACAAAATACTTGTTTTTCGCATTTTTTGTTGCTTCGTCTCTAAATACAATGCCATAGTAAATATACTGTATTTAGAAAGACAATCTATACGTATAATGAAAAATGCCATTGTACATTCCTGATAAAATAGCATTCTCCTTCTAAGTGGCAAATTGCTGGTGAAACTCCAAGAACATCGCTCTCAGCCAAATGAAACAACACGCAAATGATGATCAATCACCATAACAAATGACATCTGTACACAAGCTTAGCCTTACCGCCAAATGCTGTAGTCAACAGACAGAATCTTAACTCTGCCATGAGAAGACAAAGACCCCTTTTAAATAGATAATATAAATTTAAAGTGACAATGAATAAAGATTTAATTTACATCTAATCATATCACATAAAATAGAGGATGAGTTTGTTCTCCTAAGAGACCCAGCCTCACATTTCAGTGAGCTTTCATAATCATTTTAGACTCTTGGAGGGATTTTGTATTTATATTGGAATTCGAGAGAATCTTGACTCACTAATATAACTTCTGTAATTTCTCACAGGGCTCAGTTTTTGTGTGTTTAAGCTTATATGCCAACTTAGATATTGCTGTGAAAATTTCAGCAACGGGTTCATTTAAAAGGATAAGGTAAGCATTATGAGTTAACATTTTGTGATGTTAATGCTGATTTGTCACCACTTGAAGTAATATGGCATGTGCTAATGTACAGTTGTGAGGTTCTTTCTTAAGTGATTATGTTGCAGCAATAGAGCTTAGTGTTGCATCAAATTTCCTTGTCTGTTGTTTTAACAGAGCCATTTACTTTGCATTGTTAACTGATGTTAAGTAAGATGAGTTTGACCAGTCTCCAACCAACATCTAACAATTGCTTATTAATCAATAGTTAAATCCCAAAGGAGACTCCATTGTAGGTGGAACATTAAATGATGCAACCCATCCAACTAACTAAAATATTTTTCATAAAGATTCCTAACAAACAGAAGATATTCTTAAGTTAAATTTTAGGAGTCTTTTTTTCCCCTTTCCGTGGAGATTTGCTGCTTTGAATTTACAGATTAGGACTTAATAGGAAGCCGGTCAGATCATTTGTGAGTGCCATCAGAGAGACATGCTGTTTGTACTGAACATTCAGCTTTCAATATACTGTTAGTTAAAGATTACTGGCCTAGAAATATAAAAAAAACTCACATGTGAAACCGTGGGTTATTTTAGTATAGAGAATAAAGTACCTTGAGCAAGGTTTTCCATTTGATGATCATTAGTTTGTTCGATGGAATAAACTGCTCTGAGCTTATTGTTTCATATTCATGTTTTGATGCTATCCATTAATTTCAACTGTACAAATAAATGCTCAGTGGAATTTATGATTTCCCATTTCCGATTATTCTCAATAGAGTACATTGGTAAGTTATTTTTCTAATTTGTTTTTTTCACAACTTCATGGATACTCATCTGAACATGAGCTTATGTTTTCATTTCAACTAAATTAAGTGGCTGGCAATGATCAGTATAAATACAATATTTCCTTCTTTTCCACAGAATCGAGGTAGCATTGGAAAGGATCACAGCAAACTCTGTTGATCTTATCTCTGCCACTAGTCAATTTATCATGTCGAAAGGAAAACTGGGTGTTGAGTTGATAATTCCAGTCACACGCTACTATTCATATAGGGCTTTTCCTTTCACTGTACCTTGTCAGTAAATTCATTCCAGCATCAAAAACATGAAGCTGGCACTACTTCTATTCTACTGCTTTGAACAGGCTTACAATTCTTGGTATATTTAGTGGATATTATTTTGCTTACTAACAACAGAAAGTTGAATTCATTGTTGTGGCACCATTCAGCCTTCCTTGCTGCTTATATAAAAAAGTATACAGATAATCTAACTCATACGCCCACCCCACTGTTTTTGGAATGTTTTGTGATGACACTAAAAGCAAAAATGCAGAAAATTGTGCCACTCATTATAACAGTAACTATACTTCCAACACAAATTTAATTGGATGTGTTTTGGAATACATTACATATATTTAGGTCCTTTCAAAAACATAAGCTTTTTCCTTTTCATTAATTATTCCCCATACTACCACCACTATATTGTTGAGAATAAGGTTAATTTAAAATCGTTTTGAAAATGATAACACTGCTGAGCTACATGATATCATTCAGGACAGCTCTGGAGCAGGGGAGGAAGTCTTCACACTCCTGACTTAGACAAGAGAAATTTCTGTCACAGAGATTCCACTTCTGAGCACTTGTTCATAATTTATAAGTATTAATGCACAGATGTTTCAGTTTTCAATCTCTAGTAGCTGGTGCCCAAGCAACTTCTTAACATTTCTTGTTCCTAAAGGGGTCCAAGGTCCACCAAGCCATATCAGGGCAATTATCAAAATACTCTGTCATAATTGATGACTTAGAGCCCACCTTCCTCAAGGGGGAAATACATGATGAATACTACCAATGAACTATGACAGTGTTAGACCTAACCTTGTTCAGCATGCAGTCAAATGAACTGCAATAAGCATGTTTTGCAAATTCAGTGATGATGATGATGGTGTCATCTGCTCCACTGCCTGGTTCAATCCTTCTCCACTCTGGACCAGGCCCTTAACAAAGACATTGTAAAGTGATTGATTGATTTTATTGTTACAGGTACCAAAATACTGTGAAAAGCTTTGTTTACGAGTGGTACAGGCAGATCACAGAAAGCAAAAGATGTACAGATCAAAATGATTTACTTGATCTGGGCTGTGTACATAATCTTCTGTAGTTTCTTACTGTAGCTTCTTATTCTTGGATAGAGCAGAGACAGGAATGATGGTTGCAGGTTCCGGGACTTAGATGTTTCAGTAAGAACAGAGAAGATGGTAAAAGGTGGGGTGCGGGGGGTGGGGGGCTGGTGGTGATGTGGCATTGTTAGTCAAGGACAGTATTAGAGTTGCAGAAGGGATGTTTGGGGACTCGTCAACTGAGGTAGTGTGGGCTGAGGTTAGAAACAGGAAAGGAGAGGTCACCCTGTTGGGAGTTTTCTATAGGCCTCTGAATAGTTCCAGATATGTAGAGGAAAGGATAGCAAAGATGATTCTTGATAAGAGTAAGAGAGACAGGGGAGTTGTCATGGGGGACTTCAACTTTCCAAATATTGACTGGGAACACTATAGTTCGAGTACTATAGATGGGTCAGTTTTTGTCCAGTGTGTGCAGGAGGGCTTCCTGACACAGTATGTAGACAGGCCAACAAGGGATGAAGCCACATTAGATTTGGTACTGGGTAATGAGCCCAGCCAGGTGTTAGATTTGGAAGTACGTGAGCACTTTGGTGATAACGATCACATTTCTTTTATGTTTACTTTAGTGATGGAAAGGGATAGGCGTATACCACTGGGCAAGAGCTATAGCTGGGGGAAAGGCAATTACGATGAGATTAGGCAAGATTTAGGGAGCATAGGATGGGGAAGGAAACTGCAGGGGATGGGCACATAAGAAATGTGGAGCTTATTCAAGGAAAAGCTCCTGTGTGTCCTAGATATGTATGTACCTGTCAGGCAGGGAGGAAGCTGTAGAGCACAGAAGCTGTGGTTTATGAAGGAAGTGGAATCTCTGGCAAAGAGGAAGAAGAAGGCTTATGTTAGGATGAGATGAGAAGGCTCAGTTAGGGCGCTTGAGGGTTACAAGGTAGCCAGGAAAGACCTAAAGAGAGAGCTCAGAAGAGCCAGGAGGAGACATGAGAAGTTGTTGGCAGATAGGATCAGGGTAAACCCTAGGGCTTTCTATAGGTATTTAAGGAATAAAAGAATGACGAAAGTAAGATGAGGACCAATCAAGGATAGTAGTGGTAAGTTGTGTGTGGAGTCAGAGGAGATAGGGTAAGCACTAAATGAATATTTTTTGACAGCATTCACTCTAGAAAATGACAATGTTGTTGAGGAGCATACTGGGATACAGGCTACTAGACTAGGTGGGATTGAGGTTCACAAGGAAGAGGTATTAGAAATCCTTCAGAGGGTGAAAATAGATAAGTCCCCTGGGCTGGATGGGATTTATCCTAGGGTCCTCTGGGAAGCCAGGGAGGAGATTGCTGAGCCTTTGGCATTGATCTTTAACTCATCATTGTCTACAGGAATAGTGCCAGAAGACTGGAGGATAACTAATGTGATTCCCTTGTTCAAGAAGGGGAGTAGAGACAACCCTGGTAATTATAGACCAGTGAGCCTTACTTCAGTTGTTGATAAAGTGTTGGAAAAGGTTATAAGAGATAAGATTTATAATCATCTCAAAAAGAATAATTTGATTAGGGATAGTCAGCACGGTTTTGTGCAGGGTAGGTCGTGTCTCACAAATGTTATTGAGTCCTTTGAGAAGGTGACCAAACAGGTAGATGAGAGTAAACCGGTTGATGTGGTGTATATGGATTTCAGCAAGGCATTCGATAAGGTTCCCCACAGTAGGCTATAGTACAAAGTGTGGAGGAATGGGATTGTGGGAGATATAGCAGTTTGGATCAGAAATTGGCTTGCTGAAAGAAGACAAAGGGTGGTGGTTGATGGGAAATGTTCATGCTGGAGTCCAGTTACTAGTGGTGTACCGCAAGGGTCAGTGTTGGGTCCACTGCTGTTCGTCATTTTTATAAACGACCTGGATGAGGGCGTAGAAGGATGGGTTAGTAAATTTGCAGATCACACTAAGGTCAGTGCAGTTGTGGATAGTGACGAAGGATGTTGTAGGTTACAGAGAGACATAGATAAGCTGCAGAGTTGGGCTGAGAGGTGGCAAATGGAGTTTAATGCGGACAAGTGTGAGGTGATGCACTTTCGTAGGAGTAACCAGAATGCAAAGTACTGGGCTAATGGTAAGATTCTTAGTCATGTAGATGAGCAGAGAGATCTCGGTGTCCATGTACACAGATCCTTGAAAGTTGCCACCCAGGTTGACAGGGCTGTTAAGAAAGCATACAGTGTTTCAACTTTTATTAATAGAGGGATCAAGTTCCGGAACCAAGAGGTTATGCTGCAGCTGTACAAAACTCTGGTGCAGCCGCACTTGGAGTATTGCGTACAGTTTTGGTCACCGCATTATAAGAAGGATAGAACATAGAATACATAGAAAAGTACGGCACAGTACAGGCCCTTCAGCCCACGATGTTGTGCCGTGGAATAATCCTAATCCAAAAATAAAATAATCTCCCCTCAATTCACTGCTGTCCATGTGCATGTCCAGCAGTTGCTTAAATGTCACTAATGACTCTGCTTCCATGACTTCCACTGGCAAAGTACTCCATACGTTCACAACTCTCTTGGTGAAGAACCTCCCTCTAACGTCTCCTCTATACCTTCCTCCTAACACCTTAAAACTATGACCCCTCGTGGCAGTCATTCCTGCCCTGGGGAAAAGTCTCTGGCTATCGACCCTATCCATGCCTCTCATTACCTTGTACACCTCAATCAGGTCACTTCTCTTCCTCCTTCTCTCCAGAGGGAAAAGTCTGAGCTCAGTCAACCTCTCCTCGTAAGACAAGCCCTCCAGTCCAGGCAGCATCCTGGTAAACCTCCTTTGCACCCTCTCCAAAGCCTCCACATCTTTCCAATAATAGGGCGACCAGAACTGGACACAATATTCCAAGTGTGGTCTCACCAGAGTTTTGTAGAGATGCAACATAACCTCGTGACTGTTAAACTCGATCCCCCTGTTAATGAAAGCCAAAACACCACATGCTTTCTTCACAACCTTATCCACATTGGTGGCAACTTTGAGGGAGCTATGCACTTGAACACCAAGATCCCGCTGTTCCTCCACACTGCCGAGAATCCTGCCTTTAATCCTATATTCAGCATTTAAGAGCGACATTCCAAAATGCATCACTTCACATTTGTTCAGGTTGAACTCCATCTGCCATTTCTGAGCCCAGCTCTGCATTCTGTTAATGTTTCAATGAAGCCTGCAATAGCCCTCGATACTATCAACGGCACCTCCAACCTTTGTGTCATCAGCAAACATACTAACCCACCCCTCAACCTCCTCATCCAAGTCATTTACAAAAACTACAAAGAGCAGAGGCCCAAGAACAGAGCCCATCGGGACACCACTCAGCACTGACCTCCAGGCAGAATACTTACCATCTACAACCACAATCTGCCTCCTGTCAGCCAACCAATTCTGAATCCAGACAGCCAAATCACACTGTATCCCATACCTCCTGACTTAATGAATGAGCCTGCCGTGGGGAGCCTTATCAAATGCCTTGCTGAAGTCCATGTACACCACATCCACTGCTCGACCCTCGTCAACCTGTCTCGTGACTTCCTCAAAGAACTCAATAAGATTCGTAAGGCATGACCTGCCCCTCACAAAGCCATGCTGACTCCCTTTAATCACGCTGTGCTTTTCCAAATAGTCATAAATCTGATCCCTCAGAATTCTTTCCAAAACCTTGCTGATCACAGACATAAGACTGACTGGTCTGTAATTTCCAGGGATTTCCCTATTCCCTTTCTTGAAAAGAGGAACAACATTTGCATCCCTCCAATCTTCCGGTACGACTCCCGTGGAGAGTGAGGAAGCAAAGATCTTCGCCAGCGGCTTAGCAACCTCCTTTCTCACTTCCCAGAGCAACCTAGGATAAATCTGGTCTGGCCCTGGGGACTTATCAATCTCAATGTTTGCCAAAATTTCCAGCACATCAACTTCCTCAATCTCAATCTGTTCAAGCCTGTTTCCCTGCTCCTCAAAGTTCTCATTCACAACAAGGTCCCTTTCCTTAGTGAAAACTGAAGCAAAAAACTCATTTAGGGCTTCCCCTATCTGCTCAGTCTCCATGCACATGTTCCCTACGCTATCCCTGATCGGTCCTACCTTCTCCCTGATCATTCTCTTATTCCTCACGTTTGAATAAAATGCCTCCGGGTTCTCCCTAATCCTTCCTGCTAAGCCTTTTTCATGCCCCTCCCCGGCCCTCTTCAGTCCACTTTTGAGCTCCTTCTGAGCAAGCCTTTAATCCTCCAAAGCTGTGCTAGACCCTTGCTTCCTCCAATTTACGTAAGCTGCCTTTTTCTTTTTGACGTGAAGCACCTCTGTTCCCGTTATCCAAGGCTCCTTAATCTTACCCCTTCTTACCTGACTCAGAGGAACAAATGTATACATCACTCGCAACAACTGCTCCTTAAACAGTCTCCACATGTCTGTTGTGCCCTTTCTGTGGAACAATTCCTCCCAATCTGTACTTCCCAACTCCTGCCTGATAGTGTCATAGTTTCCATGGATGTGGAAGCTTTGGAAAGGGTGCAGAGGAGATTTACTAGGATGTTGCCTGGTTTGGAGGGAAGGTCTTACCAGTAAAGGCTGAGGGACTTGAGGCTGTTTTCATTAGAGAGAAGAAGGTTGAGAGGTGACTTAATTGAGACATATAAGATAATCAGAGGGTTAGATAGGTTGGATAGGGAAAACCTCTTTCCTAGGATGGCGACGGCGAGCACGAGGGGGCATAGCTTTAAATTGAGGGGTGAAAGATATAGGACAGATGTCAGAGGTAGTTTCTTTACTCAGGGTGTAGTTAGGGTATGGAACGCTTTGCCTGCAACCGTAGTAGATTCGCCAACTTTAAGTACATTTAAGTCGTCATTGGACAAGCATATGGACGTACATGGAATAGCGTAGGTTAGATGAGCTTCAGATTGGTATGACAGGTCGGCACAACATCGAGGGCTGAAGGGCCTGTATTGTGCTGTAATGTTCTATGTTCTATGTTCTATGTTCTTACAGTCCTGGGCAGAGCAGTTACCGTACCAGTCTGTGATGCACGCAATCTGTTTGCTTTCAGTGGTGCATCTGTAGAAGTTGGTGAAGGATATTACAGACAAGCCAAACTTCTTGAGCCACCTGAGGAAGAAGAGGCATTGTTGTGCCTTCTTGACTGTCACATCTAAATGGGAAGTCCAGGACAGGTTGCCAGTTATCATCACTCCATGAAACTTCATGCTCTTTCCCTCTCAACCTCAGTTCCATTGATGTAGATGGGGCTGTGCTCTCCCTGCTTCTTTCTGAAGCCAATGATCAGTTCTTTGGTTTTGCTGATGTTGAGACAGATTGTTTTCACTGCAGTGTGTCATCAAGCCCTCTGTCTCCCTTCTGTACTTTGACAGATTACTTAAACACATGGCATCACCTAGTGAATTCCTCTAAAACCATATCCTGTGTATTCCAGAGATAGTAGGAATGCCGAACCTGGAGAATCTGAGATAACAAGATGTAGAGCTGGATGAACACAGCAGGCCAAGCAGCATCAGAGGAGCAGGAAAGCTGATGTTTTGGGCCTGGACCCTTCTTCAGAAGAAGAGTCTCAACCCGAAAAGTCAGCTTTCCTGCTCCTCTGATGCTTCTTGGCCTGCTGTGTTCATTCAGCTCTACACCTTGTTATCTCCTGTGTATTCCACCTCCACAATGTCAGTTACAATAAAGAATTGTATTGATGGTCAGAGTCTAAAACATGATCTGAGTCTCAGATACTTGGGATTGAATCTCAGTAGGACTTTGTCCTTCTGGAAACATTGAAGCAAACAGCAACAAAAATCAAAAAGTATAGGTGAGGAGGTAGGGAGGGGATAAGTCAGTCCAGGGAAGCCAGACAGGTCAAGGGGGCGGGATGAGGTTAGTAGGTAGGAAATGGAGGTGCGGCTTGAGGTGGGAGGAAGGGATGGGTGAGAGGAAGAATGCTTGAGGTGGGAGGAAGGGATGGGTGAGAGGAAGTTCTTCCTCTCACCCATCCCTTCCTCCCACCTCAAGCCGCACCGCCATTTCCTACCTACCACCTCATCCCACCTCCTTGACCTGTCCGTCTTCCCTGGACTGACCTATCCACCCCCACCTCCTCACCTATACTGTCCTCTCTACCTGTCTTCTTTTCTCTCCATCTTCGGTCCGCCTCCCCCATCTCCCTATTTATTCCAGTTCCCTCTCCCCTTCCCCCTCTCTGTTGAAGGGTCTAGGCCCGCAATGTCAGCTTTTGTGCTCCTGAGATGTTGCTTGGCCTGCTATGTTCATCCAGTTCCACACTTTGTTCTCTTGGATTCTATAGCATGTCTGAATGGTGAAATCCATTGTGCCTCAGCAATAAACCAAAAGATTTATTTTAGCAATACTGGTGAACATCACAGAATAGATAATGAATTGTTTTTGATAATCAGTTCGTAAAAAAATGAGTGACAAAGGAGCATGGCAGCTACATTTTTCTAATTTTAGACTAAGCTGCACACCCGAGAACCATACTGACATGACAATGAGTACATCCTATGCATTAACACAATGTCATTCTTTGTGAGTTCAGGCCTTGGCAAGTGAAGGGTTGGGTCATTTAAGAAGTGGAAACAGATCCTGCAGGATATACGGTTCTCTAATTTAAATTAATTGTTCTGCACTTTAAATGGTGTTGGCTTGAGCTCATGCCGCCAGTATGTCTACCTTGTTCAAAAAGGTGCGTGGCACACTTCTGGATAGAAATCATCAGGCTCTTTCCAGTTGTTGTATTTAGACCTAATAGGCTAACTAGCTCTAAAGAATAGCTCGTCGGTGGCCTAGTTTTAGGCTAATATCACTCAAGCTCAAAAGCAATCTAACCAAAGCTGTAATTTACGTACAATCTTTCCATCCATTGTTCGGAAGGGTTTTTAAATTCATAATTCTTTCCAACTTCAGAAAACTAATGCCAGATGGAAAACTGGATTAAGTCAAAGCAGTAACACTGAACATCTTTTCATATTGGGAAATAAGGTGACTGGGTCCACTTAGTTGTGGAAAAAGATGCTCATCAATCTCCCATAGGCAAAATAAACTACACCAATAAGTAGAAGGCAGAAAGAGGTTCATATTGGCAGCTTGTGGCAAGATACAAATTAGGATCATTAATGAGCCAATTCACACTAATTATCCCTGAGCCTACCAAATTTAGTGTTGGCCCATGGAATAAGCAGAAACTGCAGAGAGTTTGGGTTTATTGCACAAGGCTGCCCTGCTGGCTTACCACTTTTATGGGGAAGGAATGGTCCTCATTGCCAGGCACCTGTACTCGATCAATGTGTTGCTCTTTGCTCTTAGCTCTGGAAGCCACTGCCTTCATCCCAATGAAGCCTGCTTGAACACCTATCCCATCCTCTGATACCAAAATCAAAGGATCCAACAACAATCCTTGGTAAACTTCTTCCTGAACGACCAACTGCACCCACTACCATCACCACTGGCCAGTCAACAATGTAAAGCTGCTGGCTCTGGATTCATTAATAATGCACCGCGAATGGGATTTCTGCTTTTGACATGCTAAATCATGAAGGAGGCCTGATGCTGGCCAGTGAAATGTTGTAAGACATATAAGACGTGCTCAGAAGAGTGATATAGGTTTCCAACCAGTTCTCCAACCAACAGGCAGAACACATGTTGGGAGCATTAAACTCCGACAATTTTTTTTCCCTATTTATTCATAGGTGACATGTAATGGACAAATATAAATATAATTACTATTTTAATTTGACATGCTAGGATAGTAACATCAAAATTTACAAAAACGTGGTTTCTAGAGTGTGTGATTGGTATGCTATCTAATCAATAGACACTGCCTTATACGCTAGTGCTGCCTTGGTGTCAACTATCAGCAAATGCAATGAATATTTCCAACTATTAAACTAAGACATGAAATTTGTTCCATATTGCATCTAATCCATACTCCATGTAAAAGGTCTCCATTTGAAGAAACTGTAACTATCTTGTGAAGACTGGCAAAGGGCAAGCCAATGCATAGTAACCATCACTCAGCTTCTACTAGAAGGCCCGGTTGATTGACAAAAATGTGAAGACATGTCACTAAGAGGTTACGGCTGCCTATCTTTAAGTATCCAGAAGTTCCGTTTAAAGAAAGTGGAAATGTGTTAAAAATAACTGATGATGATATAAATGGCATGCATCAATTTGTGTGGAGCTGAAAGAACACAGCAGGCCAGGCAGCATTTTAGGAGCAGGAAAGCTGACATTTCTGGTTGGGACCCTTCATCAGAAATGGGGGAGGGGGACGGGAGCTCTGAAATAAATAGAGAGAGGAGGGGTGGTGCTGGGGAAGGTAGGTGGGATGGCGATAGATGAGTGCAGGTGGGGATTGGTCAGTGCGGTGGGAGGAGCGGATAGATTAGATTAGATTACCTACAGTGTGGAAACAGGCCCTTCGGCTCAACAAGTCCACACTGCCCCTTGAAGCATCCCACACACCCCTGAACACTACGGTCAATTTAGCATGGCCAATCCACCTAACCTGCACATCTTTGGACTGTGGGAGAAAACTGGAGCACCCGGAGGAAACCCACGCCGACACAGGGAAAATGTGCAAACTCGACACAGACAGTCACCTGAGGCTGGAATCGAACCCGGATCCCTGGTGCTATGAGGCTGTAGTGCTAACCACCAGCCCACCGTGCCGGATAGGTGGGAGAGAAGACAGACTGGTCAAGGAGGCGGACATGAGAGGGAGAGTTGGTCATGGGATGAGGCCAGGGTGGGGAGATTTTGAAACTGGTAAAGACCACATTGAGACCAGTGGGTTATATGCTCCCAAGGCGGAATATGAGGTGTTGCTCCTCATTGCAATGCTTCCAATGTGGCCTCCTCTACATTGGTGAAATCAAGCAGAGGCTCAGAGACCGCTTTTAGAACACCTGCACTCTGTTCGCGACAAACGACAAAAACTTTCAGTCGCAAACTACTTCAACTCCTCCTCCCATTCCCAGGAAGACATGTCCATCCTGGGTCTCCTCCTGTGTCACAATGATGCCACCCAGAAACTGGAGGAGCAGCACCTTATATTCAGCCTTGGGGGCCCTCAACCCAAAGGTCTCAATGTGGACCTTACTAGTTTCAAAACCTCCTCACCTCTGGCCTCATCCCGTGAACAACCCTCCCTCTCATCTCTGCCTCCTTGTCCTGTCTATCTTCTCTCCCACCTATCTGCTCCTCCCACCTCACTGACCAATCCGCAACGCTGCCAACCTGCACTCACTTGTCACTATCCTACCTACCTTTCCCAGCCACATCCCTCCTCTCTGACTATTTATTTCAGAGCTCCTTTCCCCCTCCCCATTTCTGAATAAGAGTCCCCCAACCCGAAACATCAGCTTTCCTGTTCCTCTGATGCTGTCTGGCCTGCTGTGTTCTTCCAGCTCCACACTGTTATCTCTGACTCCAGCATTAGCAGTTCTCACTATCTCTGCATTAATTTATGGCTGACTATCATGCCTGCAGCATTGCCCAGGTGTTCATGACACACCTAAAGCCAAGCTAGAGAATTCAAGGTATTACACCATACTGTCAGTGACAAATTATGCATGAATTGTCATTGTTCATTATGAATAATATCATTACAAACTCAAGAATATAATTACCTCTAATAAAGGTATGATTTATGAGAAATAACAATGCTGCTTTTGCAAAATCAACATAGTAACACATCACTATTATCATGCTTGGATATTGTGCTTTATGACCTCTAAAATTTTTCTAAGTGCTTACAGTTTTGTTGCTAATAAAGAAATCATATAAATCACCACAACTTTGATACACTCTTCACAGTGACACCCTTCTTGTACAGCTGCCAAAGGTAGCAATGGAGGGGGTTGTGGGGATGGGGGGGGCGGGGGGTAATGGGTGGGGTGCAGTCTGCCCAATAAACAAACTTATAATTAAGAGCTAACAAGATGTAGAGCCTGATGAACACAGCAGGCCAAGCAGCATCAGAGGAGCAGGAAAGCTGACGTTTTGGGTGGAGACCCTTCTTCAGAAAATGGCAGTTCCTACTATCTCTTATAATTAAGAGCGCTGGTTTTTTTTTGCTGTTAAGACAGCAATGCATAAAATCAGGTTTTTTTTTCTCCTGCACTAATAATGTAGTCTATTTTCTAGAAACACCAACTGGGATTTTTATAAATCCTTAAGCATTTTTTCAGTATTTCGCATTCCTAATAAAAATTAAAATGCTCATTTTTATATTGAACAGTTTAAAATTGCATTATGAAAACAACATGCCCAACAAAAAGGCAACAGAACTAAGTACATAAAAATTGAATTAGCATTTAAGTAACATTTTCAAGAAATTATCCCTAAACAACTGCTCCTAAAATGTAGCTATTAAAGGACTAACAAATAGTGTTTGCTAATAAAATAAATATAGCACAGAAAGTACTCCCTGGAATGTTATTGCTGGCCATCTTTAATGTTGTTAACTTGCAGGCTTTGCTTTTGGCAAGACAAGAATGCAATCCATTAACTCACAGACGACTGCAGCAGCAATAGATTGTAGTCAGATGATGTCACCCAGGTAAAGTTGTACTGACAAGCTTTTAATTAAAGTTTTCCCACACATCTCTCTCTTTAGGCCTGGGAGCTAATATTCATTATGTGCTGATTGTCAGCCAATTGTAAGTCAAAGGGAAGTGTTTCATTTTCAGAACTGTTGCTGACAGCAACAGAACACTTTGTTGTACAATCTGTTTACTTTCGCTATACACACTGTCTTGCTATAGGGAACCAAATGAATAACACTGTTTATGGTGTTAATTAAATGCATCTGTTGTTAGATATGTACAAGGAAGAAAAAATCTTTGTAGGCAATTACCGAAAAGCCCCAAGCTGTGGCACAACTTGCCAAATTGTACTTGCTGAACAGAGTGCAGACAGTGCCAACAGGTCCTAACAGGTGCATAGGATCAGAGCCAGGGGCTGTGGCTTTTAGAGATGGGAAGCAACTGATAAATTCAAGCTCAGGAATGCTGACAGAGACTAGAGATAAAGTGGCCTCAAGAAAAGAACAGAGAAAAAAGTTTGGCATCCAACTGCCAAGCATGTTAAGGCTAAGGGATTTTCTTTCTATCAAATCATTGTATTTTGTTCCAAAACTCAGCTGAGTTAGTTTAGTCCAATTATCCAAATGGGACTTTAATCTTCAAATTGCTATATGCCCTATTACTTTTCTCTTTCAATTGTTTGATCGGCAAAAGGGCTGATTTTATTCAAGACTTCCAATGCTTTAATGTTGAAGGCTAGTTCCTTTGGTTTGGTTATGTGACAGTCTAAGTTTTTTTAAAGAATATAGCTGGGGCGTCAGCAAAATTTTCTTGCTTCCAAACATTACATTTCTGTGCACATGTATCATGCAACAAACCAATGAATCTTCTTTGCTGAGGGGGTTAAACGTATTACTGGAGCAGACCATTCATGAATTTTTATTTCAAAATTCAGTTTTTATATATATACAGAAGTGGTCAAGACACACGAAGTAAAATGCAAACAGCCAGGTAATCAACAACTGCTGCTCAGACCAATATGTGTGTGTGCGCGCTGATTTCTAGGGCACAAGTCACGTCATGATGTTAAAATAGCCAAAAAGAGCCATCAGACATGTCACCCAAAATGTGAAACACAAACTTTGACGAGGCCACACCAAGGATAGGACCCCTTCCTTTTTTTAAGCATTTAAATTTTCTTCTTCTAAATATGGTCTAGTTTTTTTCAGTGCTGGACACCTCTGTCACGGTTCGTCCCTCTTTGATGATAACGCTGGATATCCTCCATGGTTTTGAAGAGTTCCAGTTTATACAGTAAGAAGTACCTAGGTACCATTGATCTTGTCAGTAACAGCCAGTGCCATGTCTTGAGTGGAATGACCTCGTTGTCATTTGCTGGTCGTCTTCAGCAAATCAACTGACAATTTCAAAGTTTGAAAGGGAAAGTTTACCTTCTCAATTATGTCGACATTAGCATTTCCTCCAGCACTTGTGCGCGCTTTTAAATTGTTTATTTCCCTGTGCTTTTTCTTCTTTTTAAATGTAGTTTTTTTTTCATGCGGCTGATAAAAATGTAAATGAGTAGTAAATGCCTGCAGATATGGTGGAGATTTCTGCAAGTATCACATTCTTTATTTAATACCGTAGGAACAGAGGGGCTCGGCGAAAGGGCCATCTGTCTATAACTGGGATCATTTAAGAAGAAAGAGATGAAAGTGTAATTAGACGGATGAATTATGCTGAACACAGCCCAGCGTTTCTGAGGATTGAGTTGCGGATCTTTCTCCACCTCGTCCTCAGCCAAGCGGCAGGAAACAGCTGGGCAGAATTTTTGAGTGCCTTTAATGAATTGAAATCTTCGTTGTTAGGACTTGCTGATTAAATGAAATAAGACTAATATTCCTGGGTGATTTCGCTGAAAGCTGAGTGCCCTGAAAACAGAGATTGTCTTAAAAGTGAGTCTTCTTGCTTTGCTTAGGGATTTGATATACGGCAAAGTTGTCGTTTGCCTGTGTGTGTGTGTGTGTGTGTTCTGGAGGCGGGCTGTATGAAACATCCCGACATGCTCACGTTGCCGGATCTGAAGATGTCTCCAGTTCATAGGACAGTCAAAATGAGCTTAGGAAGAACGTGAAACGATATCCCGATGCAGGAATAGTCAGTAGATCGACTTGTTCCCAGCGCCCTTAACCTGCTTTGCATCTTAATACCAAATAATAAAGAAAACGACCACGAAGTTGTAGCTTTTCTGTTGATGCATCTCATTTTAAACAAAATCTTAATGAATGATAATACCATTTTAACATGCAGTTTCCTCGCCTGCCGCCAGGCTGCTGTGTTGAAGGACTAAGCATTTATGGAGTTATGCAGCATGGAATTCTCCTGAACGAATGATGCGCATAAAAAAAACCCTGGCACAAATTGCATTAGAAAATGTGTCATTTGTTTGTTGTTACAAGGACACCGCGCATAACTACACAACCATACCCAGATAATCCGTCAGGATTTGTCGACGCAGAATTGTATGCGTGTCCACAATGGTCAATTTCCCTGTTGTTGAAACTTGCTGAACAGTAACAGGTTACCAAATGAATATTGTGGTTTGTGTGTGTTTGCCTTCAACCCAAAGTGCAATGAAGCTGCGAACAGTCGCTGTTTACAGTCCTAGCCTTCTGCAAAGAAGCGGTTTCCAAAAATAGCATTCTGCTTGAGACATTTTGCAAACAGGCTTTAAGACATGCGAAATACTGTTCTTTTATTTAATGCATATCAATGAAATCAAAGAGTCAGCCTGCCGTCAATAATCCACTATTAACATTTGCTTATAGGGATTCAACATTTTGGTCAAGATTAATTAATTAGTTGAACGTACTTCTGTAAACTCATTGCATCGTGAACTTTTAAGCGACAGACCGCCACTAATACATAAAGTTTTCTGCTTAATTAAACAGAAACCTAAAATCTGGCACTTCTGTAGCTTGCTGAAGTTGCAGAATTTATCGCCTGGTGTATTTTTGGTGTTGAGTGTCCAGAAGTGATTAAATTTTCCTTGTTGAGCCTTGTAAAAACCTGAGTTAATCATGTAAACTTCTGTGTAAGCAAAATAGCGAAAACTTCAAAGGGTCAAAAAGCCTTCGGGGATTTCGGCTGAGACGCCAGCAATAGATATAATCTGCTTGCTGAATTCTGGCTATATTTGTCCAGGAGCTCGAAGGAGCAAACTCTCTAAGGTAGAGATACTGGCTTAATTCATCCTTTATCCCCTCAGAGAGTATAGGCTTTGTGAGACGAGGCAGCTCCTCACTAAGAAGAGAGTCTGGTGCCCAAACCCTAAAATGAAGTGATGGAGTAATTTGAGATAATGACTTCGTAACAGGCTCGGACAGACCTTGAATACAGAAGTGAGAGATGTAATCGCCCAAGAATGGGTCTTAAAATGCAGTTTTCTTCTTCCAGTTAGTCAAAGCTGCATTAACATTCCATGCAGATCTGCTAAACAGGGACTTTAAACAGAATCTTAATTAGCCCCAAAACTGCACGCAAGGGTTTATTCATTGCACACTTAACTAATGTTAGCTGTCAGGATATTTTTTTTTCTCTTGGTTCTTTAGGGGATATCGTGTTCTGCTGCAAAGCATGACAGAAATCTAATGTGGATTGCAAAAATCCTTGCAGATGAGGAATCTGTATAGTCTGCCCGACTCCAAGACTCTAAAGGCCGGGCAATGTTTACAGTACAGAAAGAACATTTATGACAACCGCCCCTAACAGACCCCTGCACAAAACTTCCTTTAAGTCCCCAAATGAAGGTAATAAATGTATGTGTAAGGTATATGGGAACTTGTATTATCCCACGCGGGAGTCAAACAGAAATCTCTTTCACTTGGAACTGTGCATATAAGCGCGTATGCTGCAACTCTGAGTGCAAGAAATTATATTTTGCTAGTGCTTTTCAATGTTCTAAAATTAAATGCTAAATTGGCCCTAGTCGTCGTTCAGTTGGAACAGTTTGTCAATGTTAAATTGAAAATCATATCTTCGAGCGGTGATGAAATCGCAGAATTGAGCTAATCGGAACACAAGCTTTGTTAATGTCGATGAAATCCAAATGCCAATAACAAAAAATGTTTAACATGAAATTTCTGTTATTTTGTGCAATAGATTTGTTAATGCTCTGTCCCCACTCCACCCAACCCAATAAAAAAGTTACATGTGGTATTTTTCACTGACAGGAGGAGACATGACATAACCTAGGAAGAGTTCTGTGCATCTGGGATATTTGGGCCTTATTAAAGATTTACAATCGCAATTAGGGCTTTGAAACTATAAAACATTTTAATGGCCTCAACGATTTGCACAAAACAAAATGTACACATCCGTTTGCGTGGGAACATAATTTGGAAGTCAGAGAACTGGCAGGACAAGGCGAAAGAAAGAGCAGACATGTTCCAAAGAACACTTTTGCTATTTCATGTAAATATATCTATCTATCAGCCTTTTCATTAGAGCCTGCAGAGCTGGTGTTTACAATTTCCTTCAAAAATGAAATATACAGTTGAAATGCTTCTAAAATATGCTCTCTATTTTCTGACTTATGAGTGGTTAGCTTAAGGCGTTCTTAAACTGACACGGAAGTAAAAGTAACCAGGTGTGCTTGTCTATGTGAATTACCACGTTTATGGCGAAACCCTTTCGAAATGCATTTGTGTTAATTTGGCTCTGCCGTCTCCAAGGGTCCCCCGAGGTGCTGTAATTAGTATCGTGTAAGTTCCCATGTCTTTGTTCTAGAGAAATGTCAGGGGTTAGAAATCCACTGGTTTTGCCCCATTCCTTGATCTGCAAGAAAAAGAGGCTGCTGGCACCTTTATGGGGCTGAGGCCTGCTGATACTTTGAACAGGACCTGCCCACTAACTTTGATCACCTTCATCAATCCCAGCTGCCGTCTATTTGTTTGTCATTTCGGCCTTTTCCATCATAAGATTATTTATAGGCTATAGAATGAACACTATGAACCTGACTTCACTAGACACCGCAAGAACAGGCGAGGGCAAGAAGCAACATTGCTTACCAAATTATAACCAGATCAGGAATTACTTCATTAGCAACTCCTCGCCTATTGGCTGGTCTCCGGGGTCCTGCTCCAGTAAACACAAATTCTATTTTTACCCAGAGTGACTACCTGAACGTATCTGTCATGCACATGAGAGAGTGTACTGGTATATAATACAGCTTGATAATAGTTAGATGGTTTTGCATTATTATCGTGCCAACCTATTCATCAAACACACGTGTTCACTTTATTTTTTCAAAACTAAATGAAATAACATGCCCAGTATACTAAATCAAATCTTAAAAAAATTCATCGGTATTTTAACTGCACTTAATGTTTATTTAGGTATTTGATTTTCCCCATGACTTATATATTTCAAACATTAACACTTTTTGATCAAAACAGATAACATTTACGAATAATATATAATTCACTATAAACATTTCACTACAGTTTTTTACGCATAAATAAATTATTTCGGTTGATTTGAATAGAAATGTGATGAAACCACCGGAAAAGGCAGAACTGGTGGGTTAATTACCAACAGTTGTAGAAAGTAATTCGAGCATTAAAAAAACCGTATTTGTTCCTTGGACTCATATACTCAGATGTTAAAAAGCCATCGATCCCATCTCTGTTGTTGAGAACTAGGCGCGAAATAATGTCAAGGCAATTTCTGCCTCGAGAACTTGGGACACACAATAGTCTCAGCCACTATTGTTAACTGATGTGGTTTCTTCGTGCAAGCTAGGACTTCTAAAGTTTTCTTGTCAGGTGGAGTAATAGGTTGGCTAATGTTAGCAATAACTAAGATTATCGTTTTACAGAAGTTTTGGGAATAGGTTTTGTTGAGACAATTCTAAAATGTAATAAAATAAAATAGTAAATTATTTAACTTTTCCCTTTGGGAGCATTATATTCGCTGCTGATCCATCCCGACATGGAATGCTTCTGAATCCACACGAATACCTGATCAGTTGTTAATTGTGACTCGATTGTCTCCTGATTAGCATCATTTTACTGAAGCATCGTCTACATATTTAGCTGTATTTATGAAATAACAGTTGCTGAAATAATGATTGACTATTTTGTGGAGTCATCAAACAAAACACAAAACAAACCGGGTTTCGTCCTGGTAGTATTTCTATCAATGTAAAGCTATCAATGGTTTTAACAATATCGTAGAGGTGGATGAACAGTCATGAACGTATCGCTTGCTTTTCCTGTGCATGCGAAATGCTACCTTAAAGGAAATGAAACGAAATTACCCAGCACGATCCAATAATATATTTTCACACATCGAATTCCGATTAACTTATCTATTGCATTGATAATGATTAAGATTACCGCCTACCCCTACCCTAAAACACACACAGGCAACCACTACCATTACTGTTTCCATGTACAATGGCCGTCCATTAAAATCCAAGTATTAATCTTTTCTCAAAAAATATTCAGTACACTAATTCTCTATGTTACTGAATACATATACTGTATTGTGTATTTAAGCAGGATTCTTGTTAAGTGTTGCTGCTAGTTATAATTCGTAGACTGGGTGAGGAGAAAGGGTGGTACTGTGTTGCCAGTGCACTTTCTACCTTTAATGAAGATAATTAGCTCATTCAAGGCGAAGACTTCACTGTTTTTCTGCGCTATTTAATTGTCAAGGAACGTGTAGAAAATGCAACTGATTGTCTTCATTATGGCTTTCAAACTGTTCCCATTAGGCTTATGAAATGCTTCTTTAGCTAACTTGAATAAGCTCATACATACAACCCTTGTCCAGCAGGGATATTGGGCTTTCTAAAAGGAGCTTGTCAAGCAGTAACATTGTCACATTTACGCTCGGTGCATTGCTTTATTTTTGTCTGTATTTTGCATTCAATCAAACAATCACGTTAAAGATTTCTCCTAGCCAAAAAAAAGGGCTGTCCGTGTCCCTCTGACAAAAACAATAACTCTTTCATTAAGAATAAATGTTGACAGTTGAAGAGACTACAGAAAGGAACAGCGGCAGCTCGATTTTGAAACTGCCTCCAGTAATATGTGACAACACCGATATTCCCTCAGGAACCCACCTGAGATTAAAGATTAAATTTCAATAAATCAGGTCGAATAAAGCGCCCTGAACTAGATGTCGTGGACTGTTTGTCTTTGCGCTTAAATCACCCGCTAGTCTTTGGAGTTGTTCTTCTAAAACTCTAGAGACACGTTCCTATTCATACCAAGCACTATTTAAATAGAGTATGCTTTCATCACTCCGTGACCTTTTGAGTCCCTGTTATGCAATTCCGCATTAATGGCCACTTCGGTCTACAGGCAAACAATGCAAAGTCTATTCTAATTAATACAACGATAGAAATCACTGGCACTTCCACCAGGCAGTATAACCCGTAACCAAAGAAAAAGCTATATTCTTAGATAATGGTCCAATTGAAAAAAAAACCCTCAAAAGTCGAAATCGTTGCTTCGATTAGTTGTTTAATTCTAGAGGAGGGGATATCAATCTCGTTAAATAACTGGGTGTGAGTTTACATTCGGTTGTCACCTTTTGTTTAATTAGTAAGAATGTAGCCCATTGGATGGGACGGGAGGGAGGATGTGAGCTCTAGGGCAATGTTTAAAAAAAATCTTCTATGGAAAATTAGAATTTTCAAACAGTAAGATGATTTTGCTCTGATTATTTTGCGGAGGCTGTCAGACACCATGTCTGGATTACAGCGCTTTAACAAGGCAGGCTTCTTGTTTAGCAACGAAGAAATACATTTCTAATAAATGATAAACGGCAAAAAAGACATCATTTTCCCGAAAAAAGAACTAGTGTATAACATCAGGCTTGATCAATTAATGGGTCATTAGACACTTAACATCCCGAAGGCTGATGGCTTCAAGTGTTACAGGGGATCACTTTCAAATGCCCTTCGCTAACGAGAAGTGACCAACGCCAACAATTTTCAGAGCGAAATAAGTCACTTGGGAAGCTATCAGAGCCTATGTGTCAATTTCTCCTGTTAAAGCAATTTCTCCTCAACCGCCAGATTGAGGCATTTGAGATGGCAGATGTTTAGACAAGATTTTGTAAATTGTCGAATATACTCCATAATGAACCCCGACTGGCCGTTCCAAACGGAACAACAACTAATATTTCTCCCGCTGGATCTAATGCTCCCCTTTTAAAATCGCACTGTATACCATTATTACTCATTCCGCGGTATGAAATACTTGGGGCACTTGAAATATCTTGAGATTGATTGCACCGAAGTCAACGGCATTGTTGTAGGTCGTCTAGTTGTCACATTTGCTAATTTTGGATATTTATGTTCCTTTAGAAATTGCACTAATTATTATAATTAATTGCACGTCCTCAGATTTCAGTTAAGCGTAATGATCCCTGCCATCGAATAAATTGTGGCATATTTTGATAAAACAAAAGCAACCTGCTGATGAAATTAGGATTTCAGTCCTCTGTGATCGTTATGCCCACTTTCACTGTGTATTTTGTTTTATTGTGCGTTGGATTGAGACCAGATATACACTTCAAATATTCCAATTAATGTTATCAATGTTAAAAAAGCTTCATCTCGTCCTTTTTTTGTTGTCGAGGCCTAAAGTGTTACAAAGCTCATGCTGGCCTAAATACTGGACAGAGTGAGCTCCAATAATTTACTTTCGCATTTAATTTAGAGCAGAACGTTATCAGAATTTCGAATTTATATCATGGTAATGTAATTGAACACGGTTTTATGATTTAACACAACAGGCAAATGACAGACTGTAAAAAAAAGAGCAAAGTTACATAAGGGGCCTACGTATGATCCTCACACTGAAAATGTGGTTTAATACTTAATTGCTTTTGTCTATCATTTAAATTTGCGATACACTATTATTGGAATGTGCCCGAATGTTTGGTAGAGTTTCTCAGTCTTACTATTACCTACGTTGAAACTAATAAATAATAATTTTGCATTGAAATAAGTATCAAACGCATGTTTAAAGATATTTTAATTCAATTTCCAAAACCAAAACTAAATCAAATATTTCAAATTCAAATATACCTCTGAAGAGAAAATGCCAAATAATCCAAACATTTCGAAGAAATTGCAGTTGCAGACTACTCAATTTTATTTACATTTAAAGATATAAATTAGTAAAGTGTCCCTATAACAACCAGATTGTAACTGTTATCACGTTCCAAAAAAAACAAGCAGATTTATTTACAAAATGTTCAGATTCCATTGCAATACAACTTGCATAAATTACTAGAAGCTTTGTGTCATCGTTACAAAAATAAATATCAAATGTTTTCCAGATACTCAAGTTCTTCAATCACATTGTTCTACCGTATATCTACAAATAGTTTTACAATAAAGCCGCATTACACCTAGAACGTGGCAAATAAACAGATCAAGTGAAGAAAACCTGAGAAGACATTTTCCAAAAAATCACATTTACAGCATAATAGTTAGCCAACAAATGCAGAGATATGTTGCAGGGATTTGCTTTCTTAATAACATCAGCTGTGAATTAAAATAGTGCTCTGTGAGGTCTTCTCTATACAGTGGCACAAGATGTGATCCAGTACTATATACATTTTTTTTGCTTAATAGCTGGGGGGAATGGCTCGCTGACATTTTCAAAGCAATTGTGACACCTACCTGCAGACCAAGGAAATAAAAGAGAATCCCAGTCAACCAACTGGTAAGCATCGAGCTGTCACAATTTTAGAGACATACTGAGCACAGTTTAAAATATTGCAAAATTTGCGACGGTGTGGACCATTGTTATTATAAACCCTATGTGTTTCTTACCAATAAATAATGTCATGAAATAAGTTTTCGTACTTTTCAGTTAGACAATATTTAAATGCATTTCCCCTCCTCATTTTGCAGCGCATTGATTTCACTGCTTAGGCTCCAAACTTTGTATTTTGGATGCGTCTTTTCACATGATCACTTACTTGCACTGCTGATAACACATCTATAGATATGGTTGCACTCCTACTGTGCAGACATCACTGGGGTCTGTCAAAAAATACAACCATCATTTAGTTACACTCTCCGCGGATATCTATCAGCCTAACAACTACTATTGCTAGTACACATTTTTAGTCCGGAGAAATAAATGTTTCCTATACCTTGCACATATGCAGCTCAAATGTACTATACTTGGACTGGAGCTCTGTACTGTAACTGCATTTTCAGGGCGTTTGATTGCTATGGCTAATGGCCTTCTTTCTTTTCACTGAAGGTTTGCAGTTATAAGCAGAACGTTTGCATCAGCACATACCTTTTTTGGAGTCGTACTTTGTGGCCCTGAAGTGTTGTTCGAGCTGGGAACTCGTATTTTTCAGAGAGTCAGTACTTTGTTTGTGCATGGAGGCAGTGTTTAAGACAGTCTCGTTGGTGCTGTATCGCAAAATGCCTTGGCTTTGCAGATGGTTAAAGTTGGCGTAGTTCGTATAGTTAGTGTAAAAGGGTGAAGTATAGTAAATGGGCCTGCCAAGGATTGAAGTGGCCGGGTAGGTAGAGCTAGAGGTCGATGAAGAGGAGTTCGGCGACGGAGAACAGATCTGTCCGAATTGCTGTTTAATATCCGAGGTGGCAATTTCCGCTAAAGACCAAAGTTTGGGTTTGCTGACTGGAGTCTGTGAAGCGGAGGTGATGATACTGTTTAGGCTGTGTTTGGTTCTACTCCCCGAGCTCTCGTCTTCTTGCACGTGAAGTAGTGCGGCGTCCACCCGAGTGAGAGGCGAAGAGTTCATGGCTTTGTGAGAAAGGTCCCGCTCCTCGTCGCTGCCATCAGCATCAACACCAACGGCATCATCATCATCAATACAATTGTCACATTTTTCCTTCGTGTCGGAGCCAGATTCACAAACGCTGTCCTCCACCCTGCACACTTTGTCTCCTTCACATTCTGGGGAGCAGGAGCTGTCAGTCAGCGTGTCAACGTGCAAACTAATGCCTGAAATCAAACCAGAACAACTCGCGGTTAAATAAGCAGCATCAACATTTGCCTTTCAAGGAGAGCAACACGTTCGAAAAGAAAATAAATGTGCGCCATCTTTTAACGTAAATGCACAGGCCGCTGGTAAAACTGGTGTGTGTGTTTTGAAGTTGTTCCCAGTTGGTACAGTGGGCACTGCATTCCTGAAGCAACCAGAACATAACGTGGCGTAATTGGTTCTGGAGTGAAATTGATCAATTCTCCTCCAGTTCCAAATAGAGTAAAAGATGCTCTGTGTGACAACCTAATATAGGGTTAACACTGAAAACTTAAGACTTATTTCAACAGTTCCGTCTGGAACTATTAGCTGCTAATATTTAAAATGCGCGTTCAAAACACCGAACACTTTCCATTAAAGAAAAGTTTGCAACATTGCAGACGCTGTTTCAGCCTATATGCGTGGCTGCATGGTCAGTAATTGTACCCATCGGGGCCCGAATACGTCAACCATAGCATGAATACATCAAATACCGATTCCGACATTTGTCTCAATGCAATGCTATGTTGTCAGTGGTAATTGCGTAATATCGAGTGATGTGGAAACAATTTTCAACACGACAAACCTTCATCCTCTGCTGATGTTTCGTTTTGCTCGTGTTTTCTCTTCAAACTTCCTTCCTTGTTTCTTTCACTCTCCCCTGATTCTTCCTCTTCTTCGTCCTCGCTCTTGTTCCTCGGAGCCCAGGTCATCTTATTCTCTTTCTTGAGTCTCCTCCTGGCGTTGGCGAACCAGGTGGAGACCTGAGTCAGGGTCATTTTCGTGATGATGGCCAGCATGATCTTTTCGCCTTTCGTCGGGTAGGGGTTCTTCCTGTGCTCGTTCAGCCAGGCTTTGAGTGTGGCCGTGGCGTCTCGTGTGGCGTTCTTCCTGTAAGCCGGGTCGTTGAGTTGATAAGGGTACGCCGCATTACTGTACGGGTGGTAACTGAGGGTTCCAGCCATCCCTGTAGCGTGAGCATCGTATGGGGAACCCTAAAAAGACAACAAAATATCAGTCACTATGTCAACACATAGACGTAACAGTATACTGATTACTGGAGCTTTGCAAATGTAAAGACAATGTTTTTAATTTACTTAATCGATCTAGTTAACATAATGAAATGCAATTGCATTCACTCAGAGGTCTAATACTTCCCACTAGCTTGAATTTCTTGTTTGAATTTAGTCGAAATTACATTGTTATAGGTATTTTTCTTCCCAACCTTTTAATTCTTAAAGTTGTTTCTCATGTCACCCAAAAATGGCGGCGGGTCTCCCTTGTGCATTCTCATCACGCATGTTATCAAACTTACAAACAGTAAATCTGCATATATAAATATATATACAATATATTATATATATAATACATATATAGATAGATAGATATTGAAGGAATTGCGGCTCCCAGGCTTTGGAATATGGTAGCTGTTGAGATTTGCCAGCGCCGACAGTATCTGCTGACCTCCCTGACTATGTGCATTCAACGATGTTACAATCACCATCCGGCTTGACTTCCGAAAAGCAGGCATCTTTTTTTAAACTTTGACCGTGTGCAGTTCGCCACTTTTCCTCCCACCAACGTTTGCAGTTCGACCTTTCCAAAAACCATCAAACTTTTGAGTGTATGTGTGGTTTTGCAGCTGACCCAATGTCGCGAAATTGGTTTTTCATGCTTTTTTTTCTAAATTGTGTCCTATCCTTTTTCAATGCTTCCATTACAAAATATATTTTTTAATTCAATACACGACATTTACGGACTGGATTTGGCGAATGGTAGCACCATTCTGTGCTGCATCAAGCCAGTTTAAATATAACAAGTAACACGTTCGAACATTTTCCAGAACCCAACTTCATTAAAGTTAAAAGCCTTCCTCAAATTAAAGAGCACGAAATAAATGCAAGATAAATTAATGTTTAGAATAATGCAAATGTAGTCAGTTGAAATTTATTGACGTACCATATAGGACGGGAATCCAGTAGCGGGGTCAGTTGAGTACTGAAGCGGATTAGTGAAGCCTGTAGAGGGGGCTGTGAATGCTGCCGAGCCCGCGTACGGACTGAACGCCGAGCCGGACGAGGCTCTACCCAGCTCGTCGCTCCTCGGGGCGGTCAGAGCGGAAGCACTGTACGCCGGGCACGAGTAAAGAGCCAGAGAACCTGCCGGCTGGTACAAATAACCCTGAGGATAAGACATTGCTTTGCCCCCTCCCCCCCAGTCAAAACCCGCACGCAACAAAAGAATTTTAAAAAAACACAAAAGAAACAAAAAGGGCAGAAAGAAGAGGAAAATTCGATTGTTACTAGAGAAGTAGCATATAGCTGAGCTTCCCCCCTGCTTTGGCTGAGTGCTGGGTTAGGAAGGTGTCTGCATAAAGCTGCAGGAACTGCTCTAAAGCCTGAGTGCTTTTGCTGGACGCTGCAGCTGAGTTCTGGTTAGATAGAACGGCGGCGGGCAGCGCCTGTCAATCAGCCTGTCTTATTTACATAGCAGCGCCCCGCCCTACTTCGGCCTCCCAAGCTCCGGCTGGATCAGGGAAGCTGCAGGCAGTAGTTAGCAGCCGCTGGCCCTCGGCTCACAGCGAGAGACCACTTTCTGCAACTCCTCGCTCCGTCTGATATCCCCTTTCCCCTCTGCCCTCGCTCCCCCATTCCGCAGAAATGATTAAACATTATCTAAAATTCTCGTCTCTCTCTTCAACTACTTTGCATCTCACCTCTCATTCCATCTCGTGGCCCTTGTCCTATTCTCCTGTGTTTTGCCCCGTTTCTTTCCCTTTTTATTGTTCTCGCCTCTCTCTCTAACGGTTTCGATTCACCAGCGCTTCATTCTCCTGCTATCCCGCAGCTCTCGCTCCGCTGCCTGTCCTGCTGTGGCCCTCTTTCGGAAAACATCCCGCTCTGCTCGATTGGGTCACCAAACAATAATCTCTATAAGTTTATTTATTTTAAAAGTTAAAAAATACCAATGTACCAACCAACTAAGCTATATGCTCGTCTTTTCTCTCTAAAATATAATGCACAATATTGCAAGTGGCCGATCCGGACCGGACTTTCGGCATCCATAGAATTCTTTTGTTGCATTTAAGCTCTGATTAATTTATTGTCTTCGCCTTTCGCCTTATTTTGTACGTCCGCTTTCCCCCTTCACGACAGGCTTCTGGATAAACAACACCATCATCTACCGGCTATTTCAATCACCAAATGATATGGGGGGGGATACACACAGATAGAAATATATTCAAAATAAACGAGTTACGAAAATACAGTTTTGAGGTCAAGGGATCTACTCTGTCTTCGTAAGAATGTGCTGAGATTTTCCACAACGAATGTGATATATTGCTCCTCAAAATTCGACCAGCAATATTAGAAATTCAATTCGCCTGAAATAATGGGGGATTATAAATAAAAAATGAATTTAGATTGACGTGTGTGGAAATTATGCGGGACAAGCTGACGTTGCTAAACGTTTGTTTAAGATTGCTCGAAAGACTAATTGCGTCGCAGCAGTAGGAAAAAAAAAGACTGGCGCTTACAAGAGGGTCTTGGAAATTAGTTAGAGATATCATCTTGAAGACAGACAATTAATCAATCAATTAGGGAACGCCGGTGTATATTACGATATGTCAAAAGCAAAAAGAGGGAAAATAGAAATAAAACGCTAGCTAGCGAGCTCTGGGGCACATTTTAACGAACTTGAACTAAACACGCGGTAAAATGACAGGAATGCATTCCCGGTTCGTGTCGGTTTAAAACGTCAAATGAGAGAAAGAATCGTGTGTCCAAGTGATTTGAACTTGGCAGTGGGAGCAGTGAGGCTTCAGGAGAGGGAGCTGATGGATTATGCGCAGATCACACTCACTGCGAGGTCGTGATCTTGAAGAAGTCGATTGAACTGAACCGTTCCCGGACCGACCGCCAAATTATACTTGGGAGGCAGGTTCTATTTTTGTTTTCAAAAAATGTAAACTGGATTCTGAGAGAGCGATTGAAAAGCTAAATATATTATTATTGACGCGAATCTGAACCAGACTGGCGTCCATTGGTGTGCAGATCTGATCTTAAATGCAATCACTCGTGTGCTGTGAGAACTTTCACGAGACGAGATATCTCAAGGCAGATGTGAGCAAAAAACACGGGTATTTCTGTTATGGATCACATACAGTAATATTGGAAATTTTTTTTTATCTAATAACTCCATCCTGCTCTGGTATTTGTTTTGGAGAATTCCGCTCATGAACTGCCGCACTTCTAATTCTAGCAAGCAAGGACGCAAAAACTTCTGCTTGGCTGACTTTGATTGCATGCAGTGCATCCTTGCATTTACTAGTAGGCAAGAGCGGTAGTATGCAATTTTAATATTGTCCTTCTAACGTTTCTAGTCAACTAATCGTAGTTGCAAAGACTGGGAATGAATCTGTGTGGCTGATTCAAAGTACCATTACTAAATTGATTATGGTAAAACGCAATGAATAAAGCGATTTGACATAATTGCCGCCACTCAGATAGGAGGCATGTCTCTCGATTTCAAAGTTCAAAACAGGGATGCAACACAATAATACAACGGAAAGAACATCGTTCACGGGTATGTTCACCCACAACCAAGCGTATTATACACGCCGAATAACACTGTAGTTCTGCTTTTTTTGCAGTACTCACCGTTTCATTGTTTTCATTTTAATAATTGCAAAGTGCCCGATGTTTTAATTGCATATCACCATGTCACATGAGACATCCGCTGCTTTTTGAATATGTAAAGCACGGCGAGCTTCGGCACACGCAGCTGCGATTCTGAACAGGCAGCTCACCCACCTTCTTACCGTTTTCTTCTCATTCGGTTGAAATACAAACGGCCATTCACACCCGGTGCATGTATTTGCGATCAGGACAGCTAAGACATAAAACTGCAATCGAGATTAGTAAAGCACCATCTATCCCATTGGGACTCACACTTGCAAATGACGGGAGCCTCGTCCCCTTGGAAATCGCCTCCTCTAGCACTAAATTGCATCAATTCACGCTCGGGTTATTCACACATCGTTAAAATGAGTAACAGTTTTGTAACCGGTATGTCAATTTACTTCTGTTATCCTCCTCTTTTGCTGTGAGGATCACTGGGAGATACCGTTACCCATTTCAACATTTTAGTCGCCACGTTTGCGGCCAAGTGCAATGAAAAGCTATCTTATTTCCGATAACTCACAGACTACCCTCCTGTTTTATGATATGGCTCGTGTTCGGATTTGAATTTTAAACAATGTTTTGCATAAGAACAGAATCCTTTTCGAAAATACTGAGAAGTGGTGAAGTATAAAGAGGGTAAAATCCAAGCCGTTAGCACGACCACCTCTTTGCGATCCACGGGGTCTTTTATTACGTTCCCCCCCCCGTCCGCCCCCACCACTTCAATTAATTAACACTTTGTTGCCAGTGAAGGAAACATTTCTGGCCAGGACTTCAGGCGGCACGAGCCAGAGACAATGTTTTATTGTGTTAAGCCATAGCTCTTTCTGGACCCCTGTTGCTATGAAAACCAAACTGATCAGCTGCCTGCAAAACTTGCAACGTATGAATGAAGATTTGTGCAAAAGTAAACACAGCCAGCAAACTTTGTTGTTGGCTCCACATTATTTTTGTCCAGAAAGAGCAGCTCATGACACAATCATGTTTTCTTGATTCGAACATGTGAGTTTTAGTTTTACAGCAATTCGAATTTAATAACAAACACCAACGGTTTATCTAAACTTTGCACCAAAATTTCCTCGACTATCTTCCCCCTATCTCTGGGGTTTCAGATAGTAAACTCGTCAATCAAATAACTTGCCACTGGTTGTAAAGTCTTCTGCGTTCAGGAACAGATTTTCTGGAGGTGGCAAGTCGAGGTTTCTAAAATCAGGATCATTTTGTTACTTTCGTTTAGTGTCTCGTGCGTTTCGAATGTGTGTTGCGAAGGACCATCGGTCCATTTTCGCTGCTTTCAAACTGACTGCGGTTCTCAGATTTGAAAATAAACTTTGGCTGGAAAAATGGTAACCGGAAATTTCGGATTGTGAGTGTTCAGTTCTTGGAACATTTGACAAACAACTCCCTAAAGTCCATGACATTACAAAATAAAATAGCTGCACCTCTCGTTATAACTTAATGGAGGGTTTTAAAGACGAGGAAACAAACCACACGGGGTCTCAATTCTTAAAACATAATTAATTCAAAAATAATTTCGCCAATCATAACTGGCCTCAAAACGTCCAATTAGTATTTTCTTTAGAAAGAATGGATCTCTTCGTACACTAGCAAGTGGATTTGCAAACTAGTACCAACTTGTTGCTCGGTACATACTTTATGGTGCCTTCCAATTATTTAGCCCCTCTGTAGAATAAACGAGTCCAACGTTTCCATATTTGGGCGAGATAACACAAATATTTTGTATCCATTCATTACTTACGTTACAAGACACAGGTCAAAACGTCTGTAACACTTAACAAAAATGCCCAGGACTTTTCTCAGTAATCATGGTCTCGATACGAGTGCTTTAATACATAATTCTCCATTGTTCTGATCATCAGATTTCAGCTGATAAATGCTGGCACCGAAGTAGGGAATATGATGACCGACTAGGTGGGGAGAGAGAGGGCGCTCGAAGAAGGATAACTGGCACACTGGAGGTTAAGTGCAACCCGCTTGTGAAAGTTCGAACTAATTCAATTTAATGGACGAACATTTCCAAGTTACAGTTTAAAAAAAACTATTTTTTTTCGCTGAATACGTTGTTATCACCTGGAATAAAACGGTTATCAACATATGTTGCACAAAATATTGTCGCAAATCTACAGCGTTACCGAGGGGCTATATCTAATAAAATGAATATAAAACAATGTTGTTAAGTCCTGACACTCAGTTACACCGGTCAATTAAATCATCCAAGTTATCTCGGACGTAAACGCTCGTCGATTTGTCACAGTGCAAATCAGATGCGAATTAAACATAAATATAATTATTTATTCTACTGTTCACGCAATTAATGTCGTTATTATTAATTTTGTAATCAAGAAGCAAAAGTAAAAATGAGACTTTTTGGCAAACTATGTCGTCACATTTTTTCTTGAAGAATCGCCCAATGAAATTTCGGTAAGCCGTGTTAGCATCATTGATTGTTAAGTTTAACACGTGTACATTTCATATCAACATGTATGCGAGTTCCCTACTTCGCCAACTGAACTCAAAGTACTTCTAAGGTTCTCATAAAAGTTTTACATAAGTCACAAAATTTAGACAGGATATAAGAAACCATCTATTTTTCATCCTACGCTGGAATGATTTCGTGAAACTAACAAAGACCATTTGAAAATTTGAATAATGTGCTATTATCGTCGCAAAGGAAGTCAACACCGAGGCTGAACAAATATTTACTTTTAGAGAAAGAGACAGTATCCTTACAATGGCTCTTTGTCAACTTATACGTTATGTTAAAAGATTGTGAGATGGTGAAAGACTTATTGTATGTTTTTGCATTTTTCTTCGAGCTTAATATGCAGGGCGCGATATTGAAACATAAACGGAGCATCTAGCATTTTGCTCATTCAATGTGTCAGCTACTGTGTAGAAAACAGAATATCCATTCGCCAAAATTGAGAAATGGTCGTTACCTGGTCGCTTGCAGCTCATTACATCTCACTTAATTGGCCGTGAAGCGTTCAGGACATTCGAGAAAGGTATAAACAGAAGATATTTTATTTTCTATCTCTTTGAATGGGTCATGTATTCTTGTTAGAAGGAGTTTTTCAAGGTCCACGATTACGTGCTGAGGACCACACTAACTGCATGGCCACAGCCGCAAGGATGTGCTGAGGAAAAGTCCCTAAGGCCCTCTCGCTATTGTGCACCCAGGAGTTGGAAGCTTTGAAAAGTCCTGGTGACCTGTAGCCCAGGGAATATTTGATATAAAATGGTGAAAACAGAAGCAGCTCACCTACAGTATTGAGAGACTGAGGCCTGTATTAGGCTTTATGCAATTCCTTTTTGAACTGTTATGCTATGCATTATTTTACAGATGTTATGAACAAGTCACATTGGAAATATTTTTTTGGAATAATTATATTGATTCGTGAATCCAACTTCAACGTAAAGTGCTCATAAGCGATTTGTGCGACAATACTTTAACGTATAAACGACACATGACCTGTTTTCCATTAAAAAAAGTTTATCTTGTACTCCAGACAAGCGCTGATTCCTCAGGTGTTTTCTCAAACCTGTGGATCTCTGGCAATACATTTGTGTTTCAAAGCACATTACTATCTTCTTGTCTGTTTGTACCTTTGTAAGTATACAGTTCCATTAGCTGAACTTTATTCCTTTTGGTTTCTTTGCACTAATAATATGGTAAAGTGCCTTTCGTGACTCATAAAGTTATCCAATTTTCCTACCAAAAGACACCTTCCCTGAAAATATTAAGTACATCTACATAATGGAATATATTATTTATGAAGTTTTGCTTCTCGGCAGAAACTTTCTTAAGGTATTCTTTCTAGGCAATGGTCTCCGTTACATGTTTGTAAATCCTGAACATTCAGCGTTGAGCAGGTGGAACTCTGGCCTGCACAAATGGACCTTACACGTGTATCATTGTTCAATATAAAATAAAATTATATTAGTTTTCTCGCAGTACTTGTTCCAAAACACAAGGTTAACCACTCTCTAATGCAGCAGCTACAATTCAATACGCTTATATTTTAGCCAGCGAATGTCAGAGATAGGCACAGGGTTTATTGGAGAGCCTTAGACAGTTTGCATTTCTTTCTATTAAAAGTCATGTTTGATTCATAAAAGTAATACAGGTGATACACGTTTGCTTTCTGGCCAGAATCAATATACTACCAAAGTAGTTCCAGCACTCAAGTACACGTATTATTTAATTCAGAATCGCTAGGCCACTGGGATCGCTATTCATTATCCAGTTGATCTTTGCTATATATCTTCACCCGACCAGATTGCACTGTCAATTAGCAATTTAATGACATCATACTCTACAAATGTCCGGGATATTGTACAGACAATGGCAATTGTTGATAGAGAATTGAGGAAAGTCAATGAAATAGATTCAGCCTTGATTTTCTTCCAGCAAAACTCAATTTCAGGAATCCAGAAACAAAGAAGTGCTGAAAAGCTGAAACGTTTTGAAGAATGGTTAGTGGGCCCTAAGCGTTGACTACTTTGTTTCCACAGATCCTGCCAGACTTGCTGAGTTTCTCCAGTAATTTCAGTGTATTTTTATATAATTTCAGGCATAGGATTTACTTTCACAATTGATTCGTCCTCATATATAAAATAAAGAATTTCCCCATGGTTAATCAGATGCAAACAATTAATCTCAGATTGTAACAGCAATTTAACATTTCGCATTTTCAGTTAGTAAGAATTGCATTAAAAAAAACAGATTACTGGCCAATTTCACATGTCCGGTCGGTAATATTCAACGTTATCAAATTTAGATTAGAATTTTAAACTTTACATTAAATCGAAGGTTGTATTACAAAGTTTTCACTGTACGCCACTTAAAGTTAAATATTTGGACACCTGGGCTACCATACTGAGAATTGTTGGAACTTGTTTCTATGATGATATGATCGTTACAAGAAGATTTTAAAAAATACAACACATTATTTGCATGTGTCTGCTTCTGCATTATAACTTCCGTGACGCACATCTATATGTTCATACATAGTTAAACAATTTAAAGTGATTTTGCGTCTTAAGATGGTTGAACGCATATTGATCGTTAAAAAACAACATGATCATCACACTAGCATGACTTTGGTAAAATACGTTTTGTTTCAGGACTCTCCCGCATCAGACAAAAGCAGATAAGCCAATCATATTTAGCTGACATTTGACCTTTGCCAAGCTGAAGACTCCTACCTCTGCGGCAGTCAGTCAACCGTAGTTAAAACGGCAAACAACACCTAAAGGTAAATCTTTTACAAGTCTGTTTTGTCAATGCTTCTGGAAGCCGGCTTGACGTTATTCTGTGATAAGCCCGAGGCCGTGTTTTCTCCCATAGGTCCAGTGGATTAAAACTTGTAGACCATCGATATGATTTGTTAATAACAATGGTTGAATGTATGACCTTGCTTCTCTACAGATTAAGAGCACCAGCAGTAATGATTATTTCCTAGTCAATGTAACATGGTGGCTGGCATTGGGCGAGGAATGAAGCAGCCTCTTGACTTCGACCATTGCACACAATGGATTCGGTTCCATTACCTATTGTATGATCCCTGAAACAGTTACCAGATAAGAGGAAGGCGAGGGGACCGATCCGTCCCGGCAGCAACGCGAAGCAAGAAGCTCCGAACTCTTGTACTTGTTGGGTTTGACATACAATAATTCCAGCTTTAACACCAGTAGTGTGAAATGTACTGCACGGGAAACTGTCCTTGGACCTCCCAGGCACAAAGCATAGTTTAACATCAATGTTAAATGCAAACGCCGGTCCTAGTATTTTAATGGTTTAACTGATGGAAGAAGAGCTCAGCGCATTGGGATAGCCATGCAGAACGTGTGGCATCTTATTGATAAGAACGTTTGCTATTGTGTGACTACTGATTACAACCTCACAGTAGCAAAGTCATTTATGTACCATCAGATTAGGAATGCTACCTTCTCCAACACTTAATTTGCCGTATTAATCGCAAATATGTAAACATTGCTTATTAACTTGTTCTAGCCCCGAGATGTAAACATAGAATAGTGATGGTTATTTTCTGACAAGGCTAGCGGACTGGCGGGATTGTCAAAAGTAGTGAATGAATCCGGCGACTTTCCATTTCAGTCAGATAGCAATCTTCGCCTCCCTTACATAGATTAGTGATGACAAATATGGAGAACCAATGGATCAAGGTTTCGAAAAACGAGATACTCCAACACTATTATTCTCAGCAGCCGTCGACTTCAATTACTCGAGGGATTATAAATAAAATTGCCTGTGGTGGAATTCATGGGGAAGTGTATTCCAATTGGCCACATCTTTTAAAATAAATTCCCTATTTTAAGAACATTTTCAATGATAAAAGCCACAAAATAATAAGTCGAGATGCTCCAGTTTTGTGAAGGAGGGTGTGCTTGCTCGGCAATAGTTTGACTGGCCAAAATTACTGTTTTACAGAATATTAAGAGATACGATGACGGTTTGTCTTTTGCACAGCGATCGTAACGTAACGGATTTTATTGTTGCCTGTGATGGTTTATGTTTACATCAGCGAAACTCCCGCACTTATAACACTTCCGTATATTATGCAAAATAGAATTCCCCAATAGGTGAAGTTGAACTGACGGGAAATATAAATTCTATACTAATATGCAGATTTCGCTTTCATGTGCAACAAATTAACAACAATGTTTCTATCTGGAAGTACCAGGGCTGGACGAAGAGACAGCAAACACATCAACTATGTATGTGTTGCATTTGGTTTGCTGCATCTTTTTGCTGCGATGCAGGATTTTCCCCAGCATAAGGTCAGCTCCCCGGACAATTTGGGCGACTCCATCCCACAGAGGCGCAGTGAGCAACTCACCTCACCTTAGACGGCAAAGTTGGCATGATGGCGGCGAGCGTGTGCAGCGTGCTGGAGCAATGGCCATTTGGAGCTTGGGTGTCGATTGTATGTTCCTGCTTTATAATGCTCTAAGTATGGAGGTTATCAGTCAGAATTCATCAGAAATACCAACTTCCTTAAAAGAAGGACAAGTAAGAACGTACAACGACAAAACAAAAGGAATAAAACCGAAAGAACTGCGGATGCTGCAAATCAGGTCTGGCAGCATCTGTGAAGGAGAAAACAGAGTTAACCTTTCGCGTCCGGTGACCGTTCCTCAGAACTGATGGTGGCTGGGAAAGCGTCAGTTTATATGCAGAAAATATAGGGAGGTGGTTGGGGTAGGGAATGAACGATAGGCTAGAGCCCAAAGAGAGAGAAAGACAGTGAGAGAAAGGAGTTGCTAAGCATCAGGCTGGGAGGGTAATAGTTGTTAATGGGACTGTTACTGACTAACAACAGGGGGTGTGTAATGTCAGGCTATGTGGTAACAAGGCCTGGTATGTGGGGTGGAGGGCTGCGACATGGCAGAGTTTAATGTTGTCACCTCTACTTTGGGGAAACCAAGCATAAACTTGGTGATCGCTTCACAGAACAACTATGTTCTGCTTGCAAAAAAGACCCTGAACTACCTGTTGCCTGCCACTTCAATGCATCACCCTGCTCCCTGACCAGCTTCTCTGTCTCTGGCTTGCTGCAGTGCTCCAGAGAAGCCCAACCCAAGCTGGAGGAACAACACTTCGTTTTCCAATTTTTGGGACCCTACAGCCCTTCAGATTCAATATTGAGTTCAATAATTTTAGGGCCTAAACTGTCCCATGTCCCAGTGCCCTACCCCACACACCAGGCCTTGTGGCCACATAGCCTGCCATTACATACTGGTGTTAGTCACCAACAGTCCCTATCAGCAACAATTCACCCTTCCAGCCTGATCATCAGCAACTCCTTTGTCCGTCTAACTGTCTTTCTCTCTTTGGGCTCCATCCTGTCATGTACTCCCTACCCAACCTACTTCCCTGTTTTCTGCATATAAACTGAATCTTTCCCAGCACCATCATTTCTGAGAAAGTGTAACTGGACCTGAAACGTTAGGTCTGTTTTCTCCTTCACAGATGCTGCCAGGCCAGCTGAGCTTTCCCAGTAACTTTGTTTTTATTCCTGATTTACAGCATCCACAGTTCTTTTGGTTTGTATTAAATTGCCCTGCAGTTTCCAGTGAAGTGCAGGTTGGGTGAATTAGCTGTGGTAGGTGTAGGGTTGCAGGGGTAGGGTGGCTGGTCTATGTTAGGATGCTATTTGAAAGGTTGGTGCAGACTTGCACACTGTAGGGATTCTTTGATTTCCCAGCACAGATGCATTGTGGAAAACAATCCTTACACAGAGTAAGCCTGTGAGGCAGGCTCATAATTTGGCTAGCAAACTAGAGTAGGATTCAACTTGTCCATTCTAAGTTGCTGTCCACCAGACGGGTAATTGTCCTCCTGAGTGCCACAACTGACACCACAGCAAAAATTGTCCTTCTTGGTACAGTTCAAACATGTTCAAGATTCTGATTGTTGTGGCAGCCATAGTTTTTTTTTGCTCAGAGGAGGCAACAACAAAATCAGAGCACTGACAAAAGAATCACTATAAGAGGAATCGAAAATGAATCACTGAGTCATGGCAGGATAAAAAAAAATGAACAAGCGAAAGGTGTATCAAACTTTGAATGGGATGAACTTCTATATATATAATAAACAAGAACACTCCTCATTGGCCAACACCCATGTACAAAATAGAAGTGCATATAAGTTAATTGGGACATCTTTGCAAAGACCTTACATTTTGGCTAGTTTTAAGTATAGTAAAGAGATAATGCTTGCTGATTAAATTAATATGTCAAGGTTACTTCTGAGGGTGCCCCAGTGGACTATTATAACATTAGTAGAAAATTGGAATAAATTTCATTCATATATTTATGTTTTTACCATTCTTCCCTTTAAGTTACAGGGACTTCCTGGTGAAAGTATGGATACTGTTCTCATTTTTGAAGCTGATGTCTTAAAGAATCCATCATATTTAGCTCAACAATGCAGACTATGTTCCATCACTCTTCCTGGCCTGATGTAATGCAACACAAGATAACACATGCAGCTATCAGTTGTGTTGATTTATATTTCTGAATGGGTTTACCTTAGCCTTGCTCAAAAAAGAAAGAAAACAACTATAATCAACACAATATAATAAAATGTGAGGCTGGATGAACACAGCAGGCCAAGCAGCATCTCAGGAGCACAAAAGCTGACGTTTCGGGCCTAGACCCTTCATCAGAGAGGGGGATGGGGGGAGGGAACTGGAATAAATAGGGAGAGAGGGGGAGGCGGACCGAAGATGGAGAGTAAAGAAGATAGGTGGAGAGGGTGTAGGTGGGGAGGTAGGGAGGGGATAGGTCAGTCCAGGGAAGATGGACAGGTCAAGGAGGTGGGATGAGGTTAGTAGGTAGCTGGGGGTGCGGCTTGGGGTGGGAGGAAGGGATGGGTGAGAGGAAGAACCGGTTAGGGAGGCAGAGACAGGTTGGACTGGTTTTGGGATGCAGTGGGTGGGGGGGAAGAGCTGGGCTGGTTGTGTGGTGCAGTGGGGGGAGGGGATGAACTGGGCTGGTTTAGGGATGCAGTGGGGGAAGGGGAGATTTTGAAACTGGTGAAGTCCACATTGATTTTGTGCTCCTGAGATGCTGCTTGGCCTGCTGTGTTCATCCAGCCTCACATTTTATTATCTTGGAATCTCCAGCATCTGCAGTTCCCATTATCTCTATAATCAACACAGTTCTGTGGTCCTATCTGGAATAAGAGGCTGAGAACTCTGTGCTGAATAGCAGCATATTGTTTCCTTTCAATGTAAGCAGCTGTGCAATTTTCTTAGGCATGTATAAATATCTAAGAAATCAAGAATACCTAGTCCACCAAGGATTTGTTGATTGCATTAAACTCAAAATATATCGGTGGCAGTATGGATATGCTATGTGCTGTGCTTGGAGCATTCTGCTTCTATCATTTTAAACTTTTCTCATTGTAATTACCTGAGCAGCAGTTAACAACTGAAACCTTCTGATCAGTCAACTGTTATTGCTTGTGGGAACTGGGGAATCCTTGGTTGAGGAAGAAGGTGGACATTTCGGAGGTTCAGTTGTTGAAGTTGGCCTCATCTGAACATATGCTACAGAGATGGAGAAACAAAAAGAATAATTGTCATGTCAAATCAAAATGTTGCGCACCTCTATGCACTCTAATATCTTCAGTGGAGAGAGAGCAGGAAGGTCTTGGGAAGTCTGAATTGCACGTTCGACAGTCATAGAGTTTCTATGACACACAAAGAGACCTTTTGGCCCATTGTAACGTAAATATCCATTATTCTAACCCCATTTTCCAGCACTTGGCTCATAGCCTTGTATTCTATGGCATTTCAGGTGTACATCTAAATAGTTATTAAATGTACGAAGGTTTCCATCTTCACTACCCTATTAGACAGTGGGTTCCAGAAACCCTCTAAATCTTCTGCTCCTTACCTTAAAACCCTACCCCTGGATATTGACCCCTGTACTAAGGAGAACAAGTTTCTCCCTATCTACCCTGTCCATGTCCCTCAGTTAATTTTTGTCCACAGTTAGATACCTACTCAGCCTTCTCTGCTGTAAGAAAAACAAAAACTGAAAGAACTGCAGATGCTGCAAATCAGGATCAAAAACTAAGTTGCTTGAAATGTTCAGCAAATCTGGCAGCATCTGTGAAGAAGAAAATAGAGTTAATGCTTCAGGTACGGTGACCCTTCCTCTGAATTTCTACTGCACCCTCTGTGGTGAAATCAAATCCTTCCTGGAGTATGGTGATTAGAACTGCACATTGTAGTTCATCTAATGACCAATTTACATACAGCTCAATCACAACCTCCTTGTTCTTGTATTGAATGTCTTGACTAATAAAGTATCCCATATACCTTTTTAACCACCTTACCTGCCTGTTCTGCTGCCTTCAAGGATCCATGGACAGGCACAGCAAGATCACTCTGATCCTCTGTATTTCCTAGGGTCTGATCATTCAAAGTATATTCCCTAGCCTTGTTAGTTGTCGAAAAATACATGACCTCACAGTTTTCAGGATTATATTCAATTTGACACTGTTCGGCCCATTTGACCTGCCCATCTAGTAGTCTAAGTCTTTTATCCTCATTCTTTAGCACACCAAAAATTTTTTTATCATCTGTGAACTTATTGATCATACCTCCAACGTATTTACAAATGTGCTATCAGCTAATTCTTAGCCTTGTGGATGCATTGATCTGGCTCCACTGTGTAATCACCACTGAACGTTCCAATTCTGACATTATGATGGAGAGAAAGTTATTTTTGAAACAGCTGAAAAACCTGGGTCAAAGACAGTACCTAGAACCTTTTGCAACAATGCCCTAGGACTGAGTTTATTGGTCTCCAATAAACAGTATAATTTTTTTTGTATTAAGTCTCAAAGGGTCACCTAATTGTTACTAGGAGGCCAATTGGCCCATTATGTTTGCTATTGCTCTTTAAACAAGCATCATTACCTAGTCCAAATCTCCTGGTTTCCTCCATACACCTGCAAACTGTTTCTTTCTAAATAATTATCTAATGGCCTCTAGAATATCTCAGTTGAACTTGCCTCCACCAATTTCAGGGCAATGCACTCGTACTCTAACTAATCATGGTGTTAAAAAGATGTTTTTTTCATCACCTTTACTTTTTTTGTACACTCCTTTAAATCTAAACTGTCTTATTCCTGTTCCATTTATGAGTCAGTACAACTTCTTCCTTTCTATTCTATCCAGCTTGGTCATGATTTTGAAAACTTTGATCTGTTCTCCTCTTAACGTTCTTCTCTCCACAGAGAACAGTCCCAATTTTTTCTATCTGTCCAAACTGACGTTTCTTAATCCTGGGAGCATTCTGAAAATCACCCCTATCTCCAATGCATTCATAGCTTTCCTATAATGTGGCATCCACAACTGTACACTATACTCCAGCTGAGGTCAAACAAGTATCTTACATATGTTTAACATCACATAATTGCTCTTGCACTCTATGGCTCTATTAATAAAGCCAAGCATACCATATGCCTTGTTAAGTGCTCTTTTCACCTGTCCTTTGACCATCAATGATCTATCCACCTATAAACCCAGGTCCCTCTGTTTTTGCACCCCCTTCAGAAACGTATCCCTAATTTTATATTGTCTTTCAATAATCGTCCGACCAAAGTTCATCAGATCACAACATTTCCCCATTGAACCTCATCTGCCACCTATTCTACAATTCCACCTGTGTTTCTGTGGAGTGTGATTTCAACCATTTGACAGTTTTACCCTTGATTCCATTTTGCTAGGGGTCTCCATGGCACACTCTTTTGGATGCTTCCTTGATTTAAGGACAGTCACTGTCACCTCATCTTTGGAATTTAGTTCTTTTGTCTACATTTAATTCAAGGCTGTAATGAATTTGTGTGTTGAGTGGCCCTGGTGGAACCCAAACTGTATATGTCTGAGCAGGTAATGGCCGTGTAATGACCACATCACAACACTGTACTTCAATTTGCTGATTGAAAGTAGATTACGGGACAGCCTTGTTGTTTTTGACCTGTTTTTCATGGTTAGGGCTTTTATTTAGTTTCAAAAATATACTTTATTCATAAAAAATCTCTTTGTATATATGCAGTATCACAAATGCAGTTCAGTTCCATACAGTTGCATTTCAAATAAACAAACAAGACATTGGACTTTGACTATTCAAAAAACCAAAGATATGTATATATACAGTACTAATATTTGTATATATTTAACACACTGGCAGGGTCTGACAACTGAACAGACCTCCATTTGGCTTCAGCAGGAAGACCTCAGACTGTTATCTTTCTCCACTGCCTGTTGGTGGCAGGTGCCCCAAGCTTTACTGTGTCTCTCAACATGTAGCCCTTGGAATGTGCTAATCTGCAATATATGGTCAGAGCCAACTACTTGTCCTGGAAGACCAGTAAGCTTTGGGTAGACTAAAGATCATCTTTCACTCAAGTCACAGCTGATGTTTGTTTCGGTGTGCATCTTGGGGAACAGATCGTAGAGCACAGAGTCCCACGTCACAGAGCTGCTCGGGACAAAGCTCTACACAAACCACTGCATATTTTTCCAGACCACCTTTGCAAAGGCACATTCCAGCAGATGTGTGACAGTCTCCACTCCTCCTGCAGTTACTTCGAAGGCAGCGTGCAGTGGTGCAGACTAACTGGGTATACATAAAGGATCTCAGAGATAGTGCTTATTCTAAACACCAGCCAAGCAATGTCTTGGTGCTTGTTGGAAAAATTCTGGTGATGATGCTTTCTGCCAAATGACTTTGACGGTCTGCTCAGGGAATGATGTGACAGGATCCACCCTCTCCTTTTCCCTCAGGGTCTCAAGGACACTACGTGGTGACTACTTCCTGATGGCCAAAGGTGTTTCTCTTTGCAAATTTCACGACAAAAGGACAGGTGATATCGAATGGCCCAACTACTTGCAGCATTCCGCAGAAGCGAGGCCAGTCCCAACCTTCATAACATCAGGGACAGTAGAACCTCAGCATGTAGTGACATTGATGTTTGCATACCGAGGGTCTATGCACACCTTGATGTATCCGCACACAAATATTGTCATCAAGATGAGGGTGATATTGGGTATGTCATTTCCTCCCTCCCCTCCCACCCCCTACCCAGAGTTTAGCACATGGAATACCTGCAGACCCATTCTATTTTGGGCTTCCAGATAAAATAGGAGATGGCTCGGGTGACTGAATCAGAAGAGTTTTTGGGAGATGGGCTAGGCTTGTGCCACATACAACGACAGTGTGAGTGTCTCACACCTGATGACCAGGTTTTTACCTGCAATATAAAGGGAGTAGTGCTCCAAGAGACAAGTTACATAGATCATAGATCATACAATCCCTACAGTGTGGAAACAGGCCATTCAGCACAACAAGTCCACACTGCCCCTTCAAACAGCATCCCACTCAGACCCATTCCCCCAATGTCCCATGTCTAACCCACCTAACCTAAACAATCCTGGGCACTACGGACAATTTAGCATGGCCAATCCACCTAGCCTGCACATCTTTGGACTGCAGGCGGAAACCGGAACACCTGGAGGAAGCCCGTACAGACTCAGGGAGAACGTGCAAACTCCACACAGTCACCCGAGGCTGGAATTTCTGCTTCACTTTTGTGATGCGTTCCTCCCAAGATTTTGCACACGCCTCAACCTCTCTGAATCATAATCCCAGCACCTTCAGATAATCTGTCCTGACAGTGAAGGGAATGAAAGATCAGTCAGCCCAGTTCCCAAAGAACATGGCCTCAGTCTTGCCTTGATTTACCCTGGTTTCCAAGGCCAACTTGAACTGGTCGTGGATGCTCTTGAGTTTGTGCACTGATAGCGGATTTGAGCAAAAAGTGGTGACGTCATCCATGCATAGAGAGGCTTTGACCTGCAGGCCTCCATTGCCTGGAATAAGCCACCCCTCTCAGGTTCACATGCTTCCTGAAGGACTCGGCAAAGGGCTGTATACAATACACAATCAAGGCAGGAGAGAGTGGGCAGTCCTGTTTGTCTCTGAATCTGATCAGGAAGCTTTCTGATTCCCACTGGTTGAGAACCATTGGATACCCACCATACCGCAGATTCAGGCATCTAGCAGCAGTGACACTCTGACAGCCCCATTGTCAGACTCAGAACTGGAGGCTTTGTTCTCACCCTGATGTCACTAGAGCAGGGCAGTCCCTTCAGAGAGGAGCAAGAAGGCTACTTCAGTGTATACAGTGTACAACAATTCACTTACACCACAGGGATGCAGGGAGTACTCCAGTGACAAGATGGAGGGCGAATCAATATTGGGTAATTCTGTTAAAATAGGTATTAAAATTGCCAGTGTTAAATCTACCATGTGGTATGTTTCCATGTTGGCTTACCAGACCAACATCAAAGCAGACCTCCTGTTTCTGCAGAAGTCTTGGATACTGCACCTCAGCAGCTACAGGAGGTGGTTGCATTTATGGGCCCAGAGCCTTTGATTTGGTCAGAGGGACCCGAGCCTGGATGTTCTGTTGTGAGGAGGCAACTTCACCATGTGATAAAGAGTGAGTGGCTGTCCATGCATTGGGCCAACGAAGCCAGGAGTCCTTTTTGACACTGCTCCAGCCTCCCTGCCATGTTAGGAAAATGAATTAAAGAAAAAAAAAATTGGAGATTGAGAATAAAAAATGCGGCTGACCTTGAGCAGTCCCATTCTGCCCAAAAAGTGCCTGATCCTCACTCGCTGGGTTCTTGGACTGGTGTGGAACCATGTCTGCTCATCCTGGCATTGCTAAAACTGCTGATGGAGGGCTCTTCCTTTACCTGCCACTCTCCAGGCTTTAAAGAAAAGAAAGATCGGATCAAGTCAGATCTGTTGGAGTTTGGTAGAGTTACTAGTGACTAGAGTCACCAGAGGTAGATTTAAAAAAAAATCAATCATAACAGAGTTTTAAAGCAGGAGTGCTGTTGACACCATGAACAGCACAGTACCAATCATGGATCAGGGTTGGCGTTATAACTGTACAAAAAAGGTGAGATTTTGTGACGGACCTCTCATTGAGTGTATAAGACTAGGACCGTCAAAGGTCTTTAGGTATTTATAGATACCTTTGGCATTGTCTGCACCATTGCTTCATTGTGTAAGATTGGGTCTTATGCATATCTTCCACTATTCATTGATTTATTTAGATTGAATTGCATTCTATCTCCCATATTGAAAGTGTAATTTCAAAAGAAATATCCATTACACATTGCGTGCAGTTTTGGTCTCCTTTTCTGAGGAAGGATGCTCTTGCTCTCAAGGGAGAGCAGTGAAGGGTTTATCAGGCTGATTCCAGGGATGGTGGGACTGATGCATGAGGACACATTGACCAGGTTAGGATTGTTTTCACTGGATGTCAGATGAATGAGGGGGAATCTCATAGTGACTTAAAAAATTCTAACAGGACTAGACAGGGGAGATGCAAGCAGGATGTATCCAATGGTAGGTGTGTCCAGAACCAGGGGTCACAATCTGAGGATTTGCTTTAGACCATTTACAAGAGAGATGAGAAGACATTTCTTCACACAAAGAATGGTGAACATGGCATTCATTACCACAGGAAATAGTTGATGCCAAAACATTGAATGGATTCAAGAGGTGGCTAGATATAGCACTTGAGGCAAATGGGACCAAAAGTTTTGGGGACAAAGCAGGATTAGACTCGTGAGTTGGATGATTAGCCATAATCGTGATGAATGGCAAAGCAGGCTCAAAGGGCTGAATGGCCTCTTCCTACTCCTATCTTCTATGTTTCTATGTAAAGGTAAAAGAAGATGTTTTCGGTTCTGGGATAACATCACCAACAAAAACAAAGGGGAAATGACAATAAATGCTTAAAAATGCAAAAAAGAAAGCAACAGGCTTGGTTTGTATCCACTGGAGTTTAGAAGTGACTTGACTGAAACATGCAAGATCCTGAGGGGACTTGATACAGTGGAGGGGAAATAATGTTTTATCTTGTAGGTGAATCTAAAGTAAGCAATTAGTGTTTAAGGAGCTGCCCACTTAAGACAAAGATGAGGAGATTTTTTTTCACTCTGAGGATTGAGAGCTTTGGATCTGTCTTCTTGGTGCCTTTTTATTGTCTTTTTTTGCTTTTCTACTGTCAACTGAAATGATAAGGAACTATTTAAAACCATCGATTTACAAGGATAGCTGCATGCTTTGCAAATAAGGTATTTGATTCTAATTGTGAACCCTGTTTGTGAAGCTGCACATTCCAGTAATGTGCAGATGAACGGAGTTGAAGGGCTGTTTACAAGTGAAACTGACTAGTATAGACTAGTGGCCAAATACCAATGATAAAAGTCCTCTGCTTGCCAACAGACATGATTTGTTGTCCGGTAGCTGAATAGCTTGGGCTGATGGTAAGACTGAGAGAAGCTAGTCAGACCAGAACAAAACTAGGAGTGCAGCAACCAAAAGGTTTCTTGCAGTTCTCTGCAGTAAGCCACAGTAAACCTGAAGAAAACCATTTTTCCTTCAGGAGATGCTGTAAGTTTGATCATTGAGTTGGATAAGTCAGGAACCTTTCATAAGTTAATCAGTCATCTTGTGCTTCTTTCAAACTTTCAGATCAGCAAGAACCAACCCAAGAAATAGTGTGAACAAATACTGTAGAATTGTTTATCACAAGCATAGATTCAGCTAAAGGGGGTGGCTCAGTGGTTAGCACTGCTGCATCACAGTATCAGGGACCAAGATTCAAATCCAGCCTGTGTGAAGTTTGCATGTTCTCCCCTTGTCTGTATGGGTTTTCTCCAGGTACTCTGGTTTCCTCTCATATCCCAAAGATTTGCAGGTTAGACGGATTGGCTATGCCAAATCATTGACAATATGCAGGGATGTGTAGGTTCGGTGGGTTGGCCACAAGAAATGCAAGGTTACAGGGATTGGGTGGGCATTCTTTGAGGGTCAGTGTGGATTTGATGGGCTGAATGGCCAGTTTCCAAACTGGAGGTTCGGTGGGTTGACCATGAGAAATGCAAAATTATAGGGATTGGGTGGGCGTTTGTTGAGGGTCACTGTGGATTTGATGGGCTGAATGGCCTGTTTCCAAACTGGAGGGATTCTATGATATCAAACAGTTATGTCTTTGATTTTTATAGTGAGCAAATTTATTTGATTAAATAATGAAAATCAAAACTTTAAACTCACTCCTCTCAGATCTGTCACATTCAGCTTATCATATGGAAAAAATGCATAAATGTACTTCTCTGCTAGTTACTTTTCCATTGTTCATTGTATGGTCCAATTTTACACTTGTGGTAACTTCCAAGTTTTGCCTATACAGCTGCTCCCATGCCATTTCTGGATCTTAAATTCACACAAGCAACCCATTAACCCATACCTCAACTTGCTCCAATAAACTGTAGGAAGTAGCCACAGAAAATCTTTCCCTAAAATATTATTCATTAATAAAGCAGAACATTTGGGTGAACTAGTTCTATGAAGAGCTACTTGTAAAACTCACAACCTGACCACAGACTGCCCGTTCTTTCCCATGGCTTACCTACGTCTGGTAATTCCACTTTCCACGTAAATCCAGAATAACAGCTTGCACTGAAAGAAGACATTGTGTAGTGTAGATAAATATCATTAAGTTAAAAAAAAGTGTTGGGGTTAAATTCATGTTATTTTACTTGGAGAATGCGCTTTACACAATATATAGTTTTAACTTTTATTCATCCTCTTGATAGATCTAGGCATTTTTTTTGTTTCTTTGTTTCTTTTTCTTGCTTCGTCACTATTTCCTTTGGCCTTGGAGGGTTATCCCTTCAGTTCCAATACCTTCTCACAGATCTTTCTTTCATTCTTGTCTCGTCTACTTTTACTTCATATCTTACACAGCTCTAACTTTTCCTTGTTGTAATGAAATGTCATTAGCTTGAATTGTTGACTCTGTTTCAGTCTCCATCAGTGCTGACTGGCCTACTGTGTATGTTTAGTATTTTCTGTTTTTATTTTATGATGGCCATGTTTTTGCAGAAATCAGCAAAATCATGCAGGAATTCTAAAATTTGATTTCGTAGTCTCTAGCTGCTTGTGTGTCGTTCAATTTGAGGATAACATTATGGACACATTTTTTCACTCTTTCTCACTTTTCAGTTCAATGTATAGGGAGGATATTTCTCTGGAAGAAGTCAGCTTGCTGTTGTATAGGATTAGTTGAGCGTATCCAGAAATATTGAGGTATAACACCTATTTAACTTCTGACTTCAACTGTATTTCTGTGGAATTATAGTTAGAGAAAGCTAAACATCCTCCTTCAGGCAACACAAAGTCAGTGAACTCTCCCATTTACTTTCTTGTAAACCTTCCAGTGACTGACTCAAATATCTTAGCAGAAGTCTGAAGCAAAATGATTTCTCAATGCAGGATGGAATTTTTCTCCCAAGAAGCAGAGAAGCTAAAAAAAAATAGGGCATTTATGTTCTCAAAAAATGAAGAATTGTAAATAATAATAAGCTTAACATGTAATGAAAGCAGATAATCTTACACACAAAATAAAACTTTGAATACTGGTGGACAGCTGCTTTTGAACTCATAATGTACTGCAGAAATTATGTGAATGTTGATTTGCACTTGCGATTGCCCAAGCGGTGAGAATTTTATCCTCAATTTTACAACATGGGTAATCAGTAAGAGGCCATGAGAAGTGAAGAATAATAATTTACTAGTCACTGCAATTTTTACTTGCCCTCTAATGTGTAAAGCATGTCAGTTGAGGAAGTTATTTGGAAACTGGAGGAAGTAGGGAAAGTTCTTCTGGAAGGTAAGTCTGAAATTATTAATACTTAATAATATTCCTGGATGAAGCTGCTAAGAATGAAATATTGCTGCTTTTCCCTGTGAGTCAAATGTCAATGATTATGATTACAGATCAGTGGAACTTATCAAATTATTTTTGCAATAACACCAGACCATTGTATAATTCCCTTAAAAAGGCTCAAAGATATTTCTGTTAATTTAAGGTATGATGTACAGCTGAGGCTTTGCATAAAAAAATTACTATTGTCAACATATTGACAAATACAAGACATTTTTGAACCAATTAAATGTGAGATTTGAATATTACATCAATTGTATTTTATTTTGTTTGCAGTGGCTTTGTGTTTCTTCCCTTTTCTCATTCATTATATACATTTACACTGAAGCCAGAGATGAGAATACAGACAAATAACATGGTGAGAAAGATGGGAACTCAATGCCCCTTAGGTATTAGGGATCAGAATCAATGCACTTCTTAAATCTTTTCACTTTTGGAAAGGTGCATTTGTCTCTCTTTCCTTTTGTAAGGGTCGACTTGTCTCCTGCCCAAAGCAGTCCTTAAAAACTTGAGTGCTCAAAGCATTAATGTTACCACTTCCTGCAACACCTGGTGACAAGCTCCGAGCTAAGCGAACCCTAGAAGCCAAACTTAGAACTCATCAATAACATCTGACTTTGAACTTGCACTTAAATGGGCACCTTTGTGTACTTCTGGGCTGCTGCAATTGGAACAGCATTAAGCAAAACAAGCAATGACTTATACAATATATATTATTTGAGTCTACTCCCTTAAAGGGTGATAAGGCTGTGGACTTCTTTATAACTGCTGCCAGTGTCTCTTCAGAATTGGCTGACAGGGCATGTACCTATAGCATGTTGAAATAAGCAATGTCAATATTTCCTTCCCTTGGGACTGAGGAAGCATATCATAATTGAGGTTGGCAGATTTGACTGTCAGGTAGCCTAAGGATGATAACCAACAATCTCTGAATCTTAAAATGCATGTTTTCTGTTGTGCTACTGGGCTTTTCCTTAGTGTTCAGTACATGTGCTTTTGTGTGTTTATTGTGTAATGAATGCCAGGCTAAGAACACCATGATTCATTCAGTTGGGCATTTTGCTTTATAAAGATATGGTGAGAAGATAATAGGCTAATAAACCTTCAGACTTAGAAGTTAAATGTGCTGGAAAAATAATGATAAGGAAAGCAAAGTTAGAGAGGAATATTTCCAGTATGTTCTCTGTAATTAATGCAATATTTACCTTATATGTTATCAAAAGCATAAAATCATGGAGTAATATGACTGTGGAAATTGCTTTAGGCCCATTTTCACTCATGAAAGGGATATCCTTTCCTATCATGGAAGCTAATGGCAAGTTCAGACTGGGCATTTATGAGCACTTTAACATTGATTGTACAAGGACAAAGACCTGGCACACCTCCAAGGTAGGCCATTCATTTCGAAAATATGATTTTTGGACACTCTGCCTCACAAACAGTGGTCCAAAAGAAATTTCAGGAAGGTTGTGGGAAGGGTTGGCATTAACTGATCATGAGGAACCAGGAGAGCAGAAGGCAAACGGAATTCTTTAAAACTGGAAGTACATTCTTTTCTCTGTGAAGACACATTCCAAAACATTTTTCTTTTAAGCTGAACTAATAGAGCCAGTTTCTGCTCTATTCATTCATTTCCAGTTTAGCAGAGGTGGCATTTAACAGATTTTAGATTCCTAATTTACTGTGCAAGATGCCAAATGCTTGCTACAGGTGTGATTACCAGGAGTGTCTGAAGTTTCTTGTATCGGGACAAATGGCTTCCCAGTTTCCTTTATGGACAGGACATTCATCCCTGTTCGTGCTGAATTTGGGTACAAGATGGTCAAATTCTGCCCCATAAATTATAGTATATTCAGAATCTATCGGTTCAGTTTCACACAAAGCTGAAACCATAGAGTGTAAGTCAAATGTCTACGCCCAAATTGACCCTGAAATTATGTATAATTTCTTCACAAATTTACTTCACTCCTCCTGCTTCCTCTATTAGAGCAGGCCTTCACTTTGTGACAGCATCGTTGGGGTGAAGTGAAATTGCTTGTAATTAGTCTTACAGTTATAGTGTATGTCCACCTTATAGATATTAAAGGATTTATGTATATTTGAAACTTTCACATTTACACAGGGTGACGAGTCCTGGAGCAGCGCTAAGGTAAAAACCACTGGAGCAGTGAGCGGAAACAAGTCCCAAAGCAGAACGAGAGGCAGCGCGAGGGGAAGCATGTCCCGGAGTAGCGAGGGGAAACGAGCCCCAGAGCAGTGAAGGGCAGCTTGGCCTGGAGCAGCACAATAAGTGTCTCCTGATGCAACGAGAGGAAACAAGTTCCAGTGCAGCGCGAGGAGAAAGAGCCCTGGAGATATACAGCTGAGTGCCGGTGCAGAGCGGACTGAGGCTTGGAGCGGAGCTGGACTCATGTTGGACTGGGACAACAAGGTGTAGAGCTGGATGAACACAGCAGGCCAAGCAGCATCATAGAAGCTTGGCCTGCTGTGTTCATCCAGCTCTACACCTTGTTATCTTGGCTTCTCCACCGTCTGCAGTTCCTATTAGCTCATGTTGAACTGGGGCCTGGTGCGGACAATCAGACCACATGCAGGCAATGCTGCTGCACGGTAATGTCGATCAGAAATTCTTTATCGGACTGTAATGTCAATCCTTTAACTATGTTGTAACTACCTTACGACAAACTTATTTTTTAGACACTGCAGGTAATACCTTTTATTCCTCTTTTGTATCGAAGATTTGTACCCAGGTACTTATACCTGAGATGCACCATTAGAGGCAGCCATTGTGAAAACTTTTCACTCTACTCTTGTACTTCTGTACTGGAGTAGACACAACATAAAGGATATTCTATTCTGAAACATTATGATTTTGCACAGTCTTAACTGAAGATCACATGTTGTAGGCATATGAAAGTAAGTACATTGTTATCTCTCCAGTCTGGACATCGATTGTTCAGAAACGTAAGTTCAAAAATGTTTTACCTCAACCCAAGGATTCCCTCAAAATCATCAGCATTATTTTAATATGTACGTGTCAACAGGAAGATGGAAGATACAGTATTTGGATAGGGGAAGAAACTTTTATTACTGCTTCATAGCGTTTTGTCTCAGTTTTATATTTTAAGTAAATAATTAAATCCATGGTTCACGCAATTGTGATTAGACATTCTGATATCATTCAATAATCCAGAAACTTCTAAATCCCAAAGCATTCCACACAGGAGAGGTTACAGTTTACTAAATCTAGATGGGCAAGATTGGGTGAGGTGCCACTAACACAATAAGAACATTTTGTCTTAACTGAACTTCATTAAGTTAGATACTAGGGCATTATCCTGGCCTACAAAATAAACTTTCACATCTATTGTATTGAGGATCATTTTATTCAGACAAAGCATGACAAATTGGTGGAAGGTTCATCCTGGAATTAAAGAGTTATTGATTTGGTTAACACGCTATTGATAGATTCCAGTGCAGGAAGGTGTCAAAGACATTGAATATCCACTTCTTCAGAAGAAAAAGTAAGGCAGTCAGGTTTAGAACAGGCAACTGTGAAACAAGGCCTTTGACTTCATATTAAAATCAAAAATGCAAGTGGCAGCTTTTCAAATTAAAAGTATGGCAGAAGAGTCTAAAGTAAAAGGGTTTCTCAGAAAGAAAAGTGAGATTGCTTCAAGTAACTCTCATTTGTCATGATTATTACCCTGTGGTCCCAAAGTTCACAGGGAATTTAAGAAGCCAATATCAGCAGAAGAACCTGACAAGGTCAGAAACTTCAAGGTGTTGCTGCACTTGACTGCAGAATCACTTGAACATGTTATAGGGTTTCTCTTGCCTGGCAGAGGTTCAGTTGAATAACCAGGTCCAATCTGTGATTCCATTGCTAAATTCCAAATCTCATTTTTTACAGCGATTCAAATAGTCACCTAAACAGGGGTTAGATCATTTCTGTATTTAGTTTTTACTCATTAGTTTTAACCAGTGACTCAAAGATGATTATTCTGCTTTCTGTACGGCTACTTGCTCTATAAAATGTGTTTCAGAATTTATGTTATGTTACAGACATTCAATGATATTTGATGTTCCAAAACCACACTATTTTGAGTGCATGATTCATGTTGCTGGCTTATATAGGCGTTGGCAGAATGCAAACCCATCCCCAGGGCAACAACAATATATTGAGTTTGATCTGAAAAGCTGATCCCCATGTATTTAAGTGGATGCTACTTAAATGATGCATTATCATCATTAAGTCATCTGTTCATATGGTGCAATTATGTTAAATTAAATAATTAGATCCAAGTTCTTTGGCAGTGACATTTGGAAGTAGTCTTCATGCTCTCTGGCATAACCAATCTTACTAAAAATGTTAGATGACACAGAGCATCCTGTACAAAATTTGAGTATCAGGACTCAGCCAGCACTCATTGCTTTCTGATTGTCCAGTGTATACTATATTATGTGACAAATTCTATAATTTCTAGAATTTGTCCCTGCCTTTATTTGCTGTAGAAAATAATAGCTCTATCACATATAAATCATTAACTTCATTTTGTGCTAATACATTAATTCCAAAATAAGGGCACATTTTAAAATAAATATTACATAGTCTCTTACTTGATTTTTTTTGTTCTACGCATACCTCATAATTTAAACAAAGACATTTGATAGTTTGCAGTGTTGGTCTTTTGGTGAGCAAATATTTTGTATTTAAATATGTCTCTAGCATGTTTACATGTAGACCTTTCAGAGAAATATCAAGGAACAAAAAGCTTTAAGCATAATATAACTGAACCCGGCAACTGTCAAACAGAATTTGTTCTGATAATAGCTCTTTTAGCCAACACAAGTAATGCTTGTTAAAGTATCATACTGCTTAGATGTACGCAAAAATACACTTCTTTCATAAATAAATGTGTATGTGCCGATGCAGTATATTAAGTAAGTTAGAAACTAAAAATGAAAGTCTGTTTTCTTTAAAATCAAGTGCTATCAATCATATAATTTATAATGGATACCGACTGATTTGAAAGAAGGAAACAGCTATTGATTTTTAATATTTTCTCAAAACTTGTTTACACTTGGATAATATAGGAGCTGTGTGGCTGGTTGTCTCAGTGTGGAAAGGGATTATTACCAATGCTTTTTGATTAGATAAATTGTCTAGAATGAGCTGAATGGCTAAAGGGGATACTTTGATGTTATGTCAGTTCATTTACCCTTATGACTAAATGATTATTGATTTTTTATTTTTAAGCTCTTGAAACGTGAAAATAAGTTAGTAGAAAAGCCGGCTGTGTAAGTTTTATTAATTTATTTCTGCAGGGCATAATTCACTTTGGGCCAGCTTGTGAAGGTTTTTTTGGGTTCATGACCGGCCTCAGATACAGTTGCAGAAAAATGGCTTATTTATATAGTCATAGCAAGTACTTCCAAAATCAATATAGTCTAGGATTGGATGATTAAGCTTTACTCCCATCATGGTATACATTGCTGTAGTGGCCTCTAAAATAATCTCAAATGGGACTTAGTTATTTGATCAAAAATAGGAAAGAATGAATTTGCTGGAGAAGGATATATTTTCTTTAACTACACTTGACTTCAGATGAACACATATTTAATCCAAGGATAATTCTGATCTAGCCTTAGAATTGTACTGAATCATAAGACACAACTCCTACACCCTGTTGTACAGAACTTATGATCCAGGCACAACATTCAAAATAATAACTCTGATCCAAATCTAAAATCTTATCCAGTTGTTCACATTTCATGGGTTATCACAATAAATAATGCCAGTCCAACATAAACCAGTCATTTTGTGCATATCAACAGCTCAATGTATAAGCTCAACTTCAGTTTATATTCATTTATTGCATGATTGAATAATTGAATTGAGGGCATAAATATACCAATTTGATTACTTTGTATGTGCCACTATAAACATATTGAACATGTCAGAGTCTTTATCTACGTGTCAAATGCTGGAAAATATCAATAACTATTTGTGGAATCTTATAGGATCCTGAACAATGTGAGCTGCGGGAAGAAATCTGGGAGAACCGTGTGAGAAGTAGGTTGAGCTTTCCAAATATCGGGAGTAACGCGTTGCATTTTCAAACAGACTTCTGGGCATTGAGACAAGATTCTAACTAGCGAGTAGCAAGATGCCTATTTAAGTGGATTATTGCTTGTTAACAGCCTTGTTAACAACAAATCTCAACTCATTAATACATAAGGTTTTTTTATTCATTCATGGGATGTGGGCGTTGCTGGCGAGACCAGACTTTATTGCACATCTCTTATTCGCAGAGGGCAGTTCAGAGTTAACTACATTACTGTGGGTTTTGAGCCACCTGTAGGTCAGACAGGATGGCAGATTTCCTTCCCCAAAAGTCATCAATAAGTTCTCAGTGTACCTCCTGTCTCAAGGAAACTAGACGTCAACATGAAAATTGGAGCAGATACCTTGCAACCTCAGCTTTCGGCTCATGCCTCTGGGCTGCTATCTCGGACACCTGGCAACTACATCTCAGGCTATGCTCTAGGGGACTGGCTATATGCATGCTGCATCAACAGACATTGGCACCCAATAATTACCTGATCTAAGCACTGCAGTCCTGTCACATCCAGTCATGAATGGTGGTGGACAATTAAGCAATTCACTGGGGAACTGGTTCCACAAATATTCCCAACCTCAATGATGGAAGAGCCCATACGTGCAAAAGATAAAGCTGAAGCAATCACAGCAATCTTCAACCAGAAGTGGCACATGGATGATCCATCTTGGTCTCCTCCACTGGTTTCCAACATTGCAGATACCAGTACAGATGTCAATTCAGTTTAGTCCGTGTGATATCAAGAAACAGTTGAAGGCATTAGATACAGCAAAAACTATGGACCCTGACAACATTCTAGCAATAGTCTTGAAGAACTGTACTCCAGAACTTCCTGCACTCCTAGACAAGCTCTTCCATTACAGTTATAATGCTAGTATCAGGGTAGTGTCTTAAGTCAACCATCTTCAGCTGCTTCATCAATGACCTTCTCTTCCTTACAAGATCAGAACTGGAGATGTTTTCCCATGCTTGCACAATGTTCAGCTGCATTCACGACTCTTCGGATGTCGGAGCAGTTCAAGTTTAAATGTCGCAAGATCTGGACAATATCCAGGCTTAAGCTGATGTAGAGCAAGTAATTTCCTTTCCACAGAAATGTCAGGCAATGAGATGATAGCAATTCCAGAATGTCAATCCTTAGCTTGGTTTTTGGCTGGCTTTTAAGGTTGGCATTAGCATGTGTAATGGCAATCTATTCTGGGATACCTGGTGAATGGTGTATTCTTCCATTTGTGGTGAATGGTAGAAATGGGCTAGCATTTGACACAAGGGCTGCCTTAAGAGTGGGGTAGGTGGTTGATGAGGCAAGTTTGGAACAATATAGTGAGAAAACTCTCACTAGGCCTCATGATTGAAACTCATGAGAGAAGCCTGCTGTGTACCTTGACAGAATTGACACTTCATTAAAATATCACAGGATTCAGCTCTATATTTATCATGGTGAAATTGAACCAGATATTTAACCAAATCTGTAATTCAGTAATTATAGAAAACAATCAGCTTATTAATTAATTCAGAATTATTCTGTGATTTGCAGCCTGTTTGTCATATTTAGGTAATAGTTTACCTTTTAAGTTGATAAACATAGTTCTGACAAAAGGGGATCATCCTGAGGCGTAATTATTCTGTTTCTCATTCAGTAAACTCAACCTGACCTGCTGAGTGTTTTAAGCATTTCTGTTTATTTTTAATTTGCAACATGAGTAGTATTTTATTTCACAGGTACAATTTACCTTTGATTGGTTGTCTTTTTAAAAATTTATTTTATTACTGATTTTTCTCCTCTTTTGTGTTCTTCCCAAATCTTTTCCTTAAATCTACATCTTAGACAGTTTGTACAGTTGATAGCTCAATATTCAATCACTGGAAGTCATGATTCAAATTGAAGTAGTCAAGATAAAAATGTGGACATATGTGAGTTTTGAATTGATCAAGTGTTGAATTGATCAAAGTTGAAAAAGCATGAGAATTAAACTTGGTGGGGTCAGGGAGCGAGTTAGTACTAGCTTGATCTAAATTTGACTTTTACTATTTGTTAAACTTAACTGTTAACAAAGCAGAAGCTTTTATTATACAATGTTAAGTTACCATCTGATGTGCATGCTGCAGGGATTTTTAGTCAAATAGTTTACCTGTACTTTATTTAAATTGCATTAAATTTGATAGATGATTAAATGTTGTGATTAAAATAAATGACAGGAAAAGAAAGGGGCTCAAATGAACAAGTCCTATAGTGAAAATAGGTCTTGTTTTTTTAGAGTTGATAGAGGTTTTCAAAATCATGTGTGCTGGACAGAGTTGATTTGCAACAGCTGTTCCCATTTGTAAAAGAAACAAGAATGAGAGGATACAGATTTTGTAAATGAAGCAAGGGAGATGTGAGAAACAAAAAAAAGGCTTCTTTACACAGCAAAAAGTTAGGAAATGGAATGCATTGGTCGAAAATGTGATGGAGGCAGGCTTATCATATCTCATGCAAGGGGCGAAGTGTCATTCATGCTCACCTCAATCAATCTGGGAATTAAACCCATACTGTTGGTATCACAACTACATCACAAACCAGCCATCCAACTGAGCTAACTTAACCCACATACTCTGAAAAGGCAAATATACACAGCAATATTTACCAGACAGCATGAAGTGTATTTGTCAAATCTATGCAAATCCAGGTACATAAGTTGAGCAGAGCCTGTCAGGTGGGTTTGGTGACTGTCCTATTTACATCTTGCTTGATGTTATGTTCCAGTGTCTTCATTCACACTGATTGAATTAGATAACTATTGTCCTGTAGACTGCTGCTATCTGCATTCTTCTGATTATTAAACCATCTTCATATCCACCAGCTGTTTATGAATAGGAAGGGGTTTCACTTTTTAATTGTGCATTAACATGTGACTTTTGTCTAAGAATTATGCAGTATTGGGCAATGCTTACCAGGAGCAGTCATGAACTGGTCAATCTGGCTTATTCAACATCCCCAAAGTTCATAAGTGGGAATTCTGTTGTACAAACTCTTTGTGGCAACTTTATAATTGTCACATACTGCATGCTGAGTGATATCTCTGTGCAAAATGGTGTATTAATTTTAAAAAATTCTAAATTGGCAGGTATCCGAAGCCTTGGGGAAGCCTGCAATTAAGCCTAAGTGAGGACTGTTAGATTCTAATCATCAGAGCCTTTCCACCTGTGTTTTGACTCCAGCATGACTATCTGGAAAATGCTCTCATCAGGTTGTGAGAAGCTGATGACATGCCTAAAACTTTGATTTACACAAGCTTCCTTCCATCTGCACCAATTAATTACCGCTATCTTTTATGGTGCTACAAGCAACATCATGGAACCTCAGGTCAAAGAGGACCCAGCCTGATTCCTCACCTCTAGCATGCCTTTGCATCTCATTAATGATGGAATTTTCCTTATCAGTTTCAGCTTTCCAGTTAACCTTTTCCCAGTCAAGAAACCAGATGCTTCAAATATTGAAAACTAAAAATTGAGCAGGTACCTCTCGAATTTGATCTTCAGTCAGCTTGTGTTCAAGGATGTGTTGGCGGCCTTCCTTTTATTGACCTTTCATGTCAATAAGGATCCAAGCAATTGCAGATCCACCACATCTTTCTGATGTTAGAACGCAACTAGGTCCTATGGGTGCAATAGGATTACAACAGATGCTATAACAGTGCAAATGGACGTATTTTTACAAAAGTGCTGTATTTATAAATTGAATGAAAATCGTGCTACTTATGAGCCCTGACTATGCTTTTTTTCTCTTTCTCTGTCTCCCAGTATTTCGAACTGCAGGCCTGACTTCTGCAGCTGGGACAGAGGAAGTCTGCTGCATGAAGCCTCCTTGTGACCTTGAGATGAGGGTGGTGATCCCCTGGTGCCTTTTGACCTAAATGACCCAAGCCTACTAAGAGTCTTCTTCACAGATGCAGGCTTACCCTCCTTGGCTTGAATAGCTGCAGGAATTGAGGTCACAGACAGAGGGAGGCGAAGGGTTAGAGCACCACTGAGATGTCTTGAGAAGATGTGCTGGGAGACCACGATGGCACTCCTCCTCCCTATTGCTCCTTGAAAAGAAGAGGCACTTGGAGCGAAGTTGAGATCCCGCAATTCCCCTCTCACCTTGCTACTGATGTTCAGCACCCATGGGTAATATGATGAAGTGCCGGTCTGACTGCATATCCTGCAACCATTGAGTGTTTTGCTGGATTTGGAATTCCAGGCTGTTGCTATCCCTTCCATGAAGACATTCATGCCCTCACAGGCAACAGTCACCACAGTAGTGAGAATATTCATCTTAGTTCAAGCCCACAACGTACTGCTGGCACACTTACTTGATGTAACAGTGCCAATCCTCTACAGGTTGAATGCATGGCTGAGCACATATATATGAGGCTGTGCAATGGCTGGTCTCCATTAGTCCTCTGAGTGTCAGGGAATGGGATGTTTCTTCTTCTGCTAGGATATGATAGTGACATACTTACCAGATTATGCTGCTGAGTCTAATCTAGCTAGACTAATCACCGAGGCAATTGTTTCTGTCCTGGTAGAAGGTGCATTTTGATGCCTTGCTAGGGCATCTCTGGGAGTTCACACTCCAACTTATAGGAAGTGGATGCTGGAGGTGAGTGGTCAGGCTGTGGCCTCTTTTGACTTGAGGTTCCTTGATGTTGCTAGTAGCAGCATAACAGAAATTGGTAATTAATTGGTGAAGATGGAGCGAAGCTTATGCAAAATAAAGTTTTAGCATTGATGTTCATCCATGGAGCACAATGTCACTGTTTTGGTTTTGCTGTCTCCCCAACACCAAAGGGCCATCCTACACTTCCCTAGTAAGATAGATGATGTTTTCCTCAAACTGGATGAGGGACTTGGTTTCTTCCAATGCACTACCACCCGCCACCAATTTTGGCCTTCTTGGCTCTGTTATGGGCCTTGGTTACTTGCAAAGAGAGAAGGAAAAGGCCTGAGTATGATGGGAATAGGTGCAGGAGCAGCACTCATTCTGACCCTTTCACTGTAAACATATCTTACCAGACAGCAAACTTCAGCATCACACATACCATATCTGCACAAAGGCATTCTCATTCTCTCAAATGACGAAGGCTTCCTGCACAATGCACTACATACACACCCACCCAAAACACAGATGGAAAAGCTCTGATGATTGGAATCTAACAGTCCTCACTTAGGCTTAGTTACAGGCTTCCCCAAGGCTTGGGCTACCTGCCAATTTAGAATGAAACTCCAAATGATGAAAATAAATTGGACTTAAAGTCCGATTAAAACATTGATAATACAAACCCGCCTCCTTGAAGTGAATTTCTGTCTGCTATCTGTCCTGCTTTCACTAAAATTGGAAATGAGCAGATTAGAGGCTGACATTTGGATTTACATTTCAACAATTTTAACATCCAACCTGAGTCAAATCTGTCCACATTTTAAAAATTAATATATAATTTTGCATTTCGTGATCATACATTTCCGGGCAGGACAGCAAGACTTGACCAGTGGGTGCTTAAGTAGTGCATTGTGCAGGAAGTCTTTGTAGTTTGAGAGAATGAGAATGCCTTTGAGCGGACATCGTACATGTGATGCTGAAGTTTGCAGTCTGGTAAAATATGTTTACAGCGAAACAGTCAGACTGAGTGATGGCCCCATGAGTGTGAAGTAACAGAGAGAAGATGGTGCCACTTACCCTTGCAGGACTCAGGAGATCATTTACAATTTCCAAGCACTTCTGACCATCCCAGTTAAGTATGGCCAAAACACTGAACCATGCCGTGACCTCTGCCCCGACTGGATTAGCTTTCTGATGCAGTCAGCTGGAAGGAGGACTGACCTCCTCAGGTCGACCCTGCCTGGCGGTGTCTGTAAACCTTGAGGCCAGTTTTCCCTTCTTCAGATCCGTTTCTGACAGCAACCACTATAGTCCAAGGGGAAGTTCTTGATTTGCAGTGTCCAAGCCTGTATGCTATCTGTTGCTATGTGATCTGGAAGTTTCTAAAACAGTTAGCACTAAAGAGTACATTAGTACCATCAATTATAATGAGGTCATGTGGGGTTGTAGGCAGAACAGCTTAGAATCTTGACTGAAACTTAACATCTGGCCCTCCTCAAAGTGTCTTTAACAATGTCTGTCATCTGTGAACATGAACTGTAACTAGGTGTTAAAATGCAATATACTATGTTCACTCTAAGAAAATATTTGAGTGAGACAAGGGAGATGCTTGCTTCTCCTGCAGTAGACTAAGCAAGCCCTTGCAGTTTCCTACACTTGCTTTTATTTGAATTAGAATTTGATTTTATTGTCACGTACTCAAGTATAGGAATACATGAGTACATTGAAAAGTATACAAAGTCACCATTCTCCGGTACCACACTGGTTACACAGCCAGAATAAAACAAAACAACAGCAGAAATAAAAGAAAGCTAAAACGTAAGAAAATGTTAAGATCTTAAAGTCTAAGTCTTATCTCCATAAAGATCTATGGAATCACTGGGAACCTGGGCCTAGCCACGGCATGGAGTCTCCGTCTGCCTGCGAGTGTCGCATCGATCGCTGAAAGAACCACCTTCCTGTTGCAGCCGTCACTGCCTCGAATTTTCGGCAGGAGCTGCAATTGCTGCCGTCCTCGGCCGCTGGGGCGGTGCCACCATTCTACACATAGCCCGCTCTCGGTGCCGAAGTGCTGCTGCTGCCTTCGATCACTGAGAGGAGTTTGGTGGAAACAGCATCTGCGGCAGCCCGGCCACTACTGCCATTCTGCGCACTGCCTGCTGTTGCTGCTGTGCCAATTCCACTGGCTAATCTGCTGCAATGGGCTTTAAAGAGAAGAAAAATGAGAAAGAAAGAAGAAGAGCAGAAGTAAAAAGAGAAAAAAAGCACATGGGAGTGAACGAGCTCTGGGCTCAGGAGCCAGCACGCAGCTCTCGGACACTGCTATCATTTAATATAGGATGATGGCAAAAGCCTTCGTCATTAATAACAAAATAATGAGTTGACAAGCTCGTGCAACGTTATGTAGCATCTTTGTTATTAAAGACATCAGTTAGATCAAAGGCTTACAGTCTCACAAATCATGTGCAACACAGACACAGGCCAATCAGCCTATCTGTCCATGCAAGCACTTTCGTTCCACTTCAGGCTTTTCCACTCCTTTTCGATTCACCCTGCTTACCTATCTTTCATTTCATAACATTCGTCTTAATGGACCTGTGTTCCTCAACTGCTGTCTGTGCTTAGGAGTTCCACATTCTACTCATTCTCTGAGTAAGGAGATTTTTCTAAGTTCCCTTTTGGATTTATTAGTGGCTCTCTTACATTTATTGCTTTTAATTTTGCTTTCCCCTGCATCTCTATTTTTACCATATGAAATTCTCTCATATTCTTGAAAATCTTGTTCAGATCACTTGTTAGTCTTTTTCTTCTGGAGATCACTTGCCATTCTGAGTTCTAAGAATGAAATTAAGTCTTTATAATTGAATTCTTAATTTAACCCTTTGAGATCTATTACAATTTTGATGAATTTGTGTTGCACTTTACCAAATTAATATATTATTCCTGAATTTGAGTCTCAAAATTGGACATGATATTCTAGGTAGTCATTTGACCAAGGCTTAACACAATTGAAGAGAAACAATACTTTAGTTTTCCAATGTCATTCCAACAAATCTAGCCTTTCCCCATTCTTTAAACTGACTGTTCACACTGGTTTATAAGTTAGGGATTTGGGTTCTCATTTTACCCAGGAGCTGAAATAATTGTAGCACACTTAGTCTGAGGCTCTGTAAGTGGTCATTATATGACCATGTCATTGGCAATGAGTCAGAAGTTCAACCATGGGTTTTTCCACCCAGAACTTAATTCCTGAGGCAGAGGAATGGGGTTAGGTATGTCTTGAGTGCCAATGGGCCTGATTATTTGACCTTCCCACCAACTTCCTCACTTCTCACCTTCTAATGAGAGGAAAATTCTGCCCATGGAGACAAAAAAAATTCTAATTCTATTGGGGGTGAAGAAACAGAGCAATCTGGGTTTGTATGTGGTCAAATCAGTGAAGGTTGTATCTGAAAGTGCAGTTCATAAAGCATATGAGACCATGAGCTTTATAAATAGTTACTTACAGTATGTAGTGTACAGTGTGCAGTACATTAAAGGCATTAGAGACTCTGCAGAAAGTATTCATGAGAATGTTTCCAGGGATAAGAGACTTCAATTACATACATACATTGAGCAAGCTAAGCCTACTCTCCTTATAACAGAGATTGAGAGAATAATCCATAGACATATAGAAAAAAGAGGGTTCCGGACAAAGTATTTAGAGAGAAATTGTTCCCACTGGTGGAAGATTGAGAATCAGATGGCACAGATTAAAGATAACTGATTAAATAAATGGTAAGAGTGTGGTGAGAGAAGCTTCAATCATGGCATTCAAGAGAGAATTGAATCATTAACTGAAAAGGGAAAGGTGCAAGCTACAGGATAAACAGAGCATGAAATCAATCGGGAGAATCTTGTTGCTTTGAGACTAATAGTGGCCAACACCTTTTCTAAACTGTAGGTCATATTTTTTGCATAATTATGTTCTTCTAAGCTCACTACATTGGTACATAAAATGCAAAATTCTAGGAAAAGCTTGGCAGCAAACTCTGCCCACAGTTGTGACCTTCTGGGCTCCAAATTCTGGACATGAATATTTAAAAGACACCTGGACAGCACTACACTGTCAGTAACTGAGGAGCATCACTCAACTTCTAGACACCAACCCCCACCCACCCCTACCAAAAATATTGCACCAATTTTTTGTGATGGCTGTCATAATGTTCTTCTGAAGCATCTCCAGAGGAGAAGGAAAGTTATTTTAGCTATGAATGATAACAGGAGACCTTCCTGACTGACAAAGACAACCTGAACGGAAGTGATTGCAGGGTTCAGCACCATAGGAAGTCCAAGAGAATCTGAATGATCTTCTGTGATCCAACAGAATATGCTCAATGCTTTATGTCCCTATGAGTTTCAGTTAGGACTGTAAAGTTGTAGCTGCATCTCCATCAGAGGCTTTATGTGCAAACAATGTCTATCACTTCATTATAGCTTTCAAACTAGCACTACTTACCACTCGAAAGTGGTACTACCTCCTACACATCTGCCGGCATACACACTTAAAACATAATAGGAATAACGAGTCAACAGCTCACTCATCATCAGGTCCAAGATCTTTCATCAAAACTAGGGTGGTGTATCATTTGATAGCTTTTCACCAAAGGCTTGATCGAGACATGGACACAACCATAAAAGATGCCTTTGGGATAAGCACCTCACAGGTATCTCAGGCACACACATCATATGGTGCTTTATTGTTTTTCAGAAACTGTAACGCTTTGAAGACTCGGAACTACTTTTTATTTAGAATGCATTAACACCCAACTTTCATTAGAGCTAACATCTCCAGACGGGGAAGAGAGGGATAACAAGGTGTAGAGATGGATGAACACAGCAGGCCAAGCAGCATCAGAGGAGCAGAAAAACTGACGTTTCCGGCATAGACCCTTCTTCAGAAATGAAGGATGAAATTTCTGAGGAAGTGTCTAGACCCGAAACGTCAGCTTTCCTGCTCCTCTGCTGCTGCTTGGCCTGGTGTGTTCACCCAGCTCTATACCTTGTTATCTCAGATTCTCCAGTATCTGCAGTTTCTATTATCAGGGAAGTGAGGGATGCCTGATGTAGGTTCCTGATACACTTTGAGAAGCAGGCCATAAATCTGTCAGTAAAACACGCAAACATATGAATTAGCAGCAAGAGTAGGCCATTTGGCTCATTCAGCCAGTTTTGCCATTCAATAAAGTCATTGCTGACCTGATTACTCCACATTCCTGCCTACCCCTAAAACCTTTCACCCATATCCATCAAAAATGCATCTGTTTGTACCTTAAAAATATTCGAGGACCATACTTCTTTACCACTCTTTGGGGTATAGAGTTTCAAAGATTCATTAACTTGTGTAAGAAAATCTTTTGTTAAAATCCATTTTAAATAGGCGATTTCTTGTTCTAAAACAGTGTTCTCAATTCACTACATCACGAAACAGCTTTTCCAATAACATCAAGAATCCTTGGGATTTTAAATTCTTTCGTGATATGGAGGTGCCAGTCTTGGACTGGGATTGACAAAGTCAGAAGTCACCCAAAATCAGCTTGTAGTCCAACAGTTTAATTGAAATCAGAAGCTTTTGAAGCACTGCTCCTTCGTCAGGTGAATGACCAGTGCTTCAAAAGCTCGCAATTTCAAATAATCCTGCAACCTGGTGTCATATGACTTCTGACTTAAATCCTTTCAGCGACATATTCTTTACATTTCTAATCTAAAACAATGAGCAACAGCATTCTATGAGGTTTATTGATTACTGTTTTACCTGCATAGTAACCTTCCTTGAGATAAGGCACTCTTTTTCATCTCAGAGCACTGTAAACTCTCACCATTTAAGCAACATGTTTCCTTTTCATTGTTCCTGCCAAAATTCACAGTATTACATTTTTTACATTATACTCCATTTTGCCACATCTTTGCCTACTCACTTAATCTGTTTATTGATTCTTTGTGGCCTCTTTATGTACTTGTTGCAATTAACATTCCTACTTAGCTTTGTATCATCAGCAAATCTGATACACCAGCGCTTACCTTAGCACACAATTGTTAGATCTTGTCAAACATAAAATGACTATTCTGAGGAAGGATCACCGGAGCTGAAATGTTAACTCTGACTTTTTGTTCACAGATGCTGCCAGACCTGCTGAGGCTTTCCAGAAACTTCTGTTTTTGTTCCTCATTTATTTGACTGTTTGTTTCTTCTTAGTTAGCCAGTTTTCAATCCATGCTGATACATTACCCACAACACACACCTTTTAGTAGCTTTAATAATTTTTGATGAAGCACTTTATCAAATGTCTTCTGGAAAACTAAGTTCAGTATCTCTACCAGTCCCTTTTTATCTACAGCACATGTTACTGCCTCAAAGAACTTCAATAAATTGGTTAAACATGACTTCCCTTTCATTAAAACATATTGACCATAAGACCATAAGACATTGGAGCTGGAGTAAGGCCATTCGGCCCATCAAGTCCACTCTGCCATTTAAATCATGGCTGATGGGGATTTCAACTCCACTTCCCTGCACTCTCCCCGTAGCTCTTCATTCCTTCTGAGATCAAGAATTTGTCGATCTCTGCCTTGAAGGCATCCATCGTCCCAGCCTCCACTGCACTCTGTGGCAATGAATTCCACAAACCCACCACTCTCTGGCTGAAGAAATGTTGTCTCATTTCAGTTTTAAATTTACCCCTCTAATTTTAAGGCTGTGCCCACGGGTCCTAGTCTCCCCGTCTAACGGAAACAACTTCCTAGCGTCCACCCCTTCTAAACCATACGTTATCTTGTAAGTTTCTATTAGATCTCCCCTCAACCTTCTAAACTCTAATGAGTACAATCCCAGGATCCTTAGCTGTTCATCATATGTTAAACCTACCATTCCAGGGATCATCCGTGTGAATCTCCGCTGGACACGCTCCAGGCCTAGTATGTCCTTCCTGAGATGTGGGGCCCAAAATTGGACACAGTATTCTAAATGGGGCCTAACTAGAGCTTTATAAAGCCTCAGAAGCACTTATTGGACTGAATCTTAAATATTGTTGGCTAAGTATTAGTTTTTTGGAGGAAGTTTTGCTGTAAAGACTGTCAAGATATCTCATCACATCTTACTGAACTCAATTTGTAACTATCTACCACATCCCTATGGCATCCCTCTCAGCAATTCTAGCCCCAGGCTACCACATGCTGATCTCGGAAGTATTTGCCACTGAGCAGATATCCATCAAAAGACCAGAATCCTTTGTAACTACATCATTTGTAGAAGGCCACGGTGCACCTGGACAAGCCTTGGCTATCTGCCCTGCCCATCCCTGGCAAAATAATGACACAGCTGTCAGAATACGATATAGCTCATGGCGTGGCTGATAGTTGCTCACACTTACAACACTGTTCTCTCATAATTAATTTACAGAAGTTTATTCAATTTGTTAAGAAGCAGCAGTTTAGATATAGTTTATTAGTTAATTAGCCAAAAATTATGCACCCAGCAAGAATTGAGAGTGCCCAACTGACACCCGAGGACATACAGACAATTTGCACAGAGTGTGTTGATGTCGTTGAACTTGTGAAGCTAACGTTCTGCTATCCAACCAAAGTGCTCAGGAGCTTTCCTTCGGGTCTCCCTCTTCCTCATTTAATCCACCTTCCACATGAAGAAATCAAAACAACAGTTTTTTGATATTTTTTCACCTGAAGAAGACAGCTGACAAGGCCTGGCCCTGACTCTGGGCATATGTTGATAACTTTGTTTCTAGGGCTGGTAATTTACTGGCATCAATCGAACATTTCAATCCTTCTAGCTAATTGACTTGGGGCAACTACTCATGACATCAGAATACTATTGCTTTCTTGCCCGCCTCTAGCTCAAAGTCAGCATATATTTTGTAAGAGCTGATTCTTCTGTTTTTTTCTTAGCAATATCGGTAAGGATTAAGGTCCTAAACAACCAGGTGTCTGTAGCCTTCGTAACTTTCATAATCTTTAATTTAATTTGTCTTTTGTCTTAGTTTTGTTGGAGATTGTTCATATTTCAATATGTAGTGAGAGATTCAAAGCCATCACAAGTAAATTTATTAAAAGTTTCAAACTTGGTGAAAGGAAAATAGAAAAATGAGGTCTCAATTTCTAATAAGGGGTACTGGGAAACTTGATCAGCTTGGATGAGTTGGGAAAGAGAGCCTATTTCCACACTGCATATGACTCTATGATTTCTTGTTCATCATGTACTCATATTTTGATCATGAAGCGCAGAGCAAACCATGCCTAGGCCAAACCATTCTCTGATGCCCTCTAAATGTCCTTTACAAATTCAGGTTTGAGCCGTGTTAGTGTATCCTCTGTGTAATCCTCTATAATTCCATAGTGATGCTCTGGGCAAGATTTTGGTGTCAAGTGAACAAATTAACTTTCAATTAATGACAAACATATTATCGTATTGTTTTAAAAGCACTCGTTCCCTTGAGTACAGGCATGTCTCAGCAACATAATTGGCTTACATTTCTGATTGCCCATTGATATTAATTCAAAGGCTTTCAAATCTAGACACTATCATATTCTCTCAGGCCTGTCTTCCACATTTCAGTACTGACCCACCTTGCCCAGCATCCTCAACATCCATGAATGTGTTATTGTCAATTCTGAGTCTTACAACAAATATTTCTCCGTATTTTCAACACCTGTCTGTAAGCAGACTGAGATTTCTGCAAGAGATCTCAATGTTTTCAGAAGCTGTTGCCGTGTTTACCTCTTTCAACACTGAGATTGGCAGAGGCTAGAAGAGGGACAAACACCCAGAGAAAAATGCAAAATTGAAGTTGCCCAACCATGGAGACAACTGCCTGGGTGATATCACCTGTGATTTTGGTTGTGGTGGGAATGTGAATGTACAACTCAAAAATCAGCGAAACCAGTGAGCCCAGACGGTGGTTAGCGGCAAAGCCGAGGTCGAAAGTGAGCCTGCTGGTGAGCCTGGGTGGGACTTAGCCCAGTGCGGGGGAAAACGAGACCTCTTGGGGAAAGCTCAGTGTGGAGCTTCTGAGGGCCCATAGTTTAAGAAAGGACTGTAAAGTTTAACTTTTAACTTGTTTCTTACCTTTTTCTACTTTATACTAAGGAGACCAGCAGTGTCGAACTTTTTAACTTATTTCTTTATTTTTCTATTTTTGTACCTAAGATTTTGTACCTAGATACCTTTCTACCTAAGGTAGCACAGGGAATGGCAGCATTGTACACTTTTCACTTTACTCCTGTACCCCTATACTTGAGTACATGTAACAATAAAAACCTAAATTTAACCTAAATTCTCCTTTATAACCAATGGTGACATATTTACTTAACTCCTTTGTTTCGGGACTTGACTTTGTAAGGACTGAAGCAAAACTATTGTAAAGTTGATTCAGATATACATTTTATTTCACACACTCTTAGAAATGGGGAGTCGTGTTACTTCACAATACAGGCACAGTTGCAAGCAAATTGTAGAGATCAAATCAAATAGAAAAAGAGATTGTTCAGTTAGCAACAATTTAAATTAAAGACTGTGAGTTTCTCAATGTAACTGATTTCAATATGGAGTGTAAAAATCCAGAGCTGGGTTTTTTAGTTTAGAATTCCTTTGTCATGGCAGATGGTCAGCTGGCAGTTCAGGATTCCAAGCCATTTTCTTCTCTTTTGACAATTCTTCAAAATACTTCCGTGGAATGCTGCTGAAATTAAATTGCTTTGCTATTTTGATGAAAGAAGGAAAATCACTTGCAGAGAGTACAAGTACTGGTAATTGTGAGTGATAATGGGGACTGCAGATGCTGGAGAATCCAAGATAATAAAATGTGAGGCTGGATGAACACAGCAGGCCAAGCAGCATCTCAGGAGCACAAAAGCTGACGTTTCGGGCCTAGACCCTTCATCAGAGAGGGGGATGGGGTGAGGGTTCTGGAATAAATAGGGAGAGAGGGGGAGGCGGACCGAAGATGGAGAGAAAAGATGATAGGTGGGGAGGAGAGTATAGGTGGGGAGGTAAGGAGGGGATAGATCAGTCCAGGGAAGACGGACAGGTCAAGGAGGTGGGATGAGGTTAGTAGGTAGGAGATGGAGGTGCGGCTTGGGGTGGGAGGAAGGGATGGGTGAGAGGAAGAACAGGTTAAGGAGGCAGAGACAGGTTGGACTGGTTTTGGGATGCAGTGGGTGGAGGGGAAGAGCTGGGCTGGTTGTGTGGTGCAGTGGGTAGAGGGGACGAACTGGGCTGGTTTGGGGATGCGGTGGGGGAAGGGGAGATTTTGAAGCTGGTGAAGTCCACATTGATACCATTGGGCTGCAGGGTTCCCAAGCAGAATATGAGTTGCTGTTCCTGCAACCTTCAGGTGACATCATTGTGGCACTACAGGAGGCCCATGATGGACATGTCATCTAAAGAATGGGAGGGGGAGTGGACATGGTTTGCGACTGGGAGGTGCAGTTGTTTGTTGCGAACCGAGTGGAGGTGTTCTGCAAAGCGGTCCCCAAGCCTCCGCTTGGTTTCCCCAATGTAGAGGAAGCCACACCGGGTACAGTGGATGCAGAATACCACATGGGAAGATGTGCAGGTGAACCTCTGCTTAATGTGGAATGTCATCTTGGGGCCTGGGATAGGGGTGAGGAAGGGGAGGTGGGGGCAAGTGTAGCATTTCCTGCGGTTGCAGGGGAAGGTGCCGGGTGTTGGAGGGCAGTGTGGAGCGAACAAGGGAGTCACAGAGAGAGTGGTCTCTCCGGAAAGCAGACAGGGGTGGGGATGGAAAAATGTCTTGGGTGGTGGTGTCGGATTGTAGATGGTGGAAGTGTCAGAGGATGATGCGTTGTATCCGGAGGTTGGTGGGGTGGTGTGTGAGAACGAGGGGGATCCTCTTTGGGCGGTTGTGGCGGGGGTGGGGTGTAAGGGATGTGTTGTGGGAAATGCAGGAGACGCGTTCAAGGGCGTTCTCAACCACTGTGGGGGGAAAGTTGCGGTCCTTGAAGAACTTGGACATCTGGGATGTGCGGGAGTGGAATGCCTCATTGTGGGAGCAGATGCAGCGGAGGCGGAGGAATTGGGAAAAGGGGATGGAATTTTTGCAGGAGGGTGGGTGGGAGGAGGTGTATTCTAGGTAGCTGTGGGAGTTGGTGGGCTTGAAATGGACATCAGTTACAAGCTGGTTGCCTGAGATGGAGACTGAGAGGTCCAGGAAGGTGAGGGATGTGCTGGAGATGGCCCAGGTGAACTGGAGGTTGGGGTGGAAGGTGTTGGTGAAGTGGATGAACTGTTCGAGCTCCTCTGGGGAGCAAGAGGCGGTGCCGATACAGTCATCAATGTAACGGAGGAAGAGGTGGGGTTTGGGGCCAGTGTAGGTGCGGAAGAGGGACTGTTCCACCCTCCAACCCCACCACACCCGGCACCTTCCCCTGCACCGCAGGAAATGCTACACTTGCCCCCACACCTCCTCCCTCACCCCTATCCCAGGCCCCAAGATGACTTTCCACATTAAGCAGAGGTTCACCTGCAAATCTGCCAATGTGGTATACTGCATCCACTGTACCCGGTGTGGCCTCCTCTACATTGGGGAAACCAAGCGGAGGCTTGGGGACCGCTTTGCAGAACACCTCCGCTCGGTTCGCAGTAAACAACTGCGCCTCCCAGTCGCAAACCATTTCCACTCCCCCTCCCATTCTTTAGATGACGTGTCCATCATGGGCCTCCTGCAGTGCCACAATGATGTCACCCGAAGGTTGCAGGAACAGCAACTCAGATTCCGCTTGGGAACCCTGCAGCCCAATGGTATCAATGTGGGCTTCACCAGCTTCAAAATCTCCCCTTCCCCCACCGCATCCCCAAACCAGCCCAGTTCGTCCCCTCCCCCCACTGCACCACACAACCAGCCCAGCTCTTCCCCTCCACCCACTGCGTCCCAAAACCAGTCCAACCTGTCTCTGCCTCCCTAACCTGTTCTTTCTCTCACCCATCCCTTCCTCCCACCCCAAGCCGCACCTCCATCTCCTACCTACTAACCTCATCCCACCTCCTTGACCTGTCCGTCTTCCCTGGACTGACCTATCCCCTCCCTACCTCCCCAGCTATACTCTCCTCCCCACCTATCATCTTTTCTCTCCATCTTCGGTCCGCCTCCCCCTCTCTCCCTATTTATTCCAGAACCCTCACCCCATCCCCGTCTCTGATGAAGGGTCTAGGCCTGAAACGTCAGCTTTTGTGTTCCTGAGATGCTGCTTGGCCTGCTGTGTTCATCCAGCCTCACATTTTATTATCAAGTACTGGTAATTACCTGATACTGCCCAGTGCCTCTGATGTCCATGATCATGAAGTGCTTTGAGAGGCTGGTCACGGCCCGCATCATCTTTAACCTCCCAGCCTGCCTCAATCCCCTGCAATTGGCCTACTGACGAACCAGGTCCACAGCGAATGCCATTTCTCTCACCCTACCGTCATCCCTGGAACTTCCAGACAGCAAGGACACCTACGTCAGACTCCAACTGATTGACTACAGCTCAGCCTTCAATACCTGAATCTCCTCCAGACCAATCTCAGAACTCCGAGACCTGGGTTTCAGTTTCACTCTCTGCAACTGGATCCTCAGCTTCCTGACTGACAGATTGCAATCAGTGAAGATAGACAACTGCACTTGCTCCAAAATAACCCTCAACACTGCAGCCTCCCTCAGGATGCGATCTCAGCCCCCTCCTGTACTCCCTGTCCTGCCATGACTGTGTAGCCAAATTCAGAACAAACACCATCTACAGGTCTGCTGATGACACAACCATAGTACGACAGATACCAAACAACAACGAGTCAGAATACAGAAAGGAGATAGAAGGCTTGGTGCTGTGGTGTAATGATAACAACCTCTCAATGTCAGAAAATCGGAAGAACTGATCATTGACCTCAGGAAGAGGAGGATACACCCCTATCTACATCAACAGAGCTGAGATGGAGAGTGTTGAGAGCATCAACTTCCGAGGAGTGAGGATGACTGACAACCTGTCCTGGACCTCCCACGTAGATGCGACAGTCAAGAAGGCATAATCATGCCTGTCTTCCTCAGGCAGCTTAGGAAATTCAGCACGTCCATAAGGACCCTCACTAGCTTTTACAGCTGCATCATACAAAGCATTCTATCTGGGTGCATAATGGCCTAGTATAGCAATTGCTTTACCCAGGTCTGTAAGAAACTGCAGAAGGTTGTTTGCACAGCCCAGACGATCATGGAAGCCAACCTCCAAACTATGGACTCCATTTACACTTCCTGTTGCTACGGAAAGGCTGCCAACATGATCAAAGACCTCTCCCACCCAAGTAATGCTCTCTTACAACATCTTCTCTCAGGGAGGAGGTGCAGAAGCTTGAACACATGCATCACAGGTTCAAGAACAGCTTATCCTTACTGTTATTAGACTGATGAATGGACTCTCTAAATTCAAATAATGTTGATCTTGCTAATGCTGATCTTGCTTTGAGCACCTCCTGTGCAGTTGTAACCTGTATGCTTCACTGTCTACGCACCTTATGATCTGTATGCCCTTTTTTTGCTGTGATCTCCCATTACTGCTCGCAAAATAAATCTCTACACTGTACATGGGTACATGTAACTGCAATAAATCAAATCAAATCAAATTAATGTTCCAAATGCTTTCCTTTCTTGTCAGTAGATGCTGTATGAGGCAGTATTCACCCCTTACTAATTGCTTTTTCAAAATTCATTGGTTAGAAGTTAGTTGGGCTCAGGACTGTGTGCACAACTCCTGGACAGTCTTTTGGTGGGAAACAGTTATAGTCATGACAAAGATTTGCATTGTAGGTAATCAATTATGTATCGATATTTCAGAGGTTAAGCATAAAGTCATTCATAAGTCTTCCTAGAGGATCAGAGTAACTTGCAATTGCATAATAAAAAAACTTTTAACTTGTAGGTACCATGTCATTGATTTAGGTTATGCAGAGCACAGCAAACAGTGACTGTTCTGCAGATCCTGTCTAATGAGAACTGGAGTCTTCGTTTGTAGTGGTTCAGGCTATAAGAGCACATCTTCAGAAGACTATTTTGTATTCGATGTTGGCCTTAGTAGATACATATGCAGTATGCTAGTGCTGTTGACATCATTCTGAGGGTTTCACACTCGGGTTATAAGCCATTCTTTTTAGGATATTTCTCGCTACCCATGAGCTGGCCCTGCATGTGATGCAGGGAAATGAATATTTAAGGAGATTACAAATTGTGTGGAATAGAAACATCATGACAGCTCCCTGGATAGCAGTTGAACATTTGCAGGAATTGTTGCCTGTGGTGACACATTGGCTGGTGTTTGAGAGAAGAAATGTGTACCTGTTTTCAGGATTCTGGTTGGATGATGTAATTGAGTCTCTGAGTGCCACATGCGTGTAGTCAATGGGCATTTCTGCCTGAGAAAACCCAGATATGACTGCAGATCTGATATTCAGGCTTCTTTAGTGTCTGTGCAAATCTAAGGTGAATGGGACACACTGAATTGTTTTCTTGCAAAGTACATTGATGAACTCATAAACGCACACTGGGCTACCAATTGGGAAATGCAACACATGTCTCCAGTTGAAACTTGAAAGGAGCCGATGACTGGGAAGTTTATTGCTACTGTGATTTTCAGCAGCATGGACATACTGCTGCCCTCAAGCCCCATGGTGCAGGTTTCAGTGCTGGACGTGTCAGATGTATGTGTCTTCTTCTTTAGTCATGTAGTACTGCCTTTCATTCATTTGCAGCTAGCTATAATACCATCGGTATGTTCTCTTTCGGTACACTGTTCACTGACACATTGAACTCCTTGGTTCCCTTTCCTTCTTCACCCACTGCAGCCCCCGAGCCTTGAATCTCCAGTTCTATTGAGACTGAGCATTAATTTTTCTCCACCTCCTTCATAGCCTCAGCAATGCTATTATAGCGGCTGGATTAAGTTGACAAAATATCTGGCATGGAAATAATGATCTGTGACGAATTAACAGGAATCTGATGTGTGTTTTACATTTGAGATCTTGATATAATTGATCTACCACTTGTGCCCCTATTAGACTGCTCAAATGTTGGGTGAAAACCTGCCCAGCAGCTAACTTTACATAGTGAAATACATCCTCCATGATTCAATGATTGGTTTTCCTCTTCTTCATTCTGCCATGTGCAAGATCTTTGTAGCTTTGATCAGAATATTGCTTTCCAAGTTCATTAATATAGCTCAATCTGCCTTTTGCTGGCCTTCATTATCTCTGAGATCCAGCTTTGGAACCTTGGAACCTACAGCCTGTAAAATCAATGTATCCCCTTTTCATTAAGTTTCAGATACATGGGCTTGTGAATGCTCCTGCATGACTGCACATAGAGTAAATCTCTCAACATCATCACTGTTGGTGAGTCTTAGATGTCCTTCCCAGAGTTAAACAAATCACCTGACCTAATTGGGACATGTACCTGGGAGTTGTTGAAGCTTGTTCATCCTTATTCTGCAGTGAGTGCTACTATTCAGTGCTGAGCTCTTATACCAGTGCGCACACAATAGCATTTTAAATAATCTTCTTTCAATTTCCTCGTGGGGTGTGTTTGTGACTGTGCAAGAACGTGTGCAAACAGATCCCAGGCCTCACCCATTTTCACTGCACATTTTTACGAGATGCTTTAGGAAACAGATGATGGTTGTAAATTTTTCATTTCATTAATTAGCCTCCACCATCCCCCAAATGCATTTTTCCCCATAGTTGTAGATTGATTTCTCCTTTCATCTGGTGTGACCTCTGTCCAATCTCCCTGCAACTATTGGCCCTTTCTATTTTTCTTGATATTCCTGATGTTCCCTGATCCCACACCCATCCAAATCCTCATGCCCAATCTTAGTGTATACCACCCTTTATTCAATTCACCTTTTTCTCCTTCGTCAGCCATCTAATTAACCCATTGTTTTCCTCATTCTAAATATGCAGCTCTCCCTTTCCCTGCCCCATTTGCTCCTATCACTGTGATTCTCCCCAGCCCAGTTTCCTTCCTCCATTCTGCAGAATCCTTCCATTGATGCTTGAAAATGACGCCATGTGAATTCCATTCCCAACCATTCTTTACTACCTATCTCACCTTTATCTGAATGTCTGTTGGAGCCAAAGTTATCTTTTAAATGAATCCACCATTTTGGTGGATGTTCCTCCTTTTTGAGTAATGCCCTGCATGCCTGTTCAGTCAGGTTTGTTTGGGCAGGCTCATTAACCTGATCAGTCTTCACCTGACTATACACCACCCAAGAATTTTAGAACTGCAAAACTGTAAATGACTATAACTTCTGATGACTTGTTGACCTGATGAGATGTCACCCTTTACACTATAAGATGTTAACAATAACAAGCAAGACACTATAATGACTGAGACTTTGAATGAGCTGTTTGACCTAGTCAAGCTTCATCTCTTATGATACAAGAGATTGTACAAAGAAATGTTGTGGTTATGAAGGAGTCAAATTAGTGAAGAATTTTGCCTTCACCAGACCTTGAAGGAAAAATATTTTGCATCGGGTGCATGCCTTGTATATATCATCAGATCTGTGGACTTACCTGTTTCATGTTATGGCTTTAAAAAATTGCACCTGTGAATGTAATTCCAGGGGATTGGGGTGTTGATGAATATTCAGAAATACTAAAGAGTTTTTCAAGCTTGAAGGTCAGGCAAACTGATCTGCTTGGAAGGGATTCAGCACTAAATAGCAGCACATTAACCACCTGACAGGGAAGTGATTTTCTTTGCCTTCATCCTAATTAAAACCTTTGCATGTTGTTCTAAAATCTCTGAGTGAGCCGGAAAAATTCCGTCCAGTGTGTCAGAAGTTCCTCTTCTGTGCTACAACTGGTCTAAGATTCTATGATTGAGCAGGAATGATGGAAACCAGTAGCCCCTCAGATAGAAGTTGGAACGTAGAACTATACAGCCCAGGAAGGGTCCTTTCAGCTCACAATGATGTGACAAACATGATGCCAAATGAAACTAATCCCTTCTGCCTGCCATTGGCTCTTATCCCTCCATCCCTTGCATATTCATGTGCCTATCTAAAAATCCCTTAAATGTCTTTATATTGTATGCTTCCACCAGTATCCCTGGCAGTGTGTTTGAGACTGCTACCGCTCTCTGTGTAAAAACTTGCCTCTCATGCCTCCTTTGAACTCCTCCCCTCTAATCTTAAATACATGCCCCCTACTATTAGACATTACAAATCTGGGAAAAAGATTCTGACCGTCAGCCTATCTGTATATTTCAATTTTATAGATTTCTATAATCTCCTCGCAGCGTGCGCTGCTCAAGAGAAAACAGAGTTTTTCTGGCCTTTCCTTATAGCTCATACCCTCTAATCCAGGCAGCATCCTGATGAACTTCTTCTGCATCCTCCCCAAAGCCTCCACATCCTTCCTGTAATGTGGCAACCAGAATTGAAAGCAATGCTCTAGGTGGAGCCTAACCAAAGTCTTATAAAACTGCAAAGTGACATTCTGACTCTTGTACTTAATTCTCTGACCAATAAAGGCAATGGCATCATATGCCTTCTTTACCACCCTATCTACTTGTGTGGCTACTTTCAGAAAGCTATGGACTTGAAGACTATGATTCTTCTGCACATTAATGTTGTTCAGAATCCTGCCACTAACTGTGTCCTTTTCCTTAACATTTGATCTTCCAAAACACAGCACCTCACACCAGATTAAACTCCATCTGTCGTTTCTCCACCCATGTCTGTAATTGATTTATATCCCACTGTATCCTTTGACAACCTTCTACACTATCCACAACTCCACTGATCTTTGTATTATCTGCAAACTTACTAACCCACCCATCTACATTTTTGTCTCAGGCATTTATATATTTTGCAAATAGCAGAGGTCCCAGTAGAAGACCACTACTCATGGACTTCCAGCCTGTCAAACACCCTTCTACCAATATCCTTTGTCTTCTAAGGGCAAGCCAAAGCTGAATCCATGCAGTCAAGTCTCAATGGATTCCATGCATCTTAATGTTGTCAAAAATCTTATGAAAATTCATGCAAATAGCATCCACTGCCCTACCCTCATTTTTGTCACCTCCTTGAAAAATTCAAACAAGTTTGTAAGACATGACCTGCCCTGCACAAAGTTGACTATCCCTAATTAGGCCATGTTTTTCCAAATGAATGTAAATGCAATCCTTAAGAATTCTCTCTAATAGTTTCCCAACCACTGATGTGAGACTCACTGGCTTGTAGTTTTCTAAATTATCTCTATTTCCCTTCTTGAACAGAGTAACAGCATTAGCTATTCGCCACAACAAAGTGTGGAGCTGGATGAACACAGCAGTCCAAGCAGCATCTTAGGAGCACAAAAGCTGACGTTTCAGGCCTAGACCCCAATTTGTTATCTTGGATTCTCCCGCATCTGCAGTTCCCATTATCTCTTAGCTATTCGCCAGTCCTCCTATACCTTTCTCGTGGTGAGCAAGGATACAAAGATCTTGGTCAAGGCCAGGACCCAGCAATCTCCTCTCCTGCCTCTGCTGATAACCTTAGGTAGCTACCAATCAGGGCCCGGGGCTTAACCACCTTAATTCTCTTCAAGAGATCCAACACCACTTCTTTCTTGATCTCAAAGTGTCCTAGTATATTAGCATGCTCCAAATAAATCTCACTATACTCCATATCCTTTTCTAGGGTGAAAACTGATGCAAAGTACTATATAGGATCTCACCTACATTCTCTCCCTCCAAGCACAAGTTCCTACCTTCTCCCTCGTTATCCTTTTGTTTTAATACACCTATAGAATGACTTGGGATTGTCTTTAACTCAGCTTGCCAAGGTCATTTCATGGCCCCCTTTTGCTTTCCTAATTTCCTGCTTGAGTACTTTCCTGCTTTCCTTAAATTCCTCAGAGGCCCATCTGATTTTAGCTTCCTAAACCTTACATATACTTCTTTTTCACTTTTTGACTAAATTCATACCCTCACTCATTATCCCAGTGTCCCTTACCTCGCCATCCTTATCTTTCCTCCTTACTGAAACATTTCGGTCTTGAACTCCCCCAGCGTATAAAATGTGGAATTACGTGATAACAGCTCCTTCCAAGTAATACACCCAGCTCCTCCTAATACTGGTGTAATTTGCCCTCTCCCAATTTAGTAGCTTCCTGTAAGGTTCTAACTTATCCTTGTTCATAGCTATCCTGAAACTTAAGAAATTGTAATCATTGATACCAAAATGCTTTCCCACTGAAATGTCAGTCACCTGGCCAGGCTCATTATTCAATACAGGTCCAGCATGGCCCCGTCTCTGGTTGGGCTATCCACACACTGTTTCAAGAAACCCTCTCAGTTCCACTTAACAAATTCTGCCCTATCTAAGCCTCTTGCTCGAAGGGAGTCCCAGTCAACACCGGGGAAGTCATAATCAGCCACTATGACAATTCAGTTTTTATTACACATTTCCATGATCAGCCCACTTATTGGTTCCTCAATCTCTCGGTGGCTTTTGGGGGGCCTATAGTATAATCCAATCAAAGTGCTTTTACCCATCTCATTTTTGAGCTCAACTCATATTGCCTTGGTGTATGACCCTCCAGCATGCCCTCTCTGAGAGCAGATGCAACATTCTACTTGATTACAAAACAACTCCTCCACCTCTTTTACCTTCCTCTCTATCATCTAAAACAACAAAGCCCTGGAACTTTGAGCAGACGGTCCTGCCCCTTTCTCAACAAAGTCTCTGTAATGGACACAACATCATAGTCCCATGTACGGAACAACTGCACCTCCCAGTCGCAAACGATTTCAACTCCCCCTCCCATTCCGTAGGTGACATGTCCATCCTGGGCCTCCTGCAATGCCACAATGATGCTGCCCGAAAGTTGCAGGAATAGCACCACATATTCCGCTTTGGAATGCTGCAACCCAATGGTATCAATGTGGACTTCACAAGCTTCAAAATCTAGTAGCCCACATTCCAAAACGAGCCCAGCTTGTCCCTGTCCTTCCTCCCACTTATGCCCTCTTCCCATCTCAAGCGCACCCCCCACACCATCTCCTGCCTACTAGCCTCATCCATCCCCCTTGACCCTGTCCATCCTCCTGGACTGACCGATCCCCTCCCTAACTCCGCACCTACTCTCACCTGTACTGGCTCCATCCCCGCCTCTTTGACCTGTCTGCCTCCTCTCCGCCTATCTTCTCCTCTATCCATCTTCTATCCGCCTCTCCCTCTCTCTTATTTATTTCAGAACCCTCTTCCTCTCTCCCATTTCTAAAGAAGCGTATAGGCCCAAAACATCAGCTTTCCTGCTCCTTTGATGCTGCTTGGCCTGCTGTGTTCATCCAGCTCTACACCTTGTTAATTTACTTTTAGTGCTAGTCAGCACCAAATTACTTCTCAAACTATGTTCAGAATAATAAGGGAAAAGTAACGTGGTAAATAAAGACAGACATTGTTCTAAATTCTTCATACTTATCTAATTCATTAATGTCCTTAGCTGATGCTTTCAGACTTATGCCCGAGCCAGTGATACCTACATCCCAAGAAGTGTCAACCAATATTGGTTAGCAGCACTTTCCAATGCCATTGTTGTTTCTGGTATCTAGAAACCTACCTTTTGTTCCCTCGAGTTACATTTGTTTTAGCAATTTTGATACAGCTGAGTGACTTGCTGGGTCATTTCAAAGGGCATTTAAGAACCATGCAAATTGCAGTGAGTCTGGAGTCACGTGTAGGCAAAGCAGCTAAGGATGGCAGATTTCCTTTCCAAAAGGACATGAGTAAATGAGATGGGTCATATGGCTGCCATTAGTTTGGCTTTTTTTTCCAGATTCTTACTGAATTCAAAATTTAACCATCTGCCAGATTGTTTTTGAACCTAGTTTTCCAGAGCATTAATGTGAGTCTTTGTATTATTAGATCAGTGATATTACCACACAATTGGTTAATGTGTGCGGATTTAATGAGATTTAGAGGAGGTTTAATGTAAGTAGATGTGAAGTTATTCACTTTGGTACAAAAATAGAAAAGAATTTGTAAATATTGCTCAAAAAAGATATATCTTGTCAAAGGCTTTCTTCCTGCACTCATCAGGACAGTTTGGAACAATACTAATTTAAGGAGAACACTGACACATAAGAGGAGAATGCTGTTTGGTCATGTAGTGATTGTGGTAAGATCAGTCAGGTGGACTTCATCGAATCTGAGTTTCCTGATTGAGGCTGTTAATCTGGCTACCAGATATGAACAGGAGTGTCAATGTTTCTATTCACTCTGACAGCTGGCTCTGAGGAAACTGGATCAGTAGCAAGGACTTCCCATTTTTGAATAAAGGGTGACTTGGTGACAGGATACCACCCTCTGTGGAGTTATTTCATTTTGGCAAGTGCACTGTAGTTGCTAGAAAACATTACCAATTAGAGGTAAATGACAGTTAATCGTCAAGTTTTGTTTAATTAAACTAACAAATGTCTGTCACCTATTTTATTGAGTTGAAAACAGTGCATGTATACATTGTTTCCGTCTTAAAAACATTTCCCAAAATATGTATTTATACATGCAACTTCCAGGGCACACAAATGCACTAAACTATGAGCCCAGGTGCCAATTCTAACTTGTCTGTCAGTGTACTTTTTCACACAGTCAGGATTATCCAGCAAGTGGTGTCCAGTTGCAGAATCACATCTGATGTTGGATACTATGTTGCAACATTTTCCCTCTCAATAGGCCATATGTCCAAATGACTGGCAAATATATCCAACATTATATCCATCTTGTTGTTTGCAATAAGTAGGATATTATCTGTACACCACCTGGATGCACTTGTAAAATGTAATATCTGACCTACAGAGGCATCAAGGACATAAACAAAATTGAAATCAATGGAAATTTGAGAAATATTTCTCACTGACTGGAGTCATAGCTGGCACAAAGAAAATACTTGTGATTGTTGGTCAATAATCATTCCATCTTCAGGATATTGCTGCAGAAGTTCCTTCGCGTCATGTCCTCTTCACCTTCATCTGTTTCCTTGATGACCTTCCCTTGAAAATAAAGTCGAAAGTGTACATTGGTGATTATACAGTGGTTAATCTTATTTTTTATCTTCTCAGATTCAAAAACAGTTTACGTTGAATGGGGTGAGACCAAGACAACCTTTAGGCTTGGGCTGATATGTGGCAAATAACATTTCCACAGAACTGTCAGAAAATTGTCCGTTCCTAACAAAATTGAATTTAATCATCTCCCTCTGACATTCAATGGCACTAATCACTGAAATCCCTGCCATCAACATCCTGGAAGGGTCAGGAAGGAGCCATTGATGACTAAAGACTGAAATATGACTAGCCACAGAAATAATGTGATGAGAAGAACAGGTAAGACAGTGAGATTTTCTGGTGCGTAACTCAATCCCTGACTCCCCAGAATATGTCCATGATCTATAAAGGCACAAATTAGGATTGAGTTGGAATTTTCTCCACTTGCCTGGGCCTGTCAATTTTCATAGCACTGTCTGCAGGCTGTTCCAGTTCATAAACTATAGTACCAAAAGTATCTGAAGTTGTACAGACAGTGAGAAGAAATTAATCATGACCTAACCTGTAGGTGACTGATGATTCCTTTAGGTTGTGATTTTCTGGGGTTCTTCATATTGTTTATTACATGTTTTGGTATGAAATATTAAGAAAGGACACAAGCTGCAATGTGAAGCCTCAATGTGGCAGTCTGATGCTACTGATTCCAATATCTCTTTTTCAAAGGAGATTTCTGGCATTGCAATTTTACAGGGTGTTTGAATTCTCAATAGACTGAAGGAATTATAGATTTTATGTGCATGATCCTACATGTTACCTTGTTGAATGCTACAACATTTATTGATGAAAGCTTTCCAAATTTCTACTCTGCAGTTGATTTCAGTCCAGCGTCATTACATCATTGCAGATACAGCCAGCTTCCCCATATTTGCCTCAACACTTCACTTGTGATCTATCAAGGCAGTGATTCTGGTAATGTAAAGAAAAGTCTTAAACTGGTGCTTAAAGATATCTACAATAACTTCTGTGGTTTTTGAGGTCCAAGCTGAGGATTGGTATAACACATTTAGTTAAATGCCAGTTATCAGATGAGAAGGGAAAGTTGAGAAGTTTGGGGGAATGAGAAGGAAGGAGAGGAGGGTGAAGAAGTCAGAAGGTGAGAATTCTGTGATGATTAACTCACCCCTTGACTTCCCACAGCCTGTTCATTGCAAGGCACAGGTTGGGGGTGTGATGGGATCATCCCCACTTGCCTGAATGAGGACATCTGCTACAATTCTCAAGAACTCAAAACCATTCAGACCAACTTGACTGACATCCACTCACCACATTAAACACTCACTAACTTCATGACAAGCATACAGTGACAGCAGTGCATACCACCCATGAATGATGCATTGCAGCAATTTGCATGCTGCTTTGACTGAGCTAAATCAACAAGAAAGAGAACAGTTAGAATTCAAGAGCCACAAGACTTAGAGGTTATACATTCCTGAGTTGATTAGATCCGTAGGTATTTAATTTATGTGTCTTTAAACAATGGCTCATGGCTTTGCTATGGAGGAGGGATCACCTTCCCATCACTGACAAACTAGGTAATTCTTGTCCATATCTTAAGCAGCCAGCAGATAATGAAGTTGAACAGAAAGAAAATATGTCAGTCAAAATCTTTGTAGTTTAGTAAATTTCTGCACAGAATGGTTAATCCTAAGAAAGGATCATTTGATGTACATGGCTCTTTCATTTCTTATTTATTGTAAATAGCACCTATAAAGGTTTGTTCCTATCCTTTAGTTAAGGAGCTGTATTCTTTAGTGTGAATTTAAAATGAAGACCCAGTTCAAAGTGTTATCCGTTATGCAAAAATGGAATTTGTACATTAGAGTACAACAATAGTTTGTGTATGCAACGTACATGCTAGATTAAGAAATTATGTTTTTGCCAAATTATATTATATATAGATATTTTAGATGGTTTTGATTTCAATAAAACGTTGTTAATTGAATTGACAATTCAGTTCATTGAAACTTAATCTGTGATAAAATCCGATTTTCTATGTAAATAGGGATTAATTAGATTTTATTACATTCCTGTACCTTCTCTTTGTTCTTTTTTAGAAGTCTGCTTTTCAATTCAAGTAAAGTCCTTTAAGCCACCATTAGTATATTCAATTTTTAGACTACAAACTATCATGCTTGCTGTCTCCTCAGCATGATCGTTAGTCTCTCTCTGTCACAATTCATTGAAATAATCCATTGCAACAGTTTTACTGGTCTAAAAATTGTACTCTTCTGTATCTTCCTTGAGTAAATCTCCACAAATATCACATGCTAAAGAGATGCAATAATTAACTTCTCAACATTTAAATTGCTGAAATGGCTCATTAGCTGCCTAAGAAGTATTAAAATGATCAGGAATGGCTGCAAGATTTTTGGCCATGTTAACAAAATTGCATTATAAAGAATTGTATGTTTCAAAACTGTAATTGCACATTATTAATGAGTATTAAAGGATCATAATTAATGGACATTTCATTTAATTTGTAAAAGGAAGAAAAAAAGCCTTTTTAAATTGAATATTTTCAGTTGATATAGTTCAATGTTCCAGAATTAGGTTATTAACTTGCTTTAACAAACATTTTGATTGATTTCCAATACAGGATTGACACTAGTATAGTTTTAAAAAATCAATACATGAAGAAGATCCTTTTGTCTCGGTGGAGTATCTTCACTACAGCTATAACTGCTTCTTTATCATAGCAACATTAGAATATAACCAGGATGGAAGAACATTATTTGGGTAATTTTTCCTGTTGTGATAGGAAACCATGTTTTCTCATAGAATCATAGAGCTGTATAGCATGGAAACAGACCTGCAGTCCAACTCACCCACACCGACCACATATTCTAAATTAATTAAGACCCATTTACTAGCATTTGGCCTACGTCCCTCTAAATCTTTCATGTCTTACCTTAAACCTGTGTCCTATAGTTTTGGTCTTCCCCAACCGGGAAAAAGATCTTAGCTATTCACCCTATCCATGCACCCCATGGTTTTGTAAACGTCCATGAGGTCACTCCTCAGCCTCTGACACTCTCAACTGGCATAGAATCTACTTACCTCTTCAAAGAGAATTCAAATAGTTTCTATAAGGGACAGGTGACCAGCTTTCTTCTTCTTCATAAACAGTCCCTTGAGATCAAGGATGATCATTTTCAGTCCAGAGTTGTGGATCCAGTGGTGACTAGTGCTGCACACCATGCCACAGCAGGGAAAGGTAAGGGGTGGGATGCACAGATTTTTTGCCTGGTCTTTTCAGTGCTTGTGCTTGGCCTCCACTTGGGCTTGTCAAAGACACTTGAGATGGTTGATGTTTTCACAAATGCATCCATTCCAGTTTGGCAGTCTTGGATAAGAGATTCCCATGAGTCAGTGGGGGTGTTGCATTTTTGCAGGAAAGCTTTGAAGATGTCCTTGGCCTGTTTCCTGTGCCATCTTAGTAACCTATTTATGTTATGAAGCTCAGAGTAGTAAGCTTGATTGGCATATGGACTATTTGGTTTTCCCAAGGCAGCTGAATGACATCAACCAGTGCCTTAATATTGGCCTAAGAGAGAACAATGATATTGGAGTATGTATCCTAAAATTGAATTTGCAAAATTTGGCTGAGGCATCACTGATACTATTTTTCCAGGACTATGAAATGTATTCTGAACATTGTCCAGTTTTCTGACACATGCAGAAAGACAAGTAACACTGTTGCCTTGCTGACTTTGAACTTAGTGCCCGTTTGACGTCTTCTTCAGCAAACACCCTGGACCTAAGATGGCCAAAGACTGCTCTATTATTCTGGACTCATAGAAGCATAGAGATGTACAGCACAGAAACAGACCCTTCAGTCCAATTTTCCCTTTGTAAAACCATTTAGCCCATGAACGTCTCAGGTACGAAAGTCAAATTATGAAAATTAAATATCAATTGTCCATTTTTGCTACGATCTTAACATACCATGCACGTTTCTTGCTAAAGAAAAAATCTCCGAATGTTGGAAATCTGGAACAAAAACAGAAATTGCTGAAGAAGCTTAGCAGTTCTGACTGCTTTTTTATAGAAAAAGCAAGGATAATGTTTCGAGTCCAGTCACACTTCTTCACTGAACCGAAAATGTTGAACTCGGCTTTCACTTCTCAAATGCTGCCAGAGCTGCTGATTCCTCCAGCTATTTCTGCTTTTGTTAAGATGTTTTGTTTATATTTTCAGACTGCAAAGCTTGTTGTATGCCCTAGCATACAGATAAACTCCCTCAATGTCTGTATATTGCTCCTTTCCTCCTAAGTTCTGGAATCCTCTGAAATTAACAGATGGTGTAGCACTCACCAACAGAAACAGACACCAGTGTACTATATTCAAAGGAGAAATGTATCTCTTTAACTAGATTTGATGCTGTCCTGTAACTTCTTGTCATAGAAATTTAATTGAAGATCCCTAATCACCAGCTTGATTGCTTAGAAAGCAAAAAAGTATCTGGCAATGATGGAGCTCCAGTGAAATGGTTCAAACATGGAAAGCCTCATCTGGTGCCATACCTACATGACCTCCCTCTTTTGTATTTAAAGATTCATAGATTAATGGAAATGTACAGTGTGGCAACATTCCAACTCATCCATGTCAATCAGATATCCTAAATTAATCCAGTCCCATTTGCAAGCATTTGGCTCATATCCCTCTAAACCTTTCCTATTCATATATCCATCCAGATGCATTTTAAAAGTTGTAATTGCACCAGCCTCCACAACATCGCCTGGCAGCTCAATCCATGCATGTACCACCCTCTGCATGAAAATTTTACCCCTTAGGTGCATTTTAAATCTTTCCCCTTTCACCTTAAACTTTTGCCCTCTAATTTTTGACTTTGTTACCCTGGGAAAAGACCTTGACTATTCATCCTATCCATGCTCCTCATTGCTTCATAAACATTTATTAGGTTACCCCGCAGCCTCTGATATTCCAGGGAAAATAGCCCCAACCCATTCAGCCTTGCCCCAAAGCCCCCAACCCTGACATCATCTATATAAATCTTTTCTGAGCTCTTTCAAGTTTCACAATAACTTTCCTCTCACAGGGCAACTAGAGTTCAAAGCAGAATTCTGAAAGTAGCGTAAACAATGTCCTGTGCAGCCATAACATGACCTCCCAACTATTGTGCTCAATACCATGACTAATAAAGGCAAGGATACTAAATGCCTTCTTCACTACCCTGTCTACCTGAAACTCTACTTCCAAGGAATTATGAACCTACACTTCAAGGTCTCTTTGTTTGGCAACACTCCCCTGGACCTTACCATCAGGTATACATGTCCTGCCATGATTTGCCTTTCCAAAATGTAGCACCTCAATTTTATATAGATTAAACTCCAAGTGCCACTCCTTGGTGCATCGGCCATCTGATCAAGGTTCCGCTGCACTCTGAGATAGCCTTCTTTGCTGTTCCTTACACCTCCAATTTTGGTGTCATTCATATCACTGACCAGCTAAGATTTCTGTGAGGATTTGGGAAGGTGTTTGATCGAACCCATGTGCAATGGAAACCTTTCAGTCAACCTATCAAGATGTCCAGGTCATTTATCTTGTGCTTCAGCTTTGGGCTTGCGTGCAAAACTCTCACAGTTGATAAAAGACTTTCACCTGAGAGGAGAGATAGTAGTAACTGCTGATGCTGGAGAATCCGAGATAACAAGGTGTAGAGCTGGATAAACACAGCAGGCCAAGCAGCATCAGAAGAGCAGGAAAGCTGATGTTTCGGGTTGGGACCCATCCTCAGAAGGGCCCAGAACCGAAACATCAGCTTTCCTGCTTCTCTGATGCTGCTTGGCCTGCTGTTTTCATCCAGCTCTACACCTTGTTATCTCTTTCAATTGGGAAGACTTCAGTTTGAGTTTGCTAAATTATTGGAAACTTTGATCATTATTTTTGTCAAATGTAAAAATTGTTTGAGTTCCATGAGCTTCTGTGTTCAGTTCTACGGATTCTGGCATGTAGACAAAGACTGATAATAAAACTGTGATTTCTCCATCATTGGTTGCAAGATACAGAAACTTTTCATGACCTAACTCCTTGTGAAGCAGTGGGGAAGGAATATTGGGTGGAATTTTATTTTTCTGCCATTTGATTACTTGAAAGGCCTATTTTTACATTTTCTTTGTTTTCATCTTTACAAAGTGCTAAAACTTTCTAGTAATAACATATAGAATACACATATAGTTTGTCAGCCACATTAGTCTTATTCTCCTGCCATGTCTGTAGGTGCTTTACTGGGGTCAGAAACCATGATAGTAGAGAACCAATCCCTAATCGTTAATCAAATATCTTCATACTTGGTTCTGAGCTATCAAGTCTAGTGTGATGATTTGCCATCATAACAGTTCACTGTCTGGATGGATGCATCACAAAATAATTGACATTGCATTCTTGGCAAACATGGTGCAAATGAATCCCTTCATGAAATTTATCAGCTACAATGTGTAGCCTCACACCTTTCATCAGTTATTCCCTTTATTGTGGATACACTGACATTCTGCAGTCTTGCAATTTTCCCTCTCACGTTGTTTCACGGGTTGCGTGAAAATGGTAATAATTACTCAATGACCCGTTGTATTCGATGGTGTGCAGCTGCTTAGACAATTTTCCAAATGACAATCAAAGCTGCCTTGTTAGGGCAAACAGTAAAAAAAAGTACCCTACATTACAGAGTGCTTTGTCATCTACAGGTGGCAGTGGAAAGTTATGTTCTGATTTAGACCTTGGCATAATTCTAGAAGAGATTTGATGAGAAGGGAAGATGTCAGGTTCAGATTGAAAGTTGGAATAAGTAAGGTGGGAACATTGTATTCCTACCCTGTTACTTTAAAAAATTGTCTCTGGGCAGGGAGCGAATTGTTAGTAATTGGTGGCTATATTATAAAGGATAATGGTGGTTATTTTTGGGACAAGATTGCTGTGCTTCAATCAAACTAACCCATTCCATTTAATTGTACATTTCAATATACCTTGACAATTGAAGTTTGTTTACTGGCCAGTCAAAATCTTTAATACTTTAAGGTCTTGAGGTTTGAATGTATGCAACTCCTCTGCAGCACTTTGATTTGATTTATTGTAGTCACATGTACCTAAATACAATGAAAAAAGTTGTTTGTGAGCAGTATGAGCAGATCACAGTAAGCAAAGACATACAGATCATAGGGTGCTCAGATAAAGTGAGGCTTACAGGATACACTGCATGGGAGGTGCGTGAAGCAGGATCAATGCCAACAAGTCAACATTATTTGAAGTTAGAGAGTCTATTCAACAGTCTAATAATGGCAGGGAAAAAGATGTTCTTGAACCAGTTGGCGCATGTGTTCAAGCTTCTGTATATTCTGCCTGATGGGTGAGATTGTAGGAGAACATTACTGAGGTGGGAAGGGTCTTGGATGATGTTGGCAGCCTTTCCTTGACAATGGGAAGTATAAAAGGAATCCATGGTTGGAAGGTTTGCTTCGGTAATGGTCTGGGCTGTGCATTCAACACTCTGTAGTTTCTTATGGACAAAGCAGTTGGCTTACCATGCCGTTATGCACCCAGATAGTATGCTTTCTATGGTGCATCTCTAAAAGTTGGTAAGGGTCTTTATGGACACACTGAATTTCCTGAGCTGCCTGAGAAGGAGGAGGTTTTGCTGTGCCTTCTTGACCATCACATCCACAAGACCAGAATATGTTGTTGGTTTTCCTCATTCCTGGGAACTTGACGCTGTTAGCCCTCACAACCTCTGTTCTGTGAAGTAGGTAGGGGTGTCTTCTCCTCTTTTCTTTCTGAAGTCAATCATCAGTTCTTATATTTTGCTGACATTGAGAGAGAGGCTGTTATCACTGCACAATGACATTAAGCCCTTTATCTCCTTTTCTGTATTCTGACTCATCGTTGTTCGATATCCGTTATACCATGGTGGTGTCAAAAGCAAACTTGTAGATGGCGTTCATTAAGAATTTGTCTACATAGTCATGACTGTACATTAGGGGGTTGAGGGTGCATCCTTGGGGGGCTCCAGAATTGATTGTTATTGTGGAAGAGGTGTCTATTTTTACTGATTGCAACCTGTTGGCCAGGAAGATGATGATCCAGTTGTAGAGGCAGAGCTGAAACCTAGGTTTTGAAATTTTGAGATCAGTCTGGACGGCATCATGGTGTAGGAGGTGGAGCTGTAAACCATGAGTAGGAGTCTGACTATGGTGTCTTGTGTCCAGATATTCCAGGGATGAGTGCAGGTCTCAGAAAATGGCATCAGCTGTCCACTGCCATTGGTAGGCAAATTGCAAGGTATTGAAGCAGGTTGGGAGGCTCCAGTTGATGTGGGCTTTGACCTCTTGAAGCACTTCATGATCATGGAGGTCAGAGCCACTGGACGGTAGCCACTAAGGCATGTTGCGTATGCTTTCTTTGGTATCCTAGAATTCTTACAGTGTAGAAAGGCCACTCAACTCAACAAGTTCACAGTGACTCCCTGAAGAGCATCCCACCGAGACCCACCCCAAAACACCCCTACCTCCTCCTGCTAATCCACCCAACGTACACATCCCTGTACACTATGGGCAATTTAACATGGCCAATCCATGTAACCTGCATAATCATTGTTCTGCGGGAGAACTCCCAACAGAAATGTACGCAGACATGGGGAGACTGTGCTAACTCCACACAGACAGTCGCCCAAGGCTGGAGTTGAACCCGGATCCCTGGTACTATGAGGCAATAGTGCTAACCATTGAGCCACCGTGCCGCTCTGGGACTGGGATGATTGTGGTCTCCTTGAAGAAGGTATGGCCTTCATCTTGTAGGAGGGAGAGTTTTAAGATGTCAGTGATGCCCAGGACTCCAGCTGGGCCAGTCACTTTCCTTGGGTTGATTCTCAGGAAGGTTGATCTGACATCTCCATTGATTACAGAGGGAACAGGTATGTCCAGGGAAGGTGACAACATGCTGCTGCTGTTCTACTCAAACCAAGCAGAGAAAACAAGTAAGAGAAATATCTCAGGACAATTTTAGCATGGCCAACCTGCCTAAACTTCACATCTTCAGACTGTGGGAGGAAACTGGAGCACCCGGCAGAAACTCAAACAGACACAGAAAGAAAATGCAACTCCATACAGACGCCAAACTCAAGGCTAGAATCAAACTGAGGTCCCTGCAACTGTGAGATAGCAGTGCTAACCACTGTGCCACTGTACTGCCCTAACGGTCTGGATCTTCACATGTTTGGGAAAATTCTGGGTGCCTTTAAAAATAGCATACAATAAACCAGAACCAACTGTCTCACCACCATTTCTGGCAGATGCCATTTTTGTTTGTAGGGGAAAGGGAAAAGGGTATGAAGTGCACAGGCATGAATTATGAATTAGCTGGACCATTTAAATCCAAGGCACATGACTGGTCAATTCAAACTTTACTCCAGAACGGCCTCAAATGACAAGCATGTATTCCACAACAGTATTGTAGAGACTCAACTCCTCTGAAGGGCAGAGATAATGGGAACTGCAGATGCTGGAGATTCCAAGATAATAAAATGTGAGGCTGGATGAACACAGCAGGCCAAGCAGCATCTCAGGAGCACAAAAGCTGACGTTTCGGGCCTAGACCCTTCATCAGAGAGGGGGATGGGGGGAGGGAACTGGAATAAATAGGGAGAGAGGGGGAGGCGGACCGAAGATGGAGAGTAAAGAAGATAGGTGGAGAGAGTGTAGGTGGGGAGGTAGGGAGGGGATAGGTCAGTCCAGGGGAGACGGACAGGTCAAGGAGGTGGGATGAGGTTAGTAGGTAGCTGGGGGTGCGGCTTGGGGTGGGAGGAAGGGATGGGTGAGAGGAAGAACCGGTTAGGGAGGCAGAGACAGGTTGGACTGGTTTTGGGATGCAGTGGGTGGGGGGGAAGAGCTGGGCTGGTTGTGTGGTGCAGTGGGGGGAGGGGATGAACTGGGCTGGTTTAGGGATGCAGTAGGGGAAGGGGAGATTTTGAAACTGGTGAAGTCCACATTGATACCATATGGCTGCAGGGTTCCCAGGCGGAACATGAGTTGCTGTTCCTGCAACCTTCGGGTGGCATCATTGTGGCAGTGCAGGAGGCCCATGATGGACATGTCATCAAGAGAATGGGAGGGGGAGTGGAAATGGTTTGCGACTGGGAGGTGCAGTTGTTTGTTGCGAACTGAGCGGAGGTGTTCTGCAAAGCGATCCCCAAGCCTCCGCTTGGTTTCCCCAATGTAGAGGAAGCCGCACCGGGTACAGTGGATGCAGTGTACCACTTCCTACAGACTAAGGGGGTGGCCATGGGCACCCGCATGGGCCCCAGCTATGCCTGCCTCTTTGTAGGTTACGTGGAACAGTCCCTCTTCCGCACCTACACAGGCCCCAAACCCCACCTCTTCCTCCGGTACATTGATGACTGTATCGGCGCCGCCTCTTGCTCCCCAGAGGAGCTCGAACAGTTCATCCACTTCACCAACACCTTCCACCCCAACCTTCAGTTCACCTGGGCCATCTCCAGCACATCCCTCACCTTCCTGGACCTCTCAGTCTCCATCTCAGGCAACCAGCTTGTAACTGATGTCCATTTCAAGCCCACCAACTCCCACAGCTACCTAGAATACACCTCCTCCCACCCACCCTCCTGCAAAAATTCCATCCCCTATTCCCAATTCCTCCGCCTCCGCCGCATCTGCTCACACGATAAGACATTCCACTCCCGCACATCCCAGATGTCCAAGTTCTTTAAGGACCGCAACTTTCCCCCCACGGTGATCGAGAACGCCCTTGACCGCGTCTCCCACATTTCCCGCGACACATCCCTCACACCCCGCCCCCGCCACAACCGCCCCAAGAGGATCCCCCTCGTTCTCACACACCACCCTGCCAACCTCCGGATACCATGCATTATCCTCCGACACTTCCGCCATTTACAATCCGACCCCACCACCCAAGACATTTTTCCATCCCCTCCCCTGTCTGCTTTCCGGAGAGACCACTCTCTCCGTGACTCCCTTGTTCGCTCCACACTGCCCTCCAACCCCACCACACCCGGCACCTTCCCCTGCAACCGCAGGAAATGCTACACTTGTCCCCACACCTCCTCCCTCACCCCCATCCCAGGCCCCAATATGACATTCCACATTAAGCAGAGGTTCACCTGCACATCTGCCAATGTGGTATACTGCATCCACTGTACCCGGTGCGGCTTCCTCTACATTGGGGAAAACAAGCGGAGGCTTGGGGACCGCTTTGTAGAACACCTCCGCTCAGTTCGCAACAAACAACTGAACCTCCCAGTTGCAAACCATTTCCACTCCCCCTCCCATTCTCTTGATGACATGTCCATCATGGGCCTCCTGCACTGCCACAATGATGCCACCCGAAGGTTGCAGGAACAGCAACTCATATTCCGCCTGGGAACCCTGCAGCCATATGGTATCAATGTGGACTTCACCAGTTTCAAAATCTCCCCTTCCCCTACTGCATCCCTAAACCAGCCCAGTTCATCCCCTCCCCCCACTGCACCACACAACCAGCCCAGCTCTTCCCCCCCCACCCACTGCATCCCAAAACCAGTCCAACCTGTCTCTGCCTCCCTAACCGGTTCTTCCTCTCACCCATCCCTTCCTCCCACCCCAAGCCGCACCCCCAGCTACCTACTAACCTCATCCCACCTCCTTGACCTGTCCGTCTCCCCTGGACTGACCTATCCCCTCCCTACCTCCCCACCTACACTCTCTCCACCTATCTTCTTTACTCTCCATCTTCGGTCCGCCTCCCCCTCTCTCCCTATTTATTCCAGTTCTCTCCCCCCATCCCCCTCTCTGATGAAGGGTCTAGGCCCGAAACGTCAGCTTTTGTGCTCCTGAGATGCTGCTTGGCCTGCTGTGTTCATCCAACCTCACATTTTATTATCCTCTGAAGGGCAGGTAAGATATCTCGAATGATCAAACTGGCAAGCCATTTAAATTCCATACCCATTGAATGTTAAAAATAAATGTCTGCCTTTGTCTGTAGGGTGAAAATTTTCTCTCTTAATGGACAGACTTTTGAATAAATTTTCTGTTAGAGATGTTTGTTGACATAACCCTAAAAGTTATTACTATAGTATTATTACCACATGACTGCTTCTCCAACTCTCATTATCTTAAACGGGGCCTGTAAATTCACCACTTGACGACAATATCTAACAGATAATTGAAGGTTAGCTTTCTTTACTATGCAGTTATGAATACAAATGTTTGCTTTAAATGGGATTAATTACTTTAGAGATATAAATGTGTTGAATGGGCTTTTGTGAATCAGAATGTTTCTTTTATAAAATAAATGCTGAAATTGATACTTAGAAGTTAATTCTTAACCTCAGCCTAACTCCTTAGGTTTGCCCTTGATGATACTGAGTTGGCTTTGAGGGTATAAAGGCAAATGGTAGATGGGGATTCATGAGTTGACACTAAGTTGATATGAGGGCCATGGGAAATACAGAAGGTCAGAGTCACAGAGAACTGAGGCAGACCATTGAACTAGCTCACTTTTGCACTTAGCATCCCAGTAGCAATATCTGATTCACCCCCAGTGGCAATGGACCTGATTCTACCCTGCACCATTCCTTCCCACTCTATCCTGGAGTGAATATTGTGCTGGTTGGAACATTTTTCTCTGAGAGGATGCGCTGAACTGGAAAATTTCTGAATTCCAACTACCACCTCTAAGGTGAAAATCCAGTTCCATGTACCTTTGAGCAATATTCCTGCTTAGTGCTCATTAAAACACAGTAGCTGCATGTTGTGAAAGAAAAGCTGTGACTTTAGTAGGCACATAAGTGCAAACAATTTACAACAGTGCCCAAGTTTCTCCACTATTGAATTCTTGCATGTATAACTGACATACGCAAAATGACCATCATTTCTACTTCATTTATACTTGGTATCCAAAAAAACATTCTACCAACAGATCTAGTTGGAAGACTTAGTTGCATGTAATAATTAACTGAATCTATTATAAGTACCGATTTTGCATACTGAAAACCTAAACAGGGTATTGATATACAATTCTTATTAAAAATCACTTACTACAGTGCGACGAATTGGCAAAGAAATACAACTCAAAAGATCTGGGATTTTCTCTGATCTTTTTCTGATTAATTGCATATTCATTGTCTTGCAATGCGATCTGTTGGCATCACATTGAACTGGTTCCAGGTCTGAATATTTGATTAATTACTCCAATAATGGAATGTGCCATACAAAAATAATTTGTTAGAACAGTACTAATTAAAATACAAATTAAACCTATTGTACAGAACAGTTAATGTGTTGCTATGGAGACAGCAAATTCTACTGTTTCGTTTTTGAAGTGCTTTTGACTCATTTTTATCACATTTTGAATGAATGAATAAAGTCATTTGTCAAACCTAGTGGCCACGACTTTGCAATAAGAATAACGGTACGGCTAACAAGACCTACCTTTAAAAACAAGTATATGGGGAAGCAACCTCTGATGTTTTCAGATGCATAGTTAAACATCAAGTCAGGAGGCTGTTGCTAAAGTTGCACTGTTGCTCCATAAGCTTTAATTGATTGCTGGGCCAAATACTCCAGCCTCTGGGTCATTGAAGACCAGGCAAGCGACAAAAGATTTGAAACAAAAAGCAAAGAATTGCAGATGCTGAAAATCTGAAACAAAAACAATAAATTGCAGAGTATCTCCACAGGCCTGGCAGCATCTGTGGGGAGAAAGCAGAATTAACATTTTTGGTCCAGTGACCTTTCTTCACACTGGGATTTCTGAGGAACAGCCACTGGATCCAAAACATTGACTGCTTTCTCTACACACACATTGCTAGATCTGCTAAGTTTCTGCAGAAATTTCTGTTTCGTAACTGGAACACCAATGTTCTGCTTGCAAAAAGGACCTTGAGCTTCCAAGATAACAAAGCGTGGAGCTGGATGAATACAGCAGGCCAAGCAGCATCTCAGGACCACAAAAGTTGACGTTTCGGGCCTAGACCCTTCATCAGAGACGGGAATGGGGAGAGGGAACTGGAATAAATAGGGAGAGTGGGGGAGGCGGACTGAAGAGGGAGAGAAAAGAAGATAGGTGGAGAGGAGAGTATAGGTGAGGAGGTAGGGAGGGGATAGGTCAGTCCAGGGAAGACGGACAGGTCAAGGAGGCTGGATGAGGTGGTAGGTAGGAAATGGAGGTGCGGCTTGAGGTGGGAGGAAGGGATGGGTGAAAGGAAGAGCAGGTTAGGGAAGCAGAGACAGGCTGGGCTGGTTTTGGGATGCAGTGGGGGGAGGGAACGAGCTGGGCTGGTTTTGTGATGCAGCAGGGGGAGAGGAAGAACTGGGCTGGTTTTAGGATGCAGTTGGGGAAGGGGAGATTTTGAAGCTTGTGAAGTCCACATTGATACCATTGGGCTGCAGGGTTTCCAAGCAGAATATGAGTTGCTGTTCCTGCAACCTTCAGGTGGCATCATTGTGGCACTGCAGGAGGCCCATGATGGACATGTTGTCTGAGGAATGGGAGGGGGAGTTAAAATGGTTTGCGACTGGGAGGTGCAGTTGTTTGTTGCGAACTGAGCGGACGTGTTCTGCAAAGCGGTCCCCAAGCCTCCACTTGGTTTCCCCAATGTAGAGGAAGTCACACTGGGCACAATGGATAAAATATACCACATTGGCAGATGGGCAGGTGAACATCTGCTTGATATGGAAGGTCATCTTGCGGCCTGGGATAGGGGTGAGGGAAGAGGCGTGGGGGCAAGTGTAGCACTTCCTGCGGTTGCAGGGGAAGGTGCCGGGTGTGGTGGGGTTGGAGGGGAGCGTGGAGCGGACAAGGGAGTTGCGGAGAGAGTGGTCTCTCCGGAAGGCAGACGAGGGTGGGGATGGAAAAATGGCTTAGGTGGCGGGGTCGGATTGTAGATGGCGGAAGTGTCAGAGGATGAAGCGTTGTACACGGAGGTTGGTGGGGTGGTATGTGAGAATGAGGGGAATCCTCTGGGGGTGGTTGTGGCGAGGCGGGGTGTGAAGGATGTGTTGCGGGAAATGTGGGAGACGCGGTCAAGAGCGTTCTCGACCACTGCGTGTTATCTTGGATTCTCCAACATCTGCATTTCCCGTTATCACCTTGAGCTTCCAGTTGCCTGCAACTTCAACACGGCAACCTGTTCCCTGGCCATATCTCTGTCTCTAGCTTGCTGCATCAGTGTTCTAGCAAAGCTCAATGCAAGCTGGAAGAACAATATCTCATTTGATCTTGGGGACCCTGTAGCCCACCAGACTCAATGTCAAGTTCAGTAATTTTAGGGCCTAAATTCTTCCAAGTCGTAGACTCCTCTCCCATTCACTCGGCCTTGTTATCACATGGCCTGCCATTACATAGTACTTATTGTTAGTCATTACCATTAGCAATTATTCACCCTCCTAGCCAAATCATTATCAAATGCTTTGCCAATCCAACTGCATTTCTCTCTCTTCAGGGTCTATCTTTTATCTAATCATTTACTCACTACCCCATCCCCCTCCCTATTTTCTGCATATAAACTGATGTTTTCCCAGCTGCCATCAGTTCTACAGAAGCGTCACCTCTGACTTTTTTCTACACAGGTGCTGCCACACCTGCTGAGCTTATCTTGCAACTTCTGTTTTTGTTTCAGATTTACAGCATCTGCAGTTCTTTCAGTTTTTAAACTTATCCATGTCTCCAGTCAGCTCTTAATTAGCTGATCTGCCAGCAATGCAGCGAGTTTTCTCAATACTGGGACTGGAATACTAATTACTACCTGAATTGGTTGCTCCCACATTTGTTTTAGAAAAATTAATTTTCTGCCTTGTCTATGAACAGTTATTTGTGCAATGACTCGTGAGCACTGAATACAAAATCCAGACGCATTTGAGTGAAATTTGTGGTGGGGTTTGACAGAGTGTAGCATTTAATCAGGGAAGAGGGTGGTTGCTGAGGACCACACTCCCTCCACTGCAATTAAATTCATGGTGAAAATGTTCTGAGAATGTTTCTTCAGAAATCTGAAGGAGGGTCTCGACCTGAAATGTCAACTTTCCTGCTCCTCTGATGCTGTTTGACCTGCAGTGTTCAACCAGCTTCACACGATGTTACAACATATTTGCTTATGGGTTTCTTGTGGAGGCCCCCTTTTCGAAGGTATTTGGTACCTGATCAAGGGACACACCGTCTGGAAGGGATGTCTTGCTGGAAGTCACCATTGCTGACCAACTGGCATGGTGGCAGTGTGGTTAATACTGCTGCCTCACAGGACCAGGGACCTGGGTTCAATTCCACCCTTGGGTGACTGTCTGTGTGGGTTTCCTCCTGGTGCTTTGGTTTCCTCCCACCGTTCAAGATTGGTAATGCTAAATTGCCCAGAGTGTCCAGGGATGTACAGGCTAGTTGGATTAGAAATTGGGTTACAGGGATAGAGTAGGTCTGTGTGGGATGCTGTTTGGAGTGCTGGTATAGATTCAATGGACAAAGTGGCCTGCTTCCATATTGTATGGGTTCTATGATACTCCCTGTCATGCCATGATTCCGCTTCATGCCATCTCTCACCTTTGCCTCAATCCCCTCTTTGATCTGAGGCCTCAGGTATGTTTAGATTCCTGGCTGTGACTGCTGCCTGGTTTGGGGCTCTGCTCTGTCCAAAAAGCTGCAGGCCTTTGCAGGCTGGACCTCTGCTTCTGGGGTCCTTCATCCCAGGAAGAAATTTTGCTGCCTGTTTAATGCTTGAATGACGTAAGATGTCGTGACCTTCTCAAAAAAGATCTAGTGACTGAGACCCCTCATGTTTCCACATGATTCTACCCTATGTGTAGCAAGATTGCAGTGTGAGATGTTATATCTACAGGAATAATTTTATCATGCAAGAAAAATGATAGCTTCTACTTTTCTATAATGTGAAGATCCAAAAATGTTCATAGGATTCAATATTAAGCAAAAATTTCATAGAATATTTTGAGTATAAGTGCACATTTTCACATTGAAGCTCTCTGAAGTGGGGTTGTCAAACCATACAGAATATTCGTACAAAAACAAAGTTGCTGGAAAAGAACAGCAGGTCTGGCAGCACCTGTGAAGGAGAAAAACAGTGTTAACGTTTTGGGTCCGGTGACTCTTCTCCAGAACCGTCAGAATATTTTTGTGGTCATGATGAGTGAATGAGACTGAGGCACTTTGGTGAACAAAACATTTTCCCCAAATCTTAGGAAAGCCCTGCACTGTTGATGCTGTCAAGTGCTTAGGTGAGATCTATGAATGAAGGTCACATACTGTATCTGTTTCCTATACTCCCCTTGTAGCTGATGCATGGGGGGATAAACACGATGCCAGCTGTACAACTGTTAGCACAGAAACCACCATGATAGGTTCGATGAAGTATTTTAAGCATGACCTTCGCAAAAACCTTCCAAGCAACTTTCAAGAATGTGATAATTCTGTGCGTTCAACAATCTTTTCTGTCATCCTTGTTTTTATATAATGTGATTATTGTTGTGTTATGCATATTCTGTGGAACAAATTCTACCTTCAATGGGATTCTGGGTAAACCAAGATGGAGGACAGGAGAAAATTGGGCCATAAGAGGTATTCCTTTTTTGAGGGCTTTTCAGTATTGGAGTTGATTTCCACAAATTCTTGGAGCAGTGATTATTGTTCTATAAGCTATTGCATTGGGGAAGTCATAGATCAAAACAAAGGAACTTTCAAAATAGGAGGAAGTCAGAATACAGACACTAAGTGGGAGGTGAGAAAAGGAGCAGTGAACCAGCACAGCTGACTGACCAGACAGTGAACTTTCAAATCCGACTGCCCATGCTATTTAGTTACAAGTATCTTTGGACATTGGGGGCTTGGTCTCCGAAAAATAAACAAACAGTGAAATTCACTGCTGACCTTGGAGGGACCTCAGGAGAACTGCTCACAGCAGGGGTACAGCTAAGTGCTTTTTAAAAAGACTAACCTTACTGTATTTTTTGTAAATCTACAATAGTTTTGTTTACATATTTAATTGAGGTCTGTCAGTTGAATAAAATTTCTTTAAAATACAAAACATGAGTGCTAAGTTATCCCAGAGCAGTGCTTTTGTATCAGTAAGACTATTACTTTCTGGGCCTGCAGATTGTTAAGGTGCAAGGATGGCCTTTGGTAGAGTGATGTGCTCTTCTTGTGGATGTGGGAGATGAGGGAGAATTTCACTATTACAGATGATGATGTCTACAGGAGTGTATTTGGTTGTGAATCCTATTGGATCACATAGACAGGTTGGAGCAGCAGTTAGAGAGAATAAAGGATTTACAGGAACCGGGGTGTGATGGATGGCAGTTTCAGAAATGTAGAAAAACTGCAGATGCAGTCGGGTACATGGATTATCTTTAGGAAAGGTAGTAGAGGTAGGCAGGTAGTGCAGGTAGAGTCTGTGGCTATCCCCATCTCAAACAAGAGGCTGATGGACACTCAAGGGACCGTAGTGCTGACAGCCAACTTTCTGGTCGGGAGATTGGCTCAACTGTAATAATGAGTACGTCAGGTTCCAAGTGATGAATTGTGATGGGGTCTCCCTAGTCAGAAGCTCAGACAGACATTTCGACGGTTGAAGGCAAGACATCAGAAGGGTATGTTACCTCCCTGGTGACGGAGTCAAGGATGTCTCAGAGAGGGTGCAGAATATTCTCAAAGGGGAGAGGGACCAGCAGGAGGTCATTGTACACTGGAACCAACAACTTGGAAAAGAAAAGGACAAGGTTCTGAGGCGAGAATATAGGAAATTAGGCCAGAGGTTAAAAAGCAGGCCCTTGAGGGTAGTAACATCTGGATTTTGCCCAGTGCCAAATGCCAGTGAAAATAGGAATAGCAGGATGAGTGATGAGTAAATATGTCCCTTAAAGACAGGCAAGAAGGGGTAAGATAAAGAAACCTTGGATGACGAGAGCAGTGGAGCTTCTTGTGAAAAGAAAGAAGGTAGCTTACGTAAGGTGGAGGAAGCTAGGGTCAAGTTCAGCTAGAGAGGATTACACGCAGGCAAGGAAGGAGCTCAAAAATGGTCTGAGGAGAGCCAGGAGGGGGCACGAGAAAGGCTTGGCAGAACGAATCAGGGAAAACACAAAGGCATTTTACACTTACGTGAGGAATAAGAGAATGGTCAAAGAAAGAGTAGGGCTGATCAGGGATTGCATAGGGAACTTGTGTGTGGAGTCTGAGGAGGTAGGGGAAGCCCTAAATGAGTTTTTTGCTTCTGTCTTTACGAAGGAAACGAACTTTGTAGTGAATGAAACCTTTGAAGAGCAGGTGTGCATGCTGGAATGGATAGAGATAGAGGAAGCTGATGTGCTGAAAATTTTGTCAAACATTAAGATTGACAAGTCGCCAGGCCCGGACCAGATTTGTCCTCGGCTGCTTTGGGAAGCGAGAAATGCAATTGCTTCGCCACTTGCGAAGATCTTTGCATCCTCGCTCTCCACTGGAGTCGTACCTGAGGACTGGAGAGAGGCAAATGTAACTCCTCTCTTCAAGAAAGGAAATAGAGAAATCCCCGGCAATTAGAGACCAGTAAGTCTCACATCTGTCGTCTGCAAGGTGTTAGAAAGGATTCTGAGGGATAGGATTTATGACCATCTGGAAGAGCATGGCTTGATCAAATGTAGTCAACATGGCTTTGTGAGGGGCAGGTCATGCCTCACAAACCTTATCGAGTTCTTTGAGGATGTGTCTAGAAAAGTTGATGAGGGTCAAGCTGTGGATGTGGTGTATATGGACTTCAGTAAGGCATTTGATAAGGTTCCCCATGGTAGGCTCATTCAGAAGGTCAGGAGGAATGGGATACAGGGGAACTTAGCTGCCTGGGTACAGAATTGGCTGGCCAACAGAAGACAGCGAGTGGTAGTAGAAGGAAAATATTCTGCCTGGAAGTCAGTGGTGAGTGGGGTTCCACAGAGCTCTGTCCTTGGGCCTCTACTGTTTGTAATTTTTATTAATGACTTGGATGAGGGGATTGAAGGATGGGTCAGCAAGTTTGCAGACGACACAAAGGTTGGAGGTGTCGTTGACAGTATAGAGGGCTGTTGTAGGCTGCAGCGGGACATTGACAGGATGCAGAGATGGGCTGAGAGGTGGCAGATCGAGTTCAACCTGTATAAATGCGAGGTGATGCATTTTGGAAGGTCGAATTTGAAAGCTGAGTACAGGATTAAGGATAGGATTCTTGGCAGTGTGGAGGAACAGAGGGATCTTGGTGTGCAGATACATGGATCCCTTAAAATGGCCACCCAAGTGGACAGGGTTGTTAAGAAAGCATATGGTGTTTTGGCTTTCATTAACAGGGGGATCGAGTTTAAGAGTCGTGAGATCTTGTTGCAACTCTATAAAACTTTGGTTAGACCGCACTTGGAATACTGCGTCCAGTTCTGGTCGCCCTATTATAGGAAAGATATGGATGCTTTGGAGAGGGTTCAGAGGAGGTTTACCAGGATGCTGCCTGGACTGGAGGGCTTATCTTATCAAAAGAGGTTGACTGAGCTCGGACTTTTTTCATTGGAGAAAAGGAGGAGGAGAGGGGACCTAATTGAGGTATACAAGATAATGAGAGGCATAGATAGAGTTGATAGCCAGAGACTATTTCCCAGGGCAGAAATGGCTAGCACGAGGGGTCATAGTTTTAAGCTGGTTGGAGGAAAGTATAGAGGGGATGTCAAAGACGGGTTCTTTACACAGAGAGTTGTGAGAGCATGGAATGCGTTGCCAGCAGCTGTTGTGGAAGCAAGGTCATTGGGGACATTTAAGAGACTGCTGGACATGCATATGGTCACAGCAATTTGAGGGTGCATACATGAGGATCAATGGTCGGCACAACATCGTGGGCTGACGGGCCTGTTCTGTGCTCTACTGTTCTATGTTCTATGTTCTAGGATAGGACAGATGAATACAAGACTAAGGAGCTGGTGCTTTTATTTGTATTTATTTTTATTTTTGGATCATTGTTTTCTATTTTGAGGTAGAAGTGACCTGCATGAGAAGAATGGGTTGCACCTGAATTGGAAAGGGTGTAATATACTGTGGGGGGATTTTCTAGAGCTACACAAGGGGAGTTAAATGAATACCGCTGGGAGCCTATTTGGAGAGATTTTGAGAAAATAGATCAGTCAGAGGCTGGTTCAGTTGAGAAAAGGAGCAAGTCAAGCAATCAAGGCAGGCAGGAACAAAGTAGAGAATGAAGTTGGGACTGCTTAAACTAAACTGCATTTATTTCAAAGCAAGAGGATTGACAGATAATACAGATGAACTCAGGGCATGGGTAGGAATGTGGGACTGGGATTGAACAGCTATTACAGGACTAGCAGCTAAATGTTCCCGGGTATAGATAATATTTGTAAGGATATCTCAGTTATCTGTAAGAATAATAGGGTGGTAATGGTAGGTGATTTTAACTTTCCAAACATAGACTGGGGCTGCCATGGTGTTAAGGGCTTGGATGGAGAGGAATTCTAGTATATACATTTCTTTTGTTCAGTATGTGAATGTACTGATTAGAGAAGGACTAAAACTTGGCTTTCTCTTGTGGAATCAGGCAGGGCAAGAGACTGCGGTATCAGCCGGGGAGGACTTTGGGTCCAATGATCATATTTCTATTATTTTGAAAATAGAGGTGAAAAAGAATTGATCTTGTGTATGGCAGAAAGTTTCAAAAGTTGGTTGGGGGCAGATATTCACAAGTAAAGGGCTGGCTGGAAAATAGAAAGCTTTCAAAAATGATAAATCAAGAGCCCACAGGCAGTATGTTCCTGTTAGGGTGAAGGGCAAGGTTGGTAGGTGTAGGAAATGCTGGCTGACGAGAGAAATTGAGCTTCTGGCCAAGAAAAAGAAGGACACATATGTTGCGTATGGTCAGCAGGGATTGAGTGAATCCCTGGAGGAAGATAAGCTCAGTAGGAGTATACTTCAGATTGGAACTCAGGAGGGCAAAAAGGGGACATGAGATTGCTTTGGAAGATAGGGTTAAGGAGAATCCAAAGAATTTCTGCAAATATATTAAGGACAAAAGAGTAACTAGGGAGAGAATTGGACATCTTAAAAGATCAGCAAGACTGCCTATGTGTGGAACCATAGCTGATGGGGGAGATGCTAAATGAGTACTTTGCATTTTCTCTACATTTACTCCTGAGAAGGATATGGAAGTTAGAGAATGGGGGGGTGGGGGTGGGGGGGGGGGTGCAAATAGTGATATTTTGAAAAATGTCAATATTACAGAGGAGGAAATGCTGGATGCTTTCTACCACATAAAGGTGGATAAATCCCCTGTGCCTGACCAGGTGTAACCTAACACTTTGTTGGAAGTTAGGAAAACGAATGCTGCGCCCCTTGCTGAGATATTTATTTAATCGAGTGCCACAGGTGAGGTGATAGAAGAATAGAGGTTAGCTAATAGATGCCACTATTAAAGAAAGTTGGCAAGGAGGAACCAGGGAACTATAGACTGATGAGCCTGACATCAGTGGTGGGCAAGTTGCTGGAGGGATTTTGATGGACAGTGTTTAAATGTATTTAGAAAGACAAGGACTGATTAGGGATGGCCAACATGGCTCTGTGCATTGGAAATCATGTCTCATTAACTTGATTGAGTTTTTTTGAAGATTTGACAGAAAGAACTCATGAGGATAGTGCAGTGGATGTGATGTACATAGACTTCAGTAAGATGTTCAACGATGTTCTTCATGGTAGACTGGTTAGCAAGGTTAGATCACACAGAATAAAGGGAGAACTGGCTATTTGGATACAGAACTAGGTCAAAGGTAGGAGACAGCCAATGGTGGTGGAGGGTTGCTTTACAGACTGGAGGCCTGTGACCAATGGTGTGCCACAAGGGTCCATGTTGGATCCACTGATTTTCATCATTTATATCAGACGGCAGCACAGTAGCTCAGTGGTTAGCACTGATGATTTACAACGCCAGGAACCCAGGTTTGATTCCACCCTCAGGTGACTGTCTGTGTGGAGTTTGCACATTCTCCCTGTGTCTGCATGGGTTTCCTCCGGGTGCTCCGGTTTCCTCCCACAGTCCAGGTTAGGTGGATTGGCCATGCTGAATTGCACATAGTGTTCAGAGTAGATCAGGTGGGTTATAGGGGGATGGCTCTGGGTGGGATGCTCTGAGGGTCAGCGTGGATTTGTTGGGCCAAAGGGCCTGTTTCCTCACTGTCGGGGATTTTATGATTGGGATGTGAATATAGGAGGTATGGTTTATAAGTTTTCAGATGACACAAAATTCAGCGGTGCAGTGGTTGGCCAAGCACGTTATATCAAAATACAGTGGGATCTTGATCAGATAAGCCAATGGGCTGAGCAGTGATAGATGCAGTTTAATTTAGATAAATGTGAGTTGCTGCATTTTGATAAGGTAAATCACGGTAGGACTTGTACACTTAATGATAAGATGCTGCACATTCTCCCCGTGTCTGCATGGGTTTCGTTGGGAAGTGTTGCCGAACAAAGAGACCTGGAGGGCAGGTTCATATGTCCTTGAAAGTGCAGTCGCAGGCAGGTAGGGTAGTGAAGAAGACATTTGGTATGCTTGGTCTTTATTGGTTAGTGCATTCAGCATTGGAGTTGGGAGGCCAGGTTACAGCTTTATAGGACATTGGTTAGGCCACTTTTGGAATACTACATTCAGTTCTGGTCTCCCTGCTATAACAAATACGTTGTGAAACTTGAAATGGTGCAGAAAAGATTTACAAAGATATTGTCAAGGTTAGAGAGTTTGAGCTGTAGAGAGACGCCGAATAGGCTGGGGCTATTTTTGCTAGAGTGTTGGAGGCTGAGAGGTGATCATTAGATATTCATAAAATCATAAGGGGCATGGATGGGATTAACAGCCAAGGTCTTTCCCCAGAATAGCGAAGTCCAACACTACAGGTTTAAGGTGAGAGGAGAAAGATTTAAAAGGGACCTAAAGGGCAACTTTTTCAAACAGAGGGCGGTGGGTGTACGAAATGAGCTGCTAAAGGAGGCTGGTGCACTTATGACATTCAAAATGGATCTGGATGAGTAAATGAATGAGAAGGCTTTCGAGGGATATGGGCCAAATTTTGGCAGATGGGACTGGATTAATTTAGGATATTTGGTCTGCATGGATGAGTTAGACTGAAATTTATGTTTCCATGCTGTACACCTCCATGAATCTATGACTGTATAACTCTTTAAATACAAAAGAGGGAGGTCTTGTGGGTGTGGCAAAAGGTGGAGTTTTTCATGTTTGAGCCATTTCAATGGAGTTCCATCTTTATCGGCTATTTTACTGCTTCCCAAGCAATCAAGCAGGTGATTAGGCATCTTCAATTAAATTCCCATGAAAAGAAATTACAGAGTGCATCAAATGCAGTTAAAGAGATGCCTTTCTCCTAGGAATATAGTGCACTGTTATTTGTTTCTGTTGGTGAGTGCTACACCATCTGCCGATTTCAGAGGATTCCAGAACATCAGGAGGAAAGGAGCAATATGGAGATATTGAAGGAGTTTATCTGTATGCCAGGACATGCAACAACTTTACAATCTGAAAATGTAGACATAAAGAAAGCATCTTGACCAGAGAATGAAGGCAGAGTTCAACATTTTCGCTCCAGTAAAGAAGGGTCATTGCACTAGAAACGTTATCAGCTTTCTCTACATGGATGCTACTAGAACTGCTGAGCTTTTTTTTAGTAAATTCTGTTTTTGTTTTAGCTTTACAGTATTCAGAGCTCTTTTTTGGTAAGCAAGAAGCATGTATTTTATGTTAAAATTGCAGTTAAAATGGACTATTGATATTTAACTTTCATAATTTGACTTTCATACCTGAGACCTTCAGAGTCAAAATAATTTTAAAAACGACAATGCTGACCTGAAATGGTTATTTTGCTGTCCTGAAGAGCTCAGGAAAGCAATATGGAATATGCAAAACTGGGTGTATTGCAATTACCATTTTAATCAAGAGGCACTGAATTTCAGCAAGGCATCAATAAAATTGCGTCTCTGTTTTTACTCGTACTTGCGTAGCTTTGCATATTGAAGATAAAAGATTACCTGTGGAATGTTCAATTTGAAAAGAAGGCAAACAAGTTAAATTTGGAATGAATGAGTAAAATATAATTAAGTATCTTGCTGTGATCAACAAAGGAAAGAAGTAAGACCATGGATTGATAACAGCATCTGAAAACTCTTCCCTCTCCCTTCAATCTCTCATTCTCTGTCTCAATCTCAAAAACCAAGGTGATGAGAAAGCAACTTGAAACGATAGTTTACTGAAAAATTAGGGTTGTCTGCATGTTATGTTACTTTTGCAGAAAATGGACATCAGCTAAATTGTTCTGACTCAGGTTTCAGATTTGCAACTCGCAGGCTCCATTATCTTTAAACTGCAGTTGCCTGTACTTTCTTCTACAATCCCCTTTATCTCTTCCTTATTATCTGCAGATGTGTTAGATGTCAAGTTTTCTTATTTTTGGGGAGATGTAGTAAACAATACATATCCATTCTGTTTCACTCAAGAAAGCCTTAGAACAGGCCCTCCTTGATTTTTGATCAAGTCAAATAACCTAAATTGAGCTAAGTGCCAAAATGAGTTGTTGTGACTGACCTAGAGGGGAGTATAAAAGAGGGGAACTGATTCCGTTTCCCTATCTGACCATAACAGGAACAATATCAATATGTATCTTTGGATGAAGAAGTTGTTTTGACATGAGACAACTGTTTAATTTTAACACTGAAGTTAATTTTTTGTAATTGAGAAGTGCTGAAATATAAGTGGCAAAATGGCTGTAAGTAATTTTGCCACAGATTAAAGAATGTTTCGTTGAGTTTGAAATGTTCTTATAGTCAGCCAGCAAGAAATGTTTTCAGCTTGTGCAAAGTGCTTCTGAAGATATGGATGAATCTATAGTAGCTTTTTAATAGTTGGCGACCAATTAATTTTTGTGATGTTTTCATTTGCAAGTTTTTGTAAATGGGATATTGGAATGGCCTGATGTCCACTACAGGGCCTCTGGCATCCATGTAAAGCAAGTAAACAATGGTGATTTCCTTACCCAGGCAGACTGGAGGATTGTGAAGTGAACAGAACAGAACCTGAAGCAGGAAGAATAATTCTGATTAGTAAATTCAATGTCAAATCAGATATGGAAAGCCAAACGAAGTGAAGGAAAAGAATGATTGGATTGAGAGAAATAGAGTAAGAAAACAGATGACTATAAAGACATGAGGGAAGAGCTGGCCAGGGTTGATTGGAAACGGAGTTGAGCAGGGAAGATGGCGGAGCAGTAATGGCAGGAGTTTCTGGGATCAATTTTGGAAGCACAGCAGAAATTCATTCTAAGAAAGAAGAAACATACTCAGAGAAGGATGAGGCAACGATGGCTGACAGGGGAAGTCAGGGACACATAAAAGCAAGAGAAAAAACCTACCATGTGGTGAAGTTTAATGGGAAGCCAAAGGATTGGGAAGTCTGAAAATACCACCAGAGGATAATTTATAAAAAAGGGGGAGAAGCTGAAATATGGAACCAAGCTAGTTAGTAGTATAAAAGAAATTTGCAAAAGCTTTTTTAGATATCAAAAAAAGAGAGAGTAAAAAGTAGACATTGGATCACTGGAAAATGAGGCTGGAGAAGTAGTAATGTGGAACAAAGAAATGGTGGAGGAACTGAGTAGGACTTTGCATCAATATTCGCAGTGGAATACACCAGCAACACACCATAATTTAAAGAGTCAGGGTCCAGAGGTGAGAGTAGTGACCATCACTAGGGAGAAAATACTGGAAAGGTTGACAGGTCTGAATGTAGATTAATTGCCCAGACCAGATGAAGTACACCCTTGAGTCCTGAACGAGGGTGCTGTGGAGATTGTAGAATCATTGGTGATGATCTTTCAGGAAATACTGGAGTCAGGGAGGGTCCCACTTAATATCGAAGGGAGGGAGGTAAAGGACAGAAAACTATAGACAATACAATGTGGAGCTGGAGGAGCACAATAGGCCAGGCAGCATCAGAGGAGCGGGAAAGTTGAAGTTTTGAGTTGGGAGCCTTCTTGCGTCAACTTTCCTGCTCCTAATATGCTGCCTGGCCAGCTGTGTTCCTCCAGCTCCACACTGTGTTATCACTGACTCCAGCATCTGCAGTTCTTGCTATCTCAGGCTGGCTAGCCTGACCTTGGCAAGATTTTGAAGTCCATTGTTCGGGATGTGATTGCGGAGTACTTGCAAGTATAAGGTGAAATAGTCTCCATAGCTTTGTTAAGGGGAGGTCATGTCTGGCAAATCTGTTCAAATTCTATGAGGAAGTGATGAATAAATAAGACAAAGTAGAGCCAATAGATGTTATCTGTTTGGATTTCCAGAAGGCCTTTGACAAGGTGTAGCACAGATGGCTGCTAAATAAAATAAGAGCCCATGGCATCAGGGGCAATGTACTCAGGGGCAAGATGTTTAGAGAATTGGATGACTGGCAAAAGGCAGAGAGCAGGGCTGAAGGGGTCTTTGTTCAGGACGGCAGATAGTAACAAGTGGAGTTCCACTGGTGTCTGTGTTGGGACCATAATTATTCTTTTTTTTATTATTTAGTAATCCGGATGAAGGAACTGAAAGCATTGATGCTAAGTTTGTAGATGTCACATAGATTGGTGGAGGGGCAGGTATTTTTGAGGACATGGGGAGGCTGCAGTGAGTGAGGAAGTGGCAGATGGAATACAATGTTGGAAAGTGTGACATTTATTGTTGCTTTAGACTATTTTCGAAATGCATGAAGGCTTTGGAAATATGAAGCACAAAGGGACTTGGGAGTCCTAGCTCAGTATTCTCTTCAGGGTAACCTGCAGGTTCAGTTGGTAGTGAGGAAGGCAAATGTAATGTCACCATTCATTTCAAGAGGTTGAGAATGCAAGCACAGAGATGTACTCCTGTGACTGAATCAGATCACATTTGGATATTGTGAGTAGTTTTGTGCCTTGCATTAAGGAAAGATACGCTGACATTGGAGGGGATTCAGGGCACAGCCTCAGAGTGAAGGAATGATTCTTTTGGACTAAGATGAGGAGGAATATCACTAGACGGTGGTGAATGTTTGGAGTCCATTGCTGCAGAAGGCTTGGAGGCCATGTCATTGAGTGATAGATGGGTTCTTGTTTAGAAAAGGGATCGGGGTTACACGGAGAAGGCAAGAAATTGGGGCTTAGAAACATACCACCAAGATGGACGGATGGGCCAAATAGCCCAATTCCACTCCTACATCTTATGATTTTATAGGATTGGAAAACTGCTAATGTAACACCTTCAATTAAAAAAAAAGGAAGGAGACATAAAACAAGTAACATTGCATCAGTTAGCTTAACATCTGTTATCAGGAAAAATGGTAGTCTATTATAAAGGATGTTATGGGCAATGATAAAAGGGAAGATGGCCTGGTGGTGTTGTCGCTGCACTATTAATCCAGACACCCACGTGATTTGGCTTTGAATCCCACAGATGTAAGAATTTCAATTAAATAAAAACCTGGAAGAAAGAGTCTGATGTTGACCACGAAACTTATCTGGTTTACTAATGTCTTTTATCATGGGCCTTGAATCAAATTGGCTTATGTCTGATATGTGTGAGACTGGGGTCCTTAGGTGAAGGCTCTGATGGACCACTGACTTAGTAATTTTTTGATGCAGTTACTTCAGGGCTGTCTTTTTCACAGTTGCTGGTGTCCCCCAATTTTGAGAATTTTAGACTGCAGGACTTTGATCTGATCAATTTCATTAAACTAAGGCTAGTTCCTGAACTGCTGATCGTGGTAGGGTGTAAGAAATGTTAGGTAGGTTGTAGATAATGGTTTACTATAATTATATAATTACTGTAATTCTGTAGCTGCTGATGGCCTGTAATATAAATGAATACAATGTTAAGAACTTTTATATTTGTCCTGAATAAATCTTTTTTATTGCAAGGTTAGTGCCACATAACACAATTATGACTTCTTGCATTGGGAAGTCAGGATTTTATCTTCATGAATATTGTACATTGGTCATTCGTCCCAACACTGGCATGGACAGATGCATCTCTGACAGGTAGACTGGTGAGGATGATATCAAATTTATTCCTCCCATTTGTTGGTTCCCTTCAAACTGTTGCAGTGCCAACCTGGTAGATATGCCGTTCTGGATTAAACAACTCTCTCAGCCACATTTTAATCACCCATGAGATCTATAAAAAACACTGCAATATACAAAGCACACTCTTAGAAATGATACAAAAATATACAACTGAATTGCCTGTTCTAGCTTATGTTTTCACGTATTTTTCAAAGTAATAAGAAACGAGTGACACGATGGATTATGAATGCTTCTCAGACCCTGGTTTAAATCCTGTTTTGTCTACTGGCAATAAGGATTCTGAACAAAGTAAATGGTTCATGTGAATGAACTTATAGCATAAAAAACATGAAAAATGTTGAAGGAGAAATGAACAAAACTTGCGAAAGATACATACTGATCTGACGTATCTTGTAAACCTCAGAAGAGCGCTCCAGAATAACTGGTATTTCCATTTCCCAGCTTTACTTTTACTAACTATCTTTTTCCCCTGGGGTAGAACGGTAAAGCTAACAGTGGTCCATCTCCTATACTGACATGCTTTACCTGGATGAGTACAGTTCATTCTTTTAATACTGGGAAAGTAGCCAACATATCAAATGTACTTCACAGTTTACATTTTCTAAATGCATGCCAATAGCAAGCAATATTGTCTATTGATCAAACTTTCTAAATGTACCTCTCTAAATTTACCAGCTTTTTCTTACTCAGTGATTGAGCAGAAACACTCGTGACGTGACAGAAAAGTGAGTTCTTTATGATTACACTTAAAGCTGAAAGGATTAATGGTTGAATCTTCCATTTCCAGACAGAAGCTGAAGAAATATATTTTGAAAACAGATTATTTAAATGTGATCAAATTTCATTTCTTGAGTTCATAATTTCTACAAGATTGTAACTGTAACCAACAGAACGGCTGCCCGTCCTGTGCACATTTCATACTGAAACTCCTGACTGTTGAGTTTTACTGCTCTGTTTTGTTGGAATCTCTTAAAGTGCTTACTGCCCTGTACATATTCATAAACTTTCCTCTATTCCTTGCATTATTAGACTTACTACTTCAAAGGCCAAAACCCAAATGCAAATGTCAACTTCAGTTCAAACTTCTAGTTTACAAAAGTGCTTGATGAATTATAATTCACTGCAGTTTAACATCTTGACTTATTATTACAAATACAGTCAGTTGAATATCTAACTATCATACACTGCAGGTCACATGTGCCCAAGGTGATTGATGGATTTTGTGAGTCACCTTAAATGAAACAACAATGGAAAGAGGCACACGAGCTAATAACTGAGTGTGTGTTGCCCTATCTTGGTGTTTTTTGTACCACAGATTCAAACAGATAGCTTTCTAAAGAAAACAAAAACTACTGATAGGTTTTGTCATTGGGCTTTGTGACAGCTGCGCTGGGAGTGACAGGGTTACTGTCAATTAATCTGTACCAGCCTCAATTTTCCTATGAGGGGCTGTATTTGTACAGTTTCTAGAAACTAAAAGGTATGATGATACTATGAGGGTGACCTGTGCAAGTCTTATCCGTGTCCTTTTGTTGTACTATCAAATTGCAGGTCTGTAATTGAAAATAAACAACATTTTAAATGCAACAAGGACAACATTAAACGAGCTACAATGTTCTGTTAAACTGATTCTGAGGCCAAAAAGATCATTCTTTGGCCAATACTTTTATATTGTGATTACATTTTTAAAAAAACCACAGTATAGAAAGCACTAGTAACAAAGGACAGCATAAAAATGGGCTTATGCCCTTAATTTCACATGTTTAAATATACAGTAATAGGAAAATTGCAAATAATTGTGACCTTTATTTATTAAACCTCAACTATTGAAAAAGTTTACTCTGGAAAAGCATGAAATATAGTCAGTGCAGTTTTTTTAATGAGGTGAAGTTATGATATGCCTTCTGGTTCTTGCAAAATAGAAATAATCAAAAAGCTGGCGATTTGCTGAGTATATTTTGTGCTGCTCTCCAATTGACAAGTAAACTGATCTATTGTTAGTCAGCACATGATTGCTGTATGATAGTAAAATGCACTCCATGATGTATATTAACCTAACTGGTTTCAAACTCTTGATAAATAATGTTGTAATATTATAAATACAAAAGGTATTGTTTAAAACATGGTTACAAATTAACTGCTTTGAAAAATGTATTGTAATACTTTGGAACATATTTACATTGCAAAAATAGGTTGTTTTCAGTACAACCAACTGATTTTCAACTACTAAGAGTCCCCATTATCAACTTATCTAGTTTCTTTTCTAGCAAGCTATCAACAATCTCTTTGACTGCTTATCTTATTCACTCCAAAAAATTTCAGAAATTGCTGGAAAGTTTTAGCAGGTCTGGCCGCATCTGTGGGGATAAAGCAGAGTTAATGGTTCAAGTCCAGTAACATAGAACATAGAACATAGAACCATACGGCGCAGAACAGGCCCTTCGGCCCTCATTGTTGCGCCGGCCTGTGAACTAATCTAAGCCCATCCCCCTACTCTATCCCATCATCATCCATATGCTTATCCAAGGGCTGTTTAAATGCCCCTAATGTGGCTTAGTTCACTACATAGGCAGGCAGGGTGTTCCATGCCCTTATCACTCTCTGAGTAAAGAATCTGCCTCTGACATCTGTCTTAAATCTATCACCCCTCAATTTGTAGCTATGTCCCCTTGTACAAGCTGATGTCATCATCCTTGGAAAAAAGACTCTTACTGTCCACCCTATCTAATCGTCTGATCATCTTGAATGTCTCCATTAAATCCCTTCTTAGCCTTCTTCTCTCCAATGAGAACAGATTCAAGCCCCTCAGCCTTTCTTCATAAGGCCTTCACTCCAGACCAGGCAACATCCTGGTAAATCTCCTCTGCACCTTTTCCAATGCTTCCACATCCTTCCTGTAATGGGGCGACCAGAATTGCACGCAATATTCTAGGTGAGGCTGTACTAGCGTTTTGTACAGTTGCAGCATGACATCACGGCTCCAGAACTCAATCCTTCTACCAATAAAACCTAACACACCATAAGCCTTTTTAACAGCACTATCAACCTGGGTGGCAACTTTCAGGGATGTATGTACATGGACACCAAAATTCCTCTGCACATCCACACTATCAAGAATCTTTCCATTGACCCACTATTCTGCCTTCATAATATTCTTCCCAAAGTGAATCACCTCACATTTATCCACATTGAACTCCATTTGCCACCTTTCAGCCCAATTCTGCAGTTTATCCAAGTCTCCCTGCAACCTGCAACATTCTTCCACACTGTCCACCACTCCACCGACTTTAGTGTCATCTGCGAACTTACTAACCCATCCACACATGCCTGCGTCCAAGTCATTTATAAAAATGACAAACAGCAGTGGTTCCAAAACAGATCCTTGAGGCACACCACTAGTAACCAGACTCCAAGCTGAATATTTTCCATCAACCACCACTCGTTGCCTTCTTACAGAAAGCCAGTTTCTAATCCAAAGTGCTAAATCTCCCTTAATCCCATGCCTCCATATTTTCTCCAACAGCCTACCATGTGGAACCTTATCAAAAGCTTTACTGAAGGCCATGTACACCATGTCAACAGCCCTACATTCATCCACATGCTTGGTCACCTTCTCAAAAAACTCAATGAGGTTTGTGAGACATGACCTGCCCTTGACGAATCCATGTTGACTATCTCCAATCTAACTGTTGCTTGCTAGATGATTATAAATCCTATCTCTTATAATCCTTTCCAAAACTTTTCCTACAACTGACGTAAGGTTCAAGGGTCTATAATTAGCTTGGTTATCTCTACTGCCCTTCTTGAACAAGGGCACAACATTTACAATCCTCCAGTCCTCTAGTACTAAACCTGTAGACAATAAGGACTCAAAGATCAAGGTCAAAGGCTCTGCCACCTCCTCCCTACCTTCCCAGAGAATCCTCAGAAAAATCCCATCTGGCCCAGGTCGTTTATCTACCTTCACACCTTCTATAATCGATAACACCTCCTCCTTACTAACCTCAATCCTTTCAATTCTAGTAGCCCGTAACTCAGTCTTCTCCTCTACAATATTCTCCTTTTCCTGAGTGAAAACAGATGAGAAATATTCGTTTAGCACCTCTCCGATCTCCACAGGATCCACACACAACTTCCCACTTATGTCTTTGACTGGCCCTATTCCTACCCTAGTCACCCTCTTATTCCTCACATACCTATAGAAAGCTTTAGGGTTCTCCTTAATTCTAACTGCTAATGTCTGCTCGTGTCCCCTCCTTGCTCTTCTTAACTCTCTCTTTAAATCCTTCCTAGCTAATCTGTAATTCTCCATCACCTCATCTGAGCCAACTCGTCTCATTGTCACATAAGCCTCCTTCTTCCGCTTAACAATAGATTCAATTTCTTTAGTAAATGACGGTTCCCTTACCTTCTCACTTCCTCCCTGCCTGACAGGGACATACCTGTCAAGGACATGCAATATCTGGTCCTTAAACCAGCTCCACATTTCGATTGTCCCCATCCCCTGCATTTTGCTAGCCCATTCTATGCTTCCTAAGTCTTGCCTAATCACATTATAATTGCCCTTCCCCCATCTATAATTCTTGCCCTGTGGCATGTTCTTACCCCTTTCCATCACTAAACTAAATGTAACCGAATTATGGTCAGTCTGTCCAAAGTGCTCACCTACCACTAAATCAAATACCTGGCCTGGTTCGTTACCAAGTACCAGATCCAGTCTGGCCTCCCCTCTTGTTGGCCCTTCGACATACTGTGTCAGGAAACCATCCTGCACACATTGGACAAAAACTGACCCATCCGACGTATTAGAGTTATAACATTTTCAGTCAATGTTAGGGAACTTAATGCCTCACATAATGACCATCCTGTTCCTTTCACTCCTGCCCAGAATCGTTTTGCCAATCCTCTCCTCCACATCCCTGGAACTTTGCGGAGGCCTATAAAAACCTTCCAGCAGTGTGACCTCACCTCTCCCGTTTCTGTCCTCAGCCCATACCACCATAACCATTCTTCAGCATTTTGTAAAATCTTTTTCTCTTTCTCTTTGAGCTCCCTTTCTACCTATCTGCTGAGCCCTTCTACCCCACATCATCAGCATAAATACCACTTTACCTAGCTGTTTCTCCTTCTAATGCAAGGTCACAAGGACTTGAAATATTAAATCTGTTTTAAGTCTGCAGATGCTGCCAGACCTGCTGAGTTTCTCCACAATTTCTGCTTTTATTCATACACAATAATTGCAAATGGAAACTTGACAAGTTGCAATGTAATGAAAAAGACACCGTGTTAGCAGTTTGCCTTCATTTGGTGTTGCATAATTAGCTTTGCAATCAAAAATTATCCATGCGTGAGAATTTCTTGGAATATAGATTGATTAAGTGAGTGGGAAAGGGTCTGGAAGACAACATTGGTAAATAAGAGGTTATTCATTTTGGTCGGAATTATGACAAAATGGAATATTATTTAAACGGTGAAAAATTGCAGTGTGTTGCTGTGCAGAAGGAGCTGAGTGTTCTTAAGTATGAATCACAAAAAGTTGGTATACTGGTGCAGCAGGTAACTAAGAAGGCAAATCAAATATTACCCTTCATTGCTGGAGGAACAGAGTTTAAAAATAAGGAGGTTATGCAACAGCTGTTCAGGGTGCTGGTGAGCACACACCTGGAATACTGTGTGCAGTTTTGTTCTCCTTCCATAAGAAAGGATGTACTGGTGCAGAGCAGGTTCATTATGTTGGTTTTGGAATTGAGAGGATTGGTTTATGAGGAGAGATTGAGTAGACTGGGACTATACTCATTGGAATTTGAAGAATGAGAGGGAATTTTACAGAAACATACAAAATTATGAAAGCAATAGATAAGATAGAAGTAGGGAGGTTGTTTCCACCGGTGGATGAACCTAGGAATAGAGAGCATACCATCAAAATAAGGGGAAACATATTTAGGATCGAGTTGAGGAGGAACTTCTTCATCCAAAGGATTGTGAATCTCTGGAATTATCTGCCCTGTGAAGCAGTTGACTTTTTCTTGTTGAGTGTTTTTAAGGCAAAGACAGATAGACTTTTGAACAGTAAAATTAAGTGACCGGGCAAGTGGACCTGATTCCACAAAAAATCAACTATGATCTTATTGAATGGTAGAACAGGGTCAACAGGACAGATGGCCTACTCCTGCTCCTATTCTTTAAATTCTTATGGAAAGAGTAACAGTGCTCCACAATAGTGATGCAAACTGCTGTTGTTCCAGGTTGTCTCCACAAAATTATCTAGTTTACACTGGCTCGATTGTTCACTAAATTGTGTTAACTGATGAACCACTGCCTTTTCTTGACACCAACAGCACAGAAATGAAGCCCAGCCTTAAAATGGGCCAGATTTTTAGCATTATCACCTGTTTATGACACTTATCAACTCCAGAATATGGTACTCTTCACACTCTCAATGAGCAGATGCTATTTTCAGAAGAAGTAACTGATTGACTAATTGTTGTCAACGTGTTGGACAATTGCAATAGGGAGGTAAGTTTAAAAGGTATGAGAGGATGGCTAATGGCTGGACGTTATATCTCTAACTACTTTGTAAATCAGGTTGGACATTGTGCTGACCTTACGGTGATTGTGGTATTAAATGGGAACAATTGAGAAGATATCCTCCAGACCATTACATACTGCTTTTCACCACTCAGTCAGGCGCTGAGTTCGGATTTATACTGTAAGTTTAAAATTAAATTGAAACAGTTTCTTTTTCACCAAGGCTAAAATTGCAGTATAAATACACCTTAAATATGTAATCCTCAAACAGCACTTACTCCATGTATAATCTTGGGAGAAAAAGCACAGTACTGACAAGTTGGTGTTATTTAATGTTTCCAATTGGTAGCAACAAGATACCAAAGATATTACGTATCATGCAGGCATTGTAATTCAGTTTCCGTTATTCATCAGCAGCATGCTATCAACAGGAAATTACACTGGAACATTCATATATTAGCACTGCTCTGGCTTGTCTACTTTTAAATAATGGTGACATTTGATTTCTTTTATTTGTAATTCACGTCTTCTTTTCCATTTCTGACTAAGACTGGTGAGTAGTAGTGATCAGAGTGACAGTTGGTCAGTATAATTTAAAAAAATCTATTAAAGCACTCACTCATGGAATGAAGCATAAAAGCAGCATCGTTATTAACAGCTAAAATGTAGTGTCGTTGCTGTCTCAGCTCATTGTAGGACAGTGATAATTGTGTATTATTTAATTTGAGGTAGAAATAAGATGGTGAATGGTTAAAAATAAAGTACTCCCACATTAGTTGAAGGAACCAATTACTTTCAGTCCTTGTTATTATACATTGCCAACATTTTGCACAGAACTGCATTGCAGTTTATAATTGACCCATTCTCAACATTTTTTATTTAGTCATAGGTTGTGAGCATTGCTGGCTGGACTTATTGTGCGTCCCTTCTTGACTTTATTCTGGTGGTGGTAAGCTGCCTTCTTGAACCACTAAAGTCCATTTAGTGTAGGTAGACACGTAATGCCGTGAGGGAGGGAGTTCTAACATTTTGACCCAGTGACACTGAAGGAATGGTAATATGTTTCTAAGTCAGGATGGTGTGCAGCTTGGAAGAATCTTGCAGGTGGTAATGTTCCCATATATCTGCTGTATTCGTCCTTTCAGATGGTAGTGGTTGAGGTTAGGAATTTCCTGTCTAAGTAGTGTTGGTACATACTAATGCTACTGCTAGTTAGTGATGGAGAGAGTGAGTGTTTATGCATGTGGTGCAAAAAAAGCCTACTGTCTTTCTCCAAATCAAGCCAGGCTTCTTGATTGTTGTTGGAATTGTACTCATCCAAGCAAGTGAGGAGCACTCCTGGCTTGTGCCTTGTTGATAGTGGACAAGCTTTGAGGAGTCAGAGAGTGAATTATTCACTGCAATATTCCAAGCCTCCAAACTGCTGTTGGAGCTGCTGTATTCATCAGGCTAGTCCAGCTCAATTTCTTGCTGGTGGTAATTTCAGGATGTTGATAGTGGGGGATTCAGTGAGAGTAATGCCATTGACTGTCAAGGGAACATGGTGAGATTTTCTTTTGTTGGAGATGACCATTACCAGATTCCTATATGGCGCAAATGTTACTTGCCACACGCCAACCAACGTGGATATTATCTAGGTCAAATCTCTGCTTAATCTCCTTTACTGCAAACTCAATTTTTCAGTCTTTTCCAGCATTCTCCAGACTTGTCACTAACATCCTTCATCCCTGGAACCATTCTGGTAAATCTTCTCAGCACTCTTTCAAGGAACCTTGCACCCTTGCGAAAATATGCTGCCCTAAGTGGACAAAATACAGCAGTTGTGGTCTAACCAGAGTATAAAGTAAAATGTTTCTGCTTTCCTATTCAACATTTCTATTTTGGATCTCACATTCTTTGCTACCTGATCTTTCATCATATTCTATGACCTTCAGAGATTTGCATGCGTGAATCTTCAACTCCTGCTGTCCCTGTACACTATTCAGACCTTTGTCATTCAGTCAATATTACCTCTTCCTATTATTCCCAACAAAATGATCACCTTACACTGCTCTGTTTGAATTGTGCCTGCCAATTCTGTTAGCCTAATGAAGCCCAGTTGCAGTTAATTGGTGTCATCCGCATTTTCCGCCACACGTCCATGCTTGCTGACATCATCAAATTTTGATATTTTACTTTGTCTTCCAACATTTAAGCCATTTATGTATAAATCAATAAAGCAGTTGTCCAAACACAGACCCTTGGGGAACAGTACTGTCTACCATCCTGCAGTCTGAAAAACAAGCATTTACTGCAACTCACAGTTTTTTGTCCTTAAGCCATTCTTTTACTTGAGCTGTCATTGACCTCCTATTTCATGATTCTCCATTTTGTTAACCATACCATTATGTAGCACTTTGTCAAATTCTTTCTTAAAATCCATATGGGCAACAGATATTGATTTTCTTTCATCTTTCAAATATGTAACTTAATCACATGTTTCAATTAGTCAAGCATGATCTGCCATTTGCAAATCCGTACTGGTTCTCCTTGATTTTCTCAAACCTCTCCAAGTGTCAGGTAATGACTTTGCTTCTAAAATCAGATTGTTTCTGGATTGATCTCTAGTTACTAATGACGACTTTACATCCTTTCTTTAATAAGGATGTCACATTTGCCACTCACCATTCCTTTGACAAATCCTCTGTATCTAAGAATGATACAAAGAATCTCTGGCTTTGGTTCCCTCAATTTTCCTTCTGTTGGAATGGAGATTTAGCCTCTACCTGATACATATTCTTGTTAAAGAAAAATGATTGCTGTTTTATAATTTTTCACTATTAATCTTTTGTTCTATTTTAACCTCATTGGAACATTTTAATGTCTTTGATGTTAACTCAGTTCAGAAGTTATATTTTAGATTGGCCCTTGCACTCGCCCGCTGCAAAACTAAACCTTATGATACAATGATTATTCATAAACAAGTATATCCCACAGACAGATGTGGCAGAGTCTTCCCAGACACTGAACATTTGGGCATCAGGTAGAGAGTTGGGAAGTTCATGTAAGAAGGCTAGTGAGTAGCTTTTTGACATTGACGGCAAGATGCTCCATTTTCCAAACAAGTGCTAAATTGTGAAACAAGATCATTGTGAGCAACGAGAGGCCAATGTGCAAACATTAACATCTTGCTACTACATAACCCTCTTTCACTAGTACGTAGTTTCCGTTCTTACACCTCCCGTATAGAAACTAAGGGGTCACAATTCTCAGCATTAGAGTTAGCGTGGTTAGCTGGTGACCCCAGTTGGCCAGTTACGCCTCCAGCATTACATCTTGGGCATCAGTCACAAACATCTCAGGTCAAGCTCCATGGACATGCTCCAATGACTGCATGCAACAGCCCGATCCATCAACCTTCGCATTTGATACATAACGGTATTTCTGCATCCTCACGGCACAGTCCTGATCTACTTACAATACTGCTCTAAACATCAATGTTGCACTGTAGACCAAACCAGAACCTTTTATTGGAATGCTGCCGACAGGATAGTTTGCATTCAGGGACAGGCACCCATCTTGTGGATTTAGCCAGACAGCATCACAGGCCTCTTCTAGTGCATACAGATGTTGTGCTTGCTTAAGTGGTGACAGCATCTCTTCCTTTTTGCACTTTGCACCCTCAGACAGATCTTTAAGACTCACAGTCCTTTTGTGTTGCTTGCATGCAGAAACCTGGACATGGTTGTCAGCAGTTATCAGTCATGGGGATGGATCTGTTGCTGCATGACAACATGCCGTTCCAATTGCATACCTGCATCATATAGCAACAGTGAACATAGAAAACTCACACTACGTATGCATCAACCCAAATAGCAATTTCTCAACAATCTTATTGGGAATAGTCCTTAGTCAAGTGAAATCAAAGGCAGCTGTTGTCACCGGGGGCTCTGGGTATAGGAAGACAAGGTGAAAATTCAGTCTCAGTCTGGGGCGTCATCTGCAGTCAGTTGGCTGCTTCAGACATTCATGTTGGGGAATCACTATGGTCCTGCAGGCCCATTGTGAGCAGTTAGGAGATTCATTTAAGTCCATCAAGGATCTGCACAGAAATCATCAGATCACTCATCCATGTGGCTACCTGTTAAAACCAGTCAGGCGAGTATGGGTGACACTCAATCCTGGGACTCAGTTCAATGAAAGAAAGGGGATGTTATCAGGGGCCCTCTACTGCTGTTGGAGGGAAATGGGGAAATTCAGCTCTGGGGATTGGATGCAGCACGCTAGCATGAAAAGGCGACGATAATTATGAATGGGGTCTATTCAATATATAACGGAGAGAGGAGAAAATGGATACTATGAGAGGGATTGGTTATGAATGGTTATTTCCAGCATGTCCTCAAAAGGAGGGACAGTTGAATAGGATGTTGGACATGACTAAGACATATATGGTTGGGACTCAGGTAATGTTGAGAGTTGAAGATGTAAATCCGTGTCCTACATTATGAGCTACATCTAGGACAGGGGACAAGGATAACACAGGTACGGGTGTGTTCATAAGAGGGCATGGTCACATATGAGATTCTACTACAAAACACTTAGGCGAGTGCTTTCAGGCAACCTATAGAAAATGCTCAGTAGAGGTGATACCTACTGGTATTATTGTTAGACTATTAATTTAGAGACCCAGGTTATATTTTGGGGACCCGGGTTCGAATCATGCTATGGCAGATGGTGGAATTCGAATTCAGTAACAATATGGAATTCAGAGTGTGAGGATGACCACAAAACTGCAGCCACTAGTTAGAAAACCCCAAATCTGGTCCATTAATCACCATTAGGGAAGGATATCTGCCACCCTCACCTGGTCTGGTCTACATGTGACTGCTCACTCACGGCAACGTGGTTGTCCTTAACTACTCTCTGGGCAATTAAGGATGGGCAAGAAATGTTATCTTAGCCAGCAATCCTATACCCTCTGAATGAATAAAAGCACGAAATAAGAGGCCATGGAGAAGCTTTCCCAGCCACAAAGCAGTATTTGATTGTTGATATTGAACATCCATGACAGCACAAATATCAGCCATCCAGTACCTGCACTTAAAGTTAAGACTAATGTCATACAAGATCAGCTTACTGTCATCACAAGTTCATACATCTACCATTATTTTGTTGGATTACAGTATTGAAAATATCTTCAGTTGTGCCACAGCAATCCAGCTATCTTTCCTTAAACAGATTGCAGGAATTACTGAATTGTCATTCCAAGAGAGTGGCAATGACACCTTGCAGCAGTAACATGCTACCCATGCTCAGGGTGACATAATTTGTCCTCCCTGTAAGCTAGCCAAATCAGACTATTGCTATTCCTACATTGATGGTCTATCCTCAACACAGTATATTATACCTGGAGCTGCTCAAGGCCATCCTCTAAGACTCTTTAACTGAAGTTTCATTGCCTTCTACCAGTCATGCTGCAACTATTGTGATAACACTATTTGGGAACAGTCAGATAAGCAAAGGTACGTGGGGGACTATTATGGGATGCATAAGATGATGAGCTGACAGTTTTTGCAATATGACCTGCTTCTACTTTCAAATTTGGCACACAATATTTATTTTGTATTGGCTTTTACATTAGCTTCACAGCCACTTGTATGTTGGTGTAAATTCTATGATTCTGTGATCTTGGAAACCTTTCAGCACTGTTAAAATACCAGCAATATTGTGAGCAGGGTGTTAAGAGACCTTTAATTATATGAGTGCTGTGTATGTGCGTGTACAATGTGCACTGGAGTCATCCTTCTGCTACAATAGACTACTGCAAAATGAAAGCATTGTGATTGTTGTTGCCAGAGTATCAGAAGTTGGTAAAAAACAGCCAAGATGGGCAAGTGATAGACACGACACTATTACCATGGTGTCTGCTGAGACACTCTGTCTGCTTGTCTTACTCCATCCATTAATCCTTGATGAACCCCAAATAGGCGAATTGCTCCCAAAACGCCCTGGGCATATCCAATTGAGAGACTTTGTCCTCCTCCACTTGCTTCCTTGTCCAGCTGTTTGTCTTGCTCTGTATGGCCTATGTTCATTGCCAAAGGTGTGTTATATTCTAAAGAAAAGGCCTGATCATGCACCCATTTAAAGGAGCAAATAATTTGCACAGAATCTTTGATATCAGGATCAACTCCTTTAGCAGCTGCTACACAGCCCATGCAGAGCTTTTCAAATTGAACAAATTTCAGTGAACATCAAGCACTTGCAGAAGAATAGTGACAGACGGAAATCAGTCAACAACTAAACTGTAAGTAATTGATAATAAAATGTGAGGCTGGATGAACACAGCAGGCCAAGCAGCATCTCAGGAGCACAAAAGCTGACGTTTCGGGCCTAGACCCTTCATCAGAGAGGGGGATGGGGTGAGGGTTCTGGAATAAATAGGGAGAGAGGGGGAGGCGGACCAAAGATGGAGAGAAAAGAACTTTTGTTCTCTCCATCTTCGGTCCGCCTCCCCCTCTCTCCCTATTTATTCCAGAACCCTCACCCCATCCCCCTCTCTGATGAAGGGTCTAGGCCCGAAACGTCAGCTTTTGTGCTCCTGAGATGCTGCTTGGCCTGCTGTGTTCATCCAGCCTCACATTTTATTATCTTGGATTCTCCAGCATCTGCAGTTCCCATTATCTCTGTAAGTAATTGATGATCACTTTAAATATCACCAAAGAGTTCTCTTGGCTGCTAAACACGTGTACAATTGTATGACTTCAAGAGAAGTTATCAGCTGGAGTTTTGAGCTCCAAATCAATACTGCTAGGATCAAGTTAGTATTCTATGGAGATTAATGCCATAATTTACCTGCTTTGCATACATACGCTGGGTGTTCCTCTCTCTTGCACAAATGTCAGCACTGTTTCTCTGGAGCTTGGATGAACATTATTTTGGAAAAGTGATATAACTTTTATTGACTGCTTCCAGAGGTAACATTTGTAGTGATAGCGTTTGCTGAATATATAAAAGAGACTCTTATAGGCTTTGTAAGACTTTTTAATTTAGTTGATATGCCTCCGTGACCTCAGTGGTCAAGTGTTGGTGTTCTGATAAGTTGTACCCATACTTGGAACATGCTTCTCTATAGCCTTGCTACCATGTACAGCATAACTGTAAGATAGTTTAACAGTTTATACGAAGGTTGGCCTGAACTTGTATCAATAACAGAGGAACACATGTGAGAACACAATGAAATGTCGTCGCAGCAATGGAAACATTAGCTCCTAAGATTCTGCTTGGCCTGCTGTGTTCATCCAGCTCCACTCTTTGTTATCTAAGGAACGCAGTGTTGTTTCACAGATTAATTTGAAAAATCTTAAGGCAAGACTGAGCAGCCGCAATGCATAGTTAAACAACAAGGCAAGAGAACCCTCAGAAGATTTCCTGAAGATTATGGCTTGATGGCTCATCTAAAGTGATGTACACTGAGGAACTTGCCATAGTGGCAGTATATCCACACCAATTCAGCAGCCCTGGATGTCCAAACTGCGATTCATTTTGTAAGAACACCAATCCCTAGAGTCATATTCAATTATTCCTTGCAGTCCTTAAATGTGACCTTTGAAGGCATAAATTTATACACTTGAATGTTTGGGAAAATTGTAGTCATCTCTTTATTCACAAATTGAAAATGTGGTGCAGAGATCTCAAGAATTATTATCCTGCTTTTACAATTGAATGGTAATACTCCTCAGTTCTTCTTTGGCGCAACTTCAACATTTCTGTGTTTTTTTTGATGTTAGATCTTTTCTTCACTAGAAGGTATCTTGAAAGATATAAAGATAACCAGTGTCCAGTCAAACAGAAGTAGTAGACATTTACCTTCACCTGATGCAAAAGTCTATGGATCTGTATTTTCGGTTCAATAAACTTTATTACATTGCTACTAATCCCAAAATTTTTATTTCTGCTGCTGAAACCATGGCTCTAGACGTGTCCCTCCACCATCGTCTCCTGACATCATTTTGAATTACCAACTCTGGCAACTGGGAGATCCTCTTATAGCTTGAATTTGTGCAAACTGGACTTCGGATAGAGATGACAGGATTTACACTATTTAACTGATGATGACCACCTTAGTTATATATTTCAAATAAGAATGTTACAAAAGTATTAGTCATGTGTTAGACTGAGTTAGAGTTCTTCTAAGAAATTGGACCCTGTAAAAAATTGAGTTCCAGTTCTGTAGCCTCACCATTATGTTCAGTGCAACAATAAATATGATTTAACAGTCAATAAGAAACCTGTTCTGAACTTGGACCAAGAGCTGAAGAACCTACACAAAAACAAAATGAAATGTCTTTCTGCACATGTAGTTCTGAATGGTAAATGTCCAGTGCCTATTCAGCACTGGACCTTTTATCAGGCATTCCAGGAATTAGTTTTAGGTGGTCCACCCAAATTACTGTTACATTTGATGTGTTTCTGATATTATATGAGTGGGAGAGATTAACCTCTAAAGTGGATGACTTCTGGATCCTATTTGAATTAGAAAGTGCTTGTAGAGCTCCAATTTCACTCCATTTTTTTTGTTAAAGTAGTTACATTTCCTTTCAGGCTCCAATTGTGACAAGCTAAAATGTCATCCATATGTATTATTGTTCCATTTACTCGTTCTTAAGGTGCCTGTTGTTGCTAGGTATGGTTTCCTGGATTCAGTCAAGAATATATAATTCCTCATGTTTGAAGCTAAGTGGTGAATTATAAATAGTAAGCAGAAAGGGGAATTACTGCCAAGACTGATTTAAACTTCCCAGGCACATTCCAGAATAACATTTTATCTTCTTTTCTAAGCCAGGAATACTGTGATCACTTCAGTAGATTTTCTGAGATCAGTTTACTCTCCACTCACTAAAAGTCCTAATTTCTACTCTGCATGGTTAACCGAGAATAACATTTTCACATTTGCAAACTTGTTACTTCCAAAGTAAGTAGGAACATACTCTCTCTTGTTTGCACTTGATAAATTGTGATTGTGGAAGCCAAACAGAGATTTATAGAAAAGCACTTTAAAGCATTCATCAATAGTATTAATTCATAACACTGTTTTGAAAAGCTTCATATTTTGTTTCCTCTGAAGTTGCAACCAACTCTTACTTGAAACTTCTGTGAAGCAAAAAAATGTAGACTCTTTTAAACTTTTGACCCATTTCCTCCAGAGCCTCATCAACATTTTTCAGGAGTCAAGTAAAGTCTTTCAGGAGTCTGCAGTGTTGATGGACATTATGGAGACTTTTCTGAAGTGAGTTAATGGATTTCAACATCAAAGGAGACTTGGATGTCATTACTGAAGTGCCTCTGGTTCCCTTGTTGATAAAATCTCAAGAGTTTGAGTTAAAAATAAGGAGTCACTCATTTGCTCTAAAACTTGAACCTGGCAAATGTTGTACCTAGTGGACAACACTAAATACTGACATTGTTATCTTTCTTCACTGCTTGCCTTTGTTTCTTTATGTCCTAATTCTCTGAGTTGAATTATCAAGAAAAAAATCAATTTTAAATGGCATTCTCTAATTGTCATGTCAGTTAATGGAGTATTTCATTATGTGTCGCAGCATTAGATAACCAGATACAAATCATTAACACTGTGCTGTACCATCAGGATGCTTTTTTTGCAAATATTTATTCAATCATTATATTTACACCATTAAACCAATTACATTGTACGCACCAAGCACCATTTTTATGCTACTCAACAGTAAGCCATTTCAGTATTGCTGAAAAAGGAAACGTTTGTCAAAGCTTTTTATCTTGCACTTACGAGAATATTTTGCAAGAATACTGATTCAAGTGGAAAACTAACATTTATGCCACATGACAGGAGACTGCTGACTAATTGACAATTGGACTAATTGGTCAAGACATTGCCCGAAGACATAGACCGGTGAATGGCTGTCACCTACTGTCATCTGCTGGAGGAGGGTTTGGGTTCAACGCGACTGGCTGACAATTCCACCCTGGTGGTTAGGAAGATCGCAGAGGCCTTTAATTGTTAACAACTCATTTTAGGGAGCAACTGGGGACCCATTTGGCATTTCCTGATCTTTGACTCATAAGTGCATGTGGGATATTACTGATGGCCATTTTTACCAGAGCTCACTTCTTCAAACCCTTCCACCTTGATGAGGTAAGTCAAATAGACTAGGTATTGGAACTCTCAACTATCAACACTTCTCTCAGGTGCAGCCACATTGCTTTAAGAGTGCTCTATCACCAATCCATGATGTTTCTGAACAGAAAAGCATTCTACTTGTTCAATGTTCAAATATTTTGTGGCCATCAATGCCAAATTCTGAAGGTCTATGCCTGATATCTTGGGAGATTTTATGACTCACATGCACTCGATCACTCACAAGTACCTGCCTCTTTCCAATGTCTTTAGCATTTATTAGGATGGCTGCTGGGAGACAAATCACCTGGAAATCTGTGTCATGAGAGTTTCAAGAAACTGAGACAAAACAAGATATTGCGCTACTTAAATTTCAGTCAGGGTGTCAGTGGTACAGACCATAGGCCTCTCAAAGATGAAGTTACATAAGAACATAAGAACTAGGAGCAGGAGTAGACCATCTGGCCCCTCGAGCCTGCCCTGCCATTTAATAAGATCATGGCTGATCTTGAATACTCAGCCCCAGTTACACAACCACTCACCATAACCCTCAATTCCTTTACTGTTCAAAAATTTATCTAGCCTTGCCTTAACAACATTCAGTGAGGTAGCTTCAGCCACTTAACTGGGCAGGGAATTCCACAGACTTACAACCCTTTGGGTGAGGAAGTTCCTCTTGACCTCAGTCCAATATACATTACCTAGACTGCTCCATTCGGCCCTTACAGTTTAGTCTGGAAAGGATGTCCTGCGCCATTGTGAATGCTGAGCCTTTCAAAGTCAGAACCAGCAAAGGAGAGATCTGAATGGAAACAAACTGGGAGATTGACAGAAATATTTAGAAGACCAGGAAGAGGCAGATGATCAGACAATGCCCAGGAGAGTTATCCTCAGACGCGCAGGTCAATGACTGAAAGGTCAGAAGCACAATCAACCATCTGCTTCCAGGATGAATGAATTAGATTCAGACTTGTTAAAATTTCTTTGCAATTCTGTTGCTAATCTGGCACACAACGCCTGTTTAATGCGATGAACAGGTGGACCTTGCTCTTTTAGTAATCCTTTCATCTATTGTGTTGCTAAATAAATGTCTCACTGTCTACACTAATAGAAAAACCATATTTTCAAATGATTCAACTTTAAAATATTCACACATCAGCTGCCCTAGATGGTAATTATGGTAAAATTAACAGTGAAACAGTGTGTTAACATCGCACATGCTCAAGTTATGTAGATCTGAAACATAAGAGCATAAAAACTATGAACAGGAGGAGGCAATTAATCCCCTTGAACCTGCTGCAGTATTTGCTACAATCATGGCTGATCTCATCTTGGCCTCAACTCCACTTTCCTATCTGCTCTCCATAACCCTTCAATCTGTTATCCATCCAGCCTCACATTTTATTATCTTGGATTCTCCAGCATCTGCAGTTCCCATTATCAGTAGTGCCTTGCCCACTTGTAGCAACACTTCCCTATTTTTATTCCCTATTTCTTTTGCAATAAATGTCCAAAAGCCCATTAGTCTTCCGGAGTACCTGTTGTACCTGCATATTCTTTTTTTTAAATTTGTGTACATGGACATCTAGATCCCTCTGCACTGAAGCATTCTGAAGCTTCTTACCATTTAGATAATAAGTTGTTTTACTATTGCTCCAACCAAAGTGGACACCTCACACTCATCTGCGTTAAACTTCATCTGACCTCTTCATATCCATTTGATAACTTCTTAGTATTGCATTGTAACTTACTTTTCCACCTATTGCAGAGTAATCTGCAAATTTGGTTATAATACTTTCTATTCCTGAATCCAATTCATTAATATAGATTGTAAATAGGTGGGAACTGAGGAATGAACCCTGTGGCACCCCACTAGTTAGATTTGCTAACCAGCAAAAGAGACATTTACCCCAAATCTTTGCTTTCTGTTGGTTAGCCAATCCTCTACCCAAGCTAATAAATTACCTCTAACTCCATGTGATCTTACTTTGTGTATTAACCTTGTGGGCACCACCTTATCCAGTGCCTTCAGGAATTTCAGATATACCATATCTACAAGATCCCCACTATTTATAGCATTTATACATCGTCAAATAACTCATAAGCAAATTAGTCAAACATGATTTACTCTTCATAAAAACCAGCTGACTCTATTGATTATAATGACTGCATTTTGACCTTCCATATATCCTTTAATTACTTCCTTAGCAATGGATTCCTATAATTTCCCAATGGCAGAGGTTAAACCAACTGCTTTGCAGCTGAGCCTTAAACATAGCATCAGATGCAAGGAAGCAGACGGTTCTGCAATTTCGAGCAGCTCTATCTGACGCATTATGAGATTCTGTGAGTAACCCACCTAACATCTTGGTTCCATAATTAATAAGGTGAAAAGCAGAAGATGGTATAAGAAAACTCACAGACTGTGGAACTGACATCATCAGTCTCACTTGGCAGCTCACTCTTTACTGCAAATGAGGAAAACTCTTTCTGGCATCTTAACTAATAAATAATAATAGAATAACACCCTCACAAAAAATTGAACAAGTACTTTTGATAAATAAGAGGGCAAGATTTGCTCTAAACTTAAATGATGGCCACAGTTGCATACCTTATAAGTTCCAGTCCCACTAAATGTGATACCATTGCTACAATTTACCAACCTTGATCATTGAACACGTGTTTATTAGTATAATGTAACTTTGATGACTACCTTCAATCCCTTCACTCACAAGCAATGTAATTTAACTAAACATGGAATAGCTAATTTTTCAATTTCTTTTGGATAATGTTTCATTTTGAAGAAGAATATAATTAAATTTGTCTGGCATAACAGCCCAGTAATGAAAAAGAAACATGATATTTGATTTTCTGCAATTGGGAAATTTTATTGCCTAACTTTTAATCCTGTTGTGGTAATCATTGGCTTATCGTGTTTCCCTATCTATCCACATTTGGCATCTATGTGCTGTATTCATGTGAAATTTTAATGCTGGCTTTTCTTGCTATCTGTAGTAGAAAATCTCTTCTAATAGCTTTTTAATAGAAAAGACATTAAAGACATAAACTTTAATGATCTGGTGTTAAAATGTAATTTATATTTTGATATTTTGTGATTCAGATGCTCTGTTTGTTTTTAGTCTCTAAAAGCAAATCATGCTATGGAAGACTTTTCTTCATGAATTTTACATGTTAGATGATCTCCACAGTAACTTCACATAAGGCTGTACCGTACTTTGTTTTGCTTATTCCTGTGATGGAAAAGTTGCAATTCCTGTCCATTAACTTCCAATACCAGAAATATTAATTTATCTTGAGTTTTCAATTTTCTAGACATCTGTTTGAATCACATCTTTTGGGTTATTCATTTGTCAAAAGCAATTTCATTTTAAGTTAATTGGCTTTATTTTGTAGGTTTTGCCTATAAAGATTTGCTGTTAGTTTTTACTTGTAATTTTCTTTACCAAATTTAACTTGCCTTATTTTAATTTTTGACATTAAAATAGACATTAGAGAGTTTAAATTTTCTCCAGTAGTAAGTCTTGTAATACTTCTCTCCTTGGCCTTCCAACAAGACAAACAATGCCAAAGTACAAAGTATGGGCAGCACAGTGGTACAGTAGTTAACATTGTTGCATCATTGTGTTGGTGCAGACTTCATGGGTCAAATAGCCTCTACTGCACCATAGGGACTCTATGATTCTAGGTTCAGCACAAAAGCTAAAAATGGCAGTTTCATCTCCTGGAAGTTGATCCGAGCCAGAAGGTTGAATTTTTACAATAGCTGATTGCTGACTCCTGGTTCTTTAAGAATGCAGATTGAACAGTACAGGCTCTTCTTCTGAGAAATGAACAGTACTAAACTTTGTACAATCATCATGGAGTATTGCCACCTCTGAGCTTACATTAAAAGAAAGTTCTAGATGAAGCTGAGATTATTTGATGTTAGAACACTAGACAGAGGAACTCCTGCAGTGATGTCCTTGGGTCTGAAATGACTCGCCTCCATTAACCACAATCACCTTCCTTTGTGCAAGACTTTTTGTATCTAAAGACACAGGGGGAAGACAAATAGCATGCTTACACCTGTTGTCCAATGCTTAATTTTGCTGAAATGGGTTGCTTGTCTGAAGTTAGCGGCTTAGCTTGGCTGAAACTGAATCTTTCTCTCTCTCACTGCCTGGTTTCAGTGTGATGGAAAGATTTTCAAATCAACTATTAATCTGTTTAGCCATGCTACAAATACACGTTCTTTGACCATCAAGTCTTGAACTGAGGCTGAAACCTAGAACTTCTGGTCTCTCGCCAATACCCCACAAGAACCCCCTTGTCCTCAGTCCTTTCTCTAACTAACAGAATTTTTTTCTCTGATTTTCATCACCTACTATTTTACTAGGACTTTTGATGCCACAATTGGTCAATTTTTGGCTTGATGTCAAAGGCAATTCTTCTCACATCATCTCTGGAATTCAGTTCCTCTATCCATGTTTATAAAAATGCTGCAATGAATTCTGTAGATGAGTACAATGATGGAACTGAAATTGAGCATTAGTTTAAAGGTTATTACTTTGTAACTCTCACTTCATAGCAATGTCAATGACACCTTTCAACACTTTGCTGATCATTGTGAGTGGATTGTATGATGGTAATTGACTGGATGGGATTTGTCCTGAATTTTGTGGACAAGACATGTCTGGGCAATTTTGCACATTGTTTGTGGATGAAGGTTGCAGTTGCACTGAAACAGTTAAGCTCTGAATGGAGTTAATTCTAAAACCACTGTATTGATTATTACTGCAGGACACTGTCAGGGTCTGTAATCTTTGTAGTATCCCATGTCTTCAAATTAGTTTACAACTACTATAACTTTGCCAGCAATTTGACTACATCTGTAGTCCTGCAAAAAAGATTTCTGAGCACAGTCAGCTAAAATAAACTTCACTTGACGTTGGCTTACTGGACTTTATATTTTGCATAGGGCAATTCTGATATCTTTGCTTTTAAGTAATTTGTACATTGTCACTTCTCCCCTTTCCTTTCTATTTACTTTCTTGGAGGTATATGTGAAAACAGATGTTGCAATCGATTCCCTCAGGTTTTTTATGCAGTAATAGACACTGCTTTGTTTTAACCCTAAATAATTTGCTGTGAATCATTTGAAACTGGACTTCCAAAATGTTGGGAAGTACACTACTGCCTATTCATAAAAAGGGAAAATAAAAGTTAAGAAGCATCTGTGTTATCGGCAAAATAGAAGATCAGTAAACGTAATTCAACCCACCTTTCTCTCTTGCCAGTGACTGCAAGGGGGAAGATAAGTTGGCTTTTCCCATTGCCTGATTCTCTCATTAAATGGTGTTGACCCAGTTTGGAAGATATGTCCTTCAGGAACCAACCAGCTTACTCAGTAATTCTGCCACTAATTCTCCAAACCAGAATGGATGTGGCTGTCTTGTTGGCATCAATGATTCTATGAAATAATGTTCAACAGTGAGGAGCACTGATTCATTGCATTCCACTCACTTCTAGCTTCTTTCTTCTCTTGAGCAGGAGAGAGTTCAGAATATGTAGAGGCAGAGAGCCAGAGGTACCCTCCATCATTCTTGTGTGAGTAAGTACAGAAATAGGAGAACTGAGCAGATGAATGCATGGTTCAGAAGTCAGTGCAGGAGGGAATATTTTACGTTCCTGGAGCACAGGGAACATTTCTGGGAAAGATGGGACCTGTACAAGCAGTTTGGTCTTCACCTGAACCAAGATGGGTCCAACATCCTCATGGGTATGTCTGCTAATGCTATTGAGAGAAGTTTAAACTAGTTTGGCAAGGGAAAGCAATACAGAACAATAATACAATAAGAACAAGGCGTAATATAGCAAAAGAACAAATAAAAGAAAAGAAAGGAGGGTCAGTACTGGCAAGTCAATTTTTCAGGGCATATAAGATCTTTAGGTAGAAAAAGGAAGGGTGTAAGAGAGGAGGTGGCTTTGCATTATTAATTAAGGAGTCAATTACTCCAATAAGGAGCGTTGAAATCTTGGAAGGATTGTCTAATCAGGCTTTATGTGCAAAACTAAGAAAGAGTGAAAAGGGGAGGTCACACTGATAGGAGTGTATTACAGATCCCCAGTCAGCGGGCAATTAGGGATAAATATATAGAAAATTTACCAAGGTGTGTAATATTAATAAGTTAATTATTTTAGTGGGATTTTAATTTCCTGAACAGTAATTGGGATAGTAACAGTGTAAAAAGTTTAGAGGAGGTGGATTTCTTGAAATGCATTCAGGAGAGTTTTATATTTCAAAATGAAAATGAAGAGGCATTGGAGGTTTTCGTGGGCTTAATGTTGGACACAACCCCGGCTTAAGCTCAGTTGTATCCTGGCCTGTTATGAGAGATGAGAGAGAAAATTACAGGGGCTCTGACACAAATTTTTGATTCCTCTCTGCCTACAAGGGAGGGGCCAGAGGACTAGAAGACAGTTAATGTGGTTCCACTTCTCAAGAAGGGTGGTAGAGATAAACTAGGGACCATAAGCCAGTGAACCTATCATCACTGGTAGATAAACTATTGGAGAAAGTTCTGAAGGCGAGAATTAATCTCTAATTGGATTTGATCAGGGAGAGTCAGAATGGTTTTGCTAGAGAGAGGTCATGATTGACAAATATGATTGAATTTATCGAGGATGTGATAAAGTATATAGCTGAGGGTAGTGCAGTTGATGTGGTTCCTAAGGATTTCAGCAAACCCTTTGAGAAGGTTCTGCATGGGAGACTGACAAGGAAAGAGATTGAGGTGAGATTGGCGAGATGGATTCAAAATTGGCTGTCTGGTAGGAGACACAATGTAGAGGTTTAAGGCTGTTTGAGTGATTCGAGGCAGGAGTCCTGTGGCATAACAGAGGGATCAAAGCTGGATTAGAGTTGATGTATAAGAAGTCTTTGCTGCCAACTGGAGTGCCTGGAGACAAGCAGTTAAGAATGGTGTCGGAAAAGTGGAAGATAAAAGACTGACCAGATGGCAGTCAAAATGAGCATTGCCAGAAGATAGATAATCATCAGTTGACTTCCGGCCATTGCTATTCATCTGGGCAAGCCTTGGAAGGGACAATCACTCGTGAATTAGCATGTACATTCACAGGGGACTGTGTCCAATCCGGAAGTTCAGTACAGCATCTTCCAAGAACAACAAATAACCTAACTCCACACCCGATCCCTGCCATTTCCTTCATCCACTTCCCTACCTACTCCCTCTTGCAAATAAAATTCATCCCAAGATTTTCAAAATTCTCCGCTTAAGTTTTCCACATTTTAACATAAATCTGGTTATAGACTAATTTGCAGAGAATAATTATTTTGATTCATCAACAAATGCTTTGTCATTCAACTATCAGGAAGGTAAAAAATGAGCTGGATGGACTTGATGTTAGATCATGTAGAAATTGTTATATTTATGTAATTGTGACATGTGTTTCTCTGTATACAAATGTGAACTGGGAATGTTTTGAATACGAATTATTAAAATATGTAAAAATCAAGCCACAATCTCCATCACTTTAGATAATTAAAGAAAAGGGATCAGGGCTTGCCAGCCCACCACAATGGTAACAAATTGGACAGCCTGAAGGCTCACCTGCTGATGCAAAATTGACTCCAAACAATAACAGTTGACTGATCGGAAGGTTTCAGTTGTTAACTGCTGCTCAGGTAATTCTAGCCAGAAAAGTTAATAATGATAGGAGCACAATACTCCAAGCACAGCACAAGGCATATCCATAGTGCCACCTATATATTTTGAGCACAATGCAATCAGCAAATCTTTGGTGGGCTATGTATCCTTGATTTCTTAGATATTTATACATGCCTAAGAAAAACATACAGCTGCTTACATTGAAAGGAAACAATACGCTGCTATTCAACACAGAGTTCTCAGCCTCTTATTCTAGATAGGACCACATAACTGTGTTGATTACAGTTGCTTTCCTTCTTTTTTGAGCAAGACTAAGGGTGAACCCATTCAGGAATATAAGTGAACACAACTGATCGCTGAGAGAACAAAGTGTAGAGCTGGATGAACACAGCAGGCCAAGCAGCATCAGAGCCCAAAACATCAGCTTTCCTGCTCCTCTGATGTTGCTTGGCCTACTGTGTTCATCCAGCTCTACACCTTGTTATCTCTTGATAGCTGCATGTGCTTTCTTGTGTTACATTACATCAGGCCAGGAAGAGTGATGGAACATAGTCCATACTGTTGGGCCAAAATGATGGATTCTTTAAGAGATCAGATTCAAAAATGAGAAAAGTATCTATATTTTCACCAGGAAGTCCCTGCAACTTAAATGGAAGAATGGTAAAAACATGGATGGGTGCGCCAATGAAATTTATGCCAATTTTCTACTGATATTATAATGGTCCATTGGGGCACCCTCAGAAGTAACCTTGACATATTATTTTAACCAGCAAGCATTATCTCTCTGGCATACTTAAAACTAGCGAAAATCTGAGGTCTTTGCAAAACTGTCCTCAATTAAATTATATGCACTTCTAATTTGTATATGGGAGTTGGCCAATGAGGAGCAGTATTCTTTTTTACTATGTATATAAAAGTTCATCACATTCAAAGTTTGATACACTTTTCCCATGTTTTGTTTTTATCCTGCTATGACTCAGTGATGCATTTTTGATTCCTCTTATAGTGATTCTTTTGTCAGTGCTCTGATTTTGTCGTTGCCTCCTCTGAGCAAAAAAAAGTGCTAAGGCTGCCACACCATTCAGAATCTTGAACATGTTTGAATTGTACCAACAAGGGCAATTTTTTCTGCAGTGCCAGCTGTGGTACTCAGGAGGGCAATCACCCATCTGGTAGACACCAACTTAGAATGGACGAGTTGAATCCTATTCTAGTTTGCTAGCCAAATTATGAACCTGCCTCACAGGCTTACTCTGTGTAAAGGTTGTTTTCCACAACACGTTTGTGCTGGCAAATCAAAGAATCCCTACAGTGTGTCAAGTCTGCACCAACACTTCAAATGACATCCTAACATAGACTGTACACCCTAACCCTGCAACCCTACACCTACCATAGCTAATCCACCCAACCTGCACTTCTCTGGATACTGCAGGGCAATTTAATACAAACCAAAAGAACTGTGGATGCTGTAAATCAGGAACAAAAACAAAGTTGCTGGAAAAGCTCAGCAGGTCTGGCAGCATCTGCTAAAGAGAAAACAGAGTTAACGTTTCGGGTCCGGTGACCCTTTCTTAGAACTGACGGTGGCTGGGAAAGAGTCACTTTATATGCAGAAGACAGGGAGGTGGGTGGGGTAGAAGTATGCAATAGGATAGTGTCCAAAGAGAGAAAGACAGTTGGACAGACAAAGGAGTTGCAGATGATCAGGCTGGGAGGGTGAATAGTTGTTGATGGGGACTGTTGGTGACTAACAACAGGGAGTGTGTAGTGCCAGGCTGTGTGGTCACAAGGCCTGGTGTAAGGGGCTGGGACATGGGACAGTTTAGGCCCTAAATTTATTGAACCCCATATTGAATCTGGAGGGCTGTAGAGACCCCAAAAGTGAAAAATGAAGTGTTGTTCCTCCAGCTTGCGTTGGGCTTCTCTGGAACACTGCAGCAAGCCAGAGACAGAGATGTTAGCCAGGGAGCAAGGTGGTGCGTTGAAGTGGCAGGCAACAGGTAGTTCCGAGTCTTTTTTGCAAGCAGAGCTTTTCTGTGAAGCAGTTGCCAAGTCTACGCTTTGTTTCCCCAGTGTACAGGAGACAACATTGTGAGCGGCGAATGCAATAGACTAGATTTTGGGAAGTGCAGGTGAAATTTTGCTTCACCTGGAAGGAATGCTTGGGCCCTTGGATACATCACTGTGATATCTGTGATCCTGGGAGGATTCAAAACATGAGGAATGAAATTTCAGCTGGAATCCCCACACACCACTAGCCTCTTCCTCTTGGCCGAGCTTGCCCTCACCCTTAATAACCTTTCTTTCAACTCCTCTCATTTTCTTCAGGTCAGAGGGGTTGCCATGGGTATTCACATGGGTCCCCGTTATGCCTGTCTCTTCGTGGGGTACGTGGAACATTCCTTGTTCCAGTCCTATTCTTGCCTCCACGCACAACTCTTTCTCCGGTACATCAACAATATCAGCGGTGATGCTTCCCTCTCTCGTCTCGAATGGGAAAACTTCATCAATTTCACCTGGCCTATCTCTGACTTCTCCCTTCCCTTCCTCGACATTTCTGTTTCCATTTCTGGGGATGGACTGGCCACTAATATCCACTGCAAACCCACTGACTCCCACAGCTACCTGGACTATACATCCTCACACCCCACTTCCTGTAAACACTCCATCCCATTCTCTCAGTTCCTCCATCTCCATTGCTTATGCTCAGATGAGGCCACCTTCTTCCTCAAACGAGGATTCCCAGTTCCCTTGTCGACAGTGCCTTCAACCAGGTCCGACCCATCTCCTGCATTTCTGCCCTCACCCCTTCCCTTCCCTCTTGCAACAGCAATAGAGTTCCCCTTATCCTCACCTACCATCCACATCCAGAAGATCATCAGACGCCATTTCCATCACCTTCAGCGAGATGCCACCACCAGATATATATTTCCCTTCCCCTCCCTGGCCCGCCTTCTGCAAGGACCATTCCCTCTGGGACACCCTGGTCCACACTTCCTTCAACCCCAACACTTCCCCAGAGCCCTACAGCACCTTCCCTTGTAACCAGCGAAGTTGCAACACCTGCCCATTTACCTCCTCCCTCCCCATTATCCAAGCACCCAAACCTACCTTCAAGATGAAGCAACACTTCACCTGCACTTCCCAGAATCTAGTCTATTGCATTCGCTGCTCACAATGTGGTCTCCTCTGCATTGGGGATACCGAGTGCAGACTTGGTGACTGCTTCGCAGAACAACTACGTTATGCTCACAAAAAAGCCCCTGAACTACCTGTTACCTGCCCTTTCAATACACCACATGCTCCCTGGCCAACATCTCTGTCTCTGGCTAGCTGCAGTGTTCCAGCAAAGCCCAATGCGAGCTGAAGGAATAATATCTCAATTTCCGCTTTTGAGGACACTACAGCCGTCCGGATTCAATATTGAGTTCAATAATTTTAGGGTTTAAACTCTCCCATGTCCCAGCCCCCTACCCTGCACACCAGGCCTTGTGACCACATAGCCTGACATTCCACACCCTCTGTTGTTAGTTACATAGACCATAGAACATAGAACATTACAGCACAGTACAGGCCCTTCGGCCCTCGATGTTGTGCCGACCTGTCATACCGATCTCAAGCCCATCTAACCTACACCATTCCGTGTACGTCCATATGCTTGTCCAATGACGACTTAAATGTACCTAACGTTGGCAAATCTACTACCATTGCAGGCAAAGCGTTCCATTCCCTCACTCCTCTCTGAGTAAAGAAACGACCTCTGACATCTGTCCTATATCTTTCACCCCTCAATTTAAAGCTATGCCCCCTCGTGCTCGCCGTCACCTTGCTAGGAAAAAGGCTCTCCCTATCCACCTTATCTAACCCTCTGATTATTTTATATATTTCAATTAAGTCACCTCTCAACCTTCTTCACTCTAATGAAAACAGCCTCAAGTCCCTCAGCCTTTCCTCGTAAGACCTTCCCTCCATACCAGGCAACATCCTAGTACATCCCCTCTCCACCTTTTACAAAACTTCCACGGCCTTCTTATAATGAAGTGACCAGAACTGTACGCAATACTCCAAGTGCGGCCGCACCAGAGTTTTGTACAGCTGCAGCAGAACCTCTTGGTTCCGGAACTCCATCACTGTATGACTTCTTAACAGTCCTGTCAACCTGGGTGGCAACTTTCAAGGATCTTTGTACGTAGACACCGAGTTCTCTCTGCTCATCTACACTACCAAGAATCTTCCATTAGCCCTGTACTTTGCCTTCCGGTTACTCCTACCAAAGTGCATCACCTCACACTTGTCTGCATTAAACTCCATTTGCCACCTCTCAGCCCAGCTCTGCAGCTTGTCTATGTCTCTCTGTAACCTACAACATCCTTCGTCACTATCCACAACTCCACCGGCCTTGGTGTCGTCTGCAAATTTACTAACCCATCCTTCTACGCCCTCATCCAGGTCATTTATAAAAATGACAAACAGCAGTGGACCCAACACCGACCTTAGCGGTACACCACTAGTAACTGGACTCCAGGATGGACATTTCCTATCAACCTCCACCCTCTGTCTTCTTTCAGCAAGCCAATTTCCGATCCAAACTGCTATACCTCCCACAATCCCATTCCTCCGCATTTTGTACAATAGCCTACTGTGGGGAACCTGATTGAAAGCCTTGCTGAAATCCATATTACACCACATCAACCGGTTTACTCTCATCTACCTGTCTGGTCACCTTCTCAAAGAACTCAATAAGGTTTGTGAGGCATGACCTACCCTTCACAAAACCGTGCTGACTATCCCTAATCAAATTACTCTTTTCAAGATGATTATAAATCCTATCTCTTATAACCTTTTCCAACACTTTATCAACAACTGAGGTAAGGCTCACTGGTCTATAATTACCAGGGTTGTCTCTACTCCCCTTCTTGAACAGGGGAACCACATTTGCTGTCCTCCAGTTGTCTGACACTATTCCTGTAGACAATGACGAGTTAAAGATCAATGTCAAAGTCTCGGCAATCTCCTCCCTGGCTTCCCAGAGGATCCTAGGATAAATCCCATCTGGCCCAGGGGACTGATCTATCTTCACACTCTGTAGGATTTCTAATACCTCTTCCTCGTGAATCTCAATCCCACCTAGTCTAGTAGCCTGTATCTCAGTATTCTCCTCGACAACATTGTCATTTTCTAGAGTGAATACTGTTGAAAAATATTCATTTAGTGCTTCCCCTATCTCATCTGACTCCACACACAACTTCCCACTACTATCCTTGATTGGCCCGAATCTTACTCTGATCATTCTTTTATTCCTTTAATAATTATAGAAAGCCTTAGGGTTTACCCTGATCCTATCCGCCAACAACTTCTCATGTTTCCTCCTGGCTTTTCTGACCTCTCTCTTTAGGTCTTTCCTGGCTACCCTGTAAACCTCAAGTGCCCTAATTGAGCCTTCACATCTCATCCTAACAAAAGACTTCTTCTTCCTCTTGACCAGAGATTCCACTTCCCTCGTAAACCATGGCTCCCACGCTCTACAGCTTCCTCCCTGCCTGACAGGTACCATACTTATCAAGGACACACAGGAGCTTTTCCTTGAATAAGCTCCACATTTCTAATGTGCCCATCCCCTGCAGTTTCCTTCCCCATCCCATGCTCCCTAAATCTTGCCTAATCTCATCGTAATTGCCTTTCCCCCAGCTATAACTCTTGCCCAGTGGTATACACTTTCCATCATAACGTAAACATAACAGAATTGTGATCACTATCACCAAAGTGCTCACCTACTTCCAAAGCTAACACCTGGCCGGGCTCATTACCCAGTACCAAATCTAATGTGGCTTCACCCCTTGTTGGCCTGTCTACATACTGTGTCACGAAGCCCTCCTGCACACGCTGGACAAAAACTGACCCATCTATAGTACTCGAACTATAGTGCTCCCATCAGCTGGAGTGTCATGTTTAACTTTGAGCACTGCACATTAGGGAAGATGCCAGGACCTCGGAAACTATTTTGAAGAAATGTACTGGAATGTTGACAGGGCTGTGTGTGTTTAGTTACATGGAGAGAATAGAAAAGCTCAGGCAGTTCCCCTTGGAACAGAAAAAGCAACGATTTAGTATGCATGTTCAAAATCATGAATGGTTTTGATATTTTTCCATTCATTTTTTTCCTATTAATTTTGTAGGATGTGAGCATCGCTGGCTGGCCAGCATTTCTTTACTAATAGTCTCTGTTAACAACTATTCACCCTTCCAGCCTGATCGTTAGCAACGCCTTTGTCCAACTGTCTTTCTCTCTCTCTGGGCTCTCTCCTATCGTTCATTCCCTACCCCACCCACCTCCCTATTTCCTGCGCATAAACTGAAGTTTTCCCAGCCACCGTCACTTCTGAGGAAGGGTCACCGGATGTGAAACGTTAACTCTGTTTTCTACTTCACAGGGCAATTTAACTTGCAGAATGCACTTGCCTTACACATCTTTAAACCGTGGGAGGAAACCCGAGCATCCGGAGGAAACCCATGCAGACACAAGGTGAACAGACAAACTCTACATAAACAGCTACCCAATTCTGGAATTGAAACTGGGGGTCACTGGCACTGTGAGGCAGTAGTGCTAATTACTGAGCCACTGTGCCACCCTAAAATGAGCATTACCAAATTTTACAGAGAGCATAGAACATTACAGCACAGTACAGGCCCTTCGGCCCTCGATGTTGTGCCGACCTGTCATACCGATCTGAAGCCCGTCTAACCTACACTGTTCTATGTACGTCCATATGCTTGTCCAATGATGACTTAAATATACTTAAAGTTGGCGAATCTACTACGGTTGCAGGCAAAGCGTTCCATTCCCTTACTAGTCTCTGAGCAAAGAAACTACCTCTGACATCTGTCCTATATCTTTCACCCCTCAATTTAAAGCTATGCCCCCTCATGCTCGCCATCACCATCCTAGGAAAAAGGCTCTCCCTATCCACCCTATCTAACCCTCTGATTAGTTTATATGTCTCAATTAAGTCACCTCTCAACCTTCTTCTCTCTAATGAAAACAGCCTCAAGTCCCTCAGCCTTTCCTCGTAAGACCTTCCCTCCATACCAGGCAACATCCTAGTAAATCTCCTCTGCACCCTTTCCAAAGCTTCCACATCCTTCTTATAATGCAGTGAACAGAACTGTACGCAATACTCTGTGCCAGAGTTTTGTACAGCTGCAGCATAACCTCTTGGTTCCGGAACTCGATCCCTCTATTAATAAAAGCTAAAACACTGTATGCCTTCTTAACAGCCCTGTCAACCTGGGTGGCAACTTTCAAGGATCTGTGTACATGGACACCGAGATCTCTCTGCTTATCTACACTACCAAGAATCTTACCATTAGCCCAGTACTTTGCCTTCTATTTACTCCTACCAAAGTGCATCACCTCACACTTGTCCTCATTAAACTCCATTTGCCACCTCTTAGCCCAGCTCTGCAGCATGTCTCTCTGCAACTTACAGTATCCTTCGTCACTATCCACAACTCCACCGACCTTAGTGTCGTCTGCAAATTTACTAAGCCATTCTTCTACACCCTCATCCAGGTCATTTGTAAAAATGACAAACAGCAGTGGACCCAACACCGACCCTTGCGGTACACCACTAGTAACTGGCGACCCTTGCAGTACACCACTAGTAAATGGGTTACCTACTTGTGAGCCATTCTCCTAAATTAAATAAAAAAATCATATTTAGCTTAATATTCAGAACAAATAGTGGCAAATGCTGATTATCCCTTAATTTTATCCGGTAGAAGTTAAGAACCCTTTGTATAAAATCAGTGCAGTTTCTAATCCCAGTGACTATTTACATGCTGTTGTTTGTTAAATGACAAAGTTTATTGATTCACTATAATCAATACTAAGTTGTATCTTTGCATGCACTGAATGTTCTTTTAGTGTATGGTTCAGCATTGTTAAATGTCAACATTGATCTGTAAAATGTAGAAAAAATAAGTAAATTACCATATGAGCAGTTTGTGGTCATTCGTAATTGCACCACTGGGCAATTATTCAGCTTGCTTTACAATTATGCAGTATTTTGTTATTGACACTTAAAAACAAAAGCATATTGGAAATCATAGGAAGAATTTCAGCTTTGAGTACCTGGCCTCAGGGAAAATCCATAAAACATAATAATTATGGTGTGAAGTAAGTGATGCATTTAGTGCCAAGCATGAATTAATTCTATTTGTGCTCACCCAATTTATATCTAAAATTCACATTTAGGTGCCACTGATGTAACTTCTCTTAGACTAATCCTGTCATAGGGTAAATATTTCAGAGGAGAAATTTAACAAGATCACAATCAAATCGATAATAATTTTGGTTGATGTCATCAACAGGGCTGTATTTTAAATGTAGATGGGTTGAAGATTAAGATTCTCCACCTGTTGCAAAAAGGGAGGAATTGAACATTACTTTCACAAAAATGATGTGCAATAACTTATTGATCCATGCCTATCATCTCTTGGCTACTAAAGTCCTGCAAATAGTTGACACGGGCGGCATGGTGATTTATTAGGGGTTCCACAATGTCAATAGGGCTTCAGTCTTATTTTAGGACTGGACTGATAGGTATGTGACCTGTCCATATTAAATTCAGCATTATCCTTTGGCAGGAGCTGACAGTTTAAGCTTCAAGATAATAAAATGTGAGGCTGGATGAACACAGCAGGCCAAGCAGCATCTCAGGAGCACAAAAGCTGACGTTTTGGGCCTAGACCCTTCATGTTATTTTTGTGAAACGTGGGTCATATATTCTTTGCCCTTAGTCACATAGACAGTCTTCCTTAGGCCATTAATTTGTATCAACAGGTCATGAGCCTCATACAATTGAGGCTGATCCTCAAAATGGGTGGATCTCTCAGCTGTCAAACAGCAGACAAACGTGTTCTACTAGCTTGTTACCTGAACACCATTCTGGGAGAAACCCCAGTGCCCTGTTGGTGCTTAGTTAGTGGACTTTAACAGGATGATCGTATCTATTAGGTTTATTATTTCCATCTCTAAGCATCATTCAAATTTCTAAATTAATGTGTTAATCTGTAAATTTGATTATGTCAAATTTATAAGTGTACTTAAGGAGACTTTGTCCAGGTCTTGACATTATTGAGCTATACTAAAGACCTGTTGGCCTAGAGGTGTCCAATGTTTGGCTTTTCGTGCATTCACATTTCAGCCTGGAAATACTCCACCAACCACTGGATAACAGTAGAGGAAGAAACAGGTATACTATTTTTCAAATGTGCAAATACAGCACATAACAACTTGAGACCCTTTTACATGAAGAGTTGAGAATGAATACAGCCAACGACCAGCTGCATTCAGGTAAACATCAAACAGAATCTTATAAGGATCTGAGCAGCGTGGGCTATGACATGATGAGTAGCAGAATTGAGCGATAACTGTACTGAGGTCCATCTGGAGCAAATTGCTCCATTACGATTTCTCAGATGGTGTGGTAAGATTCTTGCTAGGATGTGGCAAATTACCAATTGGTGGTGGTCATTTTTTAAGCCTTGTTAACAGCCTAACTCACCTCATTATTATTGAACCTTCCACCTTTCCATACTCCTCATATTAACTCAACATCTGGAAAACTTTACAAGCAAACCAGAACGAGTACCTGGCAGATTCAGCTCGCACTTGCCCTGAACAACCAACATATGAGAAACTGGGTACTAATAGCTCCATGGGCACCAGCCACACATGCTCCACATTCACAGGCATTAGCATGCTACATATTTCAGCCTCTAAAAACAGAGTGGAGGAGGACATTGATCTAATTCTTAGAATGTTGGGCATTCCTCCAAACTGAGGCTCCTTTGGCAGTGTGGCAACCTGGGACCAGACTGGCATGATCCTGTGTCATGGCATCCATTGCTAGTCCTGATTGAGGAGCATGTCCAACAGCAGCATCAGCACATTCAGATCCTCCAGCATCCTGCCTGTAAAGCAGGCTGCCAATTTCACCTTGTCTGCGATGTTTGGGAGAAATGGCAAGAGCCATGCACAGTAGAGCCTTATTAAAAAGCGCCACAGGCTTTCAAAAATGGCAAGGGTGTCTTATCGCAGATATTCAGAGTGGCAAGTTGTTCCAAGAACAGTGCATGGTGAGGTTGAGCAGAAACCAGTTGTGACAGACCTAAAAGTGATGTAACAGATAAGTAATAATGCAGTTTGGTAAAATAGTGTCATATAACTTGCTAGACTTTACAGTGATAAATCCTTTTTGATTTGATTTCTTTTGATTTATTATTGTCATTTGTATTGCATGCCAATCAGTCAAATCATACCTTATATAAGTACATCAGGGTAATAGAGCAGAATGTAAAATGTAGTGTTACAGTTACAGAGAAAGTGCAGAGGAAGATCAACTCTAATGTATGAAAGATCCATTCATAAGTCTAAGAACAGTAGGGAAGAATCTGTTCTTAAATCTATTGGAATGCGCTTTGAAACTTTTGTGTCTTCTGCCCAATAGAAGAGAGTATAACCAAGGTAGGAGGTGCCTTTGATTATGTTGGCTGCTTTCCCAAGGCAGCAGGATGTGTAGACAAAGTCAATGGAAAGAAGGTTGGTTTTTGCGTTGGACTGAGTTGGGTTTGCAACTCTGTGTAATTTCTTGTGATCTTGGACAGAGCAGTTACCTTACCAAGCTGTGATGCATCCAGATAGGATGCTTTCTATAGTGCATCTATAAAAATTGGTAACAATTATTGAGGGCATGCTGAATTAGCCTTTTAAAGAAATAGAGGCTTTGGTGTACTTTCTTGATTATCTCATCAATGTGGATGGACCGCCTGAAATGATTGTAATATCTACTCTTAAAATATGAAGATCTCGACCAACCCCATCTCAACATTATTGATACAGACCGGTGAGCCCTCCCTCATTTCCTGATGTTGATGACCAGCTCATTTATTTTGCTGACAATGAGGGAGAGATTATTGTCTTTGCACAATGCCAATAAACTGTCTATCTCTTTCTTGTGCTCTGTCCCATCGTTGTTGGAAAACTGATCTGAATTTGGCCTCACAGTTGTGAGTGTATGGGGTGTGTAGCAGCCTCTTGGCTGCCAAAACACAGGGATTGCTAACTTGGCCAAATAGCAAGGGATTCTGGACACATTGGCCAAGTAAAACTCTGAAATCACAAAACCCACACTCCAGACACAATGCAAGCACAGCAGCCAAGTGCTAATGATATTATCATAATGTAAAGGCGCCTGTTATTCTGAGCAGACATACCCCAACAACTTATCCACTAAACAAAGGATTGCCCAGACTGGCAAGCACCAGATCCTGCTGCACAAAACAACTAACTGTAGCATGCCATCTAAATGATTGACTCTTGTTTCAAACTATTATGCGTGTCCCCCCGTTTGGCAAGAACTGGAGAAAGGTTCATAAAACCATCTAAAAGTTGTAAAAACATGGTGCACCTGAAAATCTGTTGGAACAGCTTTTAGAACCATTCTTTGAATCTCTGGAACTGTCTGAGGCCTTCTGAAGAGACCAGGATGGCAACATGCAGAGACCAGCTGGCCATCTAAATTCAGAGGGGAAGAAAGCAGCTTTGCAAGCATAGAGACAGGGCCATTGAGAGAGCAAGTGCGTAAATTTATTAGAGAATCAGGAAGTATTGTAACCTGAAGGGGCCAAATAGAATTAGAGATAATATGTTTAGTATTAAAGATAATTGTAATTTTGTTCCTAATGAAGTGAGGCTTCAGTACAGCTTGTGTTTGTATTGATTTTACCGCTTTGGTATTGTGAGGCCCCTGGGCAAAATCATATGTAACATTCTGGTCAGTGTAGTCTGTAGCTTATTTTAAGCAGAGACCAGACAACGGGTTGATAGTGAGGGGCTGAGTACACAGCCTTATAGGGCACCAATGTTGAGGATTAGTGAGGAGAAGGTGTTGTTGCCTATCCTACCTGATTTTGATCTGCAAGTCAGCAAGTCAAGAATCCAGTTGCAGAAAATGGAGCAGTGTCCTAGGTCTTGAAGTTCGGAGATGAGTTTTATTGGAATAATGGTGTTGAAGGTAGAGTTGAAGTCAAATAAACAGGACTCTGGCGTGAGTATCTTTGCTATCCAGGTGTTCCACGCATTAGTGCAGAGCCGGGGAGATGGTATCTGCCATGAACCTAGGCAAACAGTAGCAGATCAAGGCCATCTGGGAGGCTGGAATCACTTCATAATGATGGATGTTAGAGGCATCAGGTGGTAATCATTAAGGCACATTGCCTGATTTTTTTGGCACAGGGATGATAGCAGTCTTCTTGAAGCAGGTGGGAACCTCACATCATAGTAAAGAGAAGTTAAAGATGTCTGCAAATACTCCACCAGCTGGTCCATGCATGATCTGAGTCCATCCAGGTCAGCCACTTTCCGAGGGTTCACCCTCAAGAAGGCCGATCTGATGCCTACAGTGATGACTGTACACAGAAGGTGCAGCCGAGGCTGTCGGAGCAGCTGACATCGTTTCACTGACCTTCAGTTCAAAATCAGCATAGATGACATTAAGCTCACTGGGGAGGGACGTATTGGTGTCAGCAATTCTACTTGAATTTGTTTTGTAGCTTGTTATTTTGTGTGTAAGCCTTGCCACATTTGACGAGTGTTTGTATGGTTCATCTGTGACTTTAGTTTAGTCGAGTATTGTCTCTTGGTGTCCCTGATGGCTTTGGGAAGGCTGTATCTGGATTTCCTGTATAGGTCAGGGCCACCCAACTTGAATGCCTCAGAGCTGGACTTCAGTAGGGAGTGGATCTGCCAGTTCATGCATTGTTCCTGATTAGAGAATACTCAGAGTATCTTCTTTGGCACGCAGTCCTCTACACACTTATTAATGAAGTCTATGGTAGTAGCGGCACACTCATTTAGGTTGGCAGTTCAGTTCTTGAATATGGACAAGTGTACCAACTCTAAGGAGTCACATAGGAGCTTGTCCTTTACCTCAGATCAGCTCTATACAACTTACAGTACTCGATCCTTGTGCTTCAGTTTCTGCTTGTAAGCCATGAGGAGGAGCACAGCCTTATGGTCTGATTTACCAAAATGCAGGTGGGAAAGATGCACTAGGCATCTTTGAAGGTTGTGTAGCAATGTCCAGTGTGTTTGGGCCTCTGTTGGGAGAGGCGATGTATTAGTGGTATCTGGGTCACACACTCTTGAGGTTGGCCTGGTTGAAGTCACTGGCTACGATGAACAAACCTTTGGGGTATTATGTCTCACGGCTATTGTAGCAGTGTATATTTCAACAAATGTACTCCCCATTTACACATGAGATTGTATGTAAACTGCTGTCAGGATAGCAGAAGTAAACTCCTGTGGAAGATAGTATGAATAACACTTCACCATTAGATATTCTAGGTCTGGAGAGCAGTTAATTAAATTTGAATTAGCAAAAAAATTGCAAGATTCACCCATGGTCTATGTTCAGCCAAACTAAGATTCACAAAGGGACTGTTGGGAGTGACCTCCCATAAGGTAAGTTTGTTATGAAAGACATGCCTCAGGATAACATTGGGGCAGCAAGAGTTCTCCTCTGAGTTCAACTGCAGTCTCAAAAATGATATCTGATTGGCCCCATCCCTGGTCCCCAATTCCATTTTCAGGATTTACCTGAGGGTCGCTACTGGAGACACCTCTGATGTTAATTCACTGGAGAATTTGGGGACTCATGGCATCTATTTGCAGTTTAAGTAGGGTGTGGATCACAGTGAGAGGTGTGCCTCAGAAATATATGCAATTTCAAAAGCAATTTCAAAGCTGTTAAATCTTGAATAAAGTTGCTTTCCTACTGTGGGTAATAAATTTTAAGGATTTAGGAGTTCCATCTTTCTGCCTTGGTCTTGTATTATTCCATCAAAAATAAATCAGTATAGTTTATTTTATGGGAAGCAAAATTACTTTTCTGAGACAAAAAGAATAAATTTGGTTTCAATAGGCCACTATGGAATAGTTGCAGCTATTTTTCTTGTTCTCCAATTGATTGTTTAACGTATGTTTTTTTTGCGGTAATGAAGGTCAGAGGTCATTTTTGGCATAATTAGGACCTTGCACTCAAACTAAGGGTCAGCATACATCTCTGTTTACAATATCGTTCATATCAAAGCAAAACCAATCTGATTGAGTTTCTGTACTTCTTTCAGAGTTGCCAGTCTTAAGTCCTCTTATTTTATGTTGGTAAGTCCCAGGAAGCCAATAATGTTTACCTTGCTGTAATAGTAACCTGTTTGTGGACTTTACAGCTTGTCTGGTGCTCCTTGAAGGTCATTTGGGTTTTCAACTGTGTTATCTAAAAGGTGTGTGATGGAGTGGCCCAGATAATGAGAGTGGGAAAAAGGATGAGAAATTTTTTGAAGATCAAAAGTGGCTGTTGATTTTGTTATCTGACTCTGTTGTCATAGTAACAAATTTCTTTCAACCTCTTGTCATCGGATGATTTTTCTGTAACTCCATGTACAGCTTGCACTGTTGACTGCACTGTGTCAAGCCAGTGCAGATAAAATAGTCAAAGCTTTTCGGTCATTGCATGAATCTTGACTTTAAGATCAGCTTTGTAAATTTTCAGATGTGGCACTAAATAAGGAACTTCAAAAAGGAACTGCAGAATGTGAGGTAATAAAACAATATTGGTTATCTTTTTAGTGAAAGTTAATTATATATTTCACCAGAGAGTAGGTCACAGTTATTGATCTGGTTGAAGTGGACTTTATGCTAAGTAAATAAGTGTCAGACATGACTTAGAAGGTTGTGTTCTCATCTGAGACAGAACATTGTGGAATGTTCTTCGAATCCAGGACTGTTTAAGGGCAAAACTTGAGGCCAATTATTAAGCATTTCCCTGATGAGGAAGCTGTCTTTCAAATAAGATGCTAAACCAAAGCAATCTGACATTTCAGACAACTGCAGAAGATAACATTTTGAAGAAAATCAGGGGTGTTACTCCTGAAGCCATGTCAAGAATTAATCACCAATTAATTTTACTACAATAGAGTCTAGCAAATTATCAGAGTGCTGAATGTGGGATCTTGCTATGGACACAAGAGGTCATGAAATGCTTAAGCTCTTTGCTTCCTTAATACCAGATGTGGGCCATTCAGCCTACAAATTTTGTTCTGCCTGTCAATGAAATCATGGCTGATGTGATAGTCCTCAACTCCACTTTCCTGCCCTTTCCCAGGACCCTTGATTCTCTTACAGATTAAAACTCTTTCTGTATCATCCTTGAACATACTTAATGATCTGAACTTCAACAGCCGACTGTGGTAAAGAATTCCACAAATTCACAACCCTTTGAGAGAAGAGGTGACCCTTTATTCTGAGATTATACCATGTGGTTTTTGACTGTTTCACAAAGGGGAGCCAACCTTTCAACATCTACCTAGTCAAGTCGTCTAAGGATCTTGAATGTTTTAATAAAGCTGCCCCTTACTCTTCTATATTCCAATGACCACAAGCCCAGTCTCCTCAACCGATCTTCTAAGACAGTCTCAAAGCAACCATAATTACATCACTGCAAAATTACAATTATCTGTTACTTTGAAACAATTTTCACAATATTAGTTGGTTACAAATAGACTTCACTGAAAACATTTTGTCACCAAATATACCAACCAATATGAAATTTAAAACAAATATTTCTATTGTTCAAAAATTCTGTTATTGAATACTATGCTTTTTGCCATTGTGTACTTGAGTAGTGACAGCATAATTAATATTTTGGTACTTGATTCAAGGGAATCCTCATGTCTATCAGAAAAAAATCATGCATTTCATATATGTGGCAGTTTTAAATTTCATATTTAACTTATGTATTTTGAAAAAAAATCAGATATCTTGAATGTTAAAGATTTTATTTGAAATTTTAAATATACCTATGATAAGTAAAATGGTTAAATAACTCTATTTTGGAATGTCTGCAATTTGGAATGACCAATCTTTGTGTTACATTCTTGTAGATGAATCTTAAATGATTCAAATGTCTCTCATTTTGAATATTAAGTAATTTTACTTTGTTGATGATGTAACATAAATATGTGTTTTTTTACTGCCTGACAGTGGACTGGAATTATTTTTGGCAGATTTGATGATAATTTAATAGGCTATTTCAGAGTTACACATCACTCCAGTAATTACTACATAATCAAATATCTCAGCAAAGCTAATAAAATGTGAGGCTGGATGAACACAGCAGGCCAAGCAGCATCTCAGGAGCACAAAAGCTGACGTTTCGGGCCTAGACCCTTCATCAGAGAGGGGGATGGGGGGAGGGAACTGGAATAAATAGGGAGAGAGGGGGAGGCGGACCGAAGATGGAGAGTATTTGATACTATCTCAGCAAAGCTAGCGAGTTTTGAGAAGATTTGTAGCTCAGGTTGAGTTTCTGGATGTGAGTTTGCTCGCTGAGTTGGAAGGTTAGTTTTCAGACGTTTCGTCACCTTTTTTTTGATTTGAAAAACTATACTTTATTTATAGAATGTACAAAAAAAAAATTTATACACCTACCCAGTCATGCAAGCCACTCCAGGTTACCCAGGGGGTACGTACACAAACTAAAGGCAAAAATAAAACAAAGAAGAAATAAAAACAAAGCAAAGAAAATACCCCGGCAGTTGTCTCCCTGCACAGACCCTGTTGGCCCCCTGACCAGTAGGGGAAGGCGCCAGCTAGGCCCAGTTACCAGATAGGGCCCTTTTTTTTCTATTCTGGACGAGGGGTTTCATACGGTGGTCTTTCCCCACCGCGCCTTGGCGGTGGCTGCCCCAACCTTTAACACGTCCCTCAGCAAGTAGTCCTGGACGTTGGAGTGCGCCAGTCTGCAACACTCGGTCGGGGCCAGTTCTTTCAGCTGGCAGACCAGCAAGTTGCAGGCAGACCAAAGAGCGTCTTTCACCGCTTTGATGGTCCTCCAGGTGCAGTCGATGTTGGTCTCGGTGTGCATCCTGGGAAACAGCCCGTAGAGCACGGAGTCCCGCATCACGGAGCTGCTCGGGATGAACCTCGACAAATACCACTGCATCCCCCTCCAGACCTCCTGCGCATAGGCACACTCCAGAAGGAGGTGATCGACAGTCTTGTCCTCCCCGCAGCCACCTCGAGGGCAGCGTGTGGTGGCGCAGAGATTCCGGGCATGCATAGAGGATCTCACTGGCAGAGACCCTCTCACCGCCAGCCAAGCAATGCCCTTGTGCTTGTTTGAAAGTTCTGGCGATGAGGCATTCTGCCAAACAACTTTGGCAGTCTTTGTGGGGAACCACACGACAGGATCCACCGTCGCCTTTTCCCGAAGGGTCTTAAGGAGACGATGTGCTGACCATTGCCTGACGGCCTTGTGGTCAAAGCTGTTTCCCTTCAAAAATTTCTCCACGAAGGACAGGTGGTACGGGACGGTCCAACTACTCGGAGCGTTCCGTGGCAACGAGGCCAGGCCCATCCTTCGCAACACCGGGGACATGTAGAACCTCAGTAAGTAGTGACACTTGGTGTTTGCGTACTGAGGATCTACGCACAGTTTGATGCAGCCGCACACAAAGGTAGCCATCAGGGCGAAGGTGGCGTTCGGAACGCCCTTTCCCCCATTTTCCAGGTCTTTGTACATGGTGTCCCTGCGGACCCGGTCCATCCTCGACCCCCAAATGAAGTGAAAGATGGCCCGGGTGACCGCAGCGGAACACGTCCAGGGAATAGGCCAAGCCTGTGCCACATACAACAGTACAGAAAGCCCCTCGCAACCAGGTTCTTACCGACAATGGAGAGGGACCGGAGCGTCCACCTGCCCAGCTTCTACTTCAGTTTGGTGATACGCTCCTCCCAAGTCTTAGTGCACGCCCCAGCTCCACCGAACCAAACACCCAGCACCTTCAGGTAGTCTGTCCTGACGGTGAAGGGGATGAAGGAGCGGTCATCCCAGTTCCCGAAGAACATGGCCTCGCTCTTACCCCTATTGACTTTGGCAACCGAGGCCAGTTCAAACTGGCCGCAGATGTCCAACAGCCTACTCACCGACCGACAATCGGTGCAGAAGACGGCGACATCGTCCATGTACAGGGAGGCCTTGACCTGAAGGCCTCCGCTGCCTGGGATAGTCACGCCCTTCAGGCTCACATCCTTCCTGATGGATGCGACGAAGGGCTCCACACAGCACACGAACAAGGCAGGCGAGAGTGGGCAGCCCTGCCTGACTCCAGATCTGATGGGAAAAATGTCCGATTCCCACCCGTTGTTTGAGATTGCGCAGCCAGATCCAATTGCGGATGCCCTCCCCGAACCCCAATTTGGAGAGGACGTCCCTCATGTAAGCATGAGAGACCCTGTCGAAGGCCTTTTCCTGGTCCAGGCTGACGAGGCAGGTGTCCACCCGCCTGTCCTGCACGTAGGCGATCGTATCCCTGATGAGCGCAAGGCTCTCAGCGATCTTCCTGCCTCGCACAGCACAGGTTTGGTCAGGGTGAATCACTGACTCCAGGACAGACCTGACCCGGTTGGCTATGAGCTTGGCCAGGATTTTGTAATCCACGTTCAATAGTGAAATGGGACGCCAATTCTTAATTTCTTCCCTCCCCCCCTTCCTCTTGTAAATGAGGGTGATGATGCCCTTCCTCATGGACTTGCACATTTCCCCTGCCCTAAGTGCACTATCGTACACCTCCAGCAGGTCCTGGCCGACCAGGTCCCACAGAAAGGAATACAGCTCGACCGGTAAGCCGTCACTCCCGGGAGTCTTATTCCTCTCCAAGGACTTGAGGGCTCTGGTCAGCTCGTCCAGGGATATCGGCCGGTCCAGCCACTCCTTCGTGCCGTCGTCTAAGACCTCCGTGATAGACGACAGGAACGACTCGGAGGCCGTGCTGTCCGTGGGATTCGCGTCGTACAGTCCGGCATAGAAGGATGTGCTGATCCTCAAAATGTCGGGCCGAGACAATGTCACCAAGCCGTCGTCCTCCTTCAGCCAGCTAGGCACAGAGCTCTCTTTGTGCACCTTCTGAAAGAAAAAATGCGAGCACGTCTCGTCCTGCTCCACAGAGCGGACCCTGGACCGGAAGATTATCCTGGAGGCTTCCGTGGTGAAGAGCGAGGCTTGCTGGTCCCTCACCTCGCGGAGGTCCTCCATGACATTGACCCCCATCGACTACAGAAGGAGCAAGTTCTGCACCCTTTTCTGGAGTTGCGACAGCTTTCCCCGCCTCACTCTCGCCTTCTGAATACCCTTGAGGACAAAGAACATCTTGATGTTCTCCTTCACCATCTCCCACCAGTCGCCCGGAGACTCAAAGTGGGGTTTCATGGTTCTCCAACCAGTGTACTCCCTGTTAAGCTCCTCGACATTCTCTGGGGTCAACAGAGTCGTTTTGAGCTTCCACGTCTCCTTGACAGCCTGCTAATCATCCCGTAAGTGACAGTCAGTCAGCAGGAGGCAGGGGTCAGAGAAGAACACCGGCTTGATGCCGGTGGACCTGACTGAGAACGCCCGTGACACAAACAGGAAGACTATCCTTGAGCAGATAGAACCGCCTGGCCGTGACCAGGTGTATCTCCACTGCGCTCAGTCTGCAGGAGTGCTGAAGACGTCGAGCAGCTTGGCGTCCTGCACCGTGCTCATCAGGAATCTGGACGTGACGTACAGTTGACTCCCCCCACCCGCTGCCCCCACGCCGGATCTTCCATCTGCATCGATCATGCAGTTGAAGTCTTGGCCTAGGATGACCGGCCTATGACTGGCCTATTCCCTGGACCTGCACTGCTGCGGTCACACGGGCCATCTTTCACTTCATTTGGTGGTCGAGGATGGACCGGGTCCGCAGGGACACCATGTACAAAGACATGGAAAATGGAGGAAAGGGCGTACCGAATGCCACCCTCGCCCTGATGGCTACCTTTGTGTGCGGCTGCATCAAGCTGTGCGTAGATCCTCAGTACGCAAACACCAAGTGTCACTACTTACTGAGGTTCTACATGTCCCGGTGTTGCGAAGGATGGGCCTGGCCTCGTTGCCGCGGAACGGTCCGAGTAGTTGGTCCGTCCCGTACCACCTGCCCTTCATGGAGAAATGTTCGAAGGGAAACACCTTTGACCACAAGGCTGTCAGGCAGCGGTCAGCACACCATCTCCTCGAGACCCTTCGGGAAAAGGAGAGGGTGGATCCCGTCGTGTGGTTCCCCGCACAGACTGCCAAATTTGTTTGGCAGAATGCCTCATCACCAGAACTTTCAAACAAGCACAAGGACATTGCTTGGCTGGTGGTGAGAGGGGCTCTGCCAGTGAGATCCTCTATGCATGCCCGGAATCTCTGTGCCACCGCACGCTGCCCTCGAGGCGGCTGCGGGGGGGACGAGACTGTCGATCACCTCCTTCTGGAGTGTGCCTATGCGCAGGAGGTCTGGAGGAGGATGCAGTGGTATTTGTCGAGGTTCGTCCCGAGCAGCTCCGTGATGCGGGACTCCGTGCTCTACGGGCTGTTTCCCGGGACGCACACCGAGACCAACATCGACTGCGCCTGGAGGACCATCAAAGCGGTGAAAGACGCTCTTTGGTCTGCCCGCAACTTGCTGGTCTGCCAGCTGAAAGAACTGACCCTGACCGAGTGTTGCAGACTGGCGCACTCCAAGGTCCAGGACTACTTGCTGAGGGACGCGCTAAAGGTTGGGGCAGCCGCTGCCAAGGCGCAGTGGGGAAAGACGACCGTATGAAACCCCTTGTCCAGAATAGAAAAAAAGGGCCCTATCTGGTAACTGCGCCCAGCTGGCGCCTTCCCCAACTGGTCAGGGGGCCAACGGGGACTGTGCGGGGAGACAACTGCCGGGGTATTTTCTTTGGTTTGTTTTTTTTTCTTCTTTGTTTTGTTTTTTTCCCTTAGTTGGTGTACGTACCCCTTGGGTAACCCGGAGCACTTGCATGACTGGGTCGGTGTATAAATATGTTTTTTTTGTGCATCTTATGAATAAAGTATATTTTTTCAATTAAAAAAAAGGTGACGAAACGTCTGAAAACTAACCTTCCAGCTCAGCGAGCAAACTCACATCCAGAATCTCAGCACAGCTGCTACACAGACCTCTATGACGAGCAGCAGTTTACAGAGGTGGAAGTCATTCATCGGCATTCTAAGTGACGTTTGTGGAGCGTCCCAGTGGTTGGATGGCCACGCAGTTGCATAGCTTAGAGAGAGTGTTGCTGCTATATTGCCTCTGTCATTCACATTGGCAGCGAGGATGTGAGTTCCTCTCGCACAGCTTGAATGTGCTGAGAACATTTTAACCAGATGTGAATATTGTTCAGTTACTTCAAGTTTTGAGAACACATATAGGCACATGAATTACGAGCAGATGTAGACCATTCAGCCCCTTGTGCTTGCTTTTCTCTTCATTTAATTTGTTCAGTGATTTGTTTTTGTTTTGAATTCCACATTGCCATCTATTACTGATAACTTTCATTCCCTTCGCTGGTAAGCATCTATCTGCATTTGCCTTAAATATACAGCAAACTTTGTTTGAATCAGTACTTTATGAAATGCACCTTTGGATTAACCAGGAAAAATTATATACCTTCAACATCTACCATTGTTCCTCAACCATCTTTGCTGTTCAATTCCTTTTCCTGTCCAGTTCAGTTAGCTCTGCCCCCATTCCTCTATAATTCACCTTATTTAGATTTAACATAATTGTTTCTGATCCAAGTTATTCCCTCTCAAACTGAATTTTAAATCCTATCATTTTTATGGCCACTTTTTCCGACTTAAAACTACCTCATTTCACCTCACCAGATCCAAAATGTATTACTTGATCCACAACATATTGTCCTCAGAAACTATCTTGAATACACTCTATGAACTTTTCCTATGGTTATCTCTGCTCATTGACTTCCCATCTGCATGAAGATTAAAGTCAGCTACAGTTAATGTACTACTTTTTTTAATTGCAGACATATTGAACAGGTTTCTGAGTGTTTTCATATTGGAAACAGTGACTTATGTTCCTGAACCTCTAAACTTATTGCAGACATACCTATGGAGCTAATATAATCAAAGCAACCAATGTAATTAATATCAGCAAACAAAAAGTTTTAGAGAAACTAAAAGGATTAAAATTCTAAAAAATCCTCAGATTCTGATTGTTACCTGTGTTTTTGGGTGTGTGTTGCCCCTTTAAGAGTGCAGAACAGGTGACCCAGAAGTGGAAGTTGGGGAGGCAGTCTAAAACTGACTATAGAGCTGAGGGGACTCAAAATAAAATGTTCCCTGTTTAAGTTTAACCTCCATCGAATTCGTTATATTTATGGATCTAGAGGTAGTGGCAGAGATGTTGGAGATAGTGACTGTGATATTCCAAAATGTCCTCAATTTTGGAATTGCCCCAGTATATTTGAAGCAAGAAGCATAACTCTGCTATTTAAGGAAAGAGGGAAAAAAGGAAAAGAGAACATAGACCAGTTAGCCAGGCATCAGTTATTGGGTGCTGGAATCTATTAAGGATGTCTTAACAATGCAGTTTGTAAAACATGGTAGCTTCTGTCAAAATCAACTTAGTTTTATGAAAGGGAACTCCCATTTCACAAATTCAATAGATTTCTTTTGGTGATATAACTGGTGGTATAGATAAAGGGGCACCACTGGATGTAAAATACTTACATTTCTGGAAGCATTCGGTTAGATACCACACCAAAGTTACTGCACAAGAGAGGACCTCATCAGGTTGAGTGAGATATATTCACATGGATAGAGAATTTTCAATGGACAGAAAGCAGAGATGGAAGACAAGTTAGTTATTTTCAAATTGGCAGTCTGTGAGAAGTGGAGTACTACAAGAATCAGTGCTGGGTTCACGTGTATTACAATCTATGTTAATACCTTACATGAAGAGGCATAGGGTAATGCATCTAAATTTGTTGATGACACAAAACTCGATGAGAACACAAGCTGTGGTTAGGATATAAAGGGACATCCAAGATGCAGAATTTTAGTGAGCTGACAACAAGGTGACCAATGGAGTATAAGATACAGAAACATACAGTTATTCATTTAGCGGTAAGCATAGAAAGGAATGATCATTAGGACTGAAATGACAAGAAATATTTTTGCTCAAATACTTATGAATCCTTGAAATTTGGTTCTGGAGGATTATAGATGAATCATCATTGAATATGCTTAAGGCTGGCATAAGCAGTTTTTTTTTTGTTTTTCAAGGAAAATGGAGTGCAGGCAGGGAAATGGAGTTGAACCTCTAAATCACTAAAGTTGAATGGCAAATCAGGCTCAATGGGCTAAACTTTCCTGATCCCATTTCTTACGACTTAAAAAAATTTGTTCATGGGATGAGGACTTCATTGGCTAGTCTAGCAGAAAGGGAGTTCCAGGATTTTGATGCAGTGATAGTGAAGGAATGACAACATTTTTCCAAGTCAAAATGATGTGCAGCTAGGAGGACACCTGAAGGTTTCCTGTCCATGGATTATGAACGTGTAACCAATGTAGCCTGGGTGAGTTACTGCTGAGAATGAAAGGAGTGTCATAGAGTTATATAGCATGGAAGAAGATCTTTCAGTCCAATGTGTTCATGCTGACCAAGTTTCCCAAACTAATCTAGTGCCACTTGCCTGCATTTGGCCCATATCCCTCTAAACCTTTGCTATTCGTGCACTTATCCAGATGTCTTTTAAATGTAACTGTACCAGCAAATACCACTTCTTCTCGCAGTGCATTCCACATAAAAACCACACTGTGTATGAAAACGTTGCCCTCAGGTCATTCTTAAATCCTTTTCCTCTCAGCTTAAAAATATGACCCCTATTTTTGAACTCCCCCATCCTAGGGAAAAGGCCTTTTCTATTAACGTTATCAATGGCCACCATGATTTAATAAACCTGTACAAGGTCTCCCTTCAACCTCCTGCGCACCAGTGAAAAAAGAGCCGGCCTATGCGATCTCTCCTTAAAACTAAGGCTGTCCAAACCCAGAAACATTCTTATAAATCTTTTCCGAACCCTCTCTAAATTAATAGTTTCCTTCTTATAGCAGATGCCTTAGAAAAGAGTACTAGCCACTGAGACAAACATGATAGCCTAGATATTTTTAACTAATTTGTCCAGACATATTATGACACAACTCTTGGATGAAAGGGGACTTGAATCTGGGTATTTGAACCCAGAGCTCCGGACAATTCCAATACACCACAACATGTTGGATGACATCAAATTCTTCAGATCCAGTTCACTGTGCACTCTCACCCTTAAATTCTACAAGAGATGAAGCATTGGCACTTTGCAGATGCAATGTACCAACAAAACTCAAAATATTTAACTTTGTTTTTCTCTTTCAATGGATGCTGCCAAGCCTGCTGATTTTCTTCAGCACTTTCTGCTTGTATGTTAAATCTCCAGTATCTGCAGGATGATGCCAGTGGCATAGCATAACAAGGACAACACTTGACAGCTCAAGGTTCAAATCCATGTTCGGCCACCTCCAAATATGGAAAGTAGTCACCTAATTGCATCTTCATTCGCCCACCCAATACTTGGATTGGGCACAGGCCACAGAATCTTCAAGAAGGGCTCAAAGAGGGGAACTAAAGGAGGAATCTGGAACCACAGCTCACACTGCTTTTGCACCCTTTTCAGTGGCCTTTTCCAGAGAGCACCCTCAACTGGCAGTTGAGCTGCACAGCATCTCCAGCTCCTTGTACTTCATGGTGAGCATTATCAGACTGAAAAGATCAGAAAACCACCTTGGTGAGATGACCCAAAGACCAGAAGTAGCCTTAGATAAGAGAGGAAGCCCAAATTGATGACGTAAATCCTGAAACATCAGCTAACCCTCAAAGGCTGAGGAACAGCCTGTCCTGACCTTGTTAAACAGATATTACTAGCCCTTTCAGGTAAACAGGTCAAATACAGTGATGGTGACCTGTGGATAGGGGATAGCAAATTTTCAAAAGTGTGAGTAAGAAGTAGATAGCTAGTGTAGACTTGAGGCTGTTTACTTAGAGATTCATGACTGATAACTGAAGAGACCTATGAAAAGATCGATAAAGTTTCATAGAGTTTAATTAAAGCACTGTAACAGAATCTGATAAATATTGTTTTTCCTTGATAAAATGTTCAATAAAGTTGTGTTGGATTTTCCCCTGACTCTTGTCCCCTTTGTCTATCTCACGATGTAACATGCCTGAGTTGAAAAAGGTTACTGCAAACAGGTCAAGGCTAGTCAGGGTACTTTTACCCAACTTTCAGTTATAAAAGCAGTGAGCCAATTGACGCTGAATACTCCACCAAGTAAAATTGGTTGGTCAGGTCAAACTTTAAAATAAAATTCAGTAGCCCTGGCTGGGTAAACAAAAAGTGTCAAAATTACTGACAGCTCAGACTGAGTATCACCACCAAGGTGAGCAGGCATCATGAGGTACAACAATGGAAATAGAATTAAATGGCCATGAAAACAATATTAATCCGAGGTAGCATTCCAGAACATTGCAACACCTGTAATTAAAGTGATAACATTAGCAGTTTAAAAATCTAAGCAGACATTGTCTAACAGGCACAGGAATTTTTGTAGAATCATTGAAACCTGACAGTCCAGATGACAATGCATTTACTTGTTCAGCTGAAGATTTAGTATTTAATTTTGAAGTGATTCTGTGTTTTAAGAAGCTTTATTTTCAAGACATCATATCTTAAATGCAGTATGACCAATATCTGACATTAAATCTCTAGGATAGAATCATAGAATCTCCACAGTGCAGTTCGAGTTCATTCAGTCCATTGAGCCTGTATCAACCCTCCAAAGATCATGCTACCCAGAACCAAGCCCCCACTTTATCCACATAACCCAGCATTAACCATGGCCAATCTGCCTAATTTATACATTTTTGGATTATAGGATGAAACCACAGAACCTGGCATAAGCTCACATAAACAGAGGGAAAGTGCTTGGGAGACTTTATTTAGGTGATGATAAGATAGGAGATGCTTCAAGAGAGCCACAATAAAGGTGGGAATTATTTACTTAATCCATGGAAAATAAGAATAATTTAGTAAAACTGTTAATAAAGGAACAAAAACTAAACTTTTATAATGAAAGGTCACTGGACCTGGAACATCGACACTGCTTTCTCTCTACAAATACTACCAGACCTGCTGAGGTTTTCAAGTTATGTTTTTTGTTTATAATTTATTAAAGTCGATGGAAGCCTTTCAATAAAACTGTGAAAGTAGTGAGAAATATTTAATAAACTGCAGACAGTGGAGCTGTTAATGAGGCAGAAATCCCTGATTTTAGGTGGGAATGCTCCATTTGAACTGCAAAACATGGAAAATCCATCAATGTAGCAGCAAAGAGTTACAGAACTACAGTAAAAATCTTTCAAGCAAACAAAATGTCTAATCATATTAGGAAGGTACAACAACAAACAAAATATTTCAAGGAAGATTTAATTTTCTCAATGAGATTTAGGCACATAGAATAGGACATCTTAGAGAGAAGAATTTTAGAGATACTGAATAATTTCTAAATTAGATAAAGTGAATACATTTCTTTACACTATTAGGAGTATGTCTAATTATGCTATAGCTCACCGAGGAATAATAGAAATAACAGATACTTTTATACTGAAAGCCTTTGACAATTACTGGAACCTCAGAATTAATACATTCTTGAATGTGCAAAATTTAATGGAAGAGTTGAGCATTCAGGGAAATCATAGATGATTTCACTAATGATCTACGGATTAGTGGAACAATGTAATAATGATGACTTTGTCAAAAACTAGAAGAGACAGAATTATTGTGGGAATTGCTAATGATTTATTACAGATTAAATTTATTACTGAAGGGAATATATCTGACGATGTTTTACTTATTAAATGGTAAAAGAAGCAACAGATAGTTTTTAGACTGAAAGCCTTTGACAATTACTGCAACATCAGAACTAATAAATTGTTCAAATTACATGATTTGATAGAGTGAAAGAAAATTTAACTCTTGAGAAAACTACTCAGATGGTGAGTGAAATAGAAGCTGAGAAGGAACCTAAGATTAAAAGATTAGCCTTGTCACTGGAGATCAGCAGCACCCATTCAATTCTTCAGGTATAAAGCCACAGACAGCACATGTAAGAAACTAATACAGTAAGTGACATGGACATCAGACACTAAAAGCCCTCGTTATCATTTGAAGCAAAGAAAACTCACAAGCACGGACAGTACTCAGCTTTTAAAAGTAAATTCTTTATCTTTCATTCAATAAGTTACTTCCAGAAAATGTGCAGAAGGTAGACAGAGTTTCAAAAAGACAAGATCAAATAGCTATCTACACAAAGAATCCACTGAACTTGAACAGTCTACAACAGAAAACTTCAAGTTGCCAATAGAAAATAAGTGATCCGGGCCTTATATTTTTGTTAAGCCAGTACTTAAGTCAATGATCGGCTCATGAATTTCAAGAGCGCCATGGCAAAGAAGACCCTGGGTCTCACCAACTACAGTGCAACTACATGGTTCCAGAGGTATAGCATTTAAAATTAAGCTGTGCTACAATTTACTCCCCTATATAGGAATGTAAAATAACAGAAAATTCTTCACAATGAAGCATTTATACTTTTAACTGGAGAGACATTTAGGCTTAAGTTGTGGATATTAATTAGCGTGCCTTGTTGTTTATTTGTATTCTGCTAAAATTACATCTTAATGTGACATTCTTAATAAATCGTTATCTTTTGTTTGCTTAAGTCATGAGTTGGAGTCTGTTAGATCTCATACTTTTAATGAGATTCTGAGTCGTGGGCAGATTCAGGTGACCTTTATTGTGATTTGCAGCTCAGGTATAGCCCACAGCAAAAAGACACACACAATACTTCAGAATGTCTTGACTTATACAATGTAAACTTAGAGTGTGTATGCACCCGTTCCCCTTTGATTACAATTGGTCAGCAGAGCTGAGTTATCCTTTTGTAATTGGCTCTCTGACAGCATTTTATAAAATGTAAGCTTGCCTGAAGACAATGACAAAGAGATGGGCAGATTTGTAGTCCACTCCCTGGTCCTTTGTGGTGTTTCCCAGACTTTACCTCTCTTCTTGAGGCTTTTCACAACTGATACCTTATTCAGGTAACATTTGCCAGCTGTACCGTATTAACTGCTAATTAATTAGATACTTACCTTTCACTTCAGGAATCTCTTAAATACCTCATTACAGCAAATACAAAAGAATATTGATTTTTGATCAGTTCCAACAAAGTTATATGGTTATACCTAATATTAGAATTCTTTACCTTAGAAATTGTCTTAATGAGCCATTCAATCCACATTCCAATGTCTGTTAAATCTGTCTATTCGTTCCTTCCTGCAGTGATAAGGCAGTTGCTTTTACTGTCTGAAATTGGTTTGAGAAAGGAATCTTTTCCTTTCACGCTTTTTGTGCTATAACAAATTAAGATTGTATATCTATAATTATTGATTAAACAACTAATTAGTGTTAGATGCTCTTATCTATGTCTTATGCGTCAGCTGCAACATTAAACTGTTATTATTATCAAATGTTAAGTGTTATTATCTGCGATTTATGCCCATTCAGCAATCTTGAGTAAATGTTACCATCAGCCCTTTTCCGTTGTGTTAGCCATGGGCAGTGCTAACAGTGTCCAAGATCTATTATTTGTAAAGTCTGGTTAGAACAATGGGCCAATTTGAGAGCCATTGAATATTTTAATTTCACTGCATTGCAAAGTCAGTGATCGTGAGGCTGATTTCGTTTGGATTGTTTATCCTTGTGTTGTAACACTGGTTATTTGGCAAATCTGAGTTAAATGGATGAAGGGTGGAGGAGGTTAGTAGCCATGATCAATGCAGGGACATTGTTTAGAAGAAGTTGCATAATGGTCTGGCCAGACATTTAGCCAACTGCAGCCACGAGATATTCACTTTGTTTTACTTGTTGGGATTTAGCACCATTCAGCATCTTTTTGAATGAGAGGAGAATCGGAGTCTTGATATAAAATGGATGAGTTGGGATATTAAAGTAATGGAAATCCAAGGTAGTAAACTAGATTCTGAAGTTGCCATTCAATGCATGATAGGAAGATTGTGTAAGATTTTCTCAATGTTGTGGATTTGATATTTACATTTTCGTCATTGCTGTCACCATCATGGAGGGGAAGATTAGGGCAGTAATACAAGCAACTCAGATCATGAACTGCATTCAGGCATTGCAAGGTTCAACACTCCTGGCACAATTTTAGATCTCACAAGCTCTGTATAATTTTGCTAAGTAGTTTAAAGATATACAAATGTCATCAAAACTCTTCTCAGCATTGCTGGAAAATAAATGGCAGTTGTCTCAAGGGGATATATTTAATCACATCTTTTATGTTGTAACTTAACCTTAATATAGAGGGAAGTTGATACAAAAAAAAGGGGAGTTGAGGTGTGGAGTTCAATTATGTAGAGAAAAATCAATATTTTGCACCAGCTTGTTGCAAGCTTCAGATTATGTCACAAACTGCAAGAGTAAAACCCAAATACCTTCTAACTGTTGACTGAATGTAAAAATGAGATCACAGATCAAAATCTGAGACAATGTCATTACTTTGTTACCTCCAGGATATACAGTGAAATCAACAGGAATAATTTAAGTCTAAATATTTTTGCCAGCTTTTATCACCAGTGATTTTCATCATGCGTTACAGAATAATAATTGTGACTGAATCATTTGAAGTGAACAAATAATAAACCAGAGCGGATTGCGAGAAAAAACGCACATGTATTATATACTTTTTTTCTGAAGAAGGATCTAGACCCGAAATGTCAGCTTTCCTGCTCCTCTGATGCTGCTTGGCCTGCTGTGTTCATCCACCTCTACACCTTGATATCTCAGATTCTCCAACATCAGCAGTTCCTACTATCACTGTATTATTTATACTGCATTTCACTTGAATTTGTTGATGTTGAAATGATATGGTCATTTAAACATTGTTCTAAGTGTAACATGCTGTCAATAATGAATTCAGGCATCTCCATTGTGTTAGTTATATGGTTTATTTTCACAAAGTGCATTGGCTGAATTGAAGGAAGTTGCCAGTATGGCATTAAAGTTTGAAGCATACCTTTTACATTTTAAGATACACATATGAATTCTAGTTGTTTCATTTTCCCTTTGGAAATGGAAAAAAGAATGAAAAAGAAATACGGTGTATTCATATCATCAGTGTTATGCAACCATGAAATTCAAGTTTGGCAAGCTATTTTGAGCTTGATTCTCTAAATGTTCAATAGTTTAATCAGATGTATTTGAATGCTATCTATATTACTGGAATCAATTATGGTTTCATAGTTATCATTTGTAATAGAAGCTGCAAAAGGAGAATTTATTTTAGCAAGAATATAATATTGTTATAATATATTCTCATGGGTGACCAAACACCAGGGAGATGTGACTAAATATTTGTGAGTTTTAGAGTAAAGTGTTTGAGTTACTGATCTAATCCTTAAAATGAAGGAAAACAACACATTTTATTCTGCTTGCTGGCCATTCCCTTAGATACTGTGATTTAAAAACTTCTTTTAAATTTCCATAATTTCAAACAAGTGTTGGTGATATAAGTGTGCTTATTAAAAGTAATGTAAATGATACATTACCAATATGCTGCTATTTATTGGTTAAAAAAATCTGTTATAGCTTTTCTTTTTATGCCTATGAAGTTAAAGGTATTCTGATTTGCAAATTGTATGCAGTAATTTAAACTGTATAAACATTTGTTTATGATGAATGTACTGGAACAGCTTGGCTAGTGGGACATAAAGTTCTGGAGTACATTTTCAGTACGGTTGCCAGAATGTCATTGGGACGCATAGACTTTGCAATATCTTGTGCCTCCATTATTTCTTGATATCATTTGGAGTGAATTGAACTGCTGAAGTTTGGCATCTGTAATGCTGAGGACTTCTGGACGAGGATAAGATAGATCAGTTATTTGGACTTATTGCACTTTAAGTTTGTTGCAAATGTCTCAGCCTCATGTTTTGCACTGATGTGCTAGATTTTCCCATTATTAAGAATGAGGATATTTGTGGAGCCTCCTCCTCCAGTCTATAATTGTCCACCACATTCAGGACTTAAAATGGCAGCACTTCAGAGTTTAGATCTGGTCTGCTGGTTATGGATTCACTTAGCTCTGTCTATCACTTGCTGCTTTTGGTGTAAGACACCAAAGTAGTACTGTTTGGTAGCTTCACCAGGTTTACACTTCATTAAGATTTTGGAGTAGATTTGTAGCTCGGGTTGTGAGTGTTGAGGTTGGTTGGCTCGCTGAGCTGGTTTGTTGTTCGGCAGATGTTTCTGTACCATGCTGGGTAACATCCTCAGTGCAGCCTCTGATGAAGCCATCATCGGAGGCTGCACTGAAGATGCTACCCAGCATGGTAATGAAACATCTGCAGAACAACAAACTAGCTAGGCGAGCCAACCAACATTTACACTTCATTTTTAAGCATGCCTGGTGCTAGTCCTGGCATGCCCTCCTGCGCTCTTCATTGAACCAGGGATGAAGCCCTGGCTGGATGTTATTTATGAGGGATGTGCTGGTCTATGAGGTTGCTGATTGTGTTGGAGTACGAACTAGCTAAAGCTCGTATTCCATGGCCCCTCATGGAAGTCCAGTTTGAGTTGCTAGATCTGCGAAGTTTGTTTCAATTTAACAGCGACAGCTGCACAAAACTCAATGGAGGTAATTCTCAATGTGAAGATCAAACTTCATCTCCATAAGGACTGTGCAGTGGTCACTCTTATGATACTTTCCTAGACAGATGTATCCACAGCCTGCAGATTGGTAAGGATCAGATGAAGTATGTTCTCCCCTCTTGTTAGTTCCCTCACCACCTGACCCAGACCCAGACCAGCAGATATATCCTTTAAGAATTGACCAGTTCAATCAGTTATGCTTTTGTCAAGCCACTCCTGGTGGCGGCCATTGAAATCCTCTATCCAGTGTACATTCTGTTCCCTTGTCACCCTCAGAGCTTCCTGCAAGTGTTGCTCAATGTGAAGGAGCACTGATTCATCAGTCAAAATACAAAAGCAGCACATAAAGATTAGCAGAAGTTTTATTTGCCCATGTTTAACCTATTGCCATGAAACTTCAGAAGGTTTAGAGTCAATGTTGAGGCTTCCAAATCAAATGCCTCCCAACTCTATAACATTGTGCTATCACCTCTGCTGAAAGTGTTTGGGGCTTTGTCAAACACACTGAATCACTGGAGAAATCATGTCCGAAAAATATTTTAGAGATTTCTGAAGCGGCAACAAATAAGATAGATAATAATCGAGCAGTGAATGTTGTATATATGCACATTAGTGAGGCCTTTGAAAAGGTCCCGCACAGCAGACTACTCACGTAAGTTAGGTCACACGGAATGCAGGGGGAGCTAGCTAACTGGATTCAAAATTGGCTCTATGGCAGGAAGCAGAGGGTCATAGTTGAATGTTGTTTCTTGCACTGGAGATCTGTGATTAGTAGTGTGCCAAAGAGGTCAGTGCTAGGACCTTTGTTATTTGTTATTTGCATAAATGATCTGGATGTGAATGTACAAGGCATGATTAGTAAGTTTGCCGATGATACAAAATTAGGAGGTATCATTGATAGCAAGGGGTCTCGATCAGACGGATAAATGGGCTGAAGATTGGCAAATGCAATTCAATACAGATAAGTATGAGGAGTTGCACTTTGGAAAGTCAAACCAAGGTAGGACTTACACAGTAAATGGTAAGGCCCTGAAGAGTGTTGTGGAACAGAAAGATGTTGGAATACAAGTACATAGTTCATTGAAAGCGGCGTCACAGGTAGACAGGGTGGTGAAGAAGGCATTTAGCATGCTGGCCTTCACCAGTTGAGGCATTGAATATAGGAGTTGGAACGTTATGTTACAATTGTTTAAGTCATTGGTGAGACTGCACTTGGAGTACTGTGTACAGTTTTGGTCCCCTGTTATAGGAAAGACATAGTCAAACTGGAAAAAAATTTATGAGGGTGTTGCCAGGTCTAGTAGGCATGAGTGATTGGGAGAGGCTGGCCAGGACAAGACTTTAATTGTCAGGACATAGGAGAATGAGGGGCTACCTTATCGATGTGTATAAAATCATGATGGAATAGATAGGATGAATGCATATAGTCTTTTTTCCCAGAGACGGGGAATTGAAAATGAGAGTGCATAGATTTAAGGTGAGGGGGACAGATTTAAGAAGGACCTGAGAAGGAACTTCTTCATGCAGAGTTGTACGTATATGGAATGGGTTGCCCGAGAATGTGTTTGAGGCAGGTACAATAACAACAATTAAAAGATGTTTGGATAGATACACGGATGGGAAGGGTTCAGTGGCATATGGACCAAATTTGGGCAATTGGAACTAGCTGAGTGGGCACCATGGTCAGCATGGGCCAGTTTGGGCCAAAGGGTCTGCTTCAATGCTGTATTACTCTATAACTCTATGGCTCTGTGGTCTGTTCCTCCATGACTGCCTCAGAATGAGTTGCAATGTGTCAATTCTCAGTCTCAGTCAGGGGTTTGTATTACAGAACCATTTGCTATGTCTGCAGAGCATAGCCCTTGTCTCCCAGCAACCAGCCTTGAAACAGTCTTGAAATGTATCAGGAACATGAGATTTCTCAAGAAAATAGGCAGCTCACAGAATACCTGGTGCAAACCTCAAAGGTATGGTTTCGAACATCATAAATGACTTGTACATCGATGAAATGCAAACCTTTTCTGTTGATGGAGTCAGCTGCATTCTGATATGGCACTCTAAATGCAACATGTGTATAAACAATAGCGCCCTTCATTCAGGGAAGCCACCATTGTCAATAAAGTCTACTGTTTTGTCTGCAGCACTAACTGCATGGTGGAGAAATTAGATGAAGCAGAATGATTTGGCACAAATCTCCTGGCCTGGCATGACCGTCTCTCAGTGGCCTAGCCTAGCCTGGCAGTCTCTCAGCCTGGCATGGAAGACTCGCAGCTGGATGTGAAATTCTCTCAGCTCATCATGGCTGTCTTCTAGGCTGGTACGGTTGTTCCCCATGGTGACGTCTCAGCCGAGTGTGGTGGTCTTTCAGCAGCCTGTGTTGGTCTTTTGGCCGAGCATGAACTTCCAGTCATGAATTAATTCCAGAGCAGTCTCTCAGCCGCAAGGTGAAGCTGGCACAGTCTGAGTCAAGGCCCAGTGAAGTTTGGAGGCTCAGTGCCGGTGTTGTCTGGGCTGGAATGATTATTACGCTGAACTTCTTACTTCAATTTTTTAATTTATTCCTACGATCTGTAAGGCTGGGTTTTTTACTTCTTTGTTCTTCTAATCTTTTTTCCTGTGAACATGTACTGAAGAATCTGTACCTAGGTACCTTGTTCCTAAGAGGGCACTGTAAGTGATGACTTGTATATTTTTCACTGTACTCATTTGAGTACGTGATAACGCTAATTCAATTCAATTCAACTTATTCCAATTCAATTCATTTCAATTCAACTTGAATTGGTAACATTGGTTATCTTGATGACCACCAGAGTAGGATGGCCGCCACTTCAGGTTGCAAAACCTGCACCAGCACCCAGCAAATTCTGTGACAGTCCCCTGGGACATATTCTCTCTCTGCTGACAGTGTGCCTCGGTTATCTGGAAGAAATGCTATTGAGAACAATGGAATCTGAACTTCATGTATTTTCTTTGCATCATGAGTGGATCATCAGATGCAAACTCTTCATGTAAAGGCTGTTCCCCAGCAGTTAGTCATTGCTGTTGGCCTTGAGCTCACTGGCATATTTATTCCTCCTCAACAAGGCAGCACGTTGTCTCAATGGTTAACCATGCTTCCTCACGGTGCCAGAGACACGGGTTCAATTCTATCTTTCGGTGACTGTGTGGAGTTTACACCTTCTCCCCATGTCAGCATGGGTTTTCTTTGAGTGCTCCAGTCTCCTCCCAGTCCAAAGATATGCAGACTAAGTAGATTGGCCATGCTAAATTCCCCAGAACATTCAGGAATATGTAGTTCAGTTGCATTAGCGGCGTTACACGGAGAGGGTAGGGTGATGGTCTGGGTGAGATGGCCTTCAGGGAATCAGTGTGGACTTGTTGGGCCAAATGACCTGTTTCCACACTCTAGGGATTCTATTAAAAAAATCTTGTTTGCACCATGGCCATAGTACTGATTACCCCTGCTTTGGCTGGATCTCTTTGTGACAGTTCTAAAGAATCTATATGGGAAACATCAAAACAGAAGAGGTACTTAGTAATTTGAACAGTCAGCATTCATATCACATAGAAATGAATTTAGCATACTCCTCCAAACAGTGGGAAATGGAGTATTCGAACAAGGAAAATCATAGAATGCCTCTATTTGGAGATTTGGCAGAGGGCACCTTATGAAATGTGTGTAGCATAATGTATGCCACACAAATAAAGGAGGAGATTGCAAGTTTGGTATGATCACTGATACTTTGTTTGCCTTACCCCCCAATATTTCCCAAGAAAGAAAACATTACACAGAAGAGCATGTTGGCAAAAACCTGTAGTTTATGCTGAGAGGAACTGAGTTCTTTACAGTTGTGCAACTCATAAGACCATGGATCATCTTCATGAACTGTGGCCTACAGACGATGGCCCAGAGGATGGTAGGGGTCTGCAATGCATTGCCTAGCAGCGTAGTTGAGGCAGGAAACCTCACATTCTTTAAAAAGTACTTGGGTGAGTACTTGAAGTTTTATATCATTCAAGCTATAGGCCTGGTCTTGGAAAATGGGTTTAATGTGAATAGCAGTATTTTTAGGTGGCACAGACTCAATGGGCCAAATAATTCTGTAATATCTGTATCTATGTTTCTTTTGAAACTTCTTTGGTTGCCTATGGTTACTTCTGCTTCCAGAGATGGCTATAATCAATCTGTACTGATTAATTACATGGCCAAGATTGTTTATGACTAAGATTTGGCACTGCATGTGTGCAACATTCAGGGTACTAGATTTACAGAAGACTTCAACCTGTACAGTTTAAGTGTCTGATTACTGTAATTGCTCCTTAAAGGACTTCCCATTATTTATCAATTGAATCTTCATGCTCTAACAGAAAAGAAAATACTTCTTTGTGGTTGCCATGTTATGCAGACACGATTTTAATGTGGATGAAAGGCAACACAACTCAGCTTGGCAATTAGTCATAGGCTCAGCCTGATAATCAAAGCTTCCCACACCCCAAGCCTACATGTTCCTTTCTTCCTTGAGCTCCTTGTTGGCCACTTCAGAATGGAATTTCCTTGAGTTCCCACTTAAATCTTTCATTATGTCTTAAACCCCCAACATTAGCCCATAAGTACTGGCCCTATTGCTTAGCCTGCTAACCATCATACCGCACTGCCCCCCTAGTGAAACCTGGACAAGAGTACCCATTGATGTCTCCTCTCCACAGTAGCCCAAGTTCTTCAATGCACCATTATGTGCCATTGTTATGCATTCAATTGCTCCCCACACATGTCAAAATTATTGTCCCCTCTGCATCCCACCATCCAACCTCATGAATTGACTTGCTCAGTTTTCCCACCATGGCAATGGTCCCTAATAATAGCTCTTGACTTTCACTAAGGTGAACCCCAGGACTACCTGTGACTCTCACCTCTAGCCCACTTGGATGGGCTGTCCCAAATAGTGAGTGATTGCAACCTTGCCTGATTTCTGTGCAGCTATTCAATTAATTTACCACAACCCCAGTCTAGTTCTGCTGTGTCCACAAGACCGACTGTAGCCCTTAGCCCTAGCATATATTCACAGGATGTGGGCTTTGCTGGCTGAGCCAGCATTTACTGCAAATCCCTAATTACCCAAAGGCCAGGCAACAAACAACTATATTGCTGTTGGTCTAGAATCACATGTAGGCTTGACCAAGTAAGAATGGCAGTTTCCTTCCAAAAAGACAATAGTGAACCAGATCGACTTTTTTCAACAATCAGCAATGGTTTCATGGTCATCATTAAATTGTTAACTGCAAATTTTTATTGAATTCAATATCAGTTACCTGCTGTGGCAGGATTCAAACCCAGGTCCCCAGAACATTACCTGGGTTCTGGATTAATCGTCTAATTACAATATAACTATGTCATCACCTCCCTTCATTGAAACAGTGTATGTTTGCCACATAAGTTTCTAGCACAGTGCCATGAAACAACATATCCAACCCCTGGCTTATCATTGCCAACAACCATGACAAGATGCCTGCTCTAAAAGCCTGGGCAAGGTAGAACCAAAGTGGAGGTATAGTGGACAGTGAAGAATATTACCTCAGAGTACAATAGGATCTTGATCAGATGGGTAAATGGGCCGAGGAGTGGCAAATGGAGTTTAATTTGGATAAATGTTAGGTGCTGCATTTTGGAAAGGTAAATCAGGCTGGTCTTAAACACATAAAGGTAAGGTCCTGGGGAGAGTTGCTGAACAGAGAGACCTTGGATTCAAGGTTCATAGTTCCTTGAAAGTGGATTCACAGGTAGCTATGATTGTAAAGAGACATTTAACACCCTTGATTTTATTGACCAGTGCATCTAGTGTAGGAGTTGGGAGGTCATGTTGCAGCTTTACAGGATGTTGTTTAAGTCACTTATGGAATACTGCTTGCAATTCTGGTCTCCCTGCTATAAGAAAGATGTTGTGAAACTTGAAAAATTCAGGAAAGATTTACAAGGATGTTGCCATGGTTGGAGGTTTTGAGTTATAGGGAGAGGCTGAATTGACTGGGACTATTTTCCCTGGAGCTTCGAAGGTTCAGTGGTGACCTTATAGATGTTTACAAAAACATGAGGAGCATAGTTAGAATAAATAGAAGAGATCTTTTTCCCCAGGGTGGGGTAATCCAAAACTAATGGGAATAGGTTTAACATGAGAGGTGAAAGTTTTAAAAGGGACTGACAGTTTTACGCATGTATGGAACGAGCTGGCAGAGGAGGTGGGTACAGTTGCAATCTTTAAAAGGCATCTGGATAAGTGTATGAATAGGAAAGGTTTAGAGGGATATGGGTCAAATGCTGGCAAATGGAACTTGATTTATTTAGGATATCTGGTTGTTATGGACGAGTTGGACCAAAGGGTCTGTTTCTGTTCTGTATATCTCTATGACAACTACTCCACTTACTGAGGCTTTAAGTACTCAATGAGGCAGCAAGGTGCAAAAAAACAAGCTAAGGCCAAGCAAGGCAAAGATCGTGTGAGCATTGAAATAGGCACAAAGTAAGTGCAAGGGAGCAAGCTAAGAGCCTTGAGATTCATTCTGCTTTAATGCATGAAATGCATGCCTGTTCCTGTGTATAAAACAGTCTGGCTGCAGCATTATAACGCAAGATGGGATTAAAATGCAGCAAGCCCCACCACTGAACACCAGGCTGTAGTTTGCAGGACTGTAACTGAGCTCACCTCTCTGGAGATTTCCACTCCGAGGCATTCTACCACATTGTCCCACAATCCACACAGCCTGCTTATGCCTTCTTCACAAAATCCACAAACAGGACTGCCCTGGAAGACCTATTGCTTCAACCTGATCCTGCCTCATTGAACTTACTTATTCCCATTATGACTCTTTTTTTCCCATGTTCAGTTTCTTCCCACTTTTCTGACCCTAACCATTTATTCTTCATCATGGATACGCAAACCCTCTACATGTCAATTACCGTCAGAATGGTCTGAAGGCTCTTCAATTCTTCCTTGAAAAGAGGCCTACATTGTCTCCATCCAGCATCACCATCCTCTGCCTGACTGAGTTCACCCTCACTTCAAACAACTTCTCCTCTAATTTACCTCATTTTCTCCACGTCAAATAGCCACCATGTGTATTTCCATTGACCCTAGCTCTGATCAACTCTTTGTGGGGGATGTGGAACATTCCTTATTCCAGCCCTACTCATGACCCAACACACAACTCTTTCTTCAATGCATTGATGATGTCATAGGTTACGACAAGCCTGAAAGGACAGAGGATACTAAAAATCAGAAATCAAAACAGAAATTATTGGAAAATCTCAGCAGGTCCAGCAGCATTTGTGGAGAAAAATCAAAGTCAACATTAACTTTGATTTCTCTCCATGGATTCTGCCAGAGCTGCTGAGTTTTTCCAGCAATTTCAGTTTTGCTCCATTACAAGCCCACTGATTCCTACGGTTATGATAAATTTATTTCCTCAGACATTGCTTCCTGAAAAGATTCAAATCTATTCTCCCTATTTCTCCATTGCATCCATTTTTATGGTGTCACATTCCACTGGACTGCCTCTGACATGACCTCCTTCTTGCTTAACCGGAGAATACCCCTTCCCACCCACGCTGGCTGTTGTTGACAGTTCCTCAGCTGCGTCCAACCTATCTCCCTTGCATCTGCCCTCACTCCTTCTCCTCTTTTCCAGAACAATGAAGGAGTTCCCATGTCCTCAAAAGGGAAAGAATCATCATCCACTATTTACTTCACCTCAAACAGGATACCACCACCAAACATGTTTTCCTCTCCTTTCCATTGTCGGTGCTTCCTTTGTAAAGTCTTTGTCCACTCCTCCATCACTTCTAATACTTTTTTAAACTCTGTCAAGGCATCTTCCTATGTAATTGCAGAAGCTGTGATGCATGCGCATTCACCTCTTCCCTCCTCACAGTCCAAGGAGCCAATCAAACCTTACAGGTCTAACAGGGCTTCACTTGTATATCTTTCAATCTATTATTCTACATTCACTGCTCACAATTCTGTCTCCTTTACATTATTGAGAGCAAATATAGATTGAATGACTGTTTTGTAGGACAGCTCTATTCTGTCTGTTGGAATGATCCTGACCTTATGTAAGTAAACCATCTTGCTCTCATCCTAACATTTCTATCCTGGACCTTCTGTAATGTTCAAACAAAGCATAATGCAAGCTCAAAATATAATGCCTCATTTTTCAATTAGACACTTTAGAGGCCCTTGAAATCAATTTTGAATTTCACAACTTCAGGTCCCCACTGCATGATGTCTGTTCTCCATTTATCTTACATCCATATCCCATCTGCCTAGGTTTTATCACTGCTATAGTTTTGCCTTGGGAGCTTACAGCCCAATGGCTTCAATATTTACTATATCCACTGCCTTATCCCATATCCAGTCCTCCTCCTCATCTCCCTGAACGGACCTAACCTGTCCATCTTTCTACTCAACAATCTGCTCCACCCTTCCCTCTGACCAGTCACAATAACATCCGACTTGCATCCACTTATCACCATGCCACCTATCCTTCCCCCATGCCCATTCCCTTTCCCCTATTTACTTCTGAGCTCCCCTCTCCAGTCCTCATGAAGAGTTTCCACCCAAAAACTTGACTTTCCTGCTTCTCAGATGCTGTCTGACCTACTCTGCTTCTCCAGCTTCATATCTATTGACTAAGATGCATCTTATGGATGTGTATAAAATACATGAATGTCCCTGCATACAAAGTTACTTGCTAAAATGATGCAAGTCCTGATTGTCCTTGAGATCCAAAGTAAAGTTTGAAGAGCCAAAATGTTATGTGATTTGGACCTAGTACAGGTCTGTACATGTGAGAAGGCAGTGATAAGTCACTGTCAACATGCATGGATGAAAGACTGAAGAAAACTTTGGCCATGGAGTGTGTAGGTTCATTGTGGTGAAGGCACAGTTTGGCTGATAGCAAGGACTAGAAAACCATGAGCTGCAGCACCAGGAACATTTCTGATTTGCATGCCAGTTCAGCAGGGTAAGAGAAGAGAATTAGAGTAGAGTATAAATAGGCAACTTGGGCTAACAGTGGAAATAAGGTAGTAGCTACTCAATAGTGAGATTCTGAAGGTGCCAATTATATTTATAGGGAAAATTGGAAACAAATTTTCTCAATGTTGAGATTATGATTTTTCCTTTCTCATTATAGTTCCCTGCCTTTATTGTGATTGCCCATGCTGCACTAAGGAAGGCTAATTCTACCATAAGGCAATGCACTAGGGTAACTACTCCAATTTTCTTTGTTTCATTTCATAATTAAGTCTATCTATTTGGATTAGAAATGCATTTCCTGGTGGATTCTTGAGATGTCAGACAGAAAACAATGTGACAGCTAGTGATAGAGAAATATGAACAGCTTGAGACTGTTGGTAAATCAGCAGGTTTGATTAAAGTGTTTAGTACGTCCTCATTAATTGCTCCATCCTGTACAGCCTGTGAAATGAAAGACTATGCGGTGTTAGGTTCTGTTTCATTTATGATTGCTTTTCTTCCTTCTTCATCTTAACTTCCTTCCCCTCTTCATTTTCCTCAGTTCTTCATTGACATATGATGGTAAGAGTTATTCTCTTAAAACAGCCAGCTTCTGCAGCAGACAATATGCTACCACAAGTATTGATATTGACTCATCCAAATATTACAGGGTTTCGCTAGAGTGGTCCAAGTGGTTGAAGCTTTGCTTAAGGATGCCAATGGTGTGTTTTACAACATTCCTTCTGGCATCATGGCTCTAATTGTGAATCTGTTCTGCAGGAATGCAAGAGTTTTAGACTAGAGCCATGATCATGAGAGAATTGTGAAATGGCTCTTTTTTCTTTATTTATTCACAGGATGACGGGGTTGCTGGCAGGGCCCCATTTATTGCCCATCCCTAATTGCCCAGAGGTCAGTTAAGAGTCACATGTAGACCAGACCAAGTAAGGATGGCAGTTCCTTATCGAAAGGACATTAGTGAACCAGATGGGTTTTTCCAACAATCGATTCATGGCCATTATTAGATTGTTAATTCCAGATATTTTATTGAATTCAAACTCCAGAATCTGCCATGGCGGGATTCAAACACAGGTCCCCAGGACATTTTCTGGATCTCTGGATTAACAGTCCAGTGGTAATACCATTAGGCCATCTAGGCCATCACCTCCTTCACCTCCTCAACTCCTCATCAATACCTTCTTATGGAAAAGGCCACATGTGACAAATAGTGACTTTGCTAGCAGCATTCACATCCCATGGAAGATGGAAGAAAATCTTAACACCCAGTAGTAATCTTTAACTTGTTGTGGTGGGACAAATGCAGGTGGCATGGTGACCTCTAGCAGAATGAAAATGTATTGATTGGAATAATGTCAGCCAGATGGGTCTCATGGAATATGAATTCCCTGATTGGACTAGGTTAATAGCCCCAATCAAGGAGTCCTGGCTGACAGGTATAAACAGAAATGTTTGATACTCCATTCATTCAAGGAATTATGCTAGTTGGGTCAGTCTTTTATACTGTGCATGTGTCCTCATCCCAAGACCAAATCCCCTCTCATCCCCACTCCTTGACCTGTCTGTCTTCTCTTTCACCTATCTGCTCCTCCCACCTCACTGACCAATACCCCACTTTCTACCTACACTCACCTACCATCTTCATCCCGCCTCCTTGACCTGTCCGTCTTCCCTCCTACCTACCAGCTTCTCCCTCCTCACTGACCAACCCCCATCCCAAGTCCGTACCTACACTTACCTTCACTAGATTCATCCCTGCCTCCCTGACCTGTCCGCCTTCTCTCCACCTATCTGCTCCACTATCCACCTTCTGACACTATCTTCCCCTCTCTCTATTTATTTGAGGGCTCCCTTCCCCTCCCCCACTTCTGAAGAGGGATCCGGATCCAAAATATCAGTTTTCCTGCTCCTCTGATGCTGTCTAGCCTGCTGTATTCGTCCAGCTCCACATCCTGTTATCTTAGACTCCAGCACTGGCAGTTCCTACTATCTCTGTTAAAAAAAAGGGTGACTTGCTAAGGGTGACTACAGCCTTTGTAGAGTAATTTCAGAAAGTAGTACTACATTAGGCATTAATTGGTATGCTATGCTGCAGTGTGGTATTTGAAAGTGATTGTACAATGGTTTACACAGCAGTCTGCTGGCCCTGCATATCAGTGGTGATAGTTAAGTTAACATAAACAAATGTCCTCACCAAGATCGTATTTTGCCCACATCAAAAGTGAGTTCACACACTGGAGATGGAACCGACACAGCTCAATTCTTCCCCAACTAACTTAAGGTGAAGAGAAGGAGTTACATAAAAATAGATTTTTAAAATGAAAACACTGCCACCATTTTATTTAATTAATACATTTCATTACCATCTTAAAGCAGTTGGATATCTTGATCAGAGATAATGGGAGCTGCAGATGCTGGAGAATCTGAGATAATGAAGTGTGGAAATGGATGAACACAGCAGGCCAAGCAGCATCTTAAGAGCACAAAAGCTGATGTTTCAGGCCTAGATCCTTCATCAGAAAAAGCGGGATGGGGAGAGAATTCTGAAATAAATAGTGAGAGAGGGGGAGGAGGACCGAAGATGGATAGAGGAGAAGATAGGTAGAGACGAGAATATAGATGGGGAGGTAGGGAGGGGATAGGTCAGTCCACGGAGGACGGACAGGTCAAGGGGGCGGGGTGAGGTTAGTAGGTAGGAAATGGAGGTGCAGCTTGTGTGGGAGGAGGGGATAGGTGAGAGGAAGAACAGATTAGGGAGGCAGGGACGAGCTGGGCTGGTTTTGGGTTGCAGTCGGGGGAGGGGAGACTTTGAAGCTGGTGAAATCCACATTGCAAGGCCGAAGAGATGACAAGAGAGTTGCAGTGGGAGTGAGATCCCCTGAGGTTGGTCCGGGGGGAGGATGGTAACTTCTTCAGGTTAGGTTAGGTTAGGCATCCTGGAAGAGGCTTCTCAGTGAGGTTAAAACTGTGATCAGAGATAATGGGAACTGATGGAGAATCCGAGATAACAAAGTGTGGAGCTGGACGAACACAGCAGGCCAAGCAGCATCTTAGGAGCACAAAAGCTGATGTTTCGGGCCTAGACCCTTCATCAGGAAAGGGGGATGGGGATGGGGGCATCCCCCCTTTCCTGATGAAGGGTCTAGGCCCGAAATGTCAACTATTGTGCTCCTAAGATGCTCCTTGGCCTGCTGTGTTCATCCAGCTCCACACTTTGTTATCTCGTATTCTCCAGCATCTGCAGTTCCCATTATCTCTGATCACAATTTTAACCTCACTGTGAAGCTTCTTGCAAGATGCCTAACCTGAAGAAGTTACCCTCCTCCCTCCGGACCAACCTCAGGGGATCTCTCTCCCACTGCAACTCTCTTGTCATCTCTTCGGCCTTACAATGTGGATTTCATCAGCTTCAAAATCTCCCCTCCTTCCACAGCATCCGAAAACCAGCTCAGCTCGTCCCCGCCTCCCTAACCTGTTCTTCCTCTCACCTATCCCCTCCTCCCACATCAAGCCACACCTCCATTTCCTACATTCTAACTTCATCCCGCCCCCTTGGCCGGTCCGTCCTCCCCAGACTGATCAATCCCCTCCCTGCCTCCCCACCTACACTCTCGTCTCCACCTATCTTCTCCTCTATCCATCTTCAGTCCTCCTGCCCTCTCTCCCTATTTATTTCAGAATCCTCTCCCCATTCCCCCTTTCCTGATGAAGGGTCTCAGCCAGAAACGTCAGCTTTTGCGCTCCTAAGATGCTGCTTGGCCTGCTGTGTTCATCCAGCTCCACACTTGGATATCTCGATGAAGCTTGAATAATGGGACAGTGTAACATTTTCTTTTAAAAGAGTTTATGAAAAATTCTGAAAGAGTACTATTTCTTCCCTGTCAGATTCTGAGGTGATTATGGGTTAAAGGCCGTTATAGTTTACAGTTTAGAGCAATTTTGCTTAAGTTTTGCAAATCCGACAGGTGCTTTTAAGCAGGAATAAATATGCAGTGATAGGTGCAGCAGTGTAGTTTTTCATGACCAAAGGATGATTATGTTGTGTGCCTTGAGACATCAGCCATAATGTACTCCAGACTCTTTATTGCATTTTGAAATCATAAACAATGACTGTTTGCCTCTGAGCCATTCATTCAGCCAAAAAAAACATTATTTGCACAACAAAAATCAATAAAAATGTTACTAGGCCTGGCTGGATATTTTGCTTAACTGTGATATTTGTCTGTCACTGATGACATGCCATCTTGCGCAGGAGATTGGGGCCAAAACATCGCTATTGATCCAGTCATCTGTGATTGATACTGGCATTTGGAAAGAGCCACTGCAGACAATCTTGATGGAAAACATTTGTACTTTTTGCCTGCAGCGGAGTTAAGATAACCTGAATGAAAAAAATATTTCTTTGTTAGATTGGTTTCTCCCTTTCATTATAGTTAAGAGCTCAGAAGTAAAATTCATTATTGAAAAATTAAGTCAATTCATGTTAGCCAAAGGCTTTGATAATAAATTGAACAATGTCCTTTTCATCACCTAAAAACTGCAGTTGGAGATATTTCATTTACGTCACTCATAAGTGTAATCCATAGAGACTGATATTGAGATCCCGTCACCTTCGCATTGAGTCTCATTTCTCTACTCTTGTGATGACAGTTATTCCATTTACTTCAAGGACTTTGTTCACCAGTAAGGAAAGAGTTTAGAATCGTGAAAAACTAATTTTGTCGCTGTTGATATTTGAAGAGTTTTGAAAACAAGATTGTACCAATTTGTGTAAAGCTCCTGCAAGTGGTTTCTTCTTAGCCAAATCAATGCAACTGATTGTCCCTGAAAATATGTGGTGGAGAATGATGGTTTTCATTTTTCAAGCTCTGAACAGAACTAACTGCTTCCCTTTCCTTTTGCAGCTAAAAGCATCATTAAAAATACCCAGCAAACAGCCTAGTGTCAGGCCAAGTCTTTTATTAATTCATCATCAGCATCATCTAAGTGCATTAATATTAATTGCTTTAAATTGGATTTCATTTAGTAGATGAAATAAATATGGATTGAAAAGCATAGTAGTAAAGGCAAGAGAGAGGTGATGAATCTTGTGAGTTTAGGATAACCTAAAATAGAGCCTAAAGTCATGCCAGCTTCCTTAGAAAGGACATCTTTCAGTTAGAATTTCTTCATGTTTTGATGTTCCATTGACTCTGATTTCAAACAGAAAATTAATTCCATACTCTGAAAGCTCAGCATTCTACATAGACATTTCATTATGAGGCACTTATTTTCCAACAAGAAAGATGTTGATTTTGACCAATGTGCCCCTCCCTTTGCGAGTGTTTGAGGGAGTCTTTACAATAGAATGTTATGACTTATGTCTCTGATCCCTTATAAATGTGCTGATCACTGTTTTAGCTGTTCATCTGTCTCACTTAGCTGAAGTAACACAAAGGAACCTCACGGCTTCATGAAAGTGGGGTCCTATGACATCAATGAGGATCTGATTGTGTTTTAATCAGGATCTGAGTAGTGAGACTGTCATGACAATTCCACCAGATAATATTCAGTCAACAACTAATGAAAGGATAAGTTTGCCCCTTCGAGTTAAGTGGTGACTTGAAGTGAGTTCATGGTCTGGATGTTTCCAACTCCCTCAGGTGCTCCCTGTGACTTACCTACTTTGAATAGAACCACCTCTTTCCACCAGATAGCCTGTGGCCTCGAACAATTTGGATTTTGCCTCCTTGCAGAAGTCTGATCAGTGGGGTGTAGTTAATCAGCTAAAGGCCAGAAGGCAAAATTGGACAAGTATGTAGGTTTTGAGATCCACCCAACCCAAAACCTGTTGGGGTGAAGATCAATTCCAAATTATGGATTCTCTCCAGAGGCATGGTAATGTGTAAATCTCTCATTTTGATTTTTCTCCAGATCGTGCAGTAATTCAGCAAATCTTTATTTCGGGTCATTTCCCAGACTCAGTCAGTGAAGTCTCCAATACTTTGAAAAACTCAATTTAATTACAACAGCTTTAAGGGATTGAATTTCCAGCTTGCTCAAATTCATAACTATGCTGATCATTTGGCTGACGTTTTATTTTCATGGAGAGTTTAGGAAACCTGATAGTTATTCATAAGCAAGCCTTGCAGCATTGTGAAGCTTTGGAACAAAGAAAAGCACTGTCAGTTCCAAGGTGTGCTGCCTGTGGACTGCATTCAGAGTTTAAGAATAAAGATTACAAATAAAACATCTTGCCACTCTTCTTACTTTCTTATGCCCTATTCATGTTAATCCAATCCACCTAATGCCTGTGCCCACTCCTATGATTCTACACCCTTATGTAAATCTCTACTCATTTACGCATGCCCATGCTACCCTCATATCTGCTGTGCCACCCTATGAACTTCCAATCATTTCCATGGCTTCAGATACATCTCAATACGTTCCCACAATCTATCTATGTAGTCTTCATACCTTCAATCATCCTCATAGCTCTTTATAAGTTCTAAGTCAACTTAGCGCAACTCGTGCTGAATTGTGGAACAAAAACAAAGTTGCTGGAAAAGCTCAGCAGGTCTGGCAGCATCTGTGAAGCAAAAAAACAGAGTTAACGTTTTGGGTCCAGTGACTCTTCTTCATAAGGTCACCAGATTCAAAACATTAATTCTGTTCTTTTTCATTAACAGATGCTGCCAGGCATGCTGAACTTTTCCAGCAATTTCTGTTTTGTTTCTGATTTACAGCATCTGCAGATCTTTTGGTTTTCATACCGAATTGTGCCTTCCTCTCCACTATCATATCCTGCTCATTGATGCTCAATTTGGGTTCCGTCAGAGCCACTCAGCTCCTGATCACATTACAGTCTTCATTTAGATGTGGAAAAAAGATCTGAACTCCAAAGGTGAGTGAAAATGAATGCCCTTGACATAAGTCAATATTTAGCAGAATGGGATTTCAAAGTGCTCAATCAAAACTGATGTACATGGAAACAAAAACAGAAAATGTTGGAAAATCTCGGCAAATCTGGTAGCATATATGGGGAGACAAGAGACTTAATGTTTGGGTCCAATGACTTATCTTCAGAACTGATTTTAGCTAGTGAAGATTTGGCTGAAGATGGGGTGGGGAGCAGGGTGAAGTAAACAATAGGTGGAGATTGAACCCAGACAGAGAAAAAAAAATTGGGCAGACAAAGGAATGTCTAAAGGTCATCTTGGGAGAATCAATAGCTGCTAATGGGGACAATTAGTTTCTGACGATGGATATATACCACGGTCTGGTGTGTGGCAGTTGGGGTAAGGACAAGGGAGAGGCCCCATCTGCAGTTCTTTGTTTTTTTTGCCTGATGTTCATGAGAATCGGGGTAAATCCCTCTATCGGTTGCAGTCACATACAGCACAAAGTTTGTTTGAGTTTGTTTGGCAAATCATCACAAACTCAGGACTTTACTACAGGAGTTCCTTAGGCTCAACCATCTTTAGTGACTTCATCACTGACCTTCTGCCCATCATAAGGTAATAAATGGGGATGTTTGTTGGTGATTGCATAATGTTCAGAACCATTCATGACTATTCAGATACTGTCTATATGCAGCAAGAGCTGATAAGTAACTTTTGTACCAGATAATGCCAGATACAAATGACCTCCTCCAACAAGAGACAATATAACCATTTTCTCTTGACATTCCATGGCACTACTGTTGACAATTATCAGCTTCCTGGGAATTATTATTAACTGGAAATTATACAGGCCTGGCTATATAAATAGTGCAGCTGCAAAAACAGGTTGGAGACAAGGAATTTTGTGGCAAGTAACACACCTCCTGTCTGTCCACCATCTACAAGGCACAGATCAGGATTGTGATGGAATGTACTTGCCTGGATAAGTGCAGCTCCAACAACATTCAAAAAGCTGCACACCATCCAGGATGAAGTAACCTGTGATTGCACCACATCCACTATCTTCATCATGTACTTCTTTTCCCACTGATGATAGTGGCTGCAGCATGTACCACCTACACGATGCACTGCAGCAACTCATCAAGACTCCATTGACAACACTTTCCAAACTTGCAGCCTCTACCACTTAGAAGAACAAGGGAGGTTGATATATGAAAATGCTTCTGCCTGGAAGTCCTTTAAGACACACATCTTTCTTAATCAGTTCTGTACCATTGTTCCTTCACTTTCTGACTCAGAAACCTGGAACTTCTTTCCTATCAGAACTGCAGGGGCTCAAGAAACCAGCTCACCCCATCATCTTTGCCACGGTAGTAAGAGTCTGGAAATAACTTGGCGAGCCAGTGACGCTTTTATCAATGAATGGATAAAAAAAATGTACACTTTATACATTATAACAAAGTGTGGGCCTGGATGAATTTTCTGATGAAGGGTCTAGGCCCGAAACATCAGCTTTTGTGCTCCTAAGATGCTGCCTGACCTGCTGTGTTCATCCAGCCCCACACTTTGTTATCTTGGATTTTCCAGCATCTGCAGTTCCATTATCTCTGATTACACTTTATACATTGCCCACTTTTCAAAATCCCAAAGATGCCTTACCTCTTCCAAAAGGAGCCTAACCTCTTCTAATGGTGTCCCAAGGATCAGATCCAAAGGAATAATTCACCTGTCCAACTGCAATACCTGGTTATCTGAAGTAAATGCACTGAGAACAGACCTGCTCTTTTCTCGACTAGTCTCAAATCTTTGAGTTCCACAATCCAGGAACTGCAAAGTCCAATTTCATAGAAGGCAGCTGACTGTTTAAATGGTGAGCTCCTTTGGAAATTGTGGGTGTGCACATTCCACATTCATGCTCATTTGGCAGGTCAGGCACTGGAATTGGAATTCTTGACTTTTTCTGCCAAGTTCACTACTGTAGAAATGCTGTCGATTAATTTCTGTTTTATAACATTATTATGAAGCATTTGGGGACATATATTTTATATACTGTGCAACTGCAGGCTGAAGGTACTGTCGTTTGTATATTTCTTCCCTCATTACAGTTAATTCTGTCACGTCCATTCAGGGATCTGTTTCCATAATCTCGGTCAGAAAATTATGACTGAACATCAACACAGTTTTCCAGATCCACTTTGTAATATAAGAAGGCTGAGATGCATCAGGATTCTGCACAGTGGGATACATATTAATGTACAATAAAGATTGCCACTAATTGAAATATCATGCTGTCTGTACAGACCAAGTGATATTAGCACATGCTCATTAGTGACTATTACTGTTAAAATATAGGGCAGCAGTAATCAGAGCAGTCATACATACCGGAAGCATCTTTACCTCTGCTGGAGAATAACTCCCAACTGAGTTGTAGACCTGGGTGCCATTTGAAAATTTACTTCACCCAAGGGAATGCAGTTCTAATTGCTGTTAGTAGTTTGAAGTAAGTCTTTAATTGGCAATAATTAGTGGTGAACGATAAGCCAACAGCAATATTAATTATGTCAATTTTGACAGATAAAATCTTCGCAGCTAACGCCACCATGGATGTTGCTACAATTTCTTTCCTGTTTTAAACTCTAATCTCCAGCAGCAGAAGGCATGGCTACTATTCCCTTGTATTGGTCCCAAACTTTTATCAAGTATAATTTATAGCAGAGCAATAGATTATTCAACAGAAGTTGATTATGTTGACATTTATACTCATTGCAAATTTCCTACAGTCCTTTTTTTACAACTCCACTACAATAATTTATTACGTAGTTTTTCTTTTGGAAGGATAGCTGTCTTAATCAAAACCTGTTTTCAGTAAATTCCTGAATCCTAGCAACAAAACTGATAAGAAAATCCCTTCTGTGAACTCATGAATCCCAAAGTGTAGCCTCAGAAAGATAAGTAATCATTGTGTGACATCACTTAGGTGGTTTTACCTGTGGAATTAACTGTGAGCACCAATATGTGAGATGGAACCAGAACAGAAAGGATTTGAATCACAGCGTTGGTGGAGAGAATAACCTGCTGAGCCTTTACTATAGCTTCTGTTATCTTTTCAGTTTCTCAAGATCAGATAATGACAAGATACTAGAAAAGATGTCTGTTCTTAGAGTTGCTAGGTCCTCAAGATCAGTCAGATACTTCTGAGATACTGAGGAAATAAGGATGGAAATTCTTGGGATACTTCCTGTAAGCATTCCAATCATCATTCCATGTGAGGAGTAGAAAATTGCAAATGTTATACCCATATCACTACAGACATTACTCAATATTATATCAGCTGCTTCATCAATAGCCTCCTCTCTGTTGTGAAGCCAGAAATGAGGTTGGTTGGCTCGCTGAGCTGGTTTCTTGTATCAGAGACATTTCATTACCATGCTAGGTAACATCCTCAATGCAGCCTCCGATGAAGCATCGGTGTTTTCCCGCCTGGTTTTTAAACTCTGGAGTCCATTGAGCCGGATTGCCTCACTTCTGGTTTTCCTATGTAGTAGAATCAATCTGGGGTAGAGTTCAATGTGTTTATTAACAGTATACTTCGTGGAGTGCCAGGCTTCTAGGAATTCTCGTGCCTCTGAGAGAAAAAACATTCCTCCTCATTTCCCTCTCTAATGGGATTCCTCTTATTTTTAAATGGTGTCCCTTCATTCCAGCTGTCCCACAAGGGAAAATATCCTTCCAACATTCATCTTCTCAAGTTCCCCTAGGATTTTATATATTTCAATAAAATCAGCTCTCATTCTTCAAAATTATAATTGATACAGCCTTCGTTGATTCAACCTTTCCTTAGAAATCAGTCACGCCTTCTGAGGTATTGGTTGAGTGAATCTTCTCTCACTTTATTCCAGTGTATTTATAACCACTGACAAATTCTCAAATAGTGAAGCAGTCCATATCCGAATGAAGCAAGACCTAGACAACATTCAGGTCTTGGGCTGAAGCAAAAGGAAGTGATGTTCATGCCATTCATGCAGCAAACAATAACCGTCTCCAATAAGTGAGATTGTAACCATTTACTCCTCACATTCAATGGGGCTACTGTCACTGAATCTGCCACAATCAAAATCCTTAGGGTTACCATTTAGCAAAAATGTGACTGGACCCACTATGTGGATGTTGTGACTATAACTACAGATCAGAGACTGAGAATTTTAAGGCAAGTAGCTCACATCCTGACTCCCCACATTCTGTCCATCAACCATGCATAAGTCAGGAGTGCATTAGATTAGATCCATTTACCTAGATAAGTCGGGGTTCAACACACCAAAGAGTTTCAATACAACTAGGACATAGGAGAAAATATAGACATAGAAAATAGGAAAAGAAATAGGCCATTCAGCTCTTCTGGCTTGTTTGGCCATTCAAAATTATCATGGCTGATCATGCTACTCAATACGCTGTTTCCACTTCCATTGCATACCCTTTGATACCGTATATTTATCTCCTTCATGATAATATTCAATGTTTTGGCCTCAACGACTTTCTGTGGTAGAAAATTCAACAGACTCACAACTGTCCAGATGAATGAATTTTTTGTTATCTCAATCTTAAATGGCCTATCCTGCATCCTTAGATTGTGACCCTGATTCTGGACTCCCCAGTCATTGGGAACACCTATTTTGCATTTACTCTGTCTGAACTTGTTTGAATTTTACAAGTCTCTATGAAATCCACCCTCATTTTTCTAAAGTCAAATGAATATAGTCATAACCTATCCAACATCTCTTACACAAAATCAGAAGTTGCTGGAAAAACTCAGCAGGTCTGGCAGCATCTGTGAAGAGAAATCAGAGTTAACATTTCAGGCCTGTTAACCCCATACCTCTTCCTATTTTTATCCTGCCATCCCAGAATAAGTCTGGTTAAATTTGATTGCACTGCAGCCCCAAAACCAGAACATCCTTCCTCAGATAAGGAGATGAAAAATGCACAGAATACTTCAGGTGTGATCTCACCAAAGCCCTGTACAATTGTGTTAAGGCATTCCTGTTCCTGTACTCTAATTCTTCTGCTATAAAGGCCAGCATACCCATTGTCTTATTCATCGTCATTGTACCTGCACGCTTACTTTCAGTGAATCTTGTACAAGGACGTCCAAGTTTTGTAACTCCGCCCACTTTCTCAATCTATCGCCATTCAGATAATAGTCTGCCTTCCTATTTTTGCTACCAAGTGCATGACCACACATTTATCCACATTATATTCCATCAGCCATGCATTTGCCCACTCCCTTAACTTTTCTAAATCACACTGAATCTCTGCTTCTCCTCATAGCTCACTCTCCCACTCAGCTTTGTGTCATCTGTAAACTTGGAGATACTACTTTTGTTTTGTTATTTAAATCAATAACATTATTCTGAATAGCTGAGATCCAAGAACTGATCCCTGCCATACCCCACTGGTCACTGGCTACAATTCAGAAAATAATTTATTCATTCCTAATCTTTGTTGTTTGCCAGCCAGTTCTCGATCCATGTCAATACTTGGCCCCAATCACACATACCTTAACTTTATATGTTAAACAATTACTTAGAACCTTATTGAACAACTTCTGAAGAAAACAAACAGCTTGCTTGACTGACAACTATGAGGAATGGTCAATATTTCTCTTCGATGGGGAGTGGAGAAATTTCACAAAGATAAAGTTGCCATTTTGTTAATATATATTCCATTAAAAACAATACTTTGAAAATTTTAATCAATAATTAATAGTTATGAACATTAAGAAGTGCCAAACAGCAAATCTTAATAATAAAGAAGCACAGATGGAAGGAGAAAACGTATCAGCTCCAGTACGTGGTGACCAGAGATGACTGGGGCCAAGCAAGGTAACTGAAACTTGAATCATTCTGTTGATGCATAATCCGAGCTGACCTCGTCAGAATTCGCACGAATGTGGGTGTCAGATGTGAGTTGATTTTCAGCCTGGAGTCTCCTCCTCCCAAAGGCCGCCTTCCCTATCCGCAACTCATCCCTCACACCCTGGCCCCGCAAATACCTCCAAAAGAGAATACCCCTCGTCCTCATGTACCGCCCCACCAACCTCCGGATACAACGCATCATCCTCCAACACTTCCGCCATCTACAATCCGACCCCACCACCAAAGAGATTTTTCCATTCCCACCCTTGTCTGCTTTCCGGAGAGACCACTCTCTCTGGGACTCCCTTGTCCGCTCCACACTCCCCTCCAACCCCACCACACCTGGCACGTTTGCAGGAAGTGCTACACTTGCCCCCACACCTCCTCCCTCACCCACATCCCAGGCCCCAAGAAGATTTTCCACATCAAGCAGATGTTCACCTGCACATCTGCCAATGTGGTATACTGCATCCGCTGTACCCGTTGTGGCTTCTTCTACATCGTGGAAACCAAGTGGAGAGTTGGGGACCGCTTTGCAGAACACCTACGCTCAGCTCGCAATAAACAACTTCACCTCCCAGTCGCAAAATATCTTAACTCCCCCTCCCATTCCTCAGATGACATGTCAATCTTAGGCCTCCTGCAGTGCCACAACGATGCCACCCAAAGGTTGCAAGAACAGCAACTCATATTCTGCTTGGGAACCCTGCAGCCCAATGGTATCAATGTGGATTTCACAAGCTTCAAAATCTCATCTCCCCCCACTGCATCCCAAAACCAGCCCACCTTGTCCCCGCCTCCCTAACCTGTTCTTCCTCTCACCTATCCTCTCCTCCCGCCTCAAGCCACACCTCCATTTCCTCCCTACTAATCTCATCCCGCTCACTTGACCTGTCCATCCTCCCCAGACTGACCTATCCCCTCCCTACGTCCCCAACTGTACTCACGTCCACAGGTTCCATCCCCGCCCCCTTAATTTGTCTGTTTCCTCTCTACCTATCTTCTCCTCTGTCCATCTTCGATCTGCCTCCCTCTCTCTCCCTATTTTTTTCAGAACCCTCTCCCCATCCCCCTTTTCTGATGAAGCGTCTAGGCCCAAAACATCAGCTTTTGTGCTCCTAAGATGCTGCTTAGCCTGCTGTGTTCATCCAGCTCCACACTTTGTTATCGCTTTCCCTATCCCTTTTTCCACTTTCATACTGGTATCCATTTCCTGCTTCCTCTCTGATCCTTTTTTCTCTCTTTCTCACACTTTCTCACACTTTCTCCTTCTCTCTTATCCCACTGGGTAACTCGACCACTGTCAATCTAAAAAAAACCGTGGGGTTTGCATTCTAAAAATTGCCAACAGTAATTTGGTAAAAGGGATTGCTTTTCAAATGTGGAATTAAAGAAATATTAGCAAATCAACCCAGCAGCCTCAATATCATTGTCCCCTTACTGTCAAAGCCATACTGGCAGTTTGCTTTCAGGGTCCAACTCTCATTACCTTCTCCCCTAGTGTGACTCTCATCTCCTTCCTGTCTTCCCCAAGTTAGAGTCTCACTGAAAGCCTCATAGTTCGCAGACTCAGTTTCTGACTCACCATTGCAGCCTCAGGTTTCAGGCTGTTCACAGCTCCGGGCCATGGACAGCATGCTGCTCCTCCAATCACAGACATTTCCCTCCTGCAGCTATGTTAGTAGGCTCACTTCTAAGCCTGTAGCAATGCACATGGAACAGAAAGGACCTAGAATTACAGAGCAGCACATTCCAAATCTTACCAACTCTCCGAATAAAGATGTCTCTCCTCATTTTATTCCAAGCTCTCTTGTTGACAATCTTGAAATTGTGACTCCAAGTTACTGATGTACCAACAATGGAAACAAAATATCTGACTTTACCCTGTCAAAGCTATTCATGATTTTTAACAGTTCAATACGATCTCCTTTTAACCCTCTCTGCTCCAAGAAGAATAAGCCCAATTTTTCCAATCTTTTTTGTATCTAAAATCCTTCATTCCTGGTACCATTTTAATAAAGCTCGATTGTACTCTCTCTTAGGCTTTAATATCTTTTCTTAAATATGGCGGGTTAGAACTAAAAGCAAATGTGGTCTGACCAATGATTTGCAGAGATATAGCATGGTTTCCTTGCTTTTATACTCTCTGTGTCTATTTATAAATCCAAGGATCCTATTAGCCTTCTTAATAACAGTTTCAATTCGCCTTTACTCTGACAGGTTGGTTGAGGTTGGTTGGCTCATCGAGCTGGTTTGTTGTTTTGCAGACATTTTGTTACCATGCTTGGTAACATCCTCATTGCAGCCTCCGATGAAGCGTCAGTGTGTTTTCCTGCCTGGTCTACCAATGCTTCGTCAGAGGTTGCAGTGAGGATGTTACTAAGCATGGTAACGAAACGTCTGCAAAACAACAAACCAACTTGGCGAGCCAATCAATCAACCCCAGCTCCAGATCTACTCCAAAACCTTAAGGATATTTTGTTAAAATTTCAAGATTCTTAGCTCTCTTGCTGACAATGAGATGAGGATAATTGTCTTTACTCAGAGAGTCATTAAGATTTGGAATGTGCTGCTCCATAATCGTAGGTCTTTCCTGTTCAATGGGTGTTTGCTACAGACTTAGTAATGAGCCTATTAACACAGCTGTAGGAGGGAAACAGTCTGTGATTGGAGAAGCAGCAAGCAGTCCATGGCCTCGAGCCATGAACAGCTTGAGGCCTGGAGCCATGTGCAGCCTGAAGCCGAGAGCATCAATTAGCCTGAGACCTGGAGCTGCAGTGGTGAGTCTAAAACTGAGTCTGGGAACAGGAGGCTTTCAGAGAATTATGCATGTAGTCCCTGACGTCAGCCTGCCCCTGTACACTCCGCACAGATGGACCATGAATCCTTTATTGTCTTTCTGTATTTCTTCCACCAACATGCACTACCTCATGTTTCTCTACATTAAATATCATCTGCCAGGTGTCTGCCCATTTGCCCAACTTGTCAATCTCTCTCTGAAGTCATTCATTGTCATCCTCACAATTCACTGTTCTCCCTAGATCAGTACAATTGGAAAATTTAGAGATGTTGCCCTCAATACCCATTTGCAAATTGTTTATATAAATCAGAATAAGTAAGGTTCCCAACACCAACCCCTGGGGAACACCACTTTAACTTGTCTCCAATATGAGAAATACCTATCAATACGTAGCCTCTGTTTCTTGTCTTTTAGCCAATTTCAAATGCATGCTGCAAAGACCATTAATTCCAAATGTTTCAAATTTGCTGAGCAACCTGCCATGTGTCACTACATCGAATGCTTTCTTAAAGTTCAAATAAATAACATCCACAACATTACCCTCATCCATTGACTGTGTCACTTTCTTAAAGAACTCAAACAGAAATCAAATTTGTGACCTGACATCTCTTTAACAAAGATTTGTTGACTGTCTTGTATTAACTTATTTCTCTGTAAGTACATATTTACCTTATCTCGTATTATGAATCTCCATCAGTTTTCCCACTATTGACATCAAATTGACAGGCCTGTAGTTTCCTGGCTTATCCTTTGCCCCTTTCTTAAACAGTGGTGTTATCTTTAAAATCCTCCAGTATCCAGATTGGTGGAGAGCTCCCTATAAAATCTTTTATTTATACCTACCTATATAGAAACTCCAACATCAAATTTAAAACAAAACTAAAACAAAATAATTTAAAAGGCAATAAAATATCACTTGATAATTGTTTTATTCCTGTTGATGATTCTACTTGTCTAAGGTAATGCCAATTATGGGAACTCTATGAATGATCAGATGTTAGCCCATACAAAGTATTAAAGATATGTGTTCAGCACTCATACATGCATTCAACAATTACTGAAGCACAGTGGCAGTAGTGAGTACCATCTACAAGTTGTTCTGTAGTAATTCACCATGGCTAATTTGGCAGTAATTTATAAACCCTCAACCACTACCATTTAGAAGAACAAGAGTAGTAGCTGCGTGAGCACATCGCCATTTCAATTTATTGGAATATGCAAACAAGAAGTAACTGATGATGTTACTGTCATATCAGCAGAGCTGAAGAGTTCATGCCAGAAGAAGCATGTAAAAAGAGGGGCCTTGGGCACTGTACTACGGATTTGTGTGTAAAGCTATAAGGGACATAGTTAAAGTAGATAAATAGAAACTTTTCTCCTGGTTAGAGGGATCAATGACTAGGGGCCATTGAATTAAAAGGTGAGCGGCAGAAGGTTTAGAGGAGATGTGAGGGAAGGCATTTTCACTCAGAGGGTGGTGGGAATCTGGAACTCACTGACTATAAAGGTGGTAACCGTCATATTTTTAAAATATTTGAATGTTTACTCTTGATGCCAAGGTGAATTTGGCAAGGTGCTGGAATATAATCCCTCTGGAGTGAAAACAGGTCATTCAGTCTATTGAGTCCACACTGACCCTCTAAAGAGCATCCTACCCAGACTCATCCCAGCTCTGTAACCCTGCGTGTCCCATGGCTAATCCACCTAGCCTGCACATTCCTGGACATTATGGGCAATTTAAGATGGCTAATCCACCTCACCTGCGCGTCTTTGGATGGGAGGAAATCAGAGCACCCGGAAGAAATCCACGCAGACAGTGGGAGAATGTGCAAACTCCACACAGCCAACTGCCTGAGAGTGGAATCAAGCCTGGATTCCTGGCACTGTACGATAGCAGTGCTTACTGTTGAGCCACTGTGCTCAGTTATGTGGTTGTTTTTGACTGGTGCAGAGGCAATGCCTGAAGGGCCTTTTCTCTATGCAGTAAATCTCAATGACAATAATATTTAGTAGGTAATGATGTAAATATGTAAATAAATAGTGCCACAAGAAGAAATGAGAGAGTCTTATCCCAGAATAATTAGACAGCAGTCTCTCATAGCATATGTTCGGCCACTATCTTAAAGAGTCACCCTCAAATGAGTGTGACAGACTTGCACATGCCAAGGTCCAGGACTACATACTGAGATGCATGCTAATGCTTAGGGCAGCCTTTATCAAGGCGCAGTGGGGAAATGCCACCATTTATGCTATTTCTGTCGAAATGTACGAAATGGGCTGATCGGTAGCAAATGAAATTCAATTTCATTATGTATGAGGTGGTGAACTTGCACACAACAAACAAGGCAAGGGAATATGTGATGAATGGTAGAATCCTGGCAAGTATCCACAATCAGAGTGACCTGGATGCGCATGTCTGCTGGCACCTTAAGTCATCAGGAGATTTGGATAAAGTGGTTAAGAAAACATACGGGATGCTTATCTTTATTAGCTGAGGCATAGAGTTTAAGAACATGGAAGTTATATTGGAACAGTATAAAATGTTGGTTAGACCGCAGCTACAGTATTGTGTGAAATCCTGAATCCACATTATAAGAGGGTGTGATTGCATTGGAAAGGGTGCAGAAGAGATTTCTCAGGATGTAGTGTGGGCTGGAAATTTTTAGGTATGAAGAGAGATTGGATAGACTAGAGTTGTTGTTTGAAATAGAGGAAACTGAGAGGGGCATGGTTGAGATGTATGGAATTGTGGGCGACATTGATAAGTAAACAGAGACTTTTCCCCTGGGCTAAGGTATCAATGACCATGGACCATAGATTTAAAGAAAGAGACAGAAGGTTTAGAGGAGAAGTGAGGATTTTCTTTTATATCCCAAGGTTGGTAGGAATCTGGAATTCACTGCCTGAAAGGGTGGTAGAGACGTCAACCCTCACATATTGTTAAGAAAGGCATACAAGACTAAGCATCAAGTGCTGGAAGATAAGATTAGAATAGTTAGGCGCTTGTTTTTGACCAGCACAGACTTTATTGACTAAAAGACACAAAAGCAAGATATTCTGATGTGTCACTGCACTGGAAGCAGTAACTCTGATTTCTCTCCACACATACTGCCAGACCTGCTGTTGTTTTCGAGCAATTTCTGTTTCTCTTCCGGTTTTTTGATGGGCCAAAGAGCCTTTTTCAGTGCTGTAGCCCTGTATGACCCTTTAGAATAGCACCCTTTATTTGTAAGTATGCAAGTTTGTCATTCACAATTCTCCACATCAAACTCTATCTGTCACCTATCCATTCAATCCACCAACTGTCAATGTTCTTTTGAAGTTCGACATTGTCCTCATCACAATTCACAATTCCCCCAAGTTTTGAGTCATCCACAAGCCATAAAATTACCCCCATGCACTAAGATCTAGATAATTTATATATAACAGGAAAAATAAAGGTTCCAAAATTCATTGATACTTGTGAAACATCATTCCAATCTTCTCAGAGATAGTGATAGAGCTTAGGAGGGTATAGACAACCTGATAGAATGGATGGGCACATGACAAATGAAGCTGAATGCATAGCAGTATGAAGTGATTCATCTTGGTTGGAAGAATAGAGATACACAGGAGTGGTGGGAACATAGAGACCTGAGGTATATGGGCACAAACTTTGAAGGTAACAACATAAGTTGAAAAGGTAGTTAAAAAAATACTGGCTTAGATAAATAGTCACAAAGAGGATGTAAGCAAAAAAACTGTAATAAACTTTCCAGGAAAAAGGATTCAATCATAACGGGAGCACCATGTATAATGCCTGACATCATAATTTAGAAAAGATGCGATGGCTTTAAAAAGGGTGAAGAAAAGATTTCTGAAACTAGTTTCAGTGATAGAGTCATAGAGTAATACAGCACAGAAACAGACACTTCAGTCCAACTTATCTGTGCTGACCAAATATCCCTAAACTGATCTGGCCCCATTTGCCTGCATTTGACCCATTCTCAATCAATCCTTACTATTGATATACTCATCCAAATGCCTTTTGAATGTTGTAATTGTATGCATGTCCACCATCTCCTCTGGCAGCTCATCCCAGATATGCATCCAATGTCCTGTGTGAAATAATTGCCCCTCAAGTCCTTTTTAAATCTTTTCCTCTTAATTAAACCTAAGCCTCCTAGTTTTGGACTCCCTTACAGAAGTAAAAAAGACCTTGGCTATTCATCCTATCCATGCCCCTCATGATTTTATAAACCTTCATAAGGTTGCCCCTCAGTCTCTGACACTCCAGGGGAAAAAACCCCAGCCTGTTCAGCCTCTCCCTAAAGTCCAAACCCTCCAATCCCAGCAACAAGTCGTAAATCTTTTCTGAACCTTTTCAAATTTCACACCATTTTTCCTACAGCAGGGGGGCCAGAATTGAATGTGGTATTCTAAGAGTGGCCTCACTAATGTCCCACACAGCTGCAACATGACATCCTGACTCCTATACTCAATGCACTGACTAATGAAGACAATTGTACCAAATACCTCTTTCACCACACTGCCTACCTGCAACTGCACTTTCATGGAACTATGCACTTGCACGCCTCGATTTTTTTTTGGCAACACTCACTTGGGCCCTGCTATTAACTGTGTAAGTTCTGCCCTGGTTTGCTTGACCAAAATGCAACACTTTACATTTATCTAAGTTAAACTCCAAATGTCACTTCTGCAGCTATTGGTCCATCTGATCAAGGTTGCATTTTACTCTGAGATAATGTTCTCACTGTCCGCTGCACCACCAATTTTGGTCTCATTTCCAAAATTGCTCACAATGCCTCCTATATTCATATCCAAATTATTCATATAACTGATGAAAAGTAATGGACCCACATGGCTCATTACTGGTCACACCTCTCAGTCCGAACAACAACCATCTACCACCACTCTCTGTCTCCTACTTACAAACAAATTTTGTATCCAATTTTAGCTTATATTAAATTTTATTGTCACGTGTACTCCAGTGCAAGAGTACAGGAGTACAGTGAGAAGTGTATAGCGTTGCACCTCTTTAGCACCATCTTAGAATGCAATAATTAGACTTAAAAACAAGAGCTGAAATAACAGAAACAAAGGAAAATAAAATGTTTAGATCACCCTACTCACTATCAGCATGAGACTTGAGCTGGGCTTACCAATGCTGTAATGCTGCCATCACTAAAATTGCGGCTATGTCGCCATCTCAAGTCCTGCGCCTTGTCATTGCCTGTGCCAGTCCCACAAATGTCAAAGTCACCACACTCCAGTGTCATTCACTCACCACTGAGCCTATCTCATTGATACCGCCGTCATCTTGGAATCAATTGAAGTATCAGAGTTCACAACCCTCCTGAACAAAAGCAACAGCTCAACCCTTTGAGTCAGTACTGACGTTAGAGAATTGTCGATGCCGATACCATCGCCACCACCTCAATTCCTGCACTGGGCTTGCCAGCATGAAAGTCTCAATGCTCTGGTGCCATCTCTCACCACAGGGCCCATAGTTGCTGCCGTCACCGATGTTGCTGGTTCTCCCACAACCGAGTTCCCCAAGGACAAAAGATAAGAAAGAACTGTAGCGAAAAGGAGTAAGAAAAGATGAAAATAAAGAAAAAAAGAAAAGGAGAGAAGGAAGTAGTGAAAGAGCAGGCGCTCAAATGCTGCTACTCACCATCTTGGATGGATTTTAAATGCTAGCTCCCTTTGGATTCCATGTGATCTAATCTTACTAACCGATCTACCATGCAGAATTGTGTTGAACACCTTGCTGAAGTCCATATCAACAATATCTACTGCTCTGCTTTCATTCATCTTCTTTGTCACCTCTTCGAAGAACTCTGCCAAGTTAGTAAAACATGATTTCCCACACACAAAAAGGTGAACTTTAGCTGTTTTGACAGATTAGAAAACTTAGGTCATTTTCCTTAGAGAAGAGAATATTAAGGGGAAATTTGATCGTGCATTCAAAATCATGAAGGGGCCAAGTAGAGTACTTCAAGAGAAACCGTTCCCTTTGTAGAAGGATTGAGAGAGCATAGATGCAACATGATTGGCAAAGGTGCCAATAGAAATAACAAATAAAACAGTTACACAACAAGTGATGAGGATCTGGAAAGTACAGTTTGATAGAGGGCCGGAGGCAGATTCAATCATGGCCTTGAGAAAGGAGTTGGAAATTTGGAAGGCTGTGGGAAAAGGGGGTGGGGCTACTGAAATTGCTCTTGAAATTGCTCTTGAAGATAGCTGCCATAGGCTCAATGTGTCAAATGACTTTCTTTTATTCTTTAATCAATCTATGATTCCACACACAGCTTTTAAAAGGTTAACCTTCTTGCAATTCAATAGGGATATCAATAAATGTTTCCTAATTTCCAGGTACCAATCACAAATCACAACCAACTCAAGGACTGTCAACACCCTTCAGTGGTGGAGAAGTCCAAAGTATCCTAAACTCATTGTGTTCTGATGAAGGGTCATTCGACCCGAAGTGTTAACTTTGATTTCTCCCCCAGATACTGCCAGACTTGCTGAGTGTTTCCAGCAACTTCTATTTTTGAATCTGATTTACATCATCTGCAGTTCTTTGATTCCAAAGTACCCTAAACCTATAAATGAAGAAATGTCTACTTAGTCCATAAAGAGTTATCATGTCATTGTGTCCCTGTGTTTTAGACTCCCCCACCTGGAGTAACAACGTCTCTGTGTTTACACTATCAGGCTCCTTCAGTATCTTGTACTTTCCCTTTTTCTCAGTGTTAAAAATGGCCAGATGGAAGAGGATGTGAATGAAGCCTAACAGTAGTTGGTACTTCACCGCATGACTTCCTCATCTGCTTTATGGAGTAGGAAGTCATGATGCCAAGAGGAGAGAGGCATTGTTTCATATAAATGACAAAACATATTCACCCACAATTCACGAATTACACCTAATCTGGTGTGACTACTCAAGGGCAAACACGTTTTTGGGAGTGAAGGGAAGAGAAGAAACATTGAAAATTTTGCAAATCTTATTCTAACAGTTCTGGAAATGAAGTATGATCATGATTGCATTAATCATCAAAACTGTTTGATCATTTTTGCAGCACATGTTTTTTATATATGCTATTAATCTTTGGAGAAGTGGGTGAGTGTTGCCCTTTACTTTGTTTTTCTGCTGAAAATGAGATTTGTTTATTCTCAGAAGCCACAAATGCATTTTTTAAAAACTTACAATGCAATTCCTTATATGCTTGGAGGAAAAGTTATTAAAATCAATGTAATGGAAATTTGTAATGGTCATTTTCTTTTACAGCAACCAGTCATAACGTATGCTTTATGTACACTTGTATTTGTCATCTTACTTTTTCCTGTCCTTTTTCCTCCCACTTAATTGATGGTAGCATGTGCAAAACAGCTGTAAGGAATACCATCCAGTGTCATTCTGGGTTTAATTATTGCTTTTGTTTTAGCGGATGAAATTACGCATGCAAAAATTATGTACAGAAAAATAAGCAAGTAATAGACAGAAAATGTTGATGGAAATGATGAATATTTTGCATAAGATATTTATTTTGGCTCCATCATGGGACAAATTTAGCTTTATAGAATGTTTGTCATTGCTTTATGATGGGAGTTATAGCAATTATCCTTGATTTCAGATATTTTTATTGTACTAATCATGTTCCAAATAAAGGAAAATTTTACATTCATTACTATGCTACATCATATACAAATCTTTCTTTTAAAGTCAGTACATATTTTGCATTCAGTTTTGTAATAATACAAATCATAGGATGTCTGATTCCTTAATTTCTACAAAAGTTTTGCCAATTTATGTTAAAAATATTGCATTGGACAATACAGATGTTTTGTAGTGTATTTCATGATATAAGATGCAAAGAGACAAGAAAGTGTGAATGATAAAAGGATCCCTTTATCAGCAATGCCAGAATTAGAACACACGGTTTAAAACTATGGGTTCTCTCAATTCAGATGGATATCTCCTAGCTCCTGGTTCTCCTAGAATGTTATCAGAGATAATGGGAACTGCAGATGCTGGAGATTCCAAGATGCTGGAGATGTTGTTAGTCTGTGGAAATCTCTTCCCAGAAAGGGTCAGGGATTAAGAATTTGATTATTTTTAAGTCTGAGATGGATAGATTTTTTGTTATAAAGGGTGTAGAGAGTCGACAGCAAAGTAGAGCTGAAGTACAATTAGGTCTGCTATGATCTTCTTGAAGGGCAGAACAGACTTGAAGTTCAAATTGGCCTAAGCCTGTTACTAATTTGTCTGCTTTAATTTCATGTAGAGATCCTTCTCTTCAACTTTCTTTCATTCATACTGTTTTAAGTTTGCAATGAAAACTGAAAATGTTAGAAAAGCTCAACAGCTCTGTAAGAAACAGAGTTAATGTTTTAGATTAGATTCCCTACAGTGTGTAAACAGGCCCTTTGGCCCAACAAGTCCACACCACCCCTTGGAGTAGCCCACCCAGACCCATCCCCCATAACCCACATACCCTGGAACACTATAGGCAATTTAGCATGGCCAATCCACCTAGCCTGCACTTCTTTGGATTGTGGGATTAAACTGGAGCACCTGGAGAAAACCCACACAGACGTGAGGAGAGTGTGCAAATGCCACACAGACAGTTGTCTGAGGCTGGAGTTGAACCTGAGTCGCTGGTGCTGTGAGGCTGTAGATCTACCACTGAGCCACAGTGCTGCCCCCTTTTGAATACGATAAGACTCTTCTTCATTCTGAAGGAAAGTGACATTTGTGTCAGAACATTCACTCTCTTTCTCTCTCCACAGCTGCTGCCAGACCTAGTGAACTTCTCCAGAATTTTCTGTTTTTATTTTAGACTTCAAAAATCCAAGGTATTTTGCTTTTACAGTTGGAACTTTGGTGGCTACTAATAGAATATATCTCAACAATAGCAAAGTGTACATATAAAAAAAACAATCAAAGCCATCAGCAGTGAGGTGATTTAGTTTGCATTCCAGAATTTGAATTTGACTGTTGGTAACCCATTGCGATTAGCTGTGTAATTAGTATTTTAGCCGTGTTGAATGGAATTCATCACAATCACAATATATTACCCCTTCAAGCAAATGATATTTCATGCTTGAAGAAATACAACCTCATTTGAAGTGATAATGTGGTAAATATAGTGATGAAGAAGTCAACAAAAGATAGGCTTTTTCAAAATAGAAATAAATCTATACATAAACAAGATTACATTGGAAAAAGTAAGGAAAAAAAGGGCTACATCTATATGTAATACCAAAATTTAAAAAAAGCTTTATCTGAAGAAATTCAGTATTTTGAATGCTTTTCATTTTCAAAAGTTTAATATGCAGCTTGATAACAAAATAGCTCAGAGCATTTGCATTGGATGTCAACGTGCATCCGCAAAGATTGAGTATCCTTCTGCAGAGAAAACTTATTTTTTGTACAATTAATTCATTTATGCAATCTCATTTCTGTGATCACTTCAGCTGCTTCTGCAATATCTCTCTGACCAAAGCAAGCAACTCTGGCATGTTAATCTTCATATGTGAGTTTACGTTTGTTTCACTCATGGAACTTTAGAAACAGGTTCCATTCTCCATTAACAGTCACAAAACAATGAAAAAGAAGGGAATTATTTGATTTTCCCTGCCCTCATATCACCAAGTGCATTTTGTATTTTCTTATACATTTTGTTCTGTTTTTTGGGTATTGGAGAGGGTCTAAAAATAGGGCAATAATCAGTGAATAATGAGTGAAGTGGGTATTGGGGAGGGTCTAAAAATCGGGCAATAATCAGTGAATAATGAGTGAATATGTTTTGTAATGTTATGATTACTTTGACATTCTTCCTTCTGACTGGTTACCAAATAGAGACCACAAATCATTATGAATAACTGAGTGTAAAAACTAGAATGACAGGTGTCCTCTGGGAGGCTGCTTTACTGTTCCTGTGATTTTCATCTTGCAATTAACAGTTTTTCAGATTAAATAAGGCTGTTGGCCATTATGTTTCCTCCTGCTTCACACTGACCAGTTCAGTTTCTAGAATGTTCCATTATTTTGAAAGTGCATTCCAAAACAAATTTTTGTTTATTTGTAATCTTGAGAGCACTGTAAGAATAAGAAATAATTCAGCAGGGATGTGATAGATGATATACATTATTAAAATTTAATAAGCAGTTCCCAGGACTGAGTTAACAATAGACACACATTTGTCACATGGAGCCATAGCAAATATCGAGCATTTATAAATACTGCTTACAATACTTAAAAGGTTAAAATAGTTTTTTTTAAGCCCTCAGAGCCTAAATGATATTTTAACCTTTGATATTTGTGAGAAGGAAGATCAATAACTTCTTTTTAAAGAAACTTAATCTAGCGCTGCAAAAAAAAGATTTTATTTTTGGCTTGAAAAAGCTGAATATGAAAGTCAGTCCTTTTATGTTAGGGAACAATGACATTAATGTCTTTTAGGGAGCAGAATGAAATCTAGTAGATAGCTGTGAAAGATTAAGAAGAAAAACAATGTCAGGATAATGATTGAAATGGTAATAGCTAAACATACAGATCTTTCAAACATTTTCATTTATCAAAAACAAGTTTTGAATTCAAGATTGGCTTATTTTTCCTTTTGGAAATTACATAGAAGCACAACAGAATAGCTGTACTGCACGAGTGGTAAACCTGAGGACAAGTTTCTAATATTTTATAATTTCATTTGAGACAATAATATGCTTTGCGACAAATTGATTAATTTCTTAATTAAAAGAATGGAGGGATGACCCAAAATGTTAGCTGAAATATGAGCTGAAGGAAACACCTGAGCTTGCATTGGTTATCTTGATTAAAGTCTGAAAAAAACCAGTTCCTACCCACTCATTTTCAGCTACTAACTAAAGTCAGCCAATCTGTTCTAAGCAGATAGGCTGAAACTTTAGTGTAAAAAAAAATTGCTGATGCTGAAAATCTGAACCACAAATAGACATTGCCAAATAAACTAAACAGTTCTGACAGCATCTGTGGAGCAAAGCAGAGCCAGTGTTTCTGAAGAAAGGCCACTAGACTTGAAATGTTAACTCTGATTTCTCTCCACAGAAGCTGCCTGAACTGCTGAGTTTCTCCAGTAATTACTGCTTTCAAAACTTTGATTATGATAATGTAGCCACTTCATTGATTGGAAGACTCATTGGATTCAGGATCCAAGTGACAGCCTGAAGTTCTCCATGATTGACCACTGCCAAACTCTCCTCATCCCTGTTACCTCATTGATTGTCACTCCAAAGTCACCTAGCCCAATACAAAGCCTCTTGTTTCATCCACCCTCAGGTTCATTCACAGATCCCCTTCTTAGTCCTGCATCCCATTGCCTCACCACTGCCTTCTCTTCTGCTGACCCAGCTGCTTTTGTCGCCTTCACTATATGTGCCTGTCTGGGACTGAGGTTCTCATGGAGGTTAGCCACATAATGCAGGTGCTAGAAAGGCATGTGCTAAGGCTGCTGCCCTGACATCAAGGCATGGCAGCCTTGGCCACAGTGAAATTTCGAGAGATGCTTTATCCATCAAAGCAGACCTGGAGTTGGATAATGATGAAGGTGGATCATAAGAATTTGCCCTGTTATCATCACTGGTTAACACCTCAGTTTTTTTGTGTCACTCTACAATTGCTAGAGGAGTCACCAGCTGGCGAGCAGTAGGACTCACTTCATGCTTTTTTACAACATTTGTGCACTGATCATTTGAGGCTCAAGAATGTGTTCTACACCATGTCAGCACCCTGCTCTTGCATCCACTCAGACTGAAGCTGCTAATAACTCTTTATGAAGTTGGCCACTGTCCTGGTAGAGATATTGCTCAATTCAAAGCATTGAGAAATTGTGCAGCACAGGAAATGAAAGCTCTCAACTGACTGCACTTGAGAGCACAAATATTGAGCAAGAAGAAGTCTGTTTCATGACTCTTGAAGACCTGCATCTCCATCTGTTGAGCCATGGTGTGTCTGCCTTTCATCATCCAATGAGGGCTAAGTCGCAGCCAACTCCACTTCCCTCAGATCCTCCAACTTTGATGTCCTGTCCTCTCTATGTTGTGGCACTATCTCTAATGATGCATGACAATTCATCAATGCACATGAACCTGCGGCAGTATGCACAGGAAGGGGATAATATTACAGGATCTGAGGCATCTTCTTCTTCTGACCCGCCGGGTACTAATTGGCTTTTCTGGTTGCCTGAACCTCAGTGGGAGAGAGATGGAACAGTTGATAGATGCTCCTGCTGCTTAAAATAATGAGATGATAGCTAATGCATTGACAGCTCATTAGACGGGAAACATTGCATTGAACCTGGAGATGGTGCAATATTTCCAACCTCTCCACATTGATAAATCATTGGAGATGCTGATTGGCAGTGTTTACATGTCTTAGGGATGGAAGATTTACTTGTAGATTGTGCAGTTTTATTTAAGAAAAGCTGAAGATGAGAATATGCAAACAAATTGCATTTCAGGCAATGGCTTTTGGGCAAATCAGGATGATGATTGATGTAATTACAACAGCAAAACTGGAAGACTCTCAATCTCTCAGTTTTGTTTCAAACTCTTCAAAGACAAATAAAAATAAATCAGAGAAATATCTTACACTAAGTACTCAAAGGTATCTACAAATTTTGGTTCTGTTGAGGATACAAGGCAGCAATTAAACAACCATGATCTTAGGATAAACCTAATATCTCAAGGATTCTAAAGACTTCCTAAGTTTTTAAGTCATGAAGAGAGATTCTACAAATTGGACCTGTTTTCTCTAGAATTTCGAAGGTTAAGGGGTGATCTGATCAAAGTCTTCAGGATATTACCAGGAAAAGGATTGGCAGATAAAGATAAACAATAGTGTAGGTTAGTTGGGCTTCATATTGGTATGACAGGTTGGCACAACATCGAGGGCCAAAGGGCCCGTACTGTGCTGTAATGTTCTATGTTCTATGTTCTATGTTCTAATTTCCACCGGTTAGGGAATGTAGAAATACAGGCATAGTCTGACAATTGTGGCCAAAAATTCAGGAGAGATTTCAGGAAGCACGTCTATGTACAAAGGATGGCAGATATTTGGAACTCTCTTCCACAAACAGCAGTTAATGCTGGATAATAAAATGCGAGGCTGGATGAACACAGCAGGCCTAGGAGCATCTCAGGAGCACAAAAGCTGACGTTTCCGGCCTAGACCCTTTATCAGAGAGGGGGATGGGGTGAGGGTTCTGGAATAAATAGGTAGAGAGGGGGAGGCAGACCGAAGATGGAGAGAAAAGAAGATAGGTGGAGAGGAGAGTGTAGGTGGGGAGGTAGGGAGGGGATAGTTCAGTCCCGGGAAGACGGACAGGTCAAGGAGGTGGGATGAGGTTAGTAGGTAGGAGATGGAGGTGCGGCTTGGGGTGGGAGGAAGGGATGGGTGAGAGGAAGAGCAGGTTAGGGAGGCAGAGACAGGTTGGACTGGTTTTGGGATGTAGTGGGTGGAGGGGAAGAGCTGGGCTGGTTGTGTGGTGCAGTGGGGGGAGGGGACGAACTGGGCTGGTTTTGGGATGCGGTGGGGGAAGGGGAGATTTTGAAGCTGGTGAAGTCCACATTGATACCATTGGGCTGCAGGGTTCCCAAGCAGAATATGAGTTGCTGTTCCTGCAACCTTCGGGTGGCATCAGGAGGCCCATGATGGACATGTCATCTAAAGAATGGGAGGGGGAGTGGAAATGGTTTGCGACTGGGAGGTGCAGTTGTTTATTGCGAACCGAGCGGAGGTGTTCTGCAAAGCGGTCCCCAAGCCTCCGCTTGGTTTCCCCAATGTAGAGGAAGCCACACTGGGTACAGTGGATGCAGTACACCACATTAGCAGATGTGCAGGTCCCACCCCAAGCCGCACCTCCATCTCCTACCTACTAACCTCATCCCACCTCCTTGACCTGTCCGTCTTCCCGGGACTGACCTATCCCCTCCCTACCTCCCCACCTATACTCTCCTCTCCACCTATCTTCTTTTCTCTCCATCTTCGGTCCGCCTCCCCTTCTCTCCCTACTTATTCCAGAACCCTCACCCCATCCCCCTCTCTGATGAAGGGTCTAGGCCCGAAACATCAGCTTTTGTGCTCCTGAGATGCTGCTGGTGCTGCTGTGTTCATCCAGCCTCACATTTTATTATCTTGGATTCTCCAGCATCTGCAGTTCCCATTATCACAGCAGTTAATGCTGGATCAGTTGTTACTTTTAAATTTAAGATACGTTTTCCTAACAAATAAAAACTATCAGGTGATTGCCAAAGACAGGTCTAGGGAACTAAACCGCAGATCAGTCACAATTCACAATCTCTTTGAATGGCAGATCGGGCTTGAGGAGCTGATTGGCCTACTATTATTTCCACTCTCAGGGCAGCACGGTGGCTCAGTGGTTAGTACTGCTGCCTCACAGCACTACGGTCCCACGTTCAATTCCATCTTCAGCAACTATCTGTGTGGAGTTTGTGCATTCTCCTTGTGTTTGTGTGCATTTTCTCTGGGTGCTCTGATTTCTTTCACAGTCTAAAGATGTGTAGGCTAGATGGATTAGCCATGCTAATTTGCTCATGGTGTCCAGGGGTGTGTAGATTATGTAGGTTACAGGGGCATGGGTCTGCGTGAGATGCTCCAAGGGTCAATGTGGACTTGTTGGGCCAAAGAGCCTGTTTCCACACGATAGGTATTCTAGATACCTACGTTCTTGGTCTTCCTCCTTAAAAGGGACATGCTTTCCCTTTTAAACTATAAATCTGAGTTTTAGTGTGTGTATTTGTGTTTTAGTGTTTGTGCTGTGTGTATCTGTCTGTTTAGGTTAGGATGTGGTTAAGCATGTGTTTTTAAGTAATCCTATATTTGGGTGTGTTTGAATGTGCAAGTATGTGTTTGAGTGAGTGTGTATGTGTGTTTGAGCATCTGCGTGTTTGTTTGAGTGTACATGTGTTGGAAGGTGTGTATGTGTTGGAATGTGTGTGTGTTTGAGCATGTGTACGGTTGAGTATATGTATGTGTTTTGTATGTGTGATTTCTTTTTGAGTTTGTGCATGTTTGGGCTGAAGTGTTTGATCTCATGTTTTGACATTTTTCCAAATATTGGTCAGCAAAATTTTTCTTTTCCTTTCACTCAAGAAAAGCTTTCATTTTTAATCAGTGAATTGTTTAAATTGAAGTGTAATGTAGCTGAATACAAAAAAGAAATAACAATCTGTCTTGCAGCCAAGTGAGGTGATGAAAAAAAAGACATCTTATTCACCACTCCTCTACTGGCAAGAACAGTCCTTCCACTGCAGTGGCAGTGTCCTTATCCCTGGATTGAGAGGCCTGGGTTCAATTCCCATCTGCTCCAGATCTGTGTAATAACATCTTTGAACATGTTCATGAGGAAAATTATAAAGAAAAGTCTTGCATGGGATTCCCCATTAAACATTAGCAGATGAATACTTCACAATGAGACAAAATTCTAGTGGTTCCCCCATTCAAATCCCCCAGCCACACTGACAATATAGAACTACTAATTGTCCACTGCCTCTTGATTGGCTGCACCATAAGACCATAAAATGAGGAAGCAGAGCCAGGCTACTTAGCCCATCCAGTCTTCTCTGATATTCCATGAGGTTATGACTGATCTGATAATCCTAAACATTACTTTCCTGCCTTTTCCTTGTAATACTTGATTACTAATTAAAAATCTATCTCAGCTTTGAATATTCTTGACTCAGCCTCAATAGCTCACTGCAGTAAAAATGCATTTACCTCAGAGAGAAGATTCTGTTTCTAAAGAATTCTGATTTCAAAGTTTCATAATCACAGCCTTGCAAAAATTAGTATTATTATTAAATAAATTATGTACAGCTTCCCTAACTGTTGATGTCCTTTGTTTATTTTCCTCTATGAAAATGTGTTTCTTCTCAGGCTGAAGTAATTAGCAAAGTTTTGAAGAACTTCTTATGAAGTATTTGTGTGTCATCTTAAACTTGATTTATAAAACCATCAGCTATAGGTTCTATTGTGTACAATAATGCATTTACTTGTTCAACTTAAGATTTGGTATTTAATTTTGAAGCAATTCTGCATTTTGAGAAAACAAGGTGTGGAGCTGGAGGAACACAGCAGGCCAGGCAGCATCAGAGGAGCAGGAAATCTGACTTCTCAGATCCGGACACTTCTTCAGAAGGGTCTGAATGTTCTGAATTTCTGAAGAAGGGTCCAGACCCAAAACATCAGCTTTCCTGCTCCTCTGATGCTGCCTGGCCTGCTGTGTTCATTCAGCTCCACACTGCATTATTTCAGACCCCAGCATCAGCAGTTCCTACTATCTCTGCATTTTGAGAAGGTTTTTCAAAGCATCAAATCCTAAATTCTGAATGACCAGTCTCTAGTATTAAATCCTTGAGACAACATAACTTCTCCTGTCATTTTTTTCGCGAGATTATTTATTATTTTTCCCATAAAGCTCTTTTTAATTTGCAGTCGCTCAGTGCTGTTTGCACAATGTTCTTTTTTGCACTTTTACTCTTGCAGTAAATCACTGCTACTATATTTTCTGATTTGATAATTCTGCATTCTGGCAATTCTATCTTCATGTCCCTGCACTATAGCAACTCTAGCTTCATGTTCCTGTTTTATGGTAAAGCTATATTATTTTACTTCCATTGGAGCTTAACCTTCTGCTTATATACAGAGTTTTCTTCCTATTTTGTGTTTGTTTTGTGTTTTGTGTTTCTCCTTTCTAAACCCTAGATGGGCTGAGCAGGCTGTCTCAGGAGGATTGGTCAGACAGGCTGGGTTTGTATCCACTCGAGAATCAAAGACTGAGGGTGATTGGATTGAAGTATGTAAGATCCTGAGTGGATTTGTTAACATGATTTTGGGAAGGATGCTTTCACCTGTGGCTGAGTCCAGAATTAGAGGGCTTTATTTTAACATTGTGAGTTCCCATTTCAGGACAGTGATGACGATTTTTATTTTCTCTCAGAGGTTTACAGGAGTAGGGATGTATTGTTGCAATTATACTGGACCTTGGTGAGGCCACAACTAGAATATTGTGTTCAGTTTTAGTCTCCTTTTCTGTGGAAGAATGCTCTTACCCTTGAGGGAGTGCAGTGAAGGTTTACAAGGATGGTTCTGGGAAGTCTGACGGATGAGGAGAGATTGACTAGGTTAGAATTGTTTTTGTGAGCGTTCTGATGAATGAGGGGGGATCTCGTACAGAATTATAAAATTTGAATAGGACTGGGCAGTGGTGGGTGTGTCCAGAACCAGGAGTCACAGTATGAGGTTTTGGGGTAGATAATTTATAATCGAAGAATCCCTACAGTGTGGAAACAGCCCATTCAGACCAACAAGTCCACATTGAACCTCAGAGCATCCCACCCAGACCTGGCCCCCTGAACCTACCAAATCAACACATCCCTGAACACTACAGGCAATTTAGCATGGCCAATTCAACTAACCTGCATATCTTTGGTGTATAGGAGGAAACCCATGCAGACACAGGGAAAATATGCAAACTCCACATAAACAGTTGCCCAAGGGTAGAATTGAACCCATGTCCCTGGTGCTGTGAGGCAGCAGTGCTAACCACTCAACTGCCATGCCAGCCCTGGATGAAGCTAAGGAGGCATTTCCTCATCCAAAGAGTGGTGAGCCTGGAATTCATTACCACAGGACGTGGTTTATGCCAAAACATTGAATGTGTTCAAGAGGCGATTAGATATATTGCACTTGGGATGAATGGGATCAAAGGCTATGGGGAGAAATCAGGATTAGGCTATTGAGTTGGATGATCAGCCGTGATCATGAAGAATGTCTCAAAGGGCCAAATGGCCTCCTCATGCTCCTATCTTTTATGTTTCTATGTTTCTTTGTTTTGAGATTTTAAAATACTATCCCATTGGTGATGCATGTGGGGTCATTAAATATTTTTGAGACAGAGGTGGACACATTCTGATTTGGTAGGGAAAACAAAACTTAATGGGAGCAGACTGTAGAATTGTGGGAATGTGGAATTAGAAAGACAAAGTGATCAGTCATCATTTCATTGAATTGCAGAACAGGCTTGAGTAGTCAAATGGTCTACTTCAGTTCCCATTTTAATCACTCTTAACAATTCAAACAGGCAATTATGTGGGGCAATGGGGTCACCGACAGTAAGGCCATCATGGGGTAGCTGGACAAAAAGATATAAAAAGATTGATTCCAGAAGCAGGGCTGTGAGGGATCTGGGAAATTATACCTTTTGGTAGACATACTTATTGATCTCAAGGGAGTGGTAAACTGGCTGTCAAGCCTGCCAGATTTAACTTGATATCCTGTGAAACTAGAAGAACTCTAGCTGAGAAGATAAGGATTTTGTTGAACTTTGCAGTTGCAATTAATTTCATAAATGCTGAAGGGGGCTGCCTGCAAAACAGTGAGACCTATTTTTGTTGTATTGAATATTTAAAGAGCAGTTTCCATTGAACACAGCTTGTCTTTAAATTTATGTTCGATCTACATCATACAGAAAAGAAAGTAAAAGTTGAAATCTTATCCATTGATTTCTACCAGTGTGGCTATTAGGGGATTTTAGTCTTAACACTGTCCAAACAACTTTCAATATGTTATTATTGGCTTTGGCTGGCTTGCTGCACTGTAACAATAATAGAAAATACAAATTCATAAAGAAAACTTTGATGGTGTCAAAGAATTAATATATTGTTGGATTTCTCAAGGTGAAAATCATCATGAATTGTTAGAAATGGGATTTACATTTTACTTGCAAATGGTCTATAAGGCACAGCAATGTCACCTCTTGCCGAATGGCATTAGTAACAGGGTGTTGTTCTGTCAGTGCTCGCCGATTATGAGGGCAGAATCTGACACCTGTTTTGCGAAGGCAATCTGGAAATACTCACTAAGTGGAGGAGAGATAATCTAGGAAGAGGGGACCACTGACCGACCTGAGTATGAAATGAACAGCACCTTTTCTTTTTCTGGTGCCATTTTCAGGATAGCCTGTGGCAGTCTCTTTCAGAAGACCTGGTGAGGCACTTGTAGATGCTCAATCGTACTTAAAAGTTGGTCTGGGGTTCTACAGCATAGAATGCTGATACCAACATTTTATCAAGACAGCCGTCATTGGGCAGGAACATTAACTTAATACCTTGGGGCCTGCTTGAAAGTTAAGTTGCATAGTTCAAGGTATATGTGAATGATAGGTGTAGTACTAAAATAAATTAAATCTGTTCCTTGTCCATTTTTTACGATGTTAGCAGAGGCTTCACGCCTTTTGCTACTATAGCGCAATATACAACTCTACCAAAACAGCTGTCCTGCATTCAGTCAAGATCAGTGAATTAAAATATTTTTCTGGTGATCCTGGAATGTAACACATGGTGCTTTCTAAAGCATCATTGGAGGTCAGGACCAAAATGGTAAGCATCAGCAGACAGTGTAGGATTGCTTGAAATGCAACTATTTCATTCATCGTTCTGAGACGCAAAATCTGTGTTGAAAAATTGGCCAATGGAGAATCCATCAAATATAGTTATCAAAGAGAATCAGAGGGCTGCCTAAAATTTAAATTTGACGTTTTCTAAATGGCCTTTATAGTAAGATGTGACCTACACTGTTGTGAGTGAACAATAAACTATGACAAGAATAGACATCGTACTTGGAGCCCTGAAAACTCAATCTTCAGTTCAATGTGATTTGCCATTACAATAGCATAGCTAACTTCACACACCATCAGTAGCAATACTGAGAAAAATGAATCCTCCTTTTACCTGCAGCCATGCTCTCTGTATTTTCTGGAAGAATGTGCCTAGCACCTAAACGTTTATCTGCACTCCAGAAATATGTGGTTAATAGCTACATCCCTAATAATCACAGAATTCCTAAAGTGTAGAAACAGACCACTCAGCACAACAAAGTCACACTGACACTCCCAGAGCACCCCACCCAGTTGTACCCCACTAACCAATATTTCCTATGGCCAGCCTATCTAATCTGCATATCTTTGGATCGTGGGATGAAGCAGGAACACTTGGAAGAAACCAACACAGATACAGGGAGAATCTGCAAACTCCACACAGACAGTCATCTGAGACTGGATCTGAACCCAGGTCCTTGGTACTGTGAGGTAGCAGTGCTACCCACTGAGCCATTGTGCTACCGAATCCTTGCTCACAATTTTCTTGAATGTCAAGTACATACCACATCTGTTCCTCCCATCATTTTCAGGGAATACATATAAAGCTCAAAGTTATGCAGCTCTGTTGGTGGTGTGGAAACTACACAGTTTAATTGAAGAAATTGGATGTGAACATCTGCTGTGTTTCAGACCACACTTTGTGTTTGATAAAAGGAGCCAACTATCAGGCGGTTGCAGGGTTTACCTGCCCAAGTCTCAGTAAAGCCTCAGAAACTATGTCGATTGGTCCAAAATGAAGTACTGTTTTCTTCAACTGCTATCTACTTATCTCACCATGCAAAATGAAAACATAAGTTATCTTTGGGCCTGGCCTAAAATTAAAATGTGTTTAAAATGTTAGTCTTAAAATTAACTATTTTATTAAAATGATGATCGGTGGGATTTTTGCTGAATTAGCTTTGTTTGCAGTGAAGGACAACATTTAACAGTTTTTCTCACAAGACATTAGCTTCTGTATTGAAATAATACTTTCTAATATCAAACAAAGGACCAAGTTTAGAAATTATCTTGAATGTATCCAAAGCATGGCAGGATTTTAAAGTGCCATTCAAACAATCTACGTATGAATTTTCATCATTTTAAGATTTATTATAATAGCAACAAAGAAAATAATGAGGTGAATTACAGAACATGTGACATTTATGACTTTAGAGTTGGGATGGTAGAAGCTTGGGATTTGCTGTGGGACTGATTTCCATTGAATTTCCACTCCTCCTAATAATCTCCTGGTGCAGAGATAATGGGAACTTCAGATGCTGGAGAGTCCAAGATAACAAAGTGTGAAGCTGGATGAATACAGCAGGCCAAGCAGCATCTCAGGTGCACAAAAGCTGATGTTTCGGGCCTAGACCTTTCATCAGAGAGGGGGATGGGGTGAGGGTTCTGAAATAAATATGGAGAGAGGAGGAGGAGGACCGAAGATGGAGAGAAAAGAAGATAGGTGGAGAGGAGAGTATAGGTGGGAGGGGATAGGTTAGTCCATGGAGGACAGACAGGTCAAGGAGGTGGGATGAGATTGGTAGGTGGGAAATGGAGGTGCGGCTTGAGGTGGGAGGAGAGGATAGGTGAGAGGAAGAACAGGTTAGGGAGGTGGGGATGAGCTGGGCTGGTTTTGTGATACAGTAAGGGGAGGGGATGAGCCAGGCTGGTTTTGGGATGCAGTGGGGGAGGGGGAGATTTTGAAGCTGGTGAAGTCCACATTGATACCATTGGGCTGCAGTGTTCCCAAGTGGAATATGAGTTGCTGTTCCTGCAACCTTCGGGTGGCATCATTGTGACACTGCAGGAGGCCCATGATGGACATGTCGTCTAAGGAATGGGAGGGGGAGTTAAAATGGTTCGCGATTGGGAGGTACAGTTGCTTATTGCGAACCGAGCGTAGGTGTTCAGCAAAGCGGTCCCCAAGCCTCCGCTTGGTTTCCCCAATGTAGAAGAAGCCACACCGGGTACAGTGGATACAGTATACCACATTGGCAGATGCGCAGGTGAACATCTGCTTAATATGGAAAGTCATCTTGGTGCCTGGAATGGGGGTGAGGAAGGAGGTGTGGCGCCAAGTTGCAGGGGAAAGTGCCAGGTTTAGTGGGGTTGGAGGGGAGTGTGGAGCAGACATGGGAGTCACGGAGAAAGTGGTCTCTCCAGAAGGCAGACAAAGGTGGGGATGGAAAAATGTTTTGGGTGGTGGGGTTGGATTGTCGATGGCGGAAGTGTCGGAGGATGATGCATTGTATCTGGAGGTTGGTGGGGTGGTATGTGAGGACGAGGGGGATTCTCTTAGGGCGGTTATTGCGGGGGCAGGGTGTGAAGGATGTGTTGCGGGAAATGCCGGAGACACGGTCAAGGGCCCAGCTCATCACCGCCTCCCTAACCTGTTCTTCCTCTCACCTATCCCCTCCTCCCACCTCAAGCCGCACCTCCATTTCCCACCTACCAACCTCATCCCGCCTCCTTGACCTGTCTGTCCTCCCGGGACTGACCTATCCCCTCCCCGCCTCCCCCTCTCTCCGTATTTATTTCAGAACCCTCTCCCCATCCCCCTCTCTGATTAAGGGTCTATGCCCAAAACGTCAACTTTTGTGCTCCTGAGATGCTGCTTGGCCTACTGTGTTCATTCAGCTTCACACGTTGTTATCTTAGAATCTCCTGGTGCAGTCTGGTCTGGCATGGGCAGCTTTTAAAGCTTTTCAATGAAGCAGATGGGCAACTTCATTACGTACTTGACACTACTTTCCAGCTTGTGCACTGGCTGATAATTGACTCACATTGCATTCAATGAAAGTGAATGGAAAGGATAGATCTTCAAACAAGGGAGCACTAAAACGTCTGTGCATATCACAGGTAAATATCACACCTCATAAAAGCCTCGTATGTTTCTTTTTCCCACCTGTTGATACTTCAAAATTAAAGACTTTTCTGAATGTTGTACTTACTTATTCCCCCCGCTCCACCATGAACTTTCTTTATTGACAATGGTGGTTTTTCCAAAAAGAATTCACTGAATTGACATGAGTGAAAGAAGAGAGACGGCTGGATGCAATATCAGCAAAGCCCTATTGCCCATGGAAAATCTCTGATTAAGAGTGAGTCTCCAGAATATGTCACTATACCAATGCTAACTCCGACATAACTTTTAGAAAAACAGTAGGTATACTTTCATTATTTTCAGAAGTTTTATTATAGCAACAAATAGTTTAAACACTTCAAGCTAGAATGAGGTGAATTTGTTGTGTTTGGATTTTGTTAGCTTCACTGTAAGGACCTGGTCAGTTAGGACATGACTGCACCAATGCTCATTTCATGTCCCTCAAGTAGCTTAGTGGTCATGTAACCATTCAAATAACAATCAAAGACTTAACTTAGTCCAGCAGAGTGAAAATTTGTCAGAAATTGAGCACTGCAGCAATTGGAATCATCCTAATGATTTTGAAAGACTGATTTCTAAATAGGTGACAATTGAACTTAAGTAAATATTCAACATATAAGTTTTAAAATCAGAAATAGAAGAATAATATTTTTCTTGTGTTGCTAATGAGAGCTTGAAGATGTACTAAATTTATAACACTGATAAGAGGTTATCCTATTGTTCTCCAAATCATGCTGTCTTCAAGATGGACTCTGCACTTGGTGCATCAGATTGCTCAAGTTTTAATGAATAAATGATCAAAGCAAGTTACAAAAGTTGATTGAACAGCCTTCTTTTATTACTCGTCTGAAAAGTTGTATTTTTGTTAAATTTCTGTTAGCCTTTGTATGCACAGTAATTTTTTTTATGAACGATTGTGCCTTTAGAAACTTGAAACAGAAATATAGAAGTCTGCTGATCTTGGAAACAAGAAACTAGAACAGACACTGATGGAAACATTCAGAAAACTGGGAGTAGCATCTGTAGAGAGGAGTGACAAAATTAACACAAAATTAACAACCTTTCTGAGGATCTCCAGCATCTTTTTGTCTTGAGGGATTTTTGACTTCACAGTGATACGAAATGTATAGCTTGACCGTACATTTGGGCTTTCCAAGAATTTACTGTTTAAAATAAGGTCTCTAGACCAAGACTGATGGACTGTTTAAAGGGATGCTGGTATTTAGAAGAGTAGGCAGTCGATCATCGGTGCTGAGTGTACTCTCTAGTAATCTCCTTCTACCAGTAAAAGCAATGAACCAAGTAGTAGAGCAACCAAGGCAAATTCTATGCTCAGTAATATAGCCAATGGTTTTAGTTTCTCCACTGTTTCCTTACCTCCAGCTCAGCACACTGGCCAATTGAAAACTGCTCCATCTTTCTTTGAGAGGTTCATTTTGTGAGTCTTCAACAGCAATTTCTCAGAATGAAATATTGCCACCAACTTCCAAGATGTTGTGTAAGAGAAAGTGGGAGAATAATTAACAATTTCAGCTTATCCCCCAATTGTTCTCCAGTTTTAATATGTTTCTGTCCTGATTGTAATAAAACAGCAAAAAAAGAAAATGATGACATAAGGAGTATGCTTTACGTCTATTCAAGGAATTTACTTACTGCCAAGAGACAGTGATGTTTTCAAATCTGCAGTGATCATTTTATTATTGTTACCAAAATAATATGAATGGCTATTTATTGACAATTAGAAGAAATGTGAGATTCAAAACTGAAAATTGCAGCAATATGCATGTTTTTAAGCAATAAGCTATTTCAATAGAGCCAAAAATCCTTCAGCGAATCCATATTAGATCAAATTACTGGTTAATGCAGATCTCATACAGGTGCTCCATTCTTTACACAATATAGAATATAGCTTGAAATGCAATTTTCATCTATTTGTGGTTTAACTTGTTTTATTTAAAAAAAGACAAATAGCTTTCAATTCCAAAAAAGGCAAGAAAATGTGCAAATACAGAAACCTCAGAATATACTTGAGCACTTCAAAATCATCCTAGCCATCCCTAGATGTTTAAATGTTATAATGCAAAGTGGTTAACCCGCATCATTGTGTTCGTAGCCTTCTTTGTGTAAGAGTGATTTTATATAGAGATAAAGCCTGAAATGAAAGTAAAAGTGTATGGAGCTGAAATGTTGTGGAACAGCAGCAGTATTGGTAGGGCTGGATGGAAACCAGCTGTGACAGTGATTGAATTCAGTTGATCGTATCAGCAAAGCAGTCATCATCAGCACAGGAGACCTGGGACAATCAGCCTGTCTCCTGGCAGTGATCATTGCAGTGTCTGACATCAGGCAGGTGATGTTAACGCCAGTGCTGAAAAGAGGGCATGAACTATAATTAGAGATAGACTCATCAATAGAAATCCATTTTGTTGGTGCACCGTCAATGTCACCAGCCATACACTCTTCAGTACTGTGGCGTTATGATGAAAGTTACAGGACTCCATTTGGTTTTATGAGTCTATTCTGTCAGGTGTCATTGCTACCAGCAGTGACAAGGTGGCAGCCACCACTTTGCACGGCACTCACTTGCTTTATACAGCTAGACCATTCATATGAATTAAATAAAAAATGAGAACAAATCAGGTTAGATTCTTATTATTTACTTGGCAGTTGAGTGTTTTCATTGAAAGCTTTTGGTTGAAACATACAGCCATTTAGCAAGTGTTTTTCTCAGCAGATTGACTTGAGGTATATCTTCTTACTTTCTTAAAAGCAGCAAATGTAGAAATTTTTCTTTAGAAAATGCTGTGATAAATAATTGATCTCTTATTGCTGTGTCAAACTGTTTTGTTGAGCATACACTTTGGCATTTCTTAACACTGAGTTTGCTGGGAAGTGACACTAATGTTTTTACACTTGTTTACAAATGGAGGCAGTCAGCCTCCTTGCTTCAGATGCATAGGTGCAGACACAGATGTGACTCGCCTGAACACATCAGCAACAAAAAGTATGCAATGTTAAAAATTTATAAAATATACCATTTTTATTTCCAAGGTAACAGAAGAATGAGATTGCACCAGTGTCTAGGGAAACAAAAAAGCTCAAATGGAACTGCGTTTATTAAACAGATCGGAGAACTCTGATGGCTGTTAAAACCTACAGAAGTATTGAGCCCGAGAGTAACAAGAGCTCAGTCAGCCTAAGAACACGACTTGTTTCATTTGTTACATCACAGGAACGATCAAGATTATTTCAGAGTGCAATTGAGTTGCAATGTCAATCGAGTTGGGTGTTAAGTGACATGTTTTGCTGTAGGTACATTTCAACCTGAGACTTGACAGTAATTCAAAAGTAAGAAATCAGTGTTGTTTCTGTATTTCATTCTATTGTACTTAAAATCAATGCAAGTATCACTGACCTTGGAATTTAAATTTCCATAAGGTTTGCCATCTTAAAATTTGGATGTACATAGTGCATTCTTTGTATGCTCCAAGGGGGTGTCCACAGTCCTTGCATGCTCTTCAGACCAATTTACATTGAGGGCCTTATAGGTTGAGGAGTTAGGTTACATGGAATGAGCACGTTACAGAATTGCACAGAGTAGGCAGATCATGATGGCAATCATTGCGTAATGCTATTTTTGTGTTCAATGCTTCAGCTAATGTCATCTCTTAATCCTGCATGGCTGATTTAGTTTTATTCACTCGTGGGATTCGCTGGCTAGCCAACATTTATTGCCTGCCCCTAACTGCTCTTGAACTGAGCGGCATACTAAGGCATTTCAATGGACAGTTGAGAATTAACCACATTGCTGCGGGTTTGGAGTCACATGTAGGCTAGACAGGGAGAGGATAGCAAGTTTTTCTCGCTAAAAGACACTAGTGAGCCAGATGTGTTTTTCTGACAATCGGCAATAGTTTTTCTGTCATCAGCAGATTCTTAATTCCAGACCTCATGGGATTCAAAGACCTGTATTAGGTCTTTGAATCTGGACCTATATTAGAACATTAGCTGAGTTTCTAGATTAATAGTCTAGTGATTATATCACTAGGTTATTACTTCCCCTACGCACATTCAGCATCAAGAAAGAACTCCTATCATTGTGATTTGAAGGGATTATCATCAGCCATTTCCAGTTTATTTGCTGACTGATTTTTACTCTCAGTCTCTCTAATTGTAAAAGTGTTTTGCGCTTTCTTAAGATAATTAGATCACAAGAAATCGTGCAGTATGGAGGATCACAGCAGGTCAGGCATCATCGGGGAGCAGGAAAGTTGATGTTTCAGGTTTACACCCTTTATCAGGGCTGGGTCACATGTAAGCCAGTCCGCATGAAGGATGTAAACCCAAAACATTGACTTTCCTCTGATACTGCTTGTCTTGCTGTGTCCCTTTGGCTCCACACTGTATTGACTGTGACTCCAGCATCTGCAGTTCTTGCTATCTCACAAGAAATAGGAGCAGGAGTAGGCAATTTGGATCATTTAGCCTCCTTTGCCACTCAATGAGATAACGACTGATCTGATTCTGATCTTTCTAGAGTTGTTTACAGTGAGTGATGTGGCAGTTGCTGAAGTAGTTTGTCCTAACTTCAACATTTCTGTACAAACCAAATTCAAACTACAGAAGCTTATTTAACCAATTCCAATTAGGAATAAAGCATGAGTGGAATGCAGAGGCCATGCATATAGTAAAGGCACAGAGGTTTAATGGGTATTTTAACTTACATGTAAACTGGGAAAAGTAAACTATTACTTATCAGAATGTAATTAATTTGTTGGCCATGTTTTTGCATCAACACTGCTTAGAAACAAAAAGGGTAAACTAGTGAACGACGAATCAGGTTTAGGATGCAGCTGGATGATGCATTGACACATCTCTAATGGTGGTCATAATATGATCAGGACCAATACAGTGTTTGATACAGAGAAAGATGAAACAGCTACTAAGTTCCTAGAATGAGGTAAGACTGACACCAAGGGATGAGACTTTACAGATACCATACACTGTAGACAGGACAAATCTGTTAATAGTTAAAATGACAGAAGATAAGTGAGAGATGCTCAAAAAATACCATAATATCATACAGAATCAGTTTATAGCCTTAAGGGACAAGAGCTCTATTTAACAAAAAAGACAGCTACAGATGACAAAGGAGTAAGAGACACATAAAACTAAACTAAACAGCGTACAAAAATTTTAAAAAATGCACAGATCTCAGTGAATGGAGCAGACAGAAAGAACTGGAACTTGTGAAGTAACAGATAGTAAGAGCTTTAAAAAGGGAATATACAAAGCATATTATAAGGGGATATTAAAATCAATACAATTTTTATTACAATAATATTAGACTAAGGTGAATCATCAGGATCAGTGTGCTTCCCTTAAAAACTGATACTGTCACACTGTCAATAAAAATAAGGAAAGGTGAATATTTTGAACAATTAAGTTGTGTTATTATTGTCAAGCAGGCACATTCATCACCTGGTTAGTGAACTATAAGTTAACAAAGCTCATGTAGCTCTCTTTTGATTTGTTATGATTCAATTCAAAAGTACTCCATAAATGTTTCTTTCTAAGCAGGTTAAATGCTTGGTTATTACAAGTTACTACTGAAGATTCTTTGGCAATAAGGGATGAAGTTAACAAGAAGTGATAGATTCCAAGATTAAAGTAACAAAAACAGATAAGATAAAAAGAGAATATTTACAAGAGAAAAGTTGCAATAAGTCTCTGTGGTTCATGTTTGGTTGCCCCTTGCTTTAGCTTCTCGTTGCTGAAACGGAAATGTTCACATTTGAAATCAGATCCTGTAGTTACGATGGCTTCTGTAGTTGACTAGCTGCCGTTTTCTTGTACAGGTCATTTCTTTGGAAAGCAAATATTAGGGAACATGTAAGGCTTGTAACTTTGATGGTGTAAACGTGGCATTTTTAGCTGTCCAGTTACTGTAGAGCAGGTCAAAAGCTATTTCAAGAAAATTTTATTTTTCTCTTTACTTTCTCGTTACCTGGAGTAGTATTTCCTCTCAGAATGGGCCAAGATGGAATTGCTCTTTTTTTTTAAAGTATTCTTGACTTCACTATTGCCGAAAATAAAGACACACTTTATGTTTTTCAGCTATGCTAAGTTTTATACTACCAAGCGATTATTTGCATTTTAATCTGACAAGTTAAAATGGCAACTGTTACACAGTAACCTATGCAAAAACCAAGTCATAATCCAAATAAATCATCGGCAATTTGGTGACAGTTCATCTTTCATCTGTAATTCTTAGATTTTGTTCTGGTTCATGACCAACTTGCATTCTCAATGAGAAAGCAAGGAACCCGATTAATTCCCAGACCAGATTTTTTTATATGTCGATGCCTGTAGTACACATAGTTGTATCATGAGAAGACTTGTAGCAGCCATGTTTTTAGCTTCTTGCTCAGTTATTATTAGACTCACCTCTTTTTATGAGTGGTGATAACAATATGCAGTTTCTAGAAATTAGCAAACCATAACTATACAATCTTGACGCACATGCAGCTTGTGAAGATGTTCACATGCTAGGCATCCCAAGGAAACTAACATTGAAATAGATACGGTAACTCAGCAAAATTAATTCATGCAAAACAGTAGCAAAGAAGAAAACACATTCCCTAAGGAACAACAAATCTCCAAGACAGGGGTCTCCAGGTCTTAAAGGGAGTAGGTGAACGTATCATAAAAGGCCAAAGTTCTCTGTTCAAGAATCACTTCTTCAGATAGAAAATTGAACAAGTCCCTCTGCTCTTTAAGAATTTTAGGAGAGGAAAATCAGAAAAAATTATAGATCTGCTAGCTGAACATCTGTGGCTGAGTAATTTTTAAAGTCTAAAATTAATTATTGGTGACAGATCACCTTGAAAAGTTTTAGCTGATCTTAGTGAACCACATAAATTTAGAAAGATTTGCCCTTGAGGAATTTGGTTGATTTTTTAAAAAGTTTGGCTAACATAATGAACAATAATGTCTATGGATGCTATTTGTATGTAATTTCTGAAGACACTTGAGAAAGAACCTCATATAAGACTATTAGAGTTGGAGCCAATGCTATTGAAAGTGAATTATTGACCTGGTTAAAAAAATAACTGACTAGCAGGAGACAGTGAGTACTGATAATGGGTAGTGGTCACATTGTCAGCGTGTGACTAATGATGTCTTGCAATGACCCATGTCAGGGCTTAAGTGTACATTGTTACTTTGACTGATGGGACAGAAAGTCATTACTCCAAAGACAAAAAATAGGAGGTATTGTAAGTTGTAAAGCAAATTAGTAAAGTGGATAAAACATAAAATTAAAAAAATATTATTAGATTATGTGGCAAAAATGGTTTTTGGCTTTGAATTCCGTGCCTCAGAAGGCAGTGGAGACAGAATTATTGAACATTTTTAAGGTGGAGGTAGATTCATGTTGGCAAGGGAATCAAAGGTTATTGGGGATAGGTAGGAATGTGGAATTGGCAACAGAAACAGACCAGTCACGATCTTATTGAATGGCAGAGCCTTCAAACTTGAATGTTTCAATGGCCTATTTCTGCTCCTAATTTGTATAGTCATATGCAGATAATTTGAAGGCAATGGACTTCAACCTTTAAAATGTGTCAAAACAGGGAGCCCTTCCTAAATATTAAATGGTAGAAAAGTTTTCAAAAGAAATTTTGAAAAATTATTAAAATTGTTTCAACAGATGCCAAACATGATCAAAGAGGCTAATGGAACTTTGGCTTTTATATCTCAAAGTTGAGAATATAAAGGAACTTTGAGGTCGGAAAGAATTGCTGATGCTATAAATTTGAAAGGAAAACAGAAAATGCTGAAATTATAGAACAGGTCTGTAGAGAGAGAAGATGTTGGAATCATGTGGAGGTGATGGGAGTTACATCACTGGCAGGTCATATCATGAGAACGAGAAATGGTGCTTTCCAGGAAAGTCAGCTGCAACTTTTGCAAACAGGTACTTACTATTCCAGTGATGGGCCATTTGCTCAGATCAAGGACCACAGGAAAAGAGATGTTGGCCTTCAGGAGCTGCCAGCCAATGAATTACTAGCAACTCTTCTGTACTCAGCAGTGCCACTAGAAAGGCAGTGATTACTGTTGGTACTGCACTCATTCAAGGCTTCAGATTGAGGAGGGCCCCAGGCACAAATGGGTGATGGCAGAAGGTCATTGTGTGAGAGTGAACAGAGGTCTGTTGGAAAGAAGGGCAGGGATCAGATTGCGGTGACATACCATAATTCACAGTGATTCAACCCTCAATCAAGCGCTAATTACCTTGGAATGAGGGACCCTTGCCCTGCGGTGACACCCCTTGGAGCCCATAAGCATATACAGAATCATAGAATTCTTACATTGCAAAAACAGGCCATTCTGCTCATCCAGTCTGCACCAAAAGTCTGCATGGCATCCCACCCAGACTGACTTTGCACTCCCACACAGGGTTTTAGTATGGCTAACCCACTTAACCTGTATACTCCTAGAAACCCTAGGGCAATTTTTAGCATGGCCAATCCACCTAGCCTGCACATATTTGGACTGTGGGAGAAAACCGGACAACCCAGAGGAAACACACATGGACATGGGGAGAATGTGAAAACTCCACACACAAACAGTCACCCAAGGTTGGAATCAAATACAGGCCCCTGGCACTGTGAGGTAGCAGTGCTAACCGCTGAGCCATAATGTCACTCTAATGTGGAAGCATGCTAGAAAATTAGGTTGTGGACCATTGGAAAAGTCTTGCTAACTTCACCCATCATAATAATATGGTGTTTCATGATTCTTAATTGCCATAAAGGTCTGTCTTTAAAAGGTGAGTAACTATTAAGTTGACCAACACCGAGTAAAGGTTCAGGTACATTAAATCAATTTCTCCAGTCGATAAAGCCCTCTGCTTTATTCAACATTTTAAAAAAATCAGATGTTAATGAATATAGAGAACCCTGAGGCTTTGATTGGCATGTTGAATTAATGTCCTGACATCTGCTTTGTCTGAAAAACAATCTTTCAGTATCTGCTAGGTAGAGAGCTAGTGAGCTACATAATAATGCTGACATTTTTTTTGAAATGTCCAAGAAATAGAAAAAAAAATTAAAAATCTCTTTGAGAACCATTGCCCCCCTCATATTTTTTACAAAACCATCATCACATGTAGGCAGTAAATTCTCTTTAACAAGTTGCTCTTGTTTAAATAAATAAACACTGGAAAAAATAAAGAACAGAAAATGTACTACAAGCTAATAATTTGGAATGCAAATTTTTGACTTGAACTTCAGTGTAAAACAATGTGTGAGATGTCTAAAGTTCCAGTGAAGGCATTCTCACTGAAATCTGGCTGAAACCTGCTGAAGCTGGATCTGTAGCCTCAGAGGAGGTGAAATATCATATTGCCAGAGGTTGTGAAGGTGATTGAATCAATGAATATATGTACATTGATTGTCTCAGATGGAAGCTAGAAATATTTCTGTTGTTGTATAGATTCTAATTTATTATTGCATGAAGGTGTCCACTGACAATATTGATTCAAGGGGACAGAGTGTGAAGCTGGATGAACACAGCAGGCCAAGCAGCATCTCAGGAGCACAAAAGCTGACGTTTCGGGCCTAGACCCTTCATCAGATAGGGGGATGGGGAGTGGGTTCAGAAATAAATAGGGAGAGAGGGGGAGGTGGACCGAAGATGGAGAGAAAAGAACGAAGGTGGAGAGGAAAGTATAGGTGGGGACTAGGAAGGGGATAGGTCAGTCCAGGGAGGACGGACAGGTCAAGGAGGTGGGATGAGGTTAGTAGGTAGGAAATGGAGGTGTGGCTTGAGGTGGGAGGAGGGGATAGGTGAGAGGAAGAACAGGTTAGGGACGCGGGGACAAGCGGGGCTGGTTTTGGGATGCGGTGGGGGAAGGGGAGATTTTGAAGCTTGTGAAGTCCACATTGATACCATTGGGCTGTAGGGTTCCCAAGCGGAAAATGAGTTGCTGTTTCTGCAACCTTTGGGTGGCATCATTGTGGCACTGCAGGAGGCCAATGATGGACATGTTGTCTAAGGAATGGGAGGGGGAGTTAAAATGGTTTGCGACTGGGAGGTGCAGTTGTTTATTGCAAACCGAGCAGAGGTGTTCTGCAAAGCGGTCCCCAAGCCTCCGCTTGGTTTCCCCAATGTAGAGTAAGCCAGACCGGGTACAATGGATACAGTATAACACATTGGCAGATGTGCAGGTGAACCTCTGCTTAATATGGAAAGCCATCTTGGGGTCTGGGATGGGGGTGAGGGAGGTGGTGTGGGGCCAAGTGTAGCACTTCCTGCGGTTGCAGGGGAAGGTGCCGGGTGTAGTGGGGTTGGAGGGGAGTGTGGAGCGGACAAGGGTGTCTGTCCTAGGATGAGGCATTCCACTCCCGCACATCCCAGATGTCCACGTTCTTCAAGGACCGCAACATCACCCCCGCTGTGGTCGAGAACGCTGTTGAGCGCGTCTCCTGCATTTCCTGCAACACATCCCTCAGACCCTGTCCCCGCAACAACTGCCCTGAGTGGATCCCCCTGTCCTTGCATACCACCCCATCAATGTCCGGATACAATGCATCATCCTCCGACACTGCCGCCATCTACAATCCGACCCCACCACCCATGACATTTTTCCATCCCCACCCTTGTCTGCCTTCTGGAGGGACCACTCTCTCCGTGACTCCCTTGTCTGCTCCACACTCCCCTCCAACCCCGCCACACCCGGCACCTTCCCCTGCAACCGCAAGAAGTGCTACACTTGACCCCACACCTCCTCCCTCGCCCCCATCCCAGGCACCAAGATGACTTTCCATATTAAGCAGATGTTCACCTGCACATCTGCATATGTGGTACACTGTATCCACTGTACGCAGTGTGGCTTCCTCTACATTGGGGAAACCAAGCGGAGGCTTGGTGACTGCTTTGCAGAACACCTCTGCTGGGTTTGCAATAAACAACTGCACCTCCCAGTCGCAAACCATTTTAACTCCCCCTCCCATTCCTTAGACGACATGCCCATCATGGGCCTCCTGCAGTGCCACAATGATGTTACCCGAAGGTTGCAGGAACAGCAACTCATATTCCGCTAGGGAACCCTGCAGCCCAACTGTATCAATGTGGACTTCACAAGCTTCAAAATCTCCCCTCCCCCCACTGCATCCCAAAACCAGCCCAGCTTGTCCCCGCCTCCCTAACCTGTTCTTCCTCTCACCTATCCCCTCCTTCCACCTCAAGCCGCACCTCCATTTCCTACCTACTAGCCTCATCCCGCCTCCTTGACCTATCCATCCTCCCTGGACTGACCTATCCCCTCCCTACCTCCCACCTATACTCTCCTCTCCACCTATGTTCTTTTCTCTCCATCTTCGGTCCGCCTCCCCTCTCTCCCTTTTTATTTCTGAACCCACTCCCCATCCCCCTCTCTGATGAAGGGTCAAGGCCCGAAACATCAGCTTTTGTGCTCCTGAGATGCTGCTTGGTGTGCTTGGTGAAGCTGGATGTGTTCATCCAGCTTCATACTTTGTTATCTTGGATTCTCCAGCATCTGCAGTTCCCATTATCTCTTGATTCAAGTGAAGCTGATTTTCTCTTGCAAGTCAGCACCAGAAATCTTTACCATGGTGGAGAATGCCATTGACTGCACATGCATGACTTTCCATGGACGTACATCGAATAGTGTAGGTTAGATGGGCTTGAGATCGGTATGACAGGTCGGCACAACATCGAGGGCTGAAGGGCCTGTACTGTGCTGTAATGTTCTATGTTCTATGTTTAGTTTTCACTTCCTCAAAATTCAGCTGTCCTGTAACTAAACAGAATGCCTGGTATCCTAATTACAGGCATGATGCCTTCATTCTGCGCAGTTTGCTGTTCAATCTGCAATTGAGCCACCAAACCAAGAAGTGTGGGTTACTGGTGACAAGGGATATTTGGTCTAGCCTTGGCACATAATTCTGGTCCACAACCTCTTCCAACATGAGCAGCGTGGATACAATTAAAACCATGCAGACACAATAAATGGGACGCAGTAGTTCATTGACATGCAGAACCAATGCTTCCGCTGTGGTGTTTGCTCTGGAAATGCCCTGAAATACTCAGCAGAGTGTGTGTCAAGATTTGTGATACCTGTTCTGTGTTGTATTGCCTTGAGTTTGTGTGAGCATGATTCCTGTCACAAGCTATATGGTGAGCCATTTAGGAACAGGAAGAGGAGCAATGGAAAAAGGAAGAAAATGGAAGCAGAGGATGTTATAGGCAGGGGGCAATCTAGACAAGACACTTGTCACCAGGATGCCTGTAAGTAAATAATTTGATTCTCATCATTTAAGAAGTTGGGAATGGCACTAAACACTGTACAATCATCAATGAAGATTCTCATTTCAGATGGACGGAAGGGTATTGATTATGGTTGGGCTTAGGCCAATGACCTGAGGAATTCTTGGAACTGAAGTGGTTGGCTTCCAAAAATTAGAACTATTTTTATTTGAGATCAGTAAGACTTCAGCCAGTGGAGAATTTACCCCTTGATTTCAGTTTTACTAGGATGTCTTGATGTTACATGCTGCCTTGATGTTAATGGCAGTTCCTCATGTCTCACTTCAATTTAATCATTTTGTCCATATTTAGATCTGGTTCGGAGCTGGGTGGTCCTGGTGAAATCAGTGAGCAGATTATTGTAACACTTGATAACACGGCTGACCACTCCTTCCATCACTTTATTGATGGTTGTATCTTGTTAACTAAGGCCTTCAGAGCTACATTGGAAAATCTTGGAACCCACTCTCTCCAATGTTGTCCCATGATGACTTTCTTACCTTGTCAAAGTGAGTTGCACGATGACTTCCAGTACCTGCTCCATCTACAAAGTATTTTTCCTCTAAATAGCAGAGACTTGCTTAAACTGGTGGCTTCTCATGGATTTAGACACAGTGCTAAGGTGTCCAGCCACTTACTGTGACCCAATAATTTAATCTGGTTAATTAGCAGAAAGTACAAAATTGGTGCTCTGTTTCCTTTGGGAGCAATGGATAGGCTCTACTTCCACATAATGATTCCAGTGCTCCCTCCCAGGGGCTCTTAACTGTAGCCAACTGTAACAATTAAACAGCAAGTATTAATCATATTAATTAGTAATAAAATAAGTATTAAAAAGCTTTTACTATCTGGATGGTCATAAAAGGAAATTTTTTTTGTTTAAAATGATGTATTGTGAATTATAGGGAATTGCATTCACGTACACAAAATATCCCACAGGATTTCTAGCCAAATGGAAAATGTACATGTGTTCAAGGCAAGCCTGAAGCAAAATTAACTTAGAGATTTGGAAAGATCCTTTCATCAAATGGGTATAAATTAGAAGGTTAGAGATTTCATTTATTGGCATTGCATTTAAGAATTGCTTAGTGACCTTAAGTTAGTTCAATGGTAATTTTCCTAATAAATACTGATCAATTCTAGATTAAAATGTTTTTGTTTAAAAGATTTTATTCATATTGCATACCAGAGAACTTACACTGCATCACACCATGCTGCCTTTTTTTTTCCCTTGCATTGTTCAACTACATTAAGCCATGTTGGCTGATTCATACCTTTTCCTTTGTATGGCTGATCAGAAAGTCATCAGAAAAAGCCAGGGTGAAAACTGTAGAATGATGATTGACTGGTATGCACCAGGCTCTCAAAGATGGAGCAGAGAGAATCATAAGAAATTTGTCCTTAGGCCTCATCTAAACATTCACCATTGGTTGCTGACAGCTGGCAAACTATACTGATAGAAGAAACAGTTTCAGACAGCCTGCCGTTGAAACAGTGTTTCTCACTTCCTTCAAGGGGATGATAGTATGAAGGATAATGATCATGACCAGAAATGGTAGGTGGAATGGGACAGAGATCTGGAAAGTTTCACACTACTCCTAAATCTGTAGAAATTGAAAATACATTAACTTTTGGTTTTGGTGCCTACCACAAGCTAGGATGTAACCAAGGCTTGAAAATATGAATAAAGGTCCTTGAATGGGGCTGTTAACCTGGGACAATCAGGGAGTCCTGGCTGACAAATATAAACAAGAGATTGAGAAAGTCTTCTCACTGCCTCGGGACTGGCTCTGGGCTGGCTGGTTAGAGTTAATGCACTGTGCAGGTGCTAATAAAGAGTGACTTGGTAATGGGATACTTGCTTCTGTACAGTTATTTCACTTATTAATAGTATTAAGGGGTCTAATGCCTGTTTTACAGTTGTATATAGTTGACCATTTTGAAATGTGGTCATTTTAAATTTTAGTTTACATAATGTAGGTGCGATGATTGATTCCCATCACATTAGTCTTTTTGAATAATGTTGAGAAATCATACAGTCAGATCCAATTGAATTTGAAGATCATAAGTTGTCGCAACCATACCAGACATATCTACATTGTGGTCTCTGAACTGTAAATTACGGTAAATAAAACATAAATTGTTGGAAAATCTCAACTGGTCTGGCAGCATCAGTGGAGGGAAATCAGAATTAATATTTCATCTCCAGTGGCCCCACTTCAGAACCCTGTTCTACAAAAATGTCTGTCAGGAGATTAAATAGATGAAAACAGACCATAATGGGGAAGATTGTACATGGCCTATGGAAGTTTTAGACTTCGTGATTCTTTGTCTTTTTATGTTTTAATATGTTCACGTATTTGAGCGCAACCAACATAAGGACCAATAGCTTTGTTTTGCAGCAATTTATTTTTATACGAAATGTTTCCATTGTGTTGATTTTATGATTTCAGCTGACTGTAATATTGGACAATTCAGATCCCAGAGTAACAACTGGAATGCCAGATCACAAGTTCTATTATTCTTTTTATTTATCACAGGGGTCAGTCACTGAACATATTGACAAGAGGCTGTCAATGTATTTTACATAGAAAGAAATTTACTGCAAAATGTAATTCTATACATTTCCATAAGTTTCTTGATAAAACGTTGAATGAGCCAAACAATGAAGTGGAACAGAGATGATAAAATGTGAGGCTGGATGAACACAGCAGGCCCAGCAGCATCTCAGGAGCACAAAAGCTGATGTTTCGGGCCCAGACCCTTCATCAGAGAGGGGGATGGGGTGAGGGTTCTGGAATAAATAGGCAGAGAGGGGGAGGCCTGCTGCAGTGCCACAATGATGCCACCCGAAGGTTGCAGGAACAGCAACTCATATTCTGCTTGGGAACCCTGCAGCCCAATGGTATCAATGTAGACTTCACCAGCTTCAAAATCTCCCCTTCCCCCACCACATCCCAAAACCAGCCCAGTTCGTCCCCTCCCCCCACTGCACCACACAACCAGCCCAGCTCTTCCCCTCCACTCACTGCATCCCAAAACCAGTCCAACCTGTCTCTGCCTCCCTAACCTGTTCTTCCTCTCACCCATCCCTTTCTCCCACCCCAAGCCGCACCTCCATCTCCTACCTACTAACCTCACCCCACCTCCTTGACCTGTCCGTCTTCCCTGGACTGACCTATCCCCTGCCTACCTCCCCACCTATACTCTCCTCTCCACCTATCTTCTTTTCTCTCCATCTTCGGTCCGCCTCCCCCTCTCTGCAGATTTATTCCAGAACCCTCACCCCATCCCCCTCTCTGATGAAGGGTCTAGGCCCGAAACATCAGCTTTTGTGCTCCTGAGATGCTGCTGGGCCTGCTGTGTTCATCCAGCCTCACATTTTATTATCTTGGATTCTCCAGCATCTGCAGTTCCCATTATCAATGAAGTGGAACAGTATGGTTGTTGTGTGTGTGTGTGTGTGTGTGTGTGTGTGTGTGTGTGTGTGTGTGTGTGTGCGTGTGTTGGCGGGGTGATGGTGGTGGGGTGGTGGTGGAGGACAGCTTTAAATGCTATTGTATGATATTAGTAATGTAAAGATTAATATGGTGGACACATTTTATATACATCGTCATTGTATTTATTACACAATATCACTGTTACTTGTGTCCCATAATGACATGCTGTTGTATTTGTTATTGATATCAGTGTGATTTGAGTGCCATAATGACATTCGCCTTATGTTGCAGAACTCGAAGCTTGATGGATATTGAGAAGGCTGCTTAGACAATTCAAAATGTTGACAAATTAGATTTGCCCTCTCCAGAATTATTTAATACATATAACCTTTCAATAGTTTTTGAAATTCTTGCAATTTTAGAGGAGATTTTAAATGAAAAATTATCCTATAATCAAAATATATTTAGATGCAATACCTGAATTCCTTTTCAGAATAAATAACCTTACCTCACTAATGGATCATTCCATTTTTATTTACTGCAGTAACAGTGAGCTTTTGTAACATATTTAAGAGAAAATGTTTGAGCCTTAAGACAGCACTATTCCTGTGTTCTGAAGTTGACAAAGTATACTTTTATTATTCACGTTCAGCAGAGATCAACTACTGACAGAAAAAGAAAGAGAAGTCATGTGGAATCCAGAATCTGGGCAATCTGATTTACAAAGATAATTTGTTCCCCAAGGGCTTCTCTTAAGCTATGCTGTCGGCACATGTTAAGATCAGTTCTACCCATTTCCTCGTGCACTGGTATCGAAGAACTAACCCAGTGCTGCACTCTAGTTTGCTATTATCTGAACATAAAAGTTGAACTGGACATTAATTTTTCAGCACGCAGCTGTGGAGGCCCAGACCGTTCATTCACATCACACAAGAAAGGTCTGTTAATTTAGTGAGATCATAATCGGCAGAGATTCAATTATTTGTGAGCCTAACCATAATGCTTTGGAAGGACAGGTCATATATTAATAGCTATATTTATTTGTGTGAACACACAACTCATAGAGTGTCGGAGAAGAATGCAACCATGAAGTATGTATTTCAACACGCTACATGAATTTTAGTTTGATGCTTGTTTGACACAATAGTTTTTTTTGTTCAGTTCTAACTATGTTGCTTTGCCTTAACTCATAAAATTAATTCCCATTTACTTGAATTGTCAGATATGCGGATTGTTCTGACCCCAACTTGAACTCATCAGCTGAAATGAAGTTGTTCAGCGAGCTGGAGAAGACAAAGCTTAGTTCCAACAAATTAATCAACTCTATCAGACTTTGCTGTAGAGTTGAAATGGTCCATATCCTACTGACCCTGAACAGCTTTAGATTCACTCTGTAAATGAAATCTATCACCTCTGACTCAGATGATACTAAGTTATGAGCTTTTAAATTTAATTTTGTGTATACCCCAGTTTGTTCAACTTAATGTCATGTTCTGTAGAGTGAACAGTAGCTATCAACAATATTTGTAGTTTTAATACTGTGTATTAAAAGTTCTGGGAATACCATCTTTTAAAAATAGAACATGATCTCAATTTTAGCAACAACCTATTGGAATGTGGTACAAAGAAATTATTTTGGAAGTACACAGCTGGTGAATTGCCCCGTGAAGAAGCTCCGTTTAAAAAGATAATTAGCTTTTAAATGTTGTATTTCATAATTTCAACATTTTTATCATTGTTTTGAGTGTAAATATTTGGGTCAGAGACCATCCATCAATTGGAAATTCAAGGGTGCATTGTCTGCAATTTGCTAACTAATAAAGTGGATAGTTGAAAATACATGGGCTGTGTACCCATGAATTACTGATTTACACTGCCAGTGGGCAAGGCTCTGACTTGAAAAATTATTCAATTTATCTTTTCCTAACACTTCTGACCGTGCAGATCTTAAACTGGTTTCCAATGGCACAGTGACAATATGACAGATTGTAGCACAATAATCAATGACTTATAGGACTACATAAATATCAATTCAATAAATTCTCAAAAATGTAAGAAGTGTAAATGAAGTGGGATAGACAGAGCTTGGTGAACTAATGTGATTTAAGGAAAATGCTACACCACAGCGGAATATGTAGATTTCTCTTGAATGTTCAACATTTGTGTTTCTTGACTGATGTTGTCAAGGATCTGTTATAAGAAGTACAGCTGAATCTTTATGAGTGTAGCCTCTGTGAAGAGAATCACATTGGAGAAATGTCAAATACCCCAAGAATGTCTATTCATGGTGCTAAACTAGAGCACTGACTCTTGCCTGTTTGCAAGAAAAATCATGAGTAATGTATCCCAATTTTCAGTTGTGCACACATGACATTTGCTTTTAATGTTATTCACGTGACATGGGCATCACTGCCAAGGCCAACACTTATTGCCCTATCCCTAATTTCCCAAGAATGGAGTAATTTGCAGCCCTTTTCAGAGAGCGGTTAAGCATCAACCACAGTCCTGTGGATCTAGAGTCACATTGGTCATACTCCATTCTTTAAAAACATTAGCGAATCAGGTGTCAGAGATAATGGGAACTGCAGATGCTGGAGAATTCCAAGATGATAAAATGTGAGGCTGGATGAACACAGCAGGCCAAGCAGCATCTCAGGAGCACAAAAGCTCAGGTGGTTTTATTTTAAGAAAACATCAAGATGATACTTCCATGGTTTTCATTATTAAGAAACTTGTTTTTATTTCTGGATTTTTCATGAACTGAATTTAAATTTCCATAGCTCCTATTTGGTGATATTTGAGTGACATCCTGAGAACATTAGTCTAGGTCTTTGGATTATTGTCAAGTGATATTTTACTAGCTCCAAGATAATGCTGTTTATATATTTAACTGTTACTGTGGCAAAAAATGTTGCCAACAGCTCTGTCTTTGTATCAATGTACTGAAGTAAAAGCTTGGACTTTTTTTTGAGGAGGGCAGCAATGCTGTATACATTGCAGTTAATCACATAGCTTTGTATTTGAAATAGGTATTAATGATGTAAATATATATCAAAATATTTTGAGTCTTATGAAAACTATCATTCTAGTTAATGTTGAACAATAGCTTAATGAAAAGACAATGAAAGATTAGTTTTAAAAAACTAGTTTTAGTTATTCATTTTATTCTTAAAATTATGAGATGTCTTTTGTAACACAGGACTATGTTTTCAGGAATAATCATCATAGAATCCCTACAGCGTGAAAATAGGCCCTTCGGCCCAACAAATCCACACCAACCCTCAGAGCATCCCACCCAGACTCATTCTACATAACCCACCTAATCTAGGCATCCCCGAACACTATGGGCAATTTAGCATGGCCAATCTATCTAACCTGCATACCTTTGGACTTAAGGAGGAAACCCACACAAACATAGGGAGAGTGTGCAAACTCAACGCAGACAGTCGCCTGAGGGTGGAATCAAACCCAGGTCTTGGTGCTTTGAGGCAGCAGCGCTAACCACAGAGCCACCATGCCACCCCTAGGATATATGTTATCTCATTTCTAAAACTGTTTTATTTGAGAAAATGTCAATAAGCAAAAAAACATACATTTATATAGTGTTTTTTTCATAATTGTAATGTGTTCTAAAAAACTTCAAATGTTTATTCACTATTGTTTCACAAACAAATGTAGTGCCAAAATCCCATAGGAGCAAACATATTAATGACTAGTTAAATAGTTAACCAGGACACCTGCATTGTCACTCATAGTGGATGAGTTTTTAAGATAAGCCAGCAGGTAAGACCTTTAGCTGAGATTTCATCTTTTCATTTCTTCTCATCTGTGCACCTATGACAATGTAGCATTCCCTCTGTAGTGCAATTTTTTTTCCTGTTTAATTTGGTGAGTATTTACTTTCGATGTTCACTATTTGATTAGTTAAGGATGTGTGCAGACTTAGGGGAAAAAATAATAAAGCTGCAGAAAGAGCTGGAAACTAGAAGCTGAAAGTATGGGGTGGATAAGATTGTTATTTGCTTGCCAAGCTACATTGTTCTTTTTCAATAAGAACAAGCCAGCTCAGCAAGCAAGTCAACAACTTCACCCACAAATTGAGCTACACATTTTTGCCAAAACTATGGGGTAAATATTTAAAGCCACATGATGACAGCCCCCATAGACAATGACTTATGACAAATTAACCCTTTCCTCTGTATCTGGTCATGAAATGTTCTATGAATTCTGTAGGCTTACACAAGTTCTAGTTGAATACGGAAGCTTGGTTTGACTTTGAATTGGTCTAATTTGGTTTATATCTGTTGGGGATCTTTTAGCTCTTCAGTTTTTAGTCCTGACGCATAATGTCTTTGTGGACCTGTGTTCCAAATTGCTAAACAAAATTTGATGGCATGTTTTTCTGCATAGAACACAACCCAATCTTGAAAACATACTTCCTAGTGATGTTTAAACACTAGAAATTCTGCCAAGAGGTCTGCTGTGCCTCAATTAAACTAGGCTATTTGGTGGAAATTCTGACAACATGCCTTTGACTTTCAATTGCTTGCTATTGATCCAGCACACACCTTCCTTGATCATGTGTTTTAAATTGGCCCCTTGATAGGGATTTTTCTGTTTATCAGTGAGCCCTTGTTTTCTACACTTTCCATTGATGTAATGAGTGGACATTGAAGGTTGTTTCATGCACTTTATTATGTTTTAATATGGCTGATAGTGTGCTTCACCTATAGATTAAGTTGCTTTACAGATTGTTCAAATGTTAGGGCTCATCACCACAATATTATCCCATTAATGCCATTATATCAGGTTAATGATAATAGTCTAATAATCAGCACCTATCAGGTATAGATTGTCTGCTGGTTAATTATTTAAATCAAAATAGACATTAAATTTAAGAAACAAGCATTACAACAATCAACTGATTTCTCTGGGTTTGCAGCTTGCAGATGCATAGCAGTCTAACTGCCAGGCAAGAGTCAAAAAAATTCATGGAGTCTTTAAAGGAGAATTCTCTTAAAGGCAAGGTACATATTAAAACAGTTACCAAGTCAATTGACTAAAGTATTACACCATCAATGTCATTATATTGTTGATGTAAGCAGATATGGGGATTTGGGGCTGTATTTTTAAACACAATTGATTTAAACGTAGGATGGAAGAGGGTATGGTATTAGTTATTGTGGTAGGAGTTATTAAATATTGAACATTTGGCATCGAGCATGATAGAAAAAAGTTAAAATTTAATGATTTCTGCACCTTTCCTTTCTTCACAAGGTGATTGATTTACCTATTCCTTTTGCTTATTACATCTTGAAATTGCAAAACCTACAGGGCTGGACAATCTCAAATTAGCAGCCATATACAGCAAGATAATGTCTGTATTTTGTTTTGGAGGAGAGGGACAGTGATTGAGAAGCTGACAGAAGATATGACTATATTTGATAAGGTAGTAAGTGCTTTCAAAAAATAAATTCAGACTGAAGAAGAGTGTGATGATCAAAACCAATAATTTTTGTTACTTGTAAATGTTTTAATACCAGAGACTGTCTTGTGAGCTAGTTCAGTGCTTAGGTTATACGATAAAATAATTTCTTTTTTTAAAAATAAAATGCAGCATACTGCAGGTGTTGAAACCTAAAATAAAACAGAAAATGCTGGTTAAAAATCATATTTGATTGATTGCAGTCACATGTACTGAGACACAATGAAATATGTTGTTTTGCGTGCTATACAGGCAGATCATACCATACAAAGTGTGTCAGGGTAGCAGAACAGAATGCAGTGTTACAGCTGCAGAAAGGTCATATTTAACATCTGGGAGGGCTGTTCAAAAGTCTGATATCAGGAGGGAAGATGATATTTTTATATGTAGTCAAAATTTTTATCATCTGTTCAACGGAAGAGTGTAGAGTGGTGACAGGGTCTTTCATTATGTTGGCTGCTTTCTTAAAGCAGCAGGAAGTATTGACTGAGTCAATGGATGGAAGGCTAGCTTCTGTGATGCACCTGGCTATGTTGATGACTCTACAGTTTTTTGCAGTCTTGGGAAGAGCAGTTGCCTTATTATAGTCTAATGCATCCAAATAGGATGCTTTCTGTGGTGCATCCATAAAAATTAGAAAGGGTCCTTAGCCTCCTGAGAAAGTAGCAACAGTGTTATGTTTTGTTGACTGTCAAGTTGATGTGGATGGACCAGGGCAGACTGTTGGTTTTGCATCACTCCAAGACACTTGTTACTCACCACCATCTTCACCATTGACGGAGACTGGGACTTGCCTTCTACTCCACTTTCTGAAGCCAATGACCAGCTCCTTTGTTTTGATGACATCGATGAAGAGATTGTTTTCTTCATACCATGCCACTAAGCACGCAATCTGTTTCCTGTATTCTGTCTCTTTGTGTGAGATCCAAGCTACAATGGTGGTGTCATCAGCAAGCTTGTAAATAGAGTTATAAATGCAAGGCCTGTCAGGAGAGGTGGAGAGAGGAACCGTGTTAAAATTTTGATTCAAATATGAATCTTCATCAGAATTTAGATATTTTCTTCAGCCTTGTCAGGCATGGAGGGGGACTTAACACACTTGACAAATTCATTGTTTGTAGAAAGTTCACGGTAGAACTTAATCACTGATTAACAGCAATGTTCACTTAACTTGCACAATATAATCTGATGTCCAGATAGGACAAATGCAAACTTACATCACCTGAGATGCTCTATCTAGGTTATTGAGTGACAGTAACTAGAATAAAATCTGAAAGAGGCAACATCAAAGCCATTCCAGTACAATCAGACTGCCATCATTGATTTGGTGCTACCACCTTGTCTCTTTACATGCAAAACTGTTGTTATTATTAAGCAAGATAAATTCATTGCATACTTTGCAGTTCAAGACTGATTATTCCTCTCTTTCACCAGGCCATTTTTAGTTAAGGCCAAAAGTCACAATGCAAAATCACCATGTTGCTTCACTTCCACTAACACTATCTGCAGCCATAGCATTAAATACCCAGAGATCGTTAAGTGTCTTCAGAAGCTATTGTTCAATGATGGACAATAGAAATCACTTAGAAAACAGAATATAAATTGTTAAAGGCAATGATAGCATCTTTACTTAGTCATAGAACATAGAACTCACATGTGGAAATCACAACAGATGTATCAGGAAATGTGACTGGATGTCACTGCATTGAAGGAAGTAAACAACCAATCACTAATGCATCATGTCCAACTGTCATAAGTTGAGCACAAATGCTGTACTGGACAATGGAAACACTAATACGCATTGTAAACATTGCACACAAGTCTCTCCAGTATAAAGTAGACTCTTCTCATGATCCACTGATTACCAAGCAGTGATTATACTGTTGGCCACATCAGAACCTGGCCATTCACCCCTATGAATCTACAGATTGATAGTTTTGTTTTGTACAACTTTCAGGTCAGAGATCTCGCTGCCTGTTGCAATTGACAGCTGACATGCTTAGCTGTGCCATTATTACAAATTGTTAATGACAGCAAAACAAATTTAAAGGCTCCATGTTTTGGTGAATGTGTAAGTCACTGTTACTCTTGATACATGAGAAGCATTATAAACCCTCAGTTGCAGACAGTGTACTGCAGAAAGCAGGCCATTATCTAAAAACAAAATGGCCTTGTGAAATAGAGGAAGTTTTGGTCTTGGACTACAAAGTGCACAAATGACTTGTATTGTTTGATGACAAGAATGTCGTATATGAATCTTAAGCAATTACCTAGAAAATGCTATCTCAGTGCGTTTTGCATCTTGTCCAGGAAACACATCCTTTGTTGTTAAGATGAGCAGTCTTGAGGGGCAGAATAGCCTACTTCTGTTCCTTTAGCTAATGTCTTGTGGAATCTGAGATATTGTGAAGCAGCCTGATGGCCAGCAATAGATAACAGTATCAAAGAGTTTATCAGTAACCATCGATAATAGGAACTGCAGATGCTGAAGAATCCAAGATAATAAAGTGTGAAGCTGGATGAACACAACAAGCCAAGCAACATCTTAGGAGCACAAAAGCTGACGTTTCGGGCCTAGCTCCTTCATCTCTGATGAAGGGTCTAGGCCCGAAACGGCAGCTTTTGTGCTCCTGAGATGCTGCTTGGCCTGCTGTGTTCATCCAGCTTCACACTTTATTATCAGTAACCATGTTGTTTTTATACTCAGTGGATGATCTGTTGAAATGTGGCCTGCTCCTCCATAACCAACTCTTTGGCCAACAAAACCATGTCAACAATTTCAAGTTAATATGTCAGAAAAGCGTAAGTAGACATTAGAAATTACTGTTTTTCCCTTGCCGTTTGCATTATACAGGATAAATGCCTAGAAATCACAACAATAAATCATGTGATTAACATCCAGATGAGTTTTTCACAAAATAGACTTTGACAACTACCGTTACTTTGCTTGTTACCAGTCAGTTCATAACAGTTTCTAACAAGCTGCAGAATTCATCATCTGACTTAATTTTACAAACTGCAATCAATAGTGGCATCAAATAATTCAATGGGATGATAAAGGTCAACCTGCGACCTAATATATTGGAGCAAAAAATATTTGGGTAATCCATTTATATCCTTATTCCTGAGTGTAATGCTAACTGCTTTAACTGATTTTGGTTTCCCCTGTTTATTAGGAGTCAAGATTCAGGTTCAGTAAACCATTTTCCCAATTTTGTTGGCACTTGCATGGTTCCTGATTCCAATAAATCCACATCTCTACTGTAAGTCCCAGAGAAATGCTACAGACCAGGACGAAGTTGCGAGGAAAGAAAGAAAACTGACATTACTCCTCTGCTGCAACCTTTGAAGCACCAAAGACAGCCCGCAAGCAAATTTAACGTCCACCAGAGACTGAACAAAGAATTCCCTGGTAGGCCACAGTCAGCAGATTTAAAACTCTGGCAAAAAGGCACCCCATACCTTTAATCTTAGGATCTTGAGTTTTCGGAGAAGCACCTTTACTGTTTTTTGTCTATAATGGGAGCAACCGAACTCATCTACAACATACGCAGATACAAGCAGAGCAGAAGTAGTGGCAGCTACAGTTTAAAATGTCTTACTACTCACCCAACTGCAAGACAGGGAGGCACCAAGTATTGGGGATCTACCCACCTGAGAAGCTTTCAAGGGATCAGGCTGACACATTTTGTTATGACCAACAGGCTACGTTAGAGGGGGACCTATCTGTCCCAGGAGGGAGTCCTTGAATTTTGTAGAGAAGACCTCCAGTAAAGGAAAGACAACAGACATGTCCTCCTGATGGTCCTGAAGATGATGACTTTCTATTTGTTTCCACCAGTTTTTTTTGTTTTCCAAAGGTCAACTGCACACGTGATGATGAATTATCTGAATGTTGAGAAATACAACAGCAAGTATCACCACACCCTGAATTGTGACCATCATATTTTCTAAATATTCAACAATTTTGAACGATCAAATATGGGTGGACATACCAGCCATCCTTCCCAGAACGTACTTGTAACATGAAGGTAAGGTCTACCCTTGAATACTTGGCTTCTTACACTTATACAATTTCCATTCATTCAACTGCAGAGAAGGCACAATGAGAATCATATCTGAATGATTTTACTCGTTGAACAAGTCACTGACCTTCTTAAAGAAGAGTCTCAGGTCCTGAGGGGTCACAGAGTCCCAAGAATCACTGTTTTCTTCTGTGTTTTTTACAACCTGAACAATTGTTTCTAGACATAACAGACGAGATGAGTGAGGTCTGTCTTCAAATGAAGAGAATGAAAAGAAGCAGTGGGGGGAGGAAGCATTACAGCCTCGTGAGGACAGTGGGATGAGAGGTCAAAAAGATAGGCTGCAGAAACAAAAGAGACGTCATGGATGAACATGCCATTACGATCTTGCAGGAAGTCATGATCACCAGAGGCCTTCTCATTCATAGAGTCAAAGAGATGTACAGCACAGTAACAAACCTTCAGTCCAACACGTTTATGCCATTCAGATATTGTAAGTTAATCTAGTTCTATTTACCAGCATTGTTCCCATATCCCTCTAAACACTTCCCATTCATATACCCATTCAGATGCCTTTTAAATGTTGTAATTGTACCAGCCTCCACCATTTCTTCTGGCAGCTCATTCCATACATACGCCACCTTCTTTTGTGAAAAAAATGCCCCTTAGGTCCCACTTAAATCTTTCCCCTCTCAAATGAAAATTATGGCTCCAGTGTTGGCGTCCCCACTTTGGGGAAAAGACCTTGTCTATGTTCCCGATCCATGTCCCTTATGATTTAATAAACCTCTACAAAGTCACCCCTCAGCATTATTGATCCAGGGAAAATAGCCCCAGTCTCTTCAATCTCTCCCAATAGTCCTCAGAAACATCTGCCTGTTCCTCTGATTACAAGTCCCCTGTCACGTGCAGCAAGGTCAAGCTATTTCTAATATTGAAGGACCTTAGTCACTTTACTGTGATCCAGGTGGTCACTAAAGTGTTTACAGCACTGACATAATTCTGAGACAATGATCACCTGCTTCAGCTTTGACCAAGGCTTCATTGGGGGAAAGGGGTGTTGTAGAGTAGTGATAGTGTCTCAGCCTCTGGGCCTAAGCACCAAGCACAAGTCCCACCTCTTCCCAGAGATATTTGATAAAATGCCCAAACAAGTTGATAAATACAACTATATCCGAAAAGAATAACAAAATATACAGACAGATGTAGTAAAAGTGAATGCAAAGTTAGACTGATTAAAAGCCTTGGGATCTAGGACAAATTTGCAAATTGGATTCATATTAGCTTGGAAGTACAAAACGGTGAATGACTGGGTGTAAAATTCTGAACAGTGTGCAGAAGCGAAGGGACCTGGGTGCGTATATTTACAGATCATTGGTGACAGGAAAGGTAGAGAAAGTAGTTTACAAAGCATATGATTTCCTTGGCTTTATTAATAGGGGCATACAAGACAAGAGTAGGAACAAAGAACAAAGAAAATGACAGCACAGTAACAGGACCTTTGGCCCTCCAAGCCTGCACCGTTCCAGATCTTCTATCTAAATCTGTCACCTATTTTCCAAGGATCTGTATCCCTCTGCTCCCTGCCCATTCATATATCTGTCTAGATACATCTTAAATGATGCTATCGTGCCGGCCTCTACAGCCTCCACTGGCAACACGTTCCAGGCATCCACCACCCTCTACATAGAGAACTTTCCATGCATACCTCCCTTAAACTTTTCTCCTCTCATCTTGAAATGGTACCCCTAGTAACTGAGTCCCCCACTCTGGGCAAATGCTTCTTGCTATCTGCCCTGTCTATACCTCTCGTGGTTTTGTAGACCTCAATCAAGTCCCCCTTCAATTTTTGTCTTCCTAATGCAAATAATCCTAATCTACTCAACCTCTCTTGAAAGAAAGTGACGTTGAACTTATACAAGTCATGTGGTAGGTCTCATGTGGAGTACAGTGTTAGGCACCATATTATAGAAAAGTTGAGAATACATTGGAGAAAGTTCAGAAGGAATTTACAAGAGTGCTTCCAAGAATGGGAAACTTCATTCATGAGGATGGATTGAAGAAATTGGGATTGTTGTCCTCGGAAAGAAGAATGCAAAACGAAATTTGATACAAGTTTTCAAAATCATGAGTGCGGCTGGATAGAGTAGAAGGGAGATTGCAGGGATAGTAGTAGGGAGAAGTTGTTCCCACTCATAAAAGAAATTAGAAAGGGAGGTTATAAATTTAAAGAAATGTGCAGAAGATGGAAGGGTAATGTGAGTGAAGGCTTTTTCACTCAGTGCATAGTTAAGGTATGGAATGCACGGATTGGAAGTTTAATAAGATTGTGCAAGATATAGTAGATGACTATAATACAGTATGATCTGTGATATTCTGAGTTGCAGCATGATTATCATAGGACACATGTTTGGTGTATGCAGTTCAGTTACACACTAGAGATCATGAGTGAAATGTTGTGATGCCTCAAATGATGAGTGAATAGTGGAATACCACAGAATGAAGACATTGTGACTGTTGCCAAGATAAAGAGTATTCACCTGCATGATGCATTAAGTATCGTCACACAATATTTAGGAACTGGAGCTCCTCATTACAGACCAAGGAGGAATCACAGCATCTAAAAATGAGGCAAGTGGTGAGATGAGAATTATTGAGGTCAGAAGCAAGGCCTTCTCCATGTTTGCCACCACTTGTGTTCAACATCATCTGCTTTAAAGAACACCTCAAACCACCAAAGCACTTCCACAGGCAGGATGAGTAAGAGTCAATCAGTAACTAACCGTGATAACACAGTGTGGAGCTGGAGGAACACAGCAGGCCAGATAGCATCAGAGGAGCAGTAAAGCTGACATTTCAGGTCGGGACCCTTCTTCAGAAATGGGGGAAAGGAAGGGGGGTGCTCTGAAATAAATAGTTGACGGGGTGGTGATAGCAGGTAGACAGTGGAGTGGATATGGTGGGAGAGAAGATGGACAGGTCAAGGAGGAGGGGGAATCTAGTAAAGGTGAGTATAGACATGTAGGGGTTGGGGATTGATCAATGAGGTGGGTGGAGCGGATAGGTGGGCAGGTCAGGGAGGCAGGGATGAGGCTAGTAAAGGTGAGTGTAGGTAGGTGGTGGTGATTGGTGAGGTGGGAGGACCGGAGATGTGGGAGGGAAGACGGACAGGTCAATGAGGCGGGGATGAGAGGGGGGTCTGGCCTTCAATGAGGTTGGGGTGGGGAGATTTTGAAGCTAGTAAAGTCCACATTTGTAACCATTGGGTTGTAGGCTTCCAAGGTGGAATGTGAAGTGCTGCTCCTCCAGCTTCTGGGTGGCATCATTGTGACACTGGAGGAGGCCCAGAATGGACATGGTGTCCAGGGAGTGGGAAGAGTGCTATCTTTGAGTAACTAACCTGCAACTTGTTGATGATCACTTTAAATAATGCTGGTGTGAGGGCTGCAGGATTTTGGGGGGGGGTGGGGTGACGTTGCAAGGGTGCTCCTTCCTGCTGCTGAACATGTGTTCAGCTATACATCTTTAACAAAGAACGTTAGCTCATGCAGCATGAATACAAACAACAATGCTGGTGTTAAATCAGGGTTAAACATTAGCAGACAGAATGATCCACTTCTTTGTCACTGACCTACCCAAAGTGGCATCTATCAGGGTATGTATCGGGCCTACGCTGGTAGAATGAAAAGGGAGCCTGTAGAAAAAAAAACTGTTTGCTGCATTATTATTTGGAGTTAGCTAAAATGACATATGATAACATCTAAAAAATGGAAATTATTCATTAGTAATTTTCTGATTATGGTTGTCAAAGTCATTAGCACATTAGTAACTATGATGGAAAGAATATATGTTTTGATATAAATGTGCTTAACCTGGAAACATTTTGGTCAGTTAATCTATCTTTTCTTAGATCTTTTCCAGCAATTTCTATTTTTATTTCAAAATCCTAGAATTCATAGTGATTGAAATTTTCTTTTGACTAGTTTCCATGTATGTAAACATCAATTCCAATCCTATCCATTTCTATTCAATTACTTTGCCTAGACAACACAAGCCAAAATAAATAAGTCAAATGAACAGGTAAGTGATAACAAAAGACATAAAAAGCATTAACAACACATTGGAATTGATTTCTGGAGGAACAAATTAAAAAAAAGCAAAAGTGTATCAAAATAGAAAGAGGCAACTCTGAAGAAACTCAGCAAGTCTGGTAGGCTCTTTGGTCAGAGAAAGAGTTAACAATTAGATTCTAATATGACTCTAGAACTAAAAGTAGCTGTTGATAGACTGAAAGGAAGTCCAACTGGAAGAGTTGATGGGATGTTTGGCAACAAGCTGTCTGGGTAGACAGAGATAAAAGAGGACATGGAAACTCTGAGCATTTACTTCATAACAAGGCAATCCCGAATGATGGTGGTCCCTGCCATCTCTTGCCATTCTCTCATCGCTGACTGCAATCGGAAGTTGGTTGGAACAATGCCTTAGGGTGGCAGAGTTTGCATCAGTTTGCTGGTGAAATCACAGGATTCACATCTGCTGCATACTACCGTACCTAAAAGCACAAATACATGGAGCATAGATTTGCAAATTCCAGCTACATTTCATTCATGATCAGTTCTTCATACTGCATGCAAAGTGAATGTGCTTAGGTATTAAATGCTGGTGAAAAACAAATTGCACCATATGTTGGTACTGCCTAAACTAATATTGTATTCACAATGATGCAGACAGTAACAGCAATGACTTAAGAGAAGATGTTTGCCAAAAGCGTCCTGACTGTAAATTTAAAGGGTGCTAATGGATGAAAGAACAATACTGCTTTGTCTGTTAAGTAAGCATGATGATAGACTTTCAATGAATGCAATGAAAAGTTGAATAGTTGATGTGAGTCTGGGATGGTAAGGAGGTAAGAGTGCAGTAGGCACTCCCATTTCAATGTAATGCATTGATCACTTAGCCAGTGCAGCTCTTTCACCAAGGTAGTGTGCATGTTGTGACCAAGGCCTTGGTGGATCAACCTGAATGGGGTTGTTGCAGTTTGGAATAGTCTGAAGCAGCCCTTGAGTATAGTCTGGACTGAGTGCTTCTCACCATCCTGGCATGCAGTGCTCTTTAGAATTGGAGCTGGCAAAGAGATGATGTGATAAATGCTGAGGATCTGTCATCCAAGTGGAAGCAGTCATCTAAGGAGGAAGGTGGAAATATTGAACTGTAGGAAGCTCTCTTTTTTGATGATATAGTTTAGCTGCATGAAGCGCAATCATTTAGACAGAGATTGATTGACACCCGATTGCAGTAGATGAGAGCTGGATGTAGAAGACCATCATGGAATATAAAACATTCATTGGTCATCATGCCAGCATAACCTTGCATGGTGAAGGTAAAGTGTAGCATCTGCTTTTTTTTTGTTTATTTTCCTTTGTTAGCTATCAATGAAAGCTTATTTTTGGAATTGTCCAATTGTTTGCCAGTCAATGGTGGACAATAACAAGATAAGGATAACCAATGAGCCTTGGAGAAAGAAAAGCAATGATTTAGAGAGGGTATTTTGATAGGATGTAGCTAAGGACAGGCAAACTGAGTGGTGTAATGGTTAAACAGTGATTAGGGTCAGAGAATGGTGCTGTACAAGTGAGGGAGTGTAAGCCATGCTGGTTATGTTCTATGAACAGTGTAACTTTTTTGTCTGCTGTTGTATTAGACTGTCACTGAGGGGCATCACTAGATTGTAAATGCTTTTCTAGATGCACAGCCTCCTTTTAAACATGATGCAGGCTCAAGGGATGCCCGTCTTCCACTGGATATTTGTTGAATGGCAAGTTATGGGAACTGCTTGTGGTAAAATGGGTATATAATTGTTTATGAGGGATTTCATAGGGGTGGAGCAGGTAGTCAATGAGGCACATTCAATAAGATTTGGCAAGAACTCTTGTTGGGCCTTCTGGTAAGAAGCCTTCCAAAATAGTCAATGTAACTTGCACTTAGCGAAAAAAAAACATTTAGCCCAAAGTCTGTTTAAAAGTTCCAATGTCAGGCTCATGTCCTGAAGATGGATTGCATGCAATGTTGTCTCTAAGTTGTACAGTCCCATTCAGAAGGTCTGTGTGGATGTGTTGGCTTCTAGTTCCAGAAGTTGCTGCTGCCCATGGATCTCAGAGGTCTGCAAAGCACAGGAAGAATCAGAGGGAATCTAGACTTACTGTCTCCTTTTCATCTTGTCTCCAAGAAAAACATGAGCAGTGTGTAGCATATTAAAGTTCTGTATGAATGTTTCACTGTTTTTACGTTCTACTTGACCTAAACTTGTATCATTTGGAGGCATTATAATTAACTTCCGTTTACACTTGTAGAGGAGTCAAGAATAAGACACCATGAACATAAGAAAGTGACTCATACATTCAACAATGGAAGCCTATTCACCTAGAAGGTGATGAGATTGTACATTTTGTAACAATGTAGATTTATTGAAGTGAATACAATAGGTGCATTTATTGGAAACTAAGTAAGTAAACAAGGAAGAAGGAATATAAGACAAAGTAAATAGAGTGCAAGAAAACTTGCGGTAAAGAAATACACACTGGAGTAAGTTGAATGGCCTGTGCAGTAAGTTCAATATATTTCATTTCATATCACATCTGTCAACACTTTTCATCAATACCTAAGAGTAAACCAAAAGAAAATGAAGAGTTACATGTATCATTCCTTGAGGTCTGACTGTCCTTCCTGTTGCAGGCTACTGAAACTGATGCTCATGGCATTTTGCTTTCAGACAATCCAGGTTTCCCAGAAACCTTTTTATTGACTTCCTCACCATATGTTCTCGCATGATAATTCCCCTGTATTTGCATGTCTGCCATTTAGTTCCTTCTGGAATCCATGACACTAAAGGAATCATGTGAATTAAGTAAAGTTCTGAGTGATTCTCAAAGAAATTGAAAGGAAGCTTGCTACTTGTTCATTCAAGGTAAAACACCTTAAAAAGAAATTGAAGATTTTGGGAAGATCTGCTTATTCTTCATGTGATCTGCCTGATTCAAATGCAGCCAAGGCTATGATTGCATTAGCTGAGGTACAAGAAAAGCTAATTGACAAACAGCATTTGAATGCAGAGCTCAACTCCACTGCGTACTTATTATTTCAAACCTTTTGAAATTCTAAATTCAATATCCCCCGTTGAAACCTCCAAATTTTGAAGCTTTGAAACTTTAAATTTGTACTACTATTAAGCTAGACATCAATTATTGATTTCTATTGCGTATTTTGTATGTAATTTTTTAAACAGACTATAATGACTTTAATATTTTATTTAACTTCATTTTGATACAAATACTAATCTCACACACAGACTCTATTGTTTGCAATGTATACTCGATCTCTCCATGTGTCACATCAAGACCTCAGATTTTATTTTGGCTTCGCACAACAAATGAGATTGGATATTATGCAGTTGTAACCCTGAGGTTGCAGTAAGAGGCTCTATTAAGAGTTTGAACTTGCTTCAGAATAATATGCTCATAGTTCATATTTTGAATTTACAAGGTCACAAAAAATGATCTTAAAATAAATTACAATATATTGCCTAACCTCAAATTTCTAAATTTAAAAAGTTTTTAAATATATTCTTCCAGTGTTCACTTGGATGGCATTTTGTCTAAGAGACATAGATCCTAATAGTAATGAGAAGAGCGCACAGAGTTCTGGCAACTAATTCCAGTACATAGCTTACATTTTTCAGAAGGCTTCCAGGCTGACAACTGATGTGGCAGGCAGCTGTCAGGGTGAAAACCCTGCTGCAAAAGACCACAACTAATGAACAGAGACCAGGAAGGGATTGAACATATGCAGATCAAGGTGTGGGTGGAGGGTTGTGGATGGGAACTCATGGTCAAAAGAGATCTGGTTCAGAGACAAGAGTTGACATTTAGAGGTAAAGAACCAGAGGATTCAGGGATTTTGAATTCACTAGATGGGGTGATGGATGTAGAAGATCCATTTCACCATACTTGCCAGATTCTCTAAGGTTGAAATCAGGCCAAAATGGGTAAAAACTAAGAATCTTGCAGCCTTATGAAAGCTTCTGTAGATTGGCTCGCCAGCTAAGAGTGAATTGATCATTGAATTCACTCATTCAATTCACAGTCAGGATGTGGGTAGTTTGACATCAGATTTGGAATTACTATTGCAGCCTTTTACTTTTGAATAGTTTCCATAACTCCCTGTTTTTGGGAATTCATCTTGCTAAAATCAGAATATTGTCAGTGATGCTATCTTTAAATTAATATTAAATAAAAGACAGCCTAGACTAGAATAATGCTAAAGCCATGTTACATATGAATTAATTTCCAGTCATTTTCAGGCTAAAAGATATGTGAGCAATAGTTTTCTGCATTATGCTAGAAATGACTGCCAAATTATGCAGAAATAAAAGCAGTGACTGTTTAGTTTCAATTAAATCATTAAAATGATAGCATTAGAAGGACCTACATGAAGAAATATTTTAAAAATTGAGCATATGATCAGCCTGAAATCTTCATTACTGTGTAATTAAAGAAAAAATTTACATGCATTAATGTAAAGAATGAAATTACATTTTGATCCAACAAAGATTAAATCAGCCATTTTAAATTCCTGAAAGTAACAGCAGCTTAACCATTTATGGTTCTGTTTTAAATTAATTCCAATTAATTGTTAACATGCATTAAAATAGCTATTTCAGATTGAAAGTGTTTCCGTGGTGGTTTGAAATTTTTAGTTTGAAATTTTTGGCATGATTGGGGGCTACATGTTGCAAGCTGGCTTGACTGTGCAAATAAAATGTTACACTGATGAAGGAAATGAATTTGGAGTCTCTTGATCTAATAAAATTGAATGATTACATAGTTAAGATTTGTTTATTGTGAATTGATTTGAGTTGATTTTTGATAGCACCTGCAGCACAGTTAACAAATTAACACCATTTTCATTGACTGTAAATCAAGCTATGCTGGCAGTTTGTCCCTGGAGTTCAGGATAAATAGATATAAATTTCATATCAAATTTGATGACCTCAGAATATTGCAATGCATTTGCAGCCAATTAAGTACTTCTGAAGTAAGCTCACTATTGTAACCTAAAATGTTTGACAGTATTTTTATAACAGTAAGCTCTCACAAAAAAAAAATTAAATAAATGACTAGTTCACCTGTTATTGTGGTATTGTGTGTGGAATAACTATTGATCAGGGGACTAGGAGAGACTCCTCTGTACTTCATCAAATATTACCATGGAATCTTTTCAACGCAATCACTGAGATGAAATGCACTAGGGCCAGTGATAATGTTATCTCTTCTTTAATAAATCAAATGCTTTTTGCTGGGGGATTGTCCATTCCCATGTTGCATCTTCACATAGAGAAATTTAATATAGATTTGTTATATCTTTTGACTTAAGAATGCATCTGTGACAAAACTTGTCAGTACTGAGGAACAATGCCAACTCTTTCACATTAGATGGTGAAGCATATGAACTGCTTTGATGTTGTCATATCTAGGCTTTACTCCAGCTGCTGTCACTCTCAAACTTAGAAAGTCAAACTTGGGTGCTGCAAATTTACGTTTGTTTTCCTTGAGTGTCAAAATGCACTGTGTGGGACAAGTAATAATCATTGTTAACTGCTGATCATGTTCTGCTGTCTCCCTTCCTTAGGCAATGACATCATCAAATAGATTCAATATGCCCTCAATACCTGACAAGACTAAAAAAAATCCTGGAATGCATTAAGTACTACACTACGTCCTCACGACATTTGGCTGCAATAAAACACACATTAATGAGTAACTAATGCTAGATGTTATTGATAATAAAATGTGAAGCTGGATGAGCACAGCAGGCCCAGCAGCATCTCAGGAGCACAAAAGCTGATGTTTCGGGCCTAGACCCTTCATCAGAGAGGGGGGTGGGGTGAGGGATCTGGAATAAATAGGGAGAGAGGGGGAAGCGGACCGAAGATGGAGAGAAAAGAAGATAGGTGGAGAGGTGAGTATAGGTGGGGAGGGGATAGGTCAGTCCAGGGAAGACGGACAGGTCAAGGAGGTGGGATGAGGTTAGTAGGTAGGAGATGGAGGTGCGGCTTGGGGTGGGAGGAAGGGATGAGTGAGAGGAAGAACAGGTTAGGGAGGCAGAGACAGGCTGGACTGGTTTTGGGATGCAGTGGGTGGAGGGGAAGAGCTGGGCTGGTTTTGGGATGCGGTGGGGGAAGGGGAGATTTTGAAACTGGTGAAGTCCACATTGATACCATTGGGCTGCAGGGTTCCTAAGCGGAATATGAGTTGCTGTTCCTGCAACCTTCGGGTGGCATCATTGTGGCACTGCAGGAGGCCCATGATGGACATGTCATCTAAAGAATGGGAGGGGGAATGGAAATGGTTTGCGACTGGGAGGTGCAGTTGTTTATTGCGAACCGAGCGGAGGTGTTCTGCAAAGCGGCCCTCAAGCCTCCGCTTGGTTTCCCCAATGTAGAGGAAGCCACACCGGGTACAATGGATGCAGTATACCACATTGGCAGATGTGCAGGTGAACCTCTGCTTAATATGGAAAGTCATCTTGGGGTCTGGGATAGGGGTGAGGGAGGAGGTGTGGGGGCAAGTGTAGCATTTCCTGCGGTTGCAGGGGAAGGTGCCGGGTGTAGTGGGGTTGGAGGGCAGTGTGGAGCGAACAAGGGAGTCACAGAGAGAGTGGTCTCTCCGGAAAGCAGACAAGGGTGGGGATGGAAAAATGCCTTGGGTGGTGGGGTCGGATGTTATTGACTTTGTTCTGTGAGTGCTATGTGAAGCTAGTCCCATCACAGTAAGGTTTGTGAAGTTTCTGGAATTAGGAAATCATGCTGACAGCTTTTGATTTGCAGGAATTGGATACTTGTCTAGAATGATAGCTTTGGTGACTGCTGTAATGTTAACATTTAAATTCACCACCTTTGCGTCACACAATTGTTTCGGTTTGATTTCCACAGTTACAGTGATGAGATAATTTGCTCAAAGATGCTATTTGTTTCTCCCTGTTTGACTTCCTGTGACACTTTGACATGGATTCTAAAAGCAACAATCTCAAAGTTTGCAAAAGTGGTGGAATTGATTTGTTGACGTGAAGAGTTTGACAGCATTCCTTTGGTTTGTTTGAAATCAAGTAAATAAAGAAGGATCCTGGCCTGTGTGGTTAGTGTCATTGGTCGCATTAAAACTTGGCACAGTGGGGTCCCCAAATATAAGACAAAGCTCATTTAAACAAAAAATTTTACTGCCATTGATCTTTTGCCTTTAGCTGTATGGAACGTGAAGCTGTCTAGGGTAACCCTTTTATAGTGAACTGAAACTGTGACCATACCCAAAACTTGGATAACTGATTCATTGTAAACTTGAAGAGTATCTGATACTGAAGTATGAGAAAGTTCTGAAAAGCACTGATGGCAAGATTGTCACTCAAAGCATATACTGTTACACCAACAGCAAAGAGAAATGACACTGAGATTTCTGCAATCTTGACTAAATAATGCTTAAAATGACCCCGTGATTCAGTGTTCATGAAGGTATTCACATATGATAACCTCACTGTCAGGAACAGACTTCTCCACCAGTCAAGCTGATGTTGGCTTCTTCTATAATCTATCAGTCTTTGCAAAATGCTTCCACCATTTCATGAAATACAGTCCTGCAATCCTTCGAATTGGGTATGGCAGCATGAATCAATGATCACTTCCACAATTCAGACACAGTTTTGGAGTATGCATTAATGAGACTGTTGAAATCATTATTCATTTTATGTTATTTTGTTGCTTGCTGTCACAAATTTACATGTGGAAGACAATTGCTGCAACACTATGTATTGTTTAATGGGCTTGTCATTTCCTTATGGTGGAATGTATATTAGTTAATCGTTACCCACTTCCTTGATCTGAATTATTTTTCCAGAACACTTACTGTTTAAGTATTTTCTGTCCTCCTACTCCAAGATAATGTACGAGCATCAACTTCTTATAATTGCAGCTGCATTTGAACTCTGTTACTATAGCAAGCAAATAGGTCTTGACCACCAAAATCCATGATTTCACGTTGCAGATGGATCATCTGGCAAGGAAATAAAACAGTGTAGAAGTTGTAAAATTAATCTATTCACCTTCAGCCTTGTTGCTACTTTGGTCTGTGTTTTATCTTTTAACAATGCTGAAATGATGATGCATTGGAATTGTGTGAAATGGATTATTTTGAGTGTTTTTAAGTGTCCCAACCATGATGCACCTCTGGCTCCAAAATCTTTCTACAGCTTACTTTAATCTGTGTCCACACTCAGTGTTGATGAAACAATCACAGTGAGTATTAACAGTAAACAGACTCACATAATCAAGCGCTGAATGATTGAAACTTCAAGGGATGTAGCAGTGAAGGAAGTAACAGAGAAAGGAGCTCTCATCTTTCTCCAGATTTCCACACACTTTCAAATTTTGTATTTTCTTTCCCTTGTAATAGATACTGGAGTTGAGATTCTGACATGTTCACTTTGGCTAATTAGTTAGGAAACCTGGAAGTATTATGATACTGAGGTTGCATTTAAAAAGACAATAACAGATGTGATTATTGTAAAATTAAACTGACCTGATTCCAGTTTGTTTCACAGCTAAGTTCAGGGCCATTGAATCAACCACACAGGTACAAGAACGTTTGTTTCATCTGATCTATATTGTTTATTTATATTCAACAAAATCTTCTTCCCAACCTAATTATCTCTATTCCACATGCACTGGGCCACTGCATTTCCTTCTCCCTCTTGCATGCAAGTTTCCCTTTAACTTCTTTTACAAAATCCCCTTAAATATTAAATATTAGATATCAATATCCCTTCACTGATGAAAGACATACTTGTACAATTCAGAAAAACAATGAAGAGGTGTGGAGAGGCAATTTTCTTGAAGGAACATAATCCTTGTATGATTTGCCAAAGAGTTGCCACTACTAAATTTTATGTACATGGAGGTAGCTGAAGGCAGACATCTTTCAAAGAATAAGATAGGCCATTCATTTGGAAGGGAATCTAACCTTACTCTACATTTGGAATTACAGTATTTGTGGCATGCTTAATATTTTATTTATATTCAAACTATAAATTATCACTCTAAAAAAAATTATGCATTTTGTTCTTGACAACACATCACTTCACAGCACAAATTATTTATTGCTTCTGTTCCCAATTGTGCTTTCTTCTGACCTTCCTCTGTGGCTTGAAAATGTGTAAGAATAAAACACTCCATCTGAAGAAAATTCATTTTATAGTTTGAATCATTTTGATGAATATCTTTTAATTATGCTCCATCATCTACATGTTAAGAACATACTTTGTGAAGTAAAATGCTTTCATTTTTAAAACTTGACTTGGTTTATAGTTGCAATACATTACAAGGTGTAAGATCACAGTAACAGTATTCTGTATATCATAATAAAAATGATACCATTCAATCTTTAGTCATGTTGTAGAATTGATTTACTACTTGTGTCAGGTAGGCATTTAATTTTTTTCATATTAGCAAAATTGTCACTGCATTTCTGATTTAAGCAGTTAAATAAATAAAGTGGATGCCTACCAGCCAATGAATATAGTGTGGAATTGTAATAAGATTGGGGCAATCATACAACTCTTATCCTTTACCACCAATCAAAATTTAACATCAATCAGAACTAACAACTCCAAAGTTCTTTCATATTTTCACTGCTGTGTCAGCAGGAATCCAACAGAATTCTCCTGGTAAAGGCCAACTGTTCACCATTTCTAACAATTTCTTTTTTACTTAAAGAACAGTTTAAGGTCAAGGGTTTTGAAGGTGCAAAACTCTGCTCATGTCGCTATTTCCCATTCGAAGAAGAGCAGATAGGGCTTAAAATTATAGAATCCCTATAATGTGGAAGCAGGCCATTTGGCCCATTGAGATTACACAAACCCTCCAAACACCTTCCCACCCAGACCCACTCCTCCAACCCTATCCCTGTAAGCCCTGCATTTCCCATTAACCAACCAAACTTGCACATTTTTGGACATACAGAGACAGCAAAGGACATTTTCAAGGAATAATGCATGAACACATGAAAGAAAAAATATAAATGTACAGAATACTGAATGGCTGGGACAGAGTGGAGGTTGGGAAGATGTTTCCGGTGGTAGGAGAGACTAGGACCCGAAGGCACCAACTAAGATGAAAGGGAAGACCTTCTGGAATGGAGATAAGGAGAAGCTTCTTCAGCCGGAAAATGGTGAATCTATGGAAATCACTGCCACAGAAGGCTGTGGAGGCCACGTCATTGAATACATTCAAGGCTGAAATAGATTGGTTCATGATTATCAAGGTGATTAAGGTTATGCGGAGAATGAGGTTGAGGAATTTAGCAGCCATGATTGAATGACGGAGCAGACTTGATGGGCTGAAAGGCCTAATTTCTGCTCCTATGTCGTATGATCTTGCCATCAACCCAATTATACACCCGCTTTCCTGTGAAATCAAACTTCAATTTTATTTCCAAACTCATGATTCAAAGTTGCCCTCAGAGAATATGGGAACTGCAGATGCTGGAGAATCCAAGATAACAAAGTGTGGGGCTGGATGAACACAGCAGGCCAAGCAGCAGATCGGGAGCACAAAAGCTGACGTTTCGGGCCTAGGCCCTTCACCAGAAAAGGGGGATGGGGAGAGGATTCTGAAATAAATAGGGAGAGAGGGGGAGGCAGACTGAAGATAGACAGAGGAGAAGATAGGTGCAGGAGAGGTAGGGAGGGGATAGGTCAGTCCAGGGAGGACAGACAGGGCAAAGGGGCAGGATGGGGTTAGTAGGTAGGAAATGGAGGTGCAACTTGAGGTGGGTGGAGGGGATAGGTGAGACGAAGAACAGGTTAGGCAGGCGTGGTCGAGCTGGGCTGGTTTTGGGATGCACCCCACCACCAAAGACACTTTTCCAACCCCACCCTTGTCTGCCTTCCAAAGAGTCCACTCTCTCCAATACTCCCTTGTCTGTTCCACACTTCCCTTCAACCCCACCACATCCGGTACTTTCCCCTGCAACCACAGGAAGTGCTACACCTGCCCCCACACCGCCTAACCCCCATCCCAGGCCCCAAGATGACTTTCCACATCAAGCAGATGTTCACCTGCGCATCTGCCAATGTGGTATACTGCATCCGCTGTACACGGTGTGGCTTCCTCTACAGTGGAGAAACCAAACAGAGACTTGGGGACCGCTTTGCAGAACACCTACGCTCGGTTCGCGGTAAACAACTGCACCTGCCAGTCGCGAACCATTTCAATACCCCCTCCCATTCCTTAGGTGACATGTCCATACTGGGCCTCCTGCAGTGCCATAATGATGCCACCCATAGGTTGCAGGAACAGCTACTCGTATTCCGCTTAGCAACCCTGCAGCACAATAGTATCAATGTGGATTTCACAAGCTTCAAAATCTCCCCTTCCCCCACTGCATCCCAAAACCAGTGCAGCTCGTTCCCGCCTGCCTAACCTGTTCTTTCTCTCACCTACCCCCTCCTCCCACCTCAAGCAGCACCTCCATTTCCTACCTACTAACCTCATCCCGCCCCCTTGACCTGTCTGTCCTCCCCGGACCGACCTATCCCCTCCCTCCCTCCCTCCCCACCCATACTCTCCTCTGCACCTATCTTCTCCTCTATCTATCTTCAGTCCACCTCCCCCTCTCTCCCTATTTATTTCAGAATCCGCTCCCCATCCCCCTTTTCTGATGAAGGGCCTAGACCCGAAACATCAGCTTTTGTGCTCCTGAGCTGCTGGTTGGCCTGCTGTGTTCATCCAGCCCCACACTTTGTTATCCTGAATTCAAACACGCCCTCTCTACTCCCAACAAAGCTCTTACTAATCCCACTCATACTGATCTCAAACATCTTCCACCAGGGTTATCATAATTTTATGATATGGATATCATAATTTTATGATATTGTTATCATAATTTTACTCTGGGAACACATAGGTTGGAAAATGTCGTAATTGTGGTAAATGTAAGATTGCGTCAGAATGCCAATTCCAATGTATGCTTTTAGCTTGAACAATTTAAGCAAATTGTGTGCTACATACTAGAGAAATGTGGGTTGCCTATTAATACATATATGCTAACAAAGTGTGAAGCTGGATGAACACAGCAGGCCAAGCAGCATCTCAGGAGCACAGAAGCTGACGTTTCGGGCCGGGACCCTTGATGAAGGGTCTCGGCCCGAAATGTCAGCTTCTGTGCTCCAGAGATGCTGCTTGGCTTGCTGTGTTCATCCAGCTTCACACTTTATCATCTTGGATTCTCCAGTATCTGCAGTTTCCATTATCTCTGAATACATATAAGCTTATCCTTTAATGAGATAAATAGTTGAACACAGTTTTAAGTTTATCATTGTTCACATCGGTATTCTGGGCTTCCTAAAACTCAGAAAGGATATCAACACAATGATTGTAGAGAGGCCTAATTTAAACTCAAAGATATACTGCTTTCAATGCTCAATACTCAGTTGCTTTCTTACTAGCCATTGGGAAGTGTTTCTCACAATATTTTCAATCTCAGTTTACTTTTTATATTTTGGAAGATTTATGAATCATAGATGGCACTTAGGCTAGACTGGACAACAGATACGGAAACCCCAGATCACTCAGAAATCAAAAACAAAGGTTTTCACTCCAACATCTATGTGCAGTTGGTGTACAACCATAGAAAGATATTTCTGGAAGTGAATGTGAATTGATAACTTTAATAATGTTACACTCCTTCAACACTACTTTGGAATGTCAGCTGTAATCTTTGTGCTCAAGTGCTGGAGTGCTAGTAAACCGAGAAACTTATGACTCAAAAAAACTGAATTTGATTTCACAGGAAAGCAGGTATATAATTGGGGTGATGGTATTTTTCTTTTCTTCTCTCTTTTTCTCTTTATTTTATCTCTCACTGGTACATTGGATGTAACCAATATTTGATAAATTAGAAAAATCAAGCAGGCTAAGAGATAACATTCAATGTTCAAACATTCAATGAATTAAAAACGAGAGTATTGAAATTGAGCCACAACTGAGTCCAGATTTCATCAGAGAGCGAGGGAGTTTGGTAATTGGTGAAATTTAATGAGGTGGGAGGAAGAAACGTGGCTTACTATGTAAAAAGTTGCAAAAGGCCAAAATAGTCTGTGTATTAAGTTACAGTAAAGACCTACATCACACATTTAAATTCAATAAATTAAACAGGGTATTACTTTATAAAAACTGAAAGAATTGTGGATTCTGTAAAACAGGAACTAAAACAGGAACAAAAACAGAAGTTGCTGGAAAAGCTCAGCAGGTCTGGCAGCATCTATGAAGAAAAATCAGAGATAATGTTTTGGGTCCGGTGACACTTGTTCAGAACTGAGGAAGGGTTACTGAAACTAAAATGTTAAATCTGATTTTTCTTCATTGATGCTGCCAGATCTGCTCAGCTTTGCCAGCAATGTCTGTTTTTGCTCCAGGGTATTACTTTAGCAGGTTAAAACTGAAAAATAGACAACTAGGTGTGTGACTAATTTGATAGAGACTTTTGAAGGTGTGACATATAAAATAGATAAAGGCAGTCCTCTAGATGTCATATATCTGGACTTTGAGAAGACATTTAAACAGGCACCACACAATCGCTTAATACACAAGGTGAAATCACACAGGATAAGAAGCTTTTTTTTAATCTATTCATTTTGTGGGATGTGGGCATTGCTGGCTGGCCAGCATTTCTTGCCCATCCCAAATTGCCCTTGAGAAGTTAGTGGTGAGCTGACTTCTTGAACTGCTGCAGTCCTCCTGGTTGACCCTCAATGCTATTCAGGAGGGAATTCCAGGATTTTGACCCAGTGACAGTGAAGAAACAGCAACATATTTCCAAGTCAGGGTGATTAGTGACTTGGAGGTGGTGGTGTGCCCATTTGCCTGATGCCCTTCTCCTTTTAGATGGAAGTGGTTGTGGATTTGGAAGGTGCTCATTGAAGATCATTGGTGAATTTCTGCCATGCATCTTGTAGAAAGTACACACTGCAGGGCTACTGAGTGTCAGTAGTGGAGAGAGCTCCTGCTCCAAGCTCCCACTCGCTCTGCTACTCAACCAGAAATGGAGCCTGTCGGGAAGCCAGTGAGTCACTGTTTTTGAATCTATAAAAAGCTTACCTCAAGTGTCGGTGCCTTCCATTTCTGGTTGAGCAGCAGGCTGTCGAGAAGCCGGTGAGTCACTGAATAGGCGGAGGTACGCTGAGCAGGAGCAGACACGAAACTGGTGAGTAAGTGAGGTAATATATTTGTGTGGTTGCGTTACCCGAAACACTACTCGGGTAGAGTCTCCCACCCATCCTCCTCCTCTAACCAAAAAAAAAGGTTCTGTGCACCTGATTGGTAAGGTAACAAGTTTATTTTTTATTTTTTTTAACAGCCTTGGGAGTATAGAATAATGGGAATGGAGGTCAGGGCAGTTGAATGTTCCTCCTGCAGAATGTGGGAGGTAAGGGTCACCACTAGTGTCCCTGCTGACTATATCTGCGGGAAGTGCACCCAACTCCAGCTCCTTGGAAACCGCGTTAGGGAACTGGAGCTGGATGAACTTCAGATCATTCGGGAGGCAGAGGGGGTTATTGACAGGAGTTACAGGGAGGTAGTCAGTCCTCGGGTATAAGATAAAGGCAGATGGGTTACGGTCAGGGGACGGAAAGGGAACCGGCAGGCAGTGCAGGGATCCCCTGTGGCCATTCCCCTCAACAATAAGTATACCGTTTTGGATACTGTTGGGGGGATGACGTACCAGGGGAAGGCAGTGGGGCACAGGTTTCTGGTACAGAGTCTGTCCCTGCTGCTCAGAAGGGAAGGGGGAAGAGGAGCAGAGCAGTAGTCATTGGGGACTCCATAGTTAGGGGGACAGATAGGAGGTTCTGTGGGGACGAGAGAGACTCATGGTTGGTGTGTTGCCTTCCAGGTGCCAGGGTTTGTGATGTCTCTGATCGTGTTTTTGGGATCCTTAAGGGGGAGGGGGAGCAGCCCCAAGCTGTGGCCCACACTGGCACCAACGACATAGGTAGGAAGAGAGATGGGGATTTAAGGCAGAAATTCAGGGAGCTAGGATGGAAGCTGAGAGCTAGGACGAACAGAGTTGTTGTCTCTGGTTTGTAGCCCATGCCACGTGCTAGTGAGGCGAGGAATAGGGAGAGAGAGGAGTTGAACATGTGGCTACAGGAATGGTGCAGGAGGGAGGGTTGTGGATTCTTGGATAATTGGAGCTTTTTCTGGGGTAGGTGGGACCTCTCCAAGCAAGATAGTCTTCACCTGAACCAGAGGGGCACCGATATCCTGGGGGGGAAATTTGCTAAGGCTATTCGGGTGGGTTTAATCTAATTCAGCAGGGGATGGGAACCAAAATTGTAGTTCGAGTATAGAAAAGGTTGAGTGTAGGGAGGTCCGAAATCAAGTTTCAGGGATGCAAGATGGCACCAGCAAGCAAGTAGTTGGTTTGAAGTGTGTCTACTTCAATGCCAGGAGCGTCCAGAATAAGGTGGGTCAACTTGCAGCATGGGTTAGTACCTGGGACTTCGATGTTGTGGCCATTTCGGAGACATGGATAGAGCAGGGACAGGAATGGTTGTTGCCGGTTCCGGGATTTAGATGTTTCAGAAAGAACAGAGAAGATGGTAAAAGGGGGGAGGGTGTGGAATTGTTGGTCAAGGACAGTATTACAGTTGCAGAAAGGATGTTTGGGGACTCGTCAACTGAGATAGTATGGGCTGAGGTTAGAAACAGGAAAGGAGAGATCACCCTGTTGGGAGTTTTCTATAGGCCTCCGAATAGCTCCGGAGATGTAGAGGAAAGGATAGCAAAGATGATTCTCGATAAGAGTGAGATAGACAGGGTAGTTGTCATAGGGGACTTCAACTTTCCAAATATTGACTGGGAACACTATAGTTTGAGTACTATAGATGGGTCAGTTTTTGTCTAGTGTGTGCAGGAAGGCTTCCTGACACAGTATGTAGATAGGCCAACAAGGGGCGATGTCACATTAGATTTGGTTTTGGGTAATGAGCCTGGCCAGGTGTTAGATTTGGAAGTAGGTGAGTACTTTGGTGATAGCGATCACAATTCTGTTATGTTTACTTTAGTGATGGAAAAGGATAGCTGTATACCACTGGGCAAGAGTTATAGCTGGGGGAAAGGCAATTACGATGAGATTAGGCAAAATTTAGGGAGCAATGGATGGGGAAGGAGACTGCAGGGGATGGGCACATTAGAAATGTAGAGCTTATTCAAGGAAAAGCTCCTGTGTGTCCTAGATAAATATGTATCTGTCAGGCAGGGAGGAAGCAGTAGAGCGCGGGAGCCGTGGTTTACGAAAGAGGTGGAATCTCTGGTCAAGAGGAAGAAGAAGGCTTATGTTAGGGTGAGATGTGAAGGCTCAGTTAGGGCGCTTGAGGGCTACAAGGTAGCCAGGAAAGACCTAAAGAGAGAGAGCTCAGAAGAGCCAGGAGGAGACATGAGAAGTTGTTGGTGGATAGGATCAGGGTAAACCCTAAGGCTTTCTATAGGTATTTAAAGAATAAAAGAATGACGAAAGTAAGATTAGGGCCAATCAAGGATAGTAGTGGGAAGTTGTGTGTGGAGTCAGAGGAGAGAGGGGAAGCACTAAATGAATATTTTTCAACAGTATTCACTCTAGAAAACGACAGTGTCGAGGAGAATACTGAGATACAGGCTACTAGACTAGGTGGGATTGAGGTTCACAGGGAAGAGGTATTAGAAATCCTACAGAGGGTGAAGATAGATAAGTCCCCTGGGCCGGATGGGATTTATCCTAGGATCCTCTGGGAAGCCAAGGAGGAGATTGCCGAGCCTTTGGCATTGATCTTTAACTCGTCATTGTCAACAGGAATAGTGCCAGACGACTGGAGGATAGCAAATGTGGTTCCCCTGTTCAAGAAGGGGAGTAGAGACAATTCTTGTAATTATAGACCAGTGAGCCTTACCTCAGTTGTTGGTAAAATGTTGGAAAAGGTTATAAGGGATAGGATTTACAATCATCTAGAAAAGAATAAATTGATTAGGGATAGTCAGCACGGTTTTGTGAAGGGAAGGTCGTGTCTCACAAACCTTATTGAGTTCTTTGAGAAGGTGACCACACAGGTAGATGAGAGTAAACTGGTTGATGTGGTGTATATGGATTTCAGCAAGGCGTTCGATAAGTTTCCCCACAGTAGGCTATAGTACAAAATGCGGAGGGATGGAATTGTGGGAGATATAGCAGTTTGGATCGGAAATTGGCTTGCTGAAAGAAGACAGAGGGTGGTAGTTGATAGGAAATGTTCATCCTGGAGACCAGTTACTAGTGGTGTACCGCAAGGGTCGGTGTTGGGTCCACTGCTGTTTGTCATTTTTACAAATGACCTGGATGAGGACGTAGAAGGTTGGGTTAGTAAATTTGCAGACGACACTAAGGTCGGTGGAGTTGTGGATAGTGACGAAGGATGCTGCAGGTTGCAGAGAGACATAGATAAGCTGCAGGGCTGGGCTGAGAGGTGGCAAATGGGGTTTATTGTGGACAAGTGTGAGGTGATGCACTTTGGTAGGAGTAACTGGAATGCAAAGTACTGGGCTAATGGTAAGATTCTTGGTAGTGTAGATGAGCAGTACCTACAGTCCATGTACACAGATCCTCGTAAGTTGCCACCCAGGTTGACAGGGCTGTTAAGAAGGCATACAGTGTTTTAGCTTTTATTAATAGAGGGATCGAGTTCCGGAACCAAGAGGTTATGCTGCAGCTGTACAAAACTCTGGTGCGGCCGCACTTGGAGTATTGCGTACAGTTCTGGTCACCGCATTGTAAGAAGGATGTTGAAGCTTTGGAGAGGGTGCAGAGGATATTTACTAGGATGTTGCCTGGTATGGAGGGAAGATCTTACGAGGAAAGGCTGAGGGACTTGAGGCTGTTTTCATTAGAGAGAAGAAGGTTGAGAGGTGACTTAATTGAAACATATAAAATAATCAGAGGTTTAGAAAGGGTGGCGAGGGAGAGCCTTTATCCTAGGATGGTGACGGCGAGCACGAGGGGGGATAGCTTTAAATTGAGGGGTGAAAGATATAGGACAGATGTCAGAGGTAGTTTCTTTACTCAGAGAGTAGTAAGGGAATGGAACGCTTTGCCTGCAACGGTAGTAGATTTGCCAACTTTAGGTACATTTAAGTCGTCATTGTATAAGCATATGGACGTACATGGGCTAGTGTAGGTTAGATGGGCTTCAGATCGCTATGACAGGCTGGCACAACATCGAGGGCCGAAGGACCTGTAGTATGCTGTTAAGTTCTATGTTCTATATGTTCTGGAGTGAATGCTCGTGAATGTAGTGCTAATTAAGTGGGTTCTTTTGTCCTGGATGGCGTCAAGCTTCTTGAGTGCACTCATCCAGGCAAGTGGGGATGATTCCATCACAGTCCTGACTTGTGCCTTGTAGATGGTGGACAGGTTTTGAGAAGTCAGGAGGTGAGTTACTCGCCCCCGCATTCCTGGCTTCTGGCCTGCTAATATAGTGAGCGCAGCTGAGTTTCCGGTCAATGATAACCCCGAGGATGTTGATAATGGGGGAATTCAATGTTGATAACACCATTGAAAGTCAAGGGATGGTGGTTAGATTGTTGCTCACTGATGATGGTCCTAGCCTGGCATATGTGTGGCATGAATATCATCACCACTTGTCAGCCCAAGCCTGGATCTTGTCCAGATCTTGTTGCGTGTGAACATGGACTGCTTCAATATCTGAAGAGTCACAAATGGTGCTGAACATTGTATAATCTGGGTTATTTCTGAGCAGGTGCTGCTTTACAGCACGGTTGATGGCACCTTTCATCACTTCCCTGATGATTGAGAGTAGACTGACGGGGCGGTAATTGGCCACGTTGCATTTGTCCTGCTTTTTATGTACAGGACATAATTGGGCAATTTTCCCCATTGTTGGGTATTGTTGGGTATTCTGTTGCTGTTGGTGGCTCACAGTTCCTCATGGATGCCTAGCCTTGAGTTGTTAGTTCTGTGTGAACTCTGTCCCATTTTGCACACACAACACGGTGGAGGTTGCTGTCAATGTGAAGGTGGGACTTTGTCTCGACAAAGATGTGCAATGGTCACTCTTAGCAATATTGTCATGGACAGATGCAACTGCAGCTGGCAGATTAGTAAGGATGAGCTCAAGTATGTTTTTCCCTCCAGTGCTTCCCTCATCACCTGTTGCAGACCCAATCAAGCAGCTTTGCCCTTTAGCACCCGACCAGCTCGATCAGTAATACTGCTGCTGAGCCACAATTGGTGGTGGACTTTGAAATCCCCCACCTGGAATATACTTTGTGCCCTCACCAGTGTTGTTCAACATTGTGGAGTACTGATTCATCAGTTGAGAGAGGTCGGTAAGTGGTAATCAGCAGGAGGTTTCCTTGCCCCATTGTTTAACCTGGAGCCATGAGATGAAAGGTATAGATAAGATTAAGAAGTCTGTTGAGAGAGTAGAAGCAGCTGGGGGCTAAATTTAAAATTGACCACAAAGCTCCTTGAATGCTACCTAAACTAACAGAAAACTGAAATAGGTTAAATAAGAACTGAATCTTTGACTCACCAATGGGACCTAAGAAGTTATTTTCAATTCATGGGACTCCAGTATTGGGGAAAGAGGTAACCACGTCATTGGAATGACCTTTACTTGGATTTTGTGGACCTATTTTCTGGTGATGAGGCTGTGGAGAGGTCTTTTAGTTATGACAGTGGAAGTTGGTAGAGGTAAGTGACAAGACATTTAGAAAGTTAAAGGCAAAGGGTAAGGCAATTGTGTGGGGTAGAAAGAGAGATAATGGGAACTGCAGATGCTGGAGATTCCAAGATAATAAAATGTGAGGCTGGATGAACACAGCAGGCCAAGCAGCATCTCAGGAGCACAAAAGCTGACGTTTCGGGCCTAGACCCTTCATCAGAGAGGGGGATGGGGGGAGGGAACTGGAATAAATAGGGAGAGAGGGGGAGGCGGACCGAAGATGGAGAGTAAAGAAGATAGGTGGAGAAGGTGTGGGTGGGGAGGTAGGGAGGGGATAGGTCAGTCCAGGGAAGACGGACAGGTCAAGGAGGTGGGATGAGGTTAGTAGGTAGCTGGGGGTGCGGCTTGGGGTGGGAGGAAGGGATGGGTGAGAGGAAGAACCGGTTAGGGAGGCAGAGACAGGTTGGACTGGTTTTGGGATGCAGTGGGTGGGGGGGAAGAGCTGGGCTGGTTGTGTGGTGCAGTGGGGGGAGGGGATGAACTGGGCTGGTTTAGGGATGCAGTGGGGGAAGGGGAGATTTTGAAACTGGTGAAGTCCACATTGATACCATATGGCTGCAGGGTTCCCAGGCGGAATATGAGTTGCTGTTCCTGCAACCTTCGGGTGGCATCATTGTGGCAGTGCAGGAGGCCCATGATGGACATGTCATCAAGAGAATGGGAGGGGGAGTGGAAATGGTTTGCGACTGGGAGGTGCAGTTGTTTGTTGCGAACTGAGCGGAGGTGTTCTGCAAAGCGGTCCCCAAGCCTCCGCTTGGTTTCCCCAATGTAGAGAAAGCCGCACCGGGTACAGTGGATGCAGTATACCACATTGGCAGATGTGCAGGTGAACCTCTGCTTAATGTGGAATGTCATCTTGGGGCCTGGGATGGGGGTGAGGGAGGAGGTGTGGGGACAAGTGTAGCATTTCCTGCGGTTGCAGGGGAAGGTGCCGGGTGTGGTGGGGTTGGAGGGCAGTGTGGAGCGAACAAGGGAGTCACGGAGAGAGTGGTCTCTCCGGAAAGCAGACAGGGGTGGGGATGGAAAAATGTCTTGGGTGGTGGGGTCGGATTGTAAATGGCGGAAGTGTCGGAGGATAATGCGTTGTATCCGGAGGTTGGTAGGGTGGTGTGTGAGAACGAGGGGGATCCTCTTGGGGCGGTTGTGGCGGGGGCGGGGTGTGAGGGATGTGTCGCGGGAAATGCGGGAGACGCGGTCAAGGGCGTTCTCAATCACCGTGGGGGGGAAGTTGCGGTCCTTAAAGAACTTGGACATCTGGGATGTGCGGGAGTGGAATGTCTTATCGTGGGAGCAGATGCGGCGGAGGCGGAGGAATTGGGAATAGGGGATGGAATCCTATCTGGACTCCATTTTCTCCCCTTTGGTCCAGGAACTCCCCACCTATGTCCGTGACACCACCCACGCCCTCCACCTCCTCCAGGACTTCCAATTCCCTGGCCCCCAACACCTCATATTCACCATGGACGTCCAGTCCCTGTACACCTGCATTCCGCATGGAGATGGCCTCAAGGCCCTCCGCTTCTTCCTGTCCCGCAGGCCCGACCAGGCCCCCTCCACCGACACTCTCATCCGCCTAGCGGAACTCGTCCTCACACTCAACAACTTCTCTTTTGACTCCTCCCACTTCCTACAGACTAAGGGGGTGGCCATGGGCACCCGCATGGGCCCCAGCTATGCCTGCCTCTTTGTAGGTTACGTGGAACAGTCCATCTTCCGCACCTACACAGGCCCCAAACCCCACCTCTTCCTCCGGTACATTGATGACTGTATCGGCGCCGCCTCTTGCTCCCCAGAGGAGCTCGAACAGTTCATCCACTTCACCAACACCTTCCACCCCAACCTTCAGTTCACCTGGGCCATCTCCAGCACATCCCTCACCTTCCTGGACCTCTCAGTCTCCATCTCAGGCAACCAGCTTGTAACTGATGTCCATTTCAAGCCCACCGACTCCCACAGCTACCTAGAATACACCTCCTCCCACCCACCCTCCTGCAAAAATTCCATCCCCTATTCCCAATTCCTCCGCCTCCGCCGCATCTGCTCCCACGATAAGACATTCCACTCCCGCACATCCCAGATGTCCAAGTTCTTTAAGGACCGCAACTTCCCCCCCACGGTGATTGAGAACGCCCTTGACCGCGTCTCCCGCATTTCCCGCGACACATCCCTCACACCCCGCCCCCGCCACAACCGCCCCAAGAGGATCCCCCTCGTTCTCACACACCACCCTACCAACCTCCGGATACAACGCATTATCCTCCGACACTTCCGCCATTTACAATCCGACCCCACCACCCAAGACATTTTTCCATCCCCACCCCTGTCTGCTTTCCGGAGAGACCACTCTCTCCGTGACTCCCTTGTTCGCTCCACACTGCCCTCCAACCCCACCACACCCGGCACCTTCCCCTGCAACCGCAGGAAATGCTACACTTGTCCCCACACCTCCTCCCTCACCCCCATCCCAGGCCCCAAGATGACATTCCACATTAAGCAGAGGTTCACCTGCACATCTGCCAATGTGGTATACTGCATCCACTGTACCCGGTGCGGCTTTCTCTACATTGGGGAAACCAAGCGGAGGCTTGGGGACCGCTTTGCAGAACACCTCCGCTCAGTTCGCAACAAACAACTGCACCTCCCAGTCGCAAACCATTTCCACTCCCCCTCCCATTCTCTTGATGACATGTCCATCATGGGCCTCCTGAACTGCCACAATGATGCCACCCGAAGGTTGCAGGAACAGCAACTCATATTCCGCCTGGAAACCCTGCAGCCATATGGTATCAATGTGGACTTCACCAGTTTCAAAATCTCCCCTTCCCCCACTGCATCCCTAAACCAGCCCAGTTCATCCCCTCCCCCCACTGCACCACACAACCAGCCCAGCTCTTCCCCCCCACCCACTGCATCCCAAAACCAGTCCAACCTGTCTCTGCCTCCCTAACCGGTTCTTCCTCTCACCCATCCCTTCCTCCCACCCCAAGCCGCACCCCCAGCTACCTACTAACCTCATCCCACCTCCTTGACCTGTCCGTCTTCCCTGGACTGACCTATCCCCTCCCTACCTCCCCACCCACACCTTCTCCACCTATCTTCTTTACTCTCCATCTTCGGTCCGCCTCCCCCTCTCTCCCTATTTATTCCAGTTCCCTCCCCCCATCCCCCTCTCTGATGAAGGGTCTAGGCCCGAAACGTCAGCTTTTGTGCTCCTGAGATGCTGCTTGGCCTGCTGTGTTCATCCAGCCTCACATTTTATTATGTGTGGGGTAGAAATATGGATAATCAGAAGGGACTAGGCATGCAAATGTTGGAATACCCAACAAACAGTGGGAAAAGTACAAAATTAAGTCTGTTTACCTCCTGGACAAGGCATTGATATCAAGATAGGTGGTTTGATGGACAAAATAGAAGTAATTGACAATAAGCTGATTGTCATTACAGATATATGGTTGTATTGCGATGGGAGCTAGAACAGAACATTTGTGGATATTCAACATTTTGGAAAGTTAAACAGAAACAAAGAGAAGAAGTTTGGCATTGTAAATAAAGGTATATGGTGCATACAGTTGTGATAAAATGAACCTGAATTGTAGGTTCAAGATTTGGATCAGTTTGAGTGGAGATTAGAAATATTAAAAGGGAATAAGCCATTGGCGCACGTAGGTAGGTCTCCAAGTAATAGTAATACTGTAGCACAGAGTAAAACCAATAAAAAATGATACATGTAAAAAAGCTACAATGTTAATGATGGGTTCTTTAACCGTCATATTCACTGGACAAATTAAACTGACAAGAGTAGCCTTGACAATATGTTCACAGAATGTAATTGTGGCAGTATTTAATGAATAATAAGCTATAGGACCAACCAGGAAAAAGCTACTTTAGGCCTATAATGTGTAATGAGGCAGGATTAATTAATGATCTCACAATAATGGGAGGAGTGATCATAGTGTGTTGAATTTCACATTTAGTCTATGAATAAGAAACTTGGATCTGAAGTATCATCTTCAAATTACATAAAGGCAATTATAGATGTGCAAAGTCAGAGTTTGTTAGAGTGAACAAGGAAAATATATTCAGAGGGTAAGATGATAGATAAGAAATAGTTGTCTCCTTTGCTGGCATTTAAGATGATTTGTCATACTTTTCTTTGAGAAAGAAGGATGGAACACATAGGAAGAACCATCCATGATTAAAGGTGATCAGATGGTATTGAACAGAAGGAAAAGACAGACAACATGCAAATGTCAGTGGTAGACCCAGACATTGGAAAATGCTTTGAAACCAGCAAAGAATAATGAAAAAAGGGGAGAAAAAATATTACGAGAATAAACAAGCAAGGATATAAAAATAATTAAGATCTTCTGTACAATACAATTGGGAAAGAGTACCTTAAGTAAACATTGGTTCCTTCAAGAATGAGACTGTGAAGTTAATAATGAGAAACAAGGAAATAGCAGAGACTGAACAAAAAAAAGTCTATTCGTTTCCATGGTAACAAACCACCAAAAGCATTTCACTAATAAAAGAAACTGAGGGACAATCAAATGAGGGCACTTAAAATAATCACTGGAGAAAAACATGCAGAATCTGATATCTGAACCTTCTGAATTTAAGTAAGTGGCTGCAGAGATATTGGATATATTTATTCCCTAAATTCCAGTAGCTTGGTAAACCACAATTGCAATGCCCCTGTTCTTGAATGGAGGGAGATAAAAAGTGGGCTGCTGTGGCCAAGCTCTCACATAGGAACAAAGGAACAGAATTAGGCCATTCAGCCCATCAAGCCTGCTCCACCGTTGAATAGGATCATAACTGATCTGTGGCCTAACTCTGTATGTGTGCTTTGTTCCCATATCATTTGATATCCTTGCTTAATTAGAATTTGCCTGACTCAGATTTCAGCTAAACAATTAAATTCATGTCATGCACAAATTGCAAAAGAAAGTTCCTAACTTCTTTTCCTCATTACGTCTCTCCTGAATGGCCTGGCCATAATTCTTACTTTTTGCCCTTGTTCCGCGAAAACAACTGGAAGAAATAGTTTATCTTTCCCTGTTGATATCCTGAAGACCTTGAGATGAGGGAAGTGTTGAAATCCATTGACCAGGAAGTAGTGGCAGAACATGAAGAAACTCACAACACATTCAAATAGAGGAAAATGTCTGAAAATTTTCTCAGAACTTTTAGCAGATGGATACGTAAGATGGACAAATGGAAAACAGGTAATGTACCATTTAGATTTCTAAAAGACATTAGTTAAGGAGGCACATTAAAATCTATTATGTTAGGGTAACATCTGTGTTGCTGGTTATATATTTGTATAAATAATGGATTGGCGAATAGAAAATACAGTTTGGATAAATAGGTAATTTCAAGTTGGTGCATGATAACTAGTAGGGTCTCACGAGGATCAGTCCTGGACATCAACTATTTCCCACCTATGTCAATGACTTAGATAAAGGGATGACTCCAATGTAGCAAATGTTACAAGGCTGCAAAAGTCAGTTGGAAAGCATAGTGAGAGGTAGACATGATTTTTCTCTATCCCTTTGCAGTCTCTTTAAGTAAAACATTGAAAATGTGATATGGAAAAATAGAGGTTACCCATAGAGAAATTAAAAAAACAAAATATTACATACATGGAGAGGTGCTACATAATGTTGTGGTAAGCAGTGATTCGTGTATTCTCATACATGAAACATACAAGCAATTGGAGAGTCAAATGGAATGTTAGACTTTATTGCAAGGTGGATCAAACAAAAGCAGTGAAGCCTCACCATATAGGTGCAGAGTATGTTGGATCCCCCGTGGAATACTGTGTCTCGTTATTTATGAATAGATATGAATATATCGGAAGCAGTTTGAGAAAGTTTCACTAGTTTGATTCTTGTGATTAATAAGTCATTTTATGGGGAAAAGTTGAACATGTTGTGCTTATATTTGTTGGCATTTAGAAGCATGAGAGGAGATCTTGAAGCATATCAATGATTTTGCGTGGGCTTGATCAGGTGGATGCTGAAAAGACAACTCAATTTTTTGCCATGACAAGGAGAAAATTGTCAGACCATCATGCTGGATGGGGATGTTGAAAACTATGCAATAAAACACAGTGCAATATAATCCTTTTTCATGATGATTGGATGTATTTTAATCATTTTCATTTTCTCAGCATCCCAAAGCTACAGAACAACAACATTCATTTTTATCTAAAAGAAAAATGACTACACCTCCTGCACCAGAGGAGTCATCAGGAAGGCTAGCATGCTATGGTTTGCTAAAAATGGCTATTTCATATTCTTTGCATCATCCACAGATGGAAGTTTGTCCAGATTTAATTTATTAAATGTTTTATTCGGCTTTTAGAAGTTCTTGGCTTGAGGCAGTTCCATTGTCATGTTATCTGCAAAATTAGTGTTATCTGAGTAAACATGAACTAAATTGACCATTCAAGGTTCAAAATAGCTCTGTCTCTTTCTTCAATTTAATGCCATCTTTTTGTTATGAAGCTAGCATATTTTATTGTGAAGGAAGTAACATTCTAAAGTGGATTGTTCGCTTAAAGTTCATCTAGTTCTATTTTGCTTCACAACAAAGCCAATATATTTAAAAGCCCAAACAAACCTAACTTTGAATTTTAAATTGTACTCGAACATTATTCATAGCTTATTTCTCAAATACTACAATATTAGTCCATAAGAAATCATCACCTTGCATTATGAAGATTACTGAAAGTATTTGTTTATGATTTCAGTGAAACATTGCTAAATCTGCTTTTTATTGAGCGCAATCCACAAAAAGGTACAAAACAATAGAATGGAGGAGCAGGCTTTTTGGCCCATCAAGCCTGTGCAAATTCCTGATACTTATTTAGACCCACTACCTATTACTGATGCATGGTTTCTATCCCCCTCTTCACTACACGTTCATGGTACATCTTAAATTTTGCTAACGTGCCTGCTTCCACAACCTCTGCTGGCAGTGCTTTCCAAGCATCCACTGCCCTCTGCCTGAAAATCTTTGCTGCACTTCTCCATAAACTTTCCCTCTCACCTTGAATCTTATCTGTGCTCTCTTGTAGTTGATTTTTCCACCCAAAGAAAAAAGCCTCTGACTATCGACCCTATTTATGCCTCTCATAATTTTGTAGACCTCTAACAGGTCTCCCCCCCCCCCCCCCCCCCCCCACCCCACCGCCAAGTCTTGGTCTTTACAGTGAAAACAATCCAAGTTTATCTAAGATAACAAGGTGTAGAGCTGGATGAACACAGCAGGCCTAGCAATATCAGAGGAGCAGGAAGGCTGATGTTTCTTTTTCTAGGCCTGAAACATCAGCCTTCCTGCTCCTCTGATGCGGCTTGGCCTGCCGTGTTCATCCAGCTCTACAGCTTGTTATCTCAGGTTCTCCAGCATCTGCAGTTCCTACTACCTCTGAACCATGTTTATCCACCCACTCCTCATAACTGAAACCCTCCAGAGCAGGCAACATCCTGGTAAATCTAAATAAAATCTGACAGAAGTGCGGATGATGGAAATCAGAAACAAAAACCAGAAATTGTTGGATAGATTCAGCAGGCCTGGAACCATCTGCAGAAAGAAATTAGAGTTAACATTTTGAGTTCAGTGAACCGTCCTCAAATAGGAAGTAAATCTTTCAACAATCTGGAGTTCTGAAGAAGGGACACTGAACTTGAAACATTAACTCTGATTTCTTTCTACTGATACTGTCAGGCCTGCTGATAATTTCTAATAATTTATGTTTTGTTTTTGATTCCGCTAAAACTTCCCTGCACACTCTCAAAAGCATCCATCACCTTCTGGTATTGTGGTGACCAGAACAACATGCAATATTCCAAACATGGCTCAAATAAAGTTTTGTACAGCGTAACACAACTTGCCAACTTTTATTTTTAATGCCCTGGCCAATGACGATAAGCACACTGCATGCCTTCTTGACCACCTGTGTTGCCAGTTTCAGGGATCTGTGGACCTGCATGCTAATTTCAACAATGTAAATCTCATCAAAAAAACCCATATGTGGAAGCATTTTTCAGGCTATAATGTAATTGTTGAGTTGATCAGTTTCAGAAACAGGAAATAATCGTCCACAAAATAAGCACAAATTTACTCTTCCAGGAGTGTGTGTCAAAAGTATTAAAAAGGATTTTCAAGAATACTTTTCTAGCTGTGTGAAAGTAGGCTGATATTTGTATTATCTAGTCACTCTTCAAAACATCTCATAAATAAACTTCCACAGCCTTTTAACTCTCATTTGCAAGGATCTTTTTTTCATACAAATCCATCTGCAATAAAGTTATTGTTGTACCATACTGGATGCATCTGAATAAGGTTATACCACAAATTCAGCTCTTGATCTGCAATATTCTTGTCTTCAGGATCTCCATCACATGAAACATGAGCTTGTAAGCTAACTAGTTTACTCCAATTTGCTATATAGCGCCAAGATTTTACAATTAATTCTGCTCAGCTCCAAAAATGCACAATAACAATACTGCCTTATCATCATAACCTATTATTTTATCAACATGTTTACATTCCCTGTGACTGTCTTTTTTATGATACCCTAAATCTGCATTAAATTATATTACAGATATTCTTGTGATGCCTTAGAACTTACCAATATTTTTTAAGACCTCAAACTTGATAAAAGCCTGTCTTTCCAATTGTAAACCATGCACATGTATACATAAAATGGGACTGATTGTCGTGCCCTCTACACCAGAACGACTTTTGTTTTATATAGCAGAGGAAGCAAATTGGGATTTAATTGCAGACCAATCAATAGGAAGTATATCCTTTAACCACCTGGAGTGACTTTTTGCAGAAACCACACAAGCTTGGGTCATTGTCAACTTGCAGTCTGGTTCATCGGCTAAACATTTATGCATAATTTCATTGATAACTACCATGGTTTATTTCACAGAGCATATTGATCAAAAGATTTTCAGCTGTATCATTCATGGACATGTTAACATCATGTGTCTGACAAATTCCCCTCTGTTATCAGTCAGAAACTTTACTACTGAACAAGTCTGGTCCCTTCCATGAAAAAAAACTCTTCATCCTTATTAAGTATTCTTGAAGATTGCTGTATTTACAATATGTAAAGTTAAAATATTAAGGTCTTTGTCCTACATCTTTTGATCCTTCACAATAACATTTTTATAAAGTGACATTCCAACAGATCATTTATGATAGCTTGTAGAGACATTCTGATACTTTTCTAAATATTTCATACTTCACATCAATACTTTCTACTAACCTTGTATTCTCTTCATCGACCAAATGTGAAACTTTTAGCAGGAATTTTAACTGATGATGAGTCAGTTGAGCAAATTCTCAATGAACTTTAAAACAAACTGCTTTTTCACACTATGCCATTTATTACTTGATAACATGAATTCATGTCTAACACTCTGTTGAGAAACATCAATATGAAGTCCTGACTGGATAAACTACAGATCCATTGAGTTTTCAAAAATAATTGCATTAATCATGTCGCATGTCAATTTAATTTGTGCCTTTTTCTTAGAAGATTTACTCAAATACCATAGGTATCTCATTTGAGATGACGTGAGTACTCTCAAAATGGCTTACTCTAGCCATTTTATATGGAAATAGGACTCTTTATAGTGTAAGTTGTACATTTAGATTGCATCAATCCTCACTTCAAGGTAATATTTTAGCCAATTTATTCCACACTCTGCCAGAGTGCAGCAGGGTTAATGGCAGGGTTCTTGGCAGTGTGGAGGAACAGAAGGATCTTGCGGTCCACGTCCGTGGATCCCTCAAAGTTGCAACTCAAGTTGATAGGGTTGTTAAGAAGGCATATGGTGTGTTTGCTTTCAATGGCAGGGGAATTGAGTTTAAGAGCTGTGAGGTTATGCTGTAGCTCTATAAACCCTAGTTAGACCGCACTTGGAATATTGTGTTTACTTCTGGTTGCCTCATTATAAGAAAGATGTGGAGGTTTTAGAGAGGGTGCAGAGGAGATTTATCAGGATGTTGCCTGGGCTGGAAGGCAGGTCTTATGAGGAAAGGTTGAGGGAGCCATGGGTTTTCTCATTGGAACTAAAAAGGATGAGAGGTGCTTGATAGAGGTGTTCAAGATGATGAGAGGCATAGATAGAATGGATAGCCAGAGACATATTCTCAGGGAGGAAATGACTATTACAAGGGGGTATAATTTTAAGCTGATTGGAGGAAGGCGTGGGTAAATGTCAGACATAAATTCTTTATAAAGAGAGTGGTGGGTGTGTGGAATACACTGGTGGTGGTAGTGGAGTCAGATACATTAGGGGCATTTAAGCGGCTCTTGGAAAGGCATATGGATGATTGCAAAATGTAGGGTATGCTGGGTAGTTTGATCTTAGTGTAAGATAATAAGATAGCACAACATCATGGGCCGAAGAGCCTGTACTGTTCTATGTTCGATGTTCTAACCTACCAACACATTGTTAAAGGAATCCTTGACTAACACAATCATCACCGGACTAAAATTCTGTGATTGGTACAATTATTTTGGATTCATCATTATATTCATCTTCTTTAGAATGCTTTTTGATTTGAGCCATTTGAAGGTTATAACTTTTTGTTAAAGGCATTTCAGTGCATGATGATACTTTATCTTATACCCAAAGGACCTGTTCCCTTCATTCATTCACCTATGATTGCTGTTGTAATTGGATCTTTTTTTTTCAATAGCAAAATATTTTAATCTTATACTTCCTGTCTTTAGTCCTTCCGTGGTGTTGATGCTTGTATTCAATATCTGGTCCATTTCAAAATCTGTCAATTATTGTTTATCCTTTATTTGGAATGTAACCTGTTCCCACAGTCCATTTCATTCTTCAATAGGACATATATTTCACACACCACTTATTCCTTGATGATGAACTTTGGCTTCTGCCATTTTCCATGAATGTCTATGAGGATTATAGCTTTCTATCTGTATTTTTGTGCTTCCTTTATGCTCACCTTTATGCAGTTATTCTCTATAACAATGTTATGCTCCAGAAAGAAAGATTATGGAGGATAGGACTAGAACTAATCGCTTCATACTTTTACACCTACACATTACAGGTTCACATCTCCGAACAACCAACCATTGCCTTAGAGTGTGTTTATTTACTGAGACGTAGGTGAATCTCCAGTTACTGCTAATCACTTTTATACAATTAATAGCCTACAAGACTATAAGATATTGGAGCATAATTAGGCCATTATTTGGCCATTAGGTCATAATGGAAACCTGACCTGGACTTCCCACTTTGATGTGATGGTCAAGAAAGCATAACAATGCCTCATGTTTCACTGGTGGCTCAGAAAATTTGGCATGTCCATAAAGACCCACACCAACTTCTACAAATGCAGCATCGAAAGCAGATTATTTGGGTATGTAATGTTTTGGTATGACCACTGGTCTGCCCAGGGACATAAGAAACTATAGAAGGTGATATGCACAGCCAAGACTATCACAGAAGCTAACTTTCCATCCATGGACTCCATTGACATGGCTTGCTGCCATGGAAGGGCTTCCAACATCACCAAAGACCCATCACATCCCAGTATTGATCTCCTACAACCTCTTCCATCAGGCAGAAGATACAAAAGTCTGAACACACGCACAAGCAGGTACAGGAACAGATAAATGGGCTCTCTAGCCTAAAATAATGCTGATCCTGTTAACATTGATCTTGCCTACTGCACGTACTGTGCAATGTAACTTATATGCCTCTGTCTAAGTCTTTTTGATCTGTAATCCTTGCCTACTATGATCTGCCTTTTTTGCTTGTAAACAAAGCATTTCACTGTACTTCGGTACATGTGACAATAAATCAATCCGTCAGTTTGCCCCATTGAGTCTGCTCTGCCATTTGATATTGGCTGATATGTTTCTCAACTCCATTCTCCTGCTTTCTCTCTGTAACATTTGATCCCATCATTCGTCAAGACCCTATCTATCTCTGTCCTAAATGCATTCAATGACTTTCCTTTCACAGCTTTCTGCAGCAGTGATTTCCACAGACCTATCACCCTCTGGCTGAAGAAATTCCTCTTCATCTCAGTTCTAAAAGGTCATCCTTTCACACTGAGGCTGTGCCCACAGGTCATAGGCTCTCCTACTAGTACTCTTCTCCATTTTCACTTTATCAAAGCATCTCAGTATTCTCACTAATACACAATTAAACAGCAGACCTCTAATATTCTGGACACTTACTGGTCTATGCATAAGGGTGCTCCAGGTATCTGTATCATGTCTTGAGCAAACCAATGGCTTATTTGATGCCCAGGAGTGTCCTCATGTGACTTTGTTAATATTATTCTTGTTCATCAGTAGAAGGGCTTCTCACAGAAGTCAACACCACTTTCCATTCAAAGAGCCATTTGCCTATCCTGCTTGGAGGAATAATTATCAGTGGTTAACTTGATTGCTCCAAAATTAAGGAATCGTAGAAGCTTCCTGATACAGATGCATACAGTCATTTATGGGTGCTCATTTATCAGGTGAGCAAGAATTGATTTGAATCTCTTTGATAAATCCTGCCCATAATTGGTGCATTCTGACAAATATGTAGTATATGACTCCATGAACCTATCAGAAACCAGCCAGAGCAAAGATTTTGAGCACCCATTTCTTCTGCCTGGCCTCATGAGTAGCAAAGTGGACATAACTGGCAGTACTGTCAAACATGGCACCAGTTCTTCAAAAATACACATACAGACAGCAGATTCTGAAATCTTTTAGATACCTCCAACAGATCCTAATAAGGAACTGGAGGTAAAGAAACTCAGAGCTGCATGTCAATATGATTTTCATGGAATTAGGTCTTGTTTCAGAAGACTACATATGTCTGTGACAACTGTAAAGGAAAACCATTGTCTCCCCAGGCAGATATTTCTCAATCATGCCCAGAAAGCCTGTTTCTATCCGTATTGCCCTTGCTGGATCTCTTGACCATCCTTTCTATACGTGAAGCAGCAGGTATCTGAGGGAATGTTACTGTTGGTTCTGTGGAAGTTGATGTTAATGTACTTGTTGTTCTTTATCAGAGTCCAAGGTTGAGCAGCTCCACTCATACAAAGAAAGCTGAACAAAAAACTCTGCAGAAAATCATCTCTAACTCAATGAAAAATACTTTCAGAACAAATTCTGTAAACAAAGGGCTCTGACTTAGGCAAAGACACGGCTGTCTTAGCTCTGCATTTAAAGACAGTTGCTGTACTAGAACAGTACAGCCAAGTACAGGCCTGTCAGCCTACAATGTTGTGCCAAACTTTTACCCGAAACCTAAGGTCTATCTAACCTCCACCGCTACCTTATACTATCATACATATGCCTAGCCGCTTAAATGCCCCAAATAAGGCTGACTCTGCAACCCTCTCTGGCAATGCATCCCATGCCCTTACCACTCTTGACGCATTTAGTATTGTCTGAAAAGCCTGTGTCCTGTCGGGTAAAGTATGAATTCAGAATTAAAGCTGCATTCCATCAACTTCTTGTGTATTGAAATCTCAGATTCGTTAGATCCATGGTGGTTTCTCACAGATATAGAAACATGTCCCAGTTAAATGCAAGAATCTTGCAAGTTTACTAACCAGCCAACAATTGTGAATTTTTAATAATCACCCAACATGCACTGGTATCTGTGCCCATTTTCTGTTTAAAATCTAATCTTTGTTTCAACGGAGCTGAACTGATGAGGGGATCAGACAAAGCTGCAGTTGTTCATTTCCTGAGTAGCCTTGGCATTGACACCACACTTTTATAACTTCACTTGCTAACAGAAGAGAGACAGAAAATCAATTAAACAATACAATTTGTACTGGAATACATTTAACTGAGATTTTCTTCATTTCACAGAAGATACAATTATGTAAGCTAACTAGCAGGTCTTAATAGCTTTGCAGTAGATTGATGAGCATTCAGGTAATGGAGTGGATCTAAGAATCAATACATCTGTGGGAACAATAGTAATCCTCCAAAGACACAGTTCGCATGGGGACGGTTGGAATTAGTTACAAAAAAAGTCTCAATTCAAACAATAGCCAGCTTCCAATTCATCCATTTTCCATTTTAACAGAGGTGATTCAGGAAGCAGGAGACCAATCTACTGCCAGGGGTTGGATCGGTCAATTAAATCTTAAAGGAGAGAGCTCATCCTCATTTTCACAAGGTTGTTTTATATATCTCAAGGAGACCAGGTTTCAATGACCTCAGGAGATCAGGCAGATGACAGCAGACTGGAAGGGTCAGTGCTGCAAAGTTAAAGCATTTACCACCCTGCACAACATTTCATCTTTGTACATACTCCATAACTTGCATAATCATGAACATCGCTTCCTCTCCAACATGCCACTCACCACAAAAAACAAAATCAAAATCCCCTCATTCCCTAATTTTCTCACCTACCCATGATCTCCCCATCTCTCCATGATTGCTCCCACAGCATCAACTCTCTAATACTCCCTGCATAGTGTGACAATACTATGGCATTAACATGTGTATTTTGTCCATTTTTTTTAATGAAAAGAGGTTGAGACAGAGGAGAGGAGTGGTCCAGTCCAAGCAAATAAAATAAACAGCTTGTGAGGCCTTGGGTTTTCTTTGTAAAATAGGAACAATAGAAGCAGCATGAAGGGGTTGGGTCAAGCTCTCACAGAACCAGGATTTTAGTTTAACTTTCAATAGCTGTTGGAGTTTTGAAGTGGCTATATATCTGATCCTGCCGTAGCAAATGCTTGAATTCTCTCTCTCTCTCAGAGTTTTCTTCTGATGTTCTCTCCTCTTGGACTGGATAATTGCATGTCAGACAATCTAATTAAGTGAATTTGCCTTTACCAAGGGTGCATTTATGGGATGTTACTATATTGGTATGGTTGCATTTTAATAGTTAAAATATATATTATTTTGTTTAGTTTTCTAATTCTTCTTTATTTTGTTTGTGTTTTAACTACAGTGTAAGAATAAAGAGGGTTTTGCATCAAGCCTAGTAATTTGACCAATCAAATTGTATCTGGAACACAAGCCCTACACTTTTTAAAAGATTTATTTATTCATTTTATTGTGGGATGTGGGCATCACTGGCTGGCCAGCATTTATTGCCTATTCTAGTTGCCTTTGAGAAGGTAATGGTGAGCTGCCTTCTTGAACCACTGCAGTCCACTTACAGTGAGTTGACCCACAATGTTATTATGAAGGGAATACCAGTATTTTAACCAAGTGACATTGAAGGAATGATGAACTATTTCCAAGTCAAGATGGTGAGTGGCTTAAAGGGGAATTTGAAGTTGGAGGTGTTCCCAAAGATCTGCTGCCCTTGCCCTTCCAGATGGTAGTGGTCATGAGTTTGGGGAGTGCTGTCTGAGGATCTTTGGAGAATTTCTGCAATGCATTTTGTAAACAATACACACTGCTGCTATTGAGCATTGGTGTTGGACGGAGTGAATGCTCGTGTCAATCAAATGGTCTGCTTTGTCCTGGATGGTGTCAAGCTTCTTGAGTATTGTTGGGATTGCAGTCATCCAGGCAAGTGGGGAGTATTCCATCATACTACCGACTTATGCCTTTTAGACTGTGGACAGGCTTTGCGGAGTCAGGAGTTCAGTTACTTGCCATAGTATTCCCAGCCTCTGACCTGCTTTTGTAGCCACTGTGTTTATGTGGTGAGCCCATTTGAGTTTCTGATCAATGTTAACCCCAGGATGTTGACAGTGGAAGATTCAATGATGGCAACACTATTGAATGTCAAGGGGTGGTGGTTAGATTGTCTCTTATTGGTGATAGCCACAGCCCAGCAATTGTGTGGCACACGTGTTACTTGCCACTTGTCAGCCCAAGCCTGGATATTGTCCTGATCTTGTTGCATTTGGACATGGTCTGCTTCAGTATCTGAGGAGTCGTGAACATTGGGCAATCATCAGCGAACATCCCCACTTCTAACCTCATGATGGAAGTCATTGATGAATCAGCAGAAGATGGTTGGGCCTAGGAAACTACCCTAAGGAATTCATTCAGAGATGTCCTGTAGCTGAGATGACTCAACTCCAACACCCACAATTGATTTCCTATGTGTCAGGTATGACTCTAACCACTGAAAAGTTTTCCCCCTGATACCCATTGATTTCTAGATTATCTTGTTAATATATTTTGTAGGGTTTTTGTCTGGTGCATAATGATATGGGTATTCAACTTACCCCTACACCTACACTACACCTTATGATCATCTGTTTACCTGGCAACTATATCTTGGTGTTTTTCTGCTTGACAGTGGGCAACATGTTGCTTTCTCTGGTTCTCAATTATCAAACTCAAACTCTTTCTCCTACATACAATGTCTAGTAATGTTGGGTGCATGTCACCAGTGCCCATGAAGTGGGCCTTGAGATGTTGTTGCTCAGTGTCCTACATAGAGGTCATTTGAAGCAAGTGGTAAGCTGATGTTCTTCCATGTCAAGAATTCTCAACATCTAACTATATCAATGTATTTCATAAAATAAGAATATGAATGTTAGTGAGGTTCCTTTCATTTAACAAGATACATTCCCCCTCTATTTTCAACTCACTACTATCTCGTGAGAAAGCTTGGCAAATGCACAAAAGATGCATTAATTTGCTTTTGGTGCTAAGGAGTAGCTGGATTTCTCATGAGATTGTGCCATCGATTTCACCTTAGTCCACATTGCTTAGCCCCTACTAGATTCTGAGTAAGGCATTATTTCAGTTATTATTGTATTATTCTACTTCTTAACTGGTTGAATATTCCTTCAGTGTAAGGTGCAAAATTGTTCACGTTCCCTTGTAACCCATTTTGCTATTTTGTAGGCTTTTGCTCCCCTCTGCAGCCACTCTGCTGTCTTTTTTTTAATCTCTTCTATCTTCTTCACAGCTCATCACAACTCTTTGCTTTCTCTCTGCCTACTTTTCACCTTCACTTCTCCCCATCCCAACAGGTCTCCTTGGGCTCCAGCCACATGAGCCTCATTTTGTACGCTAGCTCCCTCTTCCTCTGCCCCAGCAGCAGCCCTACTTCCTATGACCACACTGACCCCACTTCCTTTGGGTTTTGTTGTCTCTGGTCCCTCATACTTCGACAACCTTGCTTATTACTGCCATTCACTTTCCACATGCCATTCCAATCACGGGCTGCTTGTTTCCTGTGTTAGCTGCTGATAAGCTCACCATTAACTAATACAAGAGAGAAACAGCATATGATTGAAGGAGCAGCTCCTTGTTGACTCTGATGACAGCATTTTCTGTTTGGCCATCTCTATGTTTGAATTTTCCAGAGTTTTCATGTGGCTTTTGAAGGCATATGGTACCAAACCACCCAAATGTATTTTGAGCCCTATCACACATCCTACCTTATCCACTGACTTTTTCGAATGTTCCTGTTTTTCTTTCTGCAGGAAGCTAGTTAGGTATAACTCTCACTGTTCTGATGTTAATTCATATAACTCATGATGTGTATAAATATTTAGAGAGCAACCTTGGCTTTGTTTGAGGCGGTTTAAAAAAAAGGGCAACATTGATCCAGCGGCTCCATATATAGCAGCCTTCAAAGGAAAATCAATGGAGATGAAAAATATTTCATCCATTCAGCGCAAAAAGTCAAACTCAAAATTGTGCCATAGACTTTTGAGTGAAAAATTTATCTACAATATAAAATTGGAGAACAGAACCAAAGCACAAAGTTTAGGCTGATACTTTAATGTTGCCCTGAGAGGGTACTGCACCATTGGCACTGCTATCTTTCACTTAGGAGAAAGAGTTGCTAAAGAACCCTAAGGTGGCTGAACTGGCTCTTGACTTAAAATTCAGCTTTTATCTCCATTGACCAGCTGACACTATCTTGGAAAATAGTTGAAGCTTGAAGGAGGACCAATCACTATAATATTGGCAAGGGAGTAATTGCCACTTTTATGACCTTCAAGCATTTAATAATGATCCAGCATGCTTAAACAAATAGTATGCATGGCATTCCTTGCATGTACATTCCTCCTTCCTTCTCTGGATCTCCTCCACCAGGATCTCCAGGTTCACATCTGAGAAACGACACACAATTTCACTCTTGCTTGAAGCTATCCTGGAGCCTACCATTATGCCTGTACTAGCCCACTCTAAACCTTCAATGAATGGAGATTTGAGGAGCCCACATATACTGCTCCACAGAAATTGTATTTAAATTCAGTACTCAACTTGCAGTCTCACCAACCAGCATTCAGTACAATTAGATAAAACCAACTTGTTTGTCTTCAGTTTGGACAATCAGAAATTTAGGATCCAGTGGTGGACTTTGTGCTCTGCCAGTTGAAAGAATCTATTTAAATAAGTATTAGTTAACTTCTTAATTGCCACATGTCCCTAGTTTAAAACTCTCAAAGCTCAAACCCAATAGTACTACATCAATACTTTCAGAAGTAATAAAATTGCAAAATTCAAATAAACAGTTGTGCAGTGGGATCTGCCAACCATTCTGTATTTTTGCTCAGGTCCATTGTTTCAGCAATGTGGGAAGAATTCTGCTCTATGTTCAGCCATTTTTTTTGCTGAGCTGTGATTATTTGATGCAGATCAGATGTCAAAACAAAGCACAGAAGTGTTCTACTGTGAATACTGACTGGGGAGAGTAAAGGTTCATTGAAATGTATAATATGAAAAGGTACAAAAATTGGAGAATAACATTGCACAGACCATGAAGTTGAATGCTTTTCTCATAATGTGCTAATATGTGTCTAAACAGCTTGTATATTATGGTTTCATGCACAATCTATGTTTTAATGGGAATATGGTATAATTTGCATCTATGTAAATTTTCAGAATTGTGAAATTTGGTCAAAAAATACCTTTATATTTTCATAAATTCCAAATGTGCTCATGATCAGGCAGATATTTTGCCCACAACCTTTTGACTGTATGCTGAATATTGATGACCTAACTGGGTAAATCCCTTTTGGATGTGAGATGTTGATCGTTGCTTTTCACTGATAAGCAAAATATTTTCCAGAGCGTGAAGAACCTTGTAGTATGAAAGAAAGATAAACTCCAATCTGCATTGGCACACTGAACTTCTCTGTTGCTATTTGAATTGGAAATCAGGCAGAAGTTATGCTAAGCTCTCTATTATAGCCTCATGTATGTGAAAGGTCTTCCCCTCGATTTGAATATTGCTTCTGATGCATGTGGGAAATAAAAACCATTTAAAGGGGGCATTTGTTTAATTACACTGCCTTCTAGCAATGTATTCTTAAATATTGTTTAATGTGTTAAATTAGGTGATGTGTTCGTCACTAGACATTTTACATTAAGTAGCTTGGTGTAAGTGTAAGTTGTATAATGAATTGCAAAGATGCTGATTATGGTGCTTAACCTGCTTAAATAAAATGTAGATCACAGCCTGCATGAAATGACAAAAAGATTTATTTTAAATATAGGATCAAACAAATGGTACAGAAATTATGCTTACTTCCATAAAGGTGATTGAATATTTAAGGCCAATTGGAAATTTAACACTAAAAGCATTTGCGTCGGAACAATGGACTGGAAGATTTCTTTATCGTTATCACTGTACAATCTGTCCTTTCCCTTTTCCCAGTATGGTTTTCATCTGAGCTAGATTTCATAATGTTTCAAATGAAAGAAAGAAAAGCACAAATGCGAGCCACAAAACAAAGATCTGTGGATGCTAGGGATCTGAAACAAACAAAAACAAAAATTGCTGGAGAAACTCAGCAACATCTGCAAAGAGAAAAAAACTCAACATTTTGAGCGCAGTGACCCTTCTTCAGAGCCATTTTGAATTAATGGGCATAACTGAGCAATAATACACATTGGATTTTCTGCTTTATTTTTACAGACAAGCATAAAACATGGCTTCCTGGTAAGTCTATAACTGGAAGAAAATCAAAAAGAGGGCCAGCAAATTACACAAGGTATTTTGCAGCATCATAAATCCTATTTGTGCCAAGGCAAAGTTAACTCATTTTTCATTCTTCTAGGAATTCAGCTTGCTTAGATGAAGAAAAGGATGGATACTATTAGATTAGGAAAGGCAATTAAGGAAAGTCTACATTTTATGTGTTTTTAAAGCTACAAATTATTGATTTTCACTTACATATAACAAAGTAAGGAATCTACTGAAAGGGCCAGAATGTGTATATGATATGTGGGCTTACTTTGATACATAAATGTCTACTTCTATGCAGCTTTCAGATATATGCTAGATATGTCAGAGAGACTAGTTATTATTTTGTAAAGAATGCTGCAGTGACCACAAATATATAAAATATTCTATCACTCCATAATTTTTATTGCCCTGTTCCTTCTCATGAATTCTGAGCTCAAAATCATGATTCTCGAGCATGAATTAATTCTAAATTACATGTTGCAAATGCAAGTGCCCCATTTTCTTTAAAAAAAAGTCCAAAATGGTTTGTGACCTACTTAAACTCTGTCTGTTTCAAAGGTCGAGTAGATCATCCCCCAGGGCATTTCTGTGCTTCCATGTCAATTTAATCAAATCTGATCTGACTAACATCCATCAGACATTGAACTCTGGAAAAGTAAGATGTAATCATTCAGGATATGGTCAGCAGTAAGCTGCCATTTGAATTATGGTGTTTTTCATTATTTAGTCAGTTATAACATTCAGCAAATGTATTCTTTCTTATAACAATGGGGAAAAAGACAATCAATTAAATAATGCCTTTTTTTGTACAACTTGGAATATGGCATATATTCATTAGCATTCAATGAAAAGGAAATTCAAAACGTGTGAAATTTTCAAATAACTGGAATTAGGATAGATAACAGTAAATTGTAAATCACTGGCCAAACTTTTGTATATTTCAAGACTCATATCTCCAATTTTCTGGTAACTTGTGGCAAATTGTAATTACAGAAAATTATAACTCTCAGAAGGTGTGACTAGAAAGTTTCTTTATAAAATTATACTGAAAATACAACAAAATACTAACAGAAGTATTGGTGTTGAAGTTTGCATCTGTGTTTGGATTTCACACTGTCTGTGGATGTCACACCTGGGATTTTCACGAGGTGCTGTGCAATGTCATGTGTTCCAAAGGTACTTTCTCTGTTCCCTGGTGTACCTAAATTTACAGATCCAGGATGCATCAGCAGACTGGGATTTTTTTTTGTCCAGACATGAAATTTCGACTTTCAAATGTTCCTATTGCTAAACCTCAAGAGGAATTGGATATGATTCATTCAATTTGAACCAATATCTGGCAGTCTGACTTTCAACTAAGCAGTGTTGCATTTATTTTGCCTTCTTTCAGCTTGACGTATAAACTGTTTGCCTGACAAAGAAGTTGAAACAGAGTTGTCCCTCAAAATCACCACAGCCAAAGAACTTACATTTTCCAGGTTGCAGAGTGGGAGGGAAGCTAACTTTGTAAACCAGGTTAACACTGCAGCAAAATAACAAGGTGCAGAGCTGGATGAACACAGCAGGCCAAACAGCATCAGAGGAGCAGGAAGGGTGATTTTTTGGGGCTAGGCCCTTCTTCAGAAATGGGGGAGGGGAAGGGGCTCTGAAATACATTGGGAGAGGGGGGGAGGCGGGCAGAAGATGGATAGAGGAGAAAATAGGTGGAGAGGAGACAGACAGGTCAAATAGGCAGGGATGGAGCAGTAAAGGTGAGTGTAGGTGGGGAGGTAGGGAGGAGATAGGTCAGTCCAGGGACGATGGACAGGTCAAGGGGGCGAGGTGAGGTTAGTAGGTAGGAGATGGATGGGGAGCTTGAGGTTGGAGGAGGGGATAGGTGGGAGGAAGGACAGGTTAGGGAGACAGGGACAAGCTGGGCTGGTTTTGGGATATGGTGGGGGGAGACGATAGATTTTGAAGCTTATGAAGTCCACATTGATGCCATTGGGCTATAGGCTTCCCAAGCGGAATATGAGTTGCTGTTCCTGCAACCTTCGGGTGGCATCATTGTGGCACTGCAGGAGGCCCAGGATGGACCTTTTGTCTGAGCAATGGGAGGGGGAGTTAAAATGATTTGCGACTAGGAGGTGCAGTTGTTTAGTGCGAACCAAGCGTAGGTGTTCTGCAAAACAGTCCCTAAGCCTCTCCTTTGTTTCCCCGATGTAGAGGAGGCCGCAACCGGAACAGCAGATGCAGTATACCACGTTAGCAGATGTGCAGGCGAACATCTGCTTTCTGTGGAAAGTCTTCATGCGGCCTGGGATGTGGTGAGGGGGCAGGTGTAGGGACAGGTGTAGCACTTCCTGCGGTTGCAGGGAAAAATGTCGGGTGTGATGGGCTTGGAGGAGAGTGTGGAGTGGACAAGGGAGTCACGGGGACAGTGGTCCCTCCAGAAAGCAGATAAAGGTGGGAAGGGAAAAATGTCTTTGGTGGGGATGGATTGCAGATGGCGGCAGTGTCGAAGGATGATGCGTTGCATCCGGAGTTTGGTGGGGAAGTATGCGACGATGAGGGGGATTCTGTTATGGTTTTTATTGCGGGGAGGGAATGTGAGGGATGAGTCGCCAGAAATGCGGGACACACGGTCAAGAGCGTTCTTGACTACTGAGGGGAAGAAGTTGTGATCCTTGAAAAACAAGGACATCTGAGATGTACTTGAGTGGAATGCCTCATCCTGGGAGCAAATATGGCAGAGGTTTCTAGGTGGTTGCTGGAGATGGAGACAGAGAAGTCCAGGACAGAGAGAGAGGTATGAGAGGTAGTCCAAGTGAACTTAAGGTTGGGATAGAAGATTTTGGTGAAGCGGAAGAACTGTTCAAGCTCCTTGTGGGAACATGAGGCAACGCCGATACAGGCATCAATGTAATGGAGGAAGAGGTGGGGTTTAGGGCCAATGTAGGTACGGAAGAGGGATTGTTTCACGTAACCTACAAAGAGGCAGGCATAGCTTGGGCCCATGCAGGTACCCATGGCCACCCCTTTTGTCTGTAGGAAGTGAGAGGAATTGAAAGAGAAGTTGTTGAACAGGAGGATGAGTTTGGCTAAGCAGAAGAGGGTGTCAGTGGAGGGGGGCTGATCGGGCCTGTGTGACAGGAAGAAGTAGAGGCCCTTTGGGCCATTTGCATGGGGAATGCAGGTGTATAGGGACTGGCTGTCAGAAAGATGAGGTGTTGGGGATCAGGAAATTGGAAGTTCTGGAGGAGGTGGAGGGCATAGGTGGCATCACGGACATAGGTGGGGAGTTCCTGGACTAAGGGGGACGCAATGGAGTTGAGAAAGGTGGAGATAAGTTTGGTGGGGCAGGAGCAGGCAGAAACAATGGGTCAAACAGGGCAGTCAGGTTTATGGATTTTGGGAAGGAGATAGAACCGGACGGTGTGGGGTTGGGGAACAATGAGGTTGGAGGCTGTGGGTGGGAGGTCACCTGAGGTGATGAAGTTGTAGATCGTTTGGGAGATAATGGTTTGGTGGTCGGGGGTGGGGTCGTGATCAAGGAGGGCGGGAGGAGGAGGCGTCAGAGAATTAGTGCGTGGCTTCAACGATTTAGAGGACAGTGCTCCATACTACAACTGAGCCTCCCTTGTCTATGGGTTTTATGGTGAAGTTGGGATTGGAGCAGAGGGAGCGGAGGGCAGGGGAGTGGTTGGAGTGGGTGAAGGGTGGAGAGATTGAAGCCTTTGATGTCTCAATGGCAGTTGGAGATAAGGCAGTTGAGGGAGGGTTGGAGGCCTTGGGGTGGTGTCCAGGAGGAGGGGGTGTGTTGGAGGTGGGAGAAGGGTCAGTGGAGGGAGGGTTAGGCTCATGGTTGAAAAAGTAAGCGTGGAGGTAGAGATGAAGGCGGCGGAAAAACTGCTCGATGTCCAAACATGACCGGTATTCGTTGATGTGTGGGTAGCGAGGGAAAAGATGAGCCCTTCACTGAGGACTGACTGATTGTCCTCAGTAAGGAGGAGGTCTGTGGGGATGGTGTAGACTCAACAGGGCTGGGTGTTGCTATCTCCTCTGGAGCTGCTGGCTGTGGAGGCGGTGGGCGGAGGGGTGTCAGCATCAGCTGTGGGCAGAGTTGTTTTGGCTGTGGGTGGAGTTGCATTGGTTGTGGTGAGCAAAGTTGCATCGGTGTTGGCGGTGAGCAGAGATACATCGGCGTTAGTGGTGGGTGGAGTGGGGTAGGAGGTGGCAGCAGTGGTGATGGTTGATGCATCCTCAGTGTCCATGGTGTTGGCCTCGGAATTTGAGGCGGTGGCAACAGTAGCGGTGTCGATGGCGTTCGCTGTCCCGGAAGTGGTGTACCCAGCGGAGGAAGATGTGACATCATCCGTGGTTGCTCCCACTGTGGCCGCATGGCCAATGGCGGCGTGCACATTGTGCAGAAGGCCCTGGCTAGGGTTGGGGATTCGGGAAGTGGAGGAAGCACATTTTGGGTGGTAGGCACCACTAGGTTTACTGTACTTATGGGTTTTTTTGTGTCCAATAAAGCTGAGTAGAATTGTGAGTTCAGGTTGTGGATCCTACAAAGAATAAAAAACAAGAGAGGTCCTTTGCAGGTCTGGAAGAGGGAGGCTCTGATGTGGGGTAGGCTTGATTTTAGTGCCAGGAGATGCCGACGTATGGCTGCGAGTGTGTGTTTCAGGAGTCGCAGGGAGAAATGCTTCTGAAGGATCTCAATGTTCTGAATGTTGACGTTGTCATGGATGTAGAGGAGGCCACAGCAGGAACAGCCAATGTGGTATACTGCATCCACTGTTCCCATTGTATCCTCCTCTACGGTGGGGAAACCAAGCGGAGGCTTGGGGACCGTTTTGCAGAACACCTACACTCGGTTCGCACTAAACATCTGCACCTCCCAGTCACAAATCATTTCAACTCCCCCTCCCATTCCTCAGACAACATGTCAATCCTGGGCCTCCTGCAGCGCCACGATGCCACCTGAAGGTTGCAGGAACAACAACTCATATTCTGCTTGGGAAGCCTACAGCCCAATAGTATCAATGTCGACTTCACAAGCATCAAAATCTCCCCTTCCCCCACCACATCCCAAAATCAGCCCAGCTTGTCCCTGCCTCCCTAACCTGTCCTTCCTCCCACCTATCCCCTCCTCGCACCTCAAGCCCTACAAGCATCTCCTACTGACTAATCTCATTTCGCCCCCTTGACTTGTCCGTCCTCCCTGGACTGACCTATCTCCTCTCTAACTCCCCACCTACACTCACCTTTACTGGCTCCATCCCCGGCTCTTTGACCTGTCTGTCTCCTTTCCACCTATCTTCTCCTCTATCTGTTTTCTATCCACCTCTCCCTCTCTCCCTATTTATTTCAGAACCCCCATTCCCTCCCCAATTTCTGAAGAAGGGTCTAGCCCTGAAACATCACCCTTGCTGCTCCTCTGATGCTGCTTGGCCTGCTGTGTTCATCCAGCTCTGCACCTTGTTATCTCAGATTCTCCAGCATCTGCAGTTCCTACTATCTCTCTAACACTGCAGTGAATGTGGAATCCATTTGGTTGTGTCACCATCCCCATTACTAGATTCTGTATTCAAAACTGTTTTGCATTGGAATTGAGATGTTCTAGAGTTAGCTGAAACTATTGTCATATACACCACTGAAAATTAATTCTGAATGTCCATATATCAAGTTTCTAACAATCCATTTGCATTGTACAGTTATGCTATGCCATAATTTAGATGGGAGATTAAACATTAATTTATTATGTGCAGATTTATGGAACTAGCATGAGACAGCAAACTGTGAAGCATAAATTGTTTTTTTATGCACAGTATTATTAGACAGGCACATTTGCAAAGAAATAGTTTTTTTGCTGCTTCTGTTAGAATATACAAGAATACTTCATTAAAATGAATAATAACTCACATGGACTTTGCATGCAGAATACATTTACATTATCTGTTTTCAGCCATTTTAATGAATTCAGAATTAGAGTATGTTGTAGTTGTGTTTTGACTAATAAAGTTCAGTTTAGCTGGGCATGTATGTGAAGTCATCAGCCTCAAATTAAAATAATTGCCATAATTCATAATGTGGATGATGTAACACTTCAAATTTAAATTTGTTTCTGAACAGTATTATAAATTTCAAGCAAAAAATATACTTTTGTAATGTGAATTATATCAGTATTCACTCTTTACTAAAACTACTCTTTACTAAATCACAAATGGCTGTGAAGCATGATTTCCAAGATTAAAGATAAGCATTTAACATGTTCGCAAAAATCAATCTGTCCATCATTTTAAAAAGGAATTAACCCAACTGTGTTTTAACTGGATAGGCCGCAGAGGTATCCAGGGATCTCAAAGCACTTAACAGCCAGTGAAACACTTTTAAACATTACTAACTGTTTGTAACATTTGGAATTGAAAAATTGTGGTGGTCAATTTGTAGACAGCAAGTTCCCACAACCAGAAACATTATAATGACCAAAATAATTGGTCCTTTTGTGATGTTAATCAAAAGATAAAAGTTGCCCAGGACAGCAAATATAATTCCATGCACTTCTTCAAAATAACTTCAGGGGCTTCTTTTGTGTCCATTTGACAGGCAGGTGGGGCCTCAGTTTAACTTTTCATCTGAAAGATGAAACCCCTGCAAATGCAGCACTCTCTCAGCAGTGAATGGAGTGTCAATCTTGATTTTTATGTTCAAGTCCCAGAACAAGAATTAAAATTAGAATCTTGTTTTTCATATGCTTGCAGCTCAGAGAATGGCATCAATTGAATCATGGCTGACAAAAGCACATCTAAGAATTTGATATTAATCTTTCTTAATAATATTATGCATCAGAATTTCAAACCTATGGAGAATATACATACACGTGAGGGAACACATGACAGCAAGAAGTGTTAAGAATTTGTTTTATATAAATAATTTGGATGCAAATACAGGAGGTGCTGTTAGTAAATTTGCAGATGACACCAAAACCGGTGGTGCAGTGGACAATGAAGAAGGTTATCTTGATCTGGGGCCTTGATCTGATTGAGTCATGGGGAGAGGCTGAATAGACTGGGGTTTTTTTACCCTGGAGCATCAGATGCTGAGAAGTGATCCTAAAGAAGTTTATAAAATCATGAGGGATATGGTGAATACCCAAAGTCTTTTTCCTGGGGTTGGGGAGTCCAAAACTAGAGGCCACAGATTTAAGATGAGAGGGGAAAGATTTAAAAAGGACATGAGTGTTAACTTTTTCACACAGAGAGTGGTGTATTTATGGAATGAGGTTCCGGAGGAGGTGGTGGAAGCTGGTACAATTGCAATATTTAAAAGGGGTAGGTATATGAATTGGAAGGGTTTTGAGGGATATGGGCCAAATGCTGGCAAATGGCACAAAGTCAGATTGGGATGTCTGATTGGAGCAGATGTGTTGAACCAAACATTCTGTTTCAATGCTATATAACTCTATGGTTGTTCAATAAACCTTTCAGTGGAATGCATGATGGTGCTGTTTTATTGTTCGTCCATTTGCTAGTTGTGAATATTACGATGATCTGTTTCCAGCTAGTAACAACAGCCAACATTAACTAGTGCCTGGTAATGTCTTGATAATTCAAAGCATTTGGTGTTCTGGCATAAAATTGAATAACACAATAACTCTGGTTAACCAACATGAGTCCGAGAACTAAATAAAAATAACATTAAATAAAACTGAAATTTTAGCTAAGTTGAATTCTACATGCAATAATAAATATTAAATATTGTTTACTAATCTGTAACTGACAATATGCAAGTGAGGGAGTTTAGGTATTCTTTACATAATGTCGTATAATGTAGGATACTACACACTTTGTTTCACTGTTATTCTCACCATTGCTGTCCTGAAAAACTGGGAGGCCTTACCTTAGTCAGTCTATCATTGTGTGAGTGGAAACAAGTTATGTATTTACTGATTAGTGTCAACAGTTATGGTAATAAAGGGACAGATGCTTTCAAAAGTCAATAGGTTAAATATTTAAATGAGCTACTGAAATGTTTAAACTTGGTGCATGACAAGTTCTCTTGTTTTAATTGGATTAGTAATATCTCAGTGTTTGCTGTCAATCAATTGTTAATTGTTGCCAATAAATTGTAGTGAAGCAATCACAGTTATTAATAAATCACTGCGAGAATTATTACCATTTAAAAAATACGCAGCATGCTACAATCATTTCTTATTATTGTTGCTGACAAAATATTATAAAGTGAAGTTTAAAGGCTTAACAGTATGTATAATATTTTATAAATATATAATGACAAGAAAGTTATAAATTATGATATTATGATCTCTGAACAAGGTGCTTATGATTACCATCAGGCTTCCAATTTTTTGAAATTTCTAAAATATAGTTATTCATGAAAAGATTCTTTTTATACATACATGGTCACTAAGCAAGTTGGTTCTGTACAGTAGCATATGAAGAAACAAACTAACATTGGAATTTGACTCTATCCAACAGACCAAAAACTGAATAGACCCCCCGTTTAACTTTGGCAGAAAGACCTTAGATGGTGTTTTTCCCCCTTGTGCCTTCCTAGAAGCTGCCCCAAGCTTTAATAAGTGCCTCAGCATGTAGTCCTGCACCTTGGAATGTACCAGTCTGCAACATTTGGTCGAAGTCAACTCTGTGCTCTGGAAGACCAATAAGCTTTGGGCAAAACAAAGAGCACCAGATTTCCATTACTCTCCAAACAGTAGTACTTCAAGTATTACATTATTCCTTAAAGTTTCATGAAAACATCAGTCCCTATTAGCTGAAACCATTTCACTCTTGGATCTAATGTAATAATCACGGCATGCACCCAGCTTCCTTGTCACATGGCAGGAAGCAATAATGGAAAATTAAAAGTTGACAAACTACAATTGTATATATAAAAACAATAATTAAAAATATGAGAACAGTCAATTATTTTTTCAGAATTCTGATTAAGTGCATGCCAAGTTTATAACAAACAATATTCAAATTTCATTTTACTTGATATGATGCTGTTAACTTAACAGATGTTTTGCTCTTGGGTATTCCTTTGCAAACATATCAGTAGTTGCAATCCAAAGAATTATACATTAAATGAAGTTTTTTTTTTCAAATTCAACTTATTTTACTAATCAACCTGCTTAGAGATGTTATTACATACCTCTGGAACAGATGGGACTTGAACAAGGGTGTCCAAATCCCAAGGTAGGGATGCTGCCACTGTGCCACAAGAGTGCCTGTGTGGAGTTTTTTTTTCCTTTTCTTAACCTATTTTTCTAATCAACCTGCTCAGACATGTTTTTACACTCATCTAGAGAGGGTGGGGCTTAAATCCAAGCCTCCCGGCCCAGAGGCAGGACTACCATTGCGCCGTGAGATGGCCTGTGCGAAGTGTCTAGAGATTTCCATAATGTGATTCAGGTGCCAGATAAATGCTAGCCCTTCAAATATACCAATCTCGTAATGAGTATCACAATTTATCTGGATACCACGTAACTCAGCAGTGTCTTTTTTACAGAACCAAAAAAAGAACTGCGGATACTGTAAATGAAGAAAGGTCACTCACAGAATAGAAGATTTCATGGAATCCCTACAGTGTGGAAACAGGCCCTTCAGCCCAACAAGTCCCTGGCCCTCAGAGCATCCCACCCAGATTCATCCCCTATAACCCACCTAATCTACACATCCCTGAACACTATGGGCAATTCAGCATGGCCAATCCACCTAGTCTGCACATCTTTGGACTGTGGGATGAAACCCAAGCAGACACAGCGAGAACATGCAAACTCCAGACAGACAGTCACCCAAGGCTGGAATTGAACCCAACCCCTGGCAGTGTGAGGCAGAAGTGCTAACTACTGAGCCACCCTAAAAATTTGCCTTTTTTGACTGGTGGCGCCAAATCTTAACGAATGGACTATCAGGGAAGGCTAACTCTTACCAAACACCCCAGCAGGATTTGAACTCACAGTATTAGCCTAAGTTCCTGATTTATTAACTTAGTGATATTACCATCTCACCACCAACTCCCTGCTTTACTACCTCGTACAAAACTTGATTTAAAACATTAACTCTGATTTCTCTCCACCGATCCTGCCAAACCAGGTGACCATTTCCAGCAATTTCTGTTTTTCTTTCTTTTATTCAGAATCTTGCTTTCTCTTAATGGCACAGTTTTCTTATTCACATTTTTCTTCCCTCTTGGCTGAGATTACATGACTACACTATGATGTGGTATGGGGATGCTGGTAGGCAAAGTAAAAGGGAGTCACTGTTGTTTACTGCTGATGTCTCACCAACAAGAGTTACAGTAAAATTAACACACGTGCTGGCCTTTGCCTATTCATCAATTTAGATGCTCCTACCATGACATAGTGCTTGGTTTTTCACCTTTTCAGTCCTGTGTAAATATGAAATCCTATACTTCATATTTTCACCTTTCCATGAAAGAAAAATTAATCATGGGCTAACTTTTACCAAAAATCAGTTGAGTAGCAATTTTCATGGAGGGTTTCTCTTCGTGATCTCTCATAAATTATCTCATGTAATTTTTTGCTGGTGATCTCATTATGGATATATGCTTGCGCCAATATGTACTCACTAGGAGTGGAAATACTCTTCAATGCTGGAATCTCCAGAGAGTTGTGATGCCAGCACCATATTTTAAAGGCAGCTCTGCACCAGCTTCATCACGGCCAGCCGTGAATAACCTTTCACAATGTATACTGAGAGTGAAACAAGAAAGAAAAGCTGCAATAACAAAAGAGGCCTTCATTGCAAATAATGTTTTACATTTGTGAATGTATTGCTATTTTGCACTGCAGCCACAAGAATCCAGCTAAACAGGCTATGCACCAACAGCACCATACCATGCTAGAATCCTATCAAACCTTACGGCACAGTAGTATAAAATCTTGCCATTGTTCAATGTGGGAGAATCCCATGCTGGAAAGAATAAAACAGTTGAAAACATTAAACCTTTATTGAACAACAGCAGAGGCAAAAGAAAAATAAACAAACTGAGACAACACAGTGTGAAGCTAGAGGAACACACCAGGCCAGGCAGCATCAGAGGAGCAGGAAAGTTCATGTTTCAGGTCAGGACCCTTCATACATCTGGGAACAATTAGGACCATTTGCTCTTCAAGCAACAACAAATTCACAGTTAATATATAATCACTGCACCTAGCTTTTATATATTGGAACCAAGTAACACTGCTCTGTTCTACATCTTGGAGATGATATTCCTCCTGCTTAATGTCGTCCTTTTCCTCCTCTCCCACTCTCTCAGATCTATGCATTCTTCACGTACATTCTTTGCTTGCTTCAGTTGTGAAAGGTACAGCAAACAAGGATTATGCAGCATATTCAATCTGGACTGCTCTGTAAGGACCCTCATAAGACTGATCCAAGAATTGGAACTACATCTTCAGGAGAGCTATCACCTTTTCCACCATGGCCCTGTTAGAAGAGTGGGCAACATTGTATCTAGATTAGGTTAGATTCCCTACAGTGTGGAATTGATTGATCTTGGGGTAATTGAGCCATCAGCAAGGCTGCAGACAGTAGCTCCTGTTTCCTAGTATCCATTCATGTAAGGCATCAACCCTTGAAAAGAATCAGGAATATGAGAGTTCTCAAGGATATAGTCATCATGGAATTTTGTGGGTACCTGACACGGACTTGTAGGACACGCTATGGCTTGTACATTAATGGAGATGTACCCTTCTCTGCTGCTGAGGTCAGCCACAATATGGTATGCACTTTCGACACAGTATAGTTTATAATGCATGGACCTGAGAGAAACTAGGTTAAGCTTAATGACAAAGTTTGATGAAGGCTGCACTAGTGATGTCATCATGGGAAAATGAGTTGGATCAAGCTTGATTTAATAATGGGCTGAGTGTTCAAAAGTCCCTTATAGATTGAAAGTGAATCCTTAGAAGGAGCCTTTGAATGAAAGATTATCACAGTTGTCATCTTGATGGTCACCCATAAACGCTGGTCATATCTTTGTCTCTATGTCCCACTGAAGCAGATGGCAGATTCTGTAACAGTGTCACAGAACTTTGTCAGTCCATGAACGCAATGCGTCTCGGTCATCTAGAGGAAAAGGCTTTGAGAATAACAGACTTTGGGTCTTCTGGGCCTCACTCCACCCTGAGAGATCGTCAGCTGTGTCTTCTTCAGGTAAAGGGTATACATAGTCATTGGAGGTAACTGCTGCTGCTGTGCTGATTGACATCTGTGTTGCTCTTCAAGTTCCCTGTGCTTCATTTCATTGCAGCACAGTGGTGATGAATTAAGCTATGTCTGGGGCAATGTAAATGTATCAAGCCTGTTAATGATGCAATGTGTACCAGGCCATCAAAATTCATTGTGGAGCCATTGATCCACAAACAGATTCATTGTGACTATGACTAATGGGACCAGCTACATAGAGGATGAATAGATATGCCAGTCTGCCAAAGACCAGCAGCAAGCTCCAGGGACTGCCAAGCACCCAGTACACGAAGAAGACATAAAGTTTATCAAGAGGAGTTGGAGTTAGATATAGTTCTTAGGGCTAAAGAACCTGGGAGACAGTGGTAACAGGGTACTAGAGTTGACTGATCAGCCATGATGATATTGAATAATAGAACATATTCAAAATTGCCTAGTCCTGATCCTGTTTCCTTTGTTTTAAAGTCAAATCAGAGGAACTCCTGAAGGTACAGAGGATACTTCCTAATGTAATTTCCTCTAGATGAACAAAGCGCAGTGTAACTGCAGCAGGAGATGTCATAGTGCAGAAAGAGGCCATTCGGCACCAACCCTCCAACAAGCATCCCAACCAGAACCAGCCCAAATCCTGTCTATATAACCCTGCATTTACCATGGCTAACCCACCTAGCGTACTAATCCCTGTACACTGTGGGGCAATTTAGCATGGCCAATCCAGCTAACCTGAACAGCTTTGGACTGTGGGAGGAAACTGGAACACCTGGGTGAAACTCGCGCCGATACAGGGAGAATGTGCAAACTCCACGGTGGACGGTCACTCAAGGCTAAAATTGAGTTTGGGTCCCTGGCGCTGTGAGACAACAGTTCGAACCACTGAGCCTCTGTGCCATGTCCTAAGATACTGTCACAGAAGAATGCTAACTACTGAAGCAGGACCTGTGACATGAAGGAGTGGGTGGTCATCCTTTCCCAATGGTTATCAAGGCAATGGCTGAGATAAATCTGAATGCAACTGGCGGCTGCCAAGGGTCCAGTCAAGATCTGTGTGGGATCTCACAACCCTCGACCCATAAATGTATCAAGCCTGTTAATGATGCAATGTGTACCAGGTCATCAAGATTCATCTTGTCTCCCTGTGATAAGGTCAGTGCCTCAGCCTTGCTTTCCTCCATTCACAATGTTTCAGAGTTTTGTGCCATCCACAAATTTTGCATTTGTAGCCTGCATGTCCAAGTTTAGTTCATTCAAGTAAAAATAATGAAAAACAGGGGTCCTAGGCCTACCCCTGTGGCACATGAATATGATCACGTCTCCTGTCCAATGAACAAATTCATTTCTATTCTTTGTTTCCTGTAAATTGGAGAATTTTGCGTCTGTGATACTACTGCTCATTTTATTGCATTCGCTTCAATATTATTGTGGCACCCTATCAAACACCTTTTGGAAATCTGTGTACATATCATGAATCTTTTTTTATTACTTTGATCAAAACTCTCTATTTAACTCATAACTTAACCCAAGCAAGTTGATGAAACAAATTTGCATTGTTGGTTTTCTGCAATAAATCTACATTTCTCCAAGTGACTGTTGATGTTTTCTGTATTATTGGCCAAGACTTTGCCAACACAATGTCATCCCTAATGAGGTAACGAGAATTTTTTGCTTTCTTTCTTCTTGTCATTTTTCATGGGATTATAATTAAAATTCCAAATACGAGCACTCTGTATGCAAAATCTGTGTAATTAAGCAGCAGGGAAAAGGTTTAAGTAGTGAACAAGATGGTCATATCAACGCTATACTTATAAATGGCCTGTTACCGAGTCTCCTAGCTAAGCCATCTTAGTTCTCACAGTTTTTTGATGTGAAGATTAGGAATTGAATTTGTCCTAGCCACTGCCTTTACTGTCCAGTGATAAATGTGGAGCTGCTTAGACCTGTCTGGCCCTGGGACTAGTGCCACTTGGGAATTCCAAATGGCTTGGAAAAACTTAATTATTTCATTGTATGGCAAATGCTAGACTTCCTGCCTGGTCTCTTTCCCATGGCTCTACCAGTATGGCCTTTGATTCATTGCTCAAGGTTCTCATACATCCACATCACAAGCTGTCCATAGGGTGCATCCATGCAGACCCCTGATAATTTTTTAAAATTTCCTGAGCACGGTTGTCACAGTCTCCGACAATTGGTTGGTCAGGGGTGTTAAATGACATTCTCAACAGGGAACACTTCAGTTCCCCCTTCTCACTTATTTCTGTCTGACAGCCCTCAGATGTATTTGTTTCTTTTTTATTTGATTTGATTTATCACTGTCACACATACCAATGTAGAGTGAAAAGTGTTGTTTTAAGTAGTTTGCAGGAAGATTGTACGATACAAGCGCATCAGGATAGCAGAACAGGTTGCAGGATATAATGTTATGGCTACCAAAAAGGTGCAGAGAGAGATCAACATTAACATTAAAGATGTCCATTCAAAAGTCTGACAATAGCGGGGAAGAAGCTGTTCTTAAATCTGCTCATACAAGTATACAAACTTTTATATCTTCTGCCCAACAGAAGAGAGTGGAAAAGGGTATAACTGGGGTGGGAGTGGTCTTTGATTATTTCCATTGCTTTCCTGAGGCAGTGGGAAGTATAGATAAAGTCAATGGATGGAAGGCTAGTCTGCCTGATGAGCTGTGCTCACAACTCTCTTTCATTCTTGAGAACAGCAATCGCCATGTCACACTGTGATGTATCAAGATTGGAAACTTTCTATGGTACATCTTTAAAAATTTGGAAGAGTCTTTATGGACAAGCATAATTTTTTTAGCATCCTGAGGAAGAAGAGTTGTGTTTCATTGACTGTAGTGTCAATATGGGCGGACCAAGACAGATTGTTGGTGATTGTAACTCACAGAAACTTGACGCTGTTGACCATCTCCAACTCAGCACCATTGTTGCACATGGGGGTGTGCCTTCACTCCACTTTCTACCTCTTTTGTTTTGTTGATGTTGATGGAGAGATTGTTGTTTTTACACCATGCCATTAAGCAGTCTATCTCCTTCCTGTACTCCATCTTGTTGATGTTTCAGATCCAACGTACAACAGTCAGTAAACTTGTAAATGGAATTGGTGAGAATTTGGCCACATAATCATGTGTATGAGGACTAAAGTAGGGATCTGAGTACACAGCCTTCTAAGGCACCTGTGTCAAGAATTATCATGGAGGAGATGTTGTCACCAATCTGTACTGATGCTGCCTGTTGGCCCGGAAGTTCAGAATGCAGTTACATAGAGGGGAGAAGAGACCTAGTTCCTGGAGGTTAGAGATGAGTTTCTTTGGAATTGTGGTGTTGAAGACAGAGTTGTAGTCAATAAATAAGACCCTGGCGTAAGTATTCTTGTTGTCCAGATATTCCAGTGATGAGTGTAGGGCCAGGGAGATGGTGTTTGTCATATTGGTAGGCAAATTGCAGAGCATTAGGATAATTTATGAGGCTGAAGTTTCTGTAAGCCAAAATTAACGTCTCAAAGCACTTCATAATTATGGATTGATACGGCGTGGAGCTAGAGGAACAGAGCAGGTCAGCATCAGAGGAGAATCAACATTTTGGGCTTAGAACCTTCAGGTGCCTGACCTGCTATGTTTCTCCAGCTCTACACTGTATTGACTCTGACTCCAATATCTGCAGTTCTTGCTGTCTCATAATTATGGATGTTAGATCCACCAAACATGAACATTGCATGATTTTTCTTTGGGAATGAAATGATCGTGGGTGTATCCACCTTCTGGCAGGTAGTCACTAGTTGATTGGCTTTCATTCTGTCTTATCTGCAGTTGAACTTGCCTTGTGGCAGTCAGATGTGCAGCCGAACATCAGGGTTATTAAATTTCCCCAACTTGCTCATTTGGGGAGGAATTCACTCCCATTCTGTGTCATTTTCTTGAGAATACCACTGCTCTCAAGTGACTATTCTGCTCCTGCTGCATTGGCCTGCAGTTCATTAACCAGATGAGGAACTTCCCAATTGCAGCATTATCTGCCCATGTTATCTACACCTGTGCTCCCTGCAAAGTAGGAAAGATGCTGTTGGCTAGCCAGACCTCCTGTTTATTCAGAATTAGTGTGGACTTCTTCTTTTCAATTGTTCTGCTTTGAAGCCTTCTGCAGCTCTCTATTCTGCCCAAGTATCTTTGAGATATTCCAACACAGGTGTTGAGCTAGCTTTGGCTGCTCTGCCCTACAACTCTTCACCTGAGTAAGATGGCTTCTTGACTGCTCTTGGGGAATCTTAGAACCTCCCAACCTTTGACCAGGTGTTGGAGATCAAGGGGAGTTGTGCCGTTTTGGGATCAGCCAAGAGAGGATCATGTCTCTTGTCTTTTAAATCTGAGCCAGATAGTTTTCTCAGCTACTGTGGATCTGTCAGGAACTTGCTTGGCATAGCAATCAATGAGACAGATTCAAAACATTTAACTCTGTTTTCTTTCCATAGACTTGATGAGTTTCTCTAGCAATTTCCTTATTTTTCTTTCAGATTTACAGCATCCACAGTTCTCTGTTTTATATAAATTACTGTGGGAATGAGCTTATCCTTATTAAGTCACATGTCTTTTGGGAACTCTTGTACAAATCGGACAGGCTAAATTCAACTGCTCTGCCTTATGGCTTTGTGACTGTGAGGGCGTAATCGGTAAATCAGCATGAGAAGTGCCTGGATCCTTGTTTAATCCATCAGGGAAGTGTTTGGCAGTTCAATATTTGCCTTGCTCCCCACTCCCACTTGAAATCAACAGGTCCTTTCTTGATCCTATTCAATTTTACTGTCCTCCTCTTGGCCTTTTAAATCTGGCAAGCTGCCCCTACGCTACCTGAATCCTGATGTAACACAGTGTGGAGCTGATGGAACACAGAGGGCCAGGCAGCATCATAGGAACAGGAACGCTAACATTTCAGGTCAGGACCCTTCTTCAGAAATGAGGGATGGGAACGGGGGATCTAAAATAAATAGAGAGAGGGGAGACACAGTGATAGCAGGTAGATAGTGGAGCAGACAGGTAGGAGAGAAAATGGACAGATCAAAGACTCGGATGAAGCTAGTAAAGGTGAGTATATCTAGGTGGTGGTGGGGATTGGTCAGTGAGGTGGGAGGAGAGGACAGATGGGAGAGAAGGCAAACAGATCAATGTGGCAGCGATTGGGGGGGTGTGGTCTTGGGATGAGTGTGGGATAGGGAGATTTTGAAGCAAGTAAAGACCACATTGAGACCATTGGGTTGTAGGCTTCCAAGGCGGAATTTGATGTACTGCTCCCGATGGTTTATTCCTGATAGTTTATTTTGCCTATTGCAGGGCCCCTGAACAATCCTGGAGAGAGATCTTCACTGAGACTATTTAGTTTGTACAGCCTCATGAGACTGTCTTCGAGGTTCTATCCTGATAGTTTTAGACTCACTTGGCATTTTTTTAGGGCTTCCTAGTTCCTGTGGGTTTTATCATCACCACCTTTGACTTAGTAAGTTCTTTTTTGGACTTTTTAATTGCTGTGAGTTTTAACCTTACCCCTTCTAATCTGACGGGCTGGATATTAGCCTCATTATACTATTACTATCCTTCAATTTTTCTAATATCAGTTTGATCTCTTATCCTTTTTGGGGTGTTCAAGACTTCGTCCCCACTCAGAAATCTTCCAGAACACTTCTGATTACCTTTTATGTTTCCATTGTCCTTAGGCTTTTCTCTGGTAACAGCGGCTTGGGACTTTATCAATCCATTTCCCAGTATTGAAAAAGAAAATGCTAGAAAAACCTGGAATAGTAAGTCTTGCAGCATCTGTAAAGAAAGAAATAGAGTTATTGTTATGAGACCAGTAACTTTTCCTTGGAATTGAAGGAGCTGAGAAATGATGACCTTAAACTATTATCAAAGAGAGCTGATGAGTAAGAGGAACAGATGCTGATACCTAGAGCAAAGGACAACGGGAGTGCTAATAGCAGGAAAGGAGATGTTTAGAAGCAAAATGAGTGTTAGTAATAGTTGAGAATACACCATTTTTTTAACTTCAGGGGATAGGGACAAGGACCACCCCTAAATAACATCAAAGACTGGAGAGCACTCAAATAGAAATCTCCTATATACTATGAAAAACCACACAATCTGCCAGGACCTGGAAATTAGAAAAAATTCAGGTCTGAAGCTGACCTCATAAGTACGCAGATCTGTTGAAAATAGGTCAGGTCTGCTGAGAGCAAGCCCATGCATTTCCCAGTCATCTAGCTAATTGCCCTTCTTTCTGTCTAAATTTCCAAAACTAGACTATGACAATCTAGAAGGAGAATCACCACAGATACATGGGAACCCAATTGCCTGCAACAATTCCCAAAGATTCTCACCCTCCTGACTTGGAAATATATTGCTGTTCCTTTAGTGTTGTTTTTTCAAAATCCTGGAACTCTCCCAAATGGAATTATGTGTCTAACTACACCAGGTCATTCAAGAAGGCAGCACACCTCCACCTTCTCAAGGGGACCTAGGGATTTGCAATAAATGTTGGTCCAGCCAGCAATGCATACATGTCATGAATAAATAAAGAAAAACAAAATTGTTGGATTATTTTGAAAAATTGTCACATTTAGCAACAATGTAAAGCTGATGAACACATTTGAAATATGAAAGAATAAATATTTACCATTCTAAATAATCCCAAGATAAACACCAATTAAAAGTTAAAATAAGGAATAAAGCATGACTTTTACTTCAGATATTAATTTCATTGGAGAAACGTTTTAGCAAAATAATGCTGAGTTCTTGAAGGGAAAAGGGAATTTAATTTTCAAGGGTGCTTTTTTTCAGGAGAATAGCAACGTCAATTGTTCAGGTTTCACACTGGATTCTCCAAAAGAGTTTCCTGACAAAGGCAGAGGAAGGGCTGGGTAACTTCAATCACTTAAGAGTCTCTATCTCTGTCAATGATACCAGGCTATTCCCACTTCCACTCCTCCATTCCCTTGACTTAACTCCAACAGCCTCTCATTACTGATTCACCCTTGCTGGTTCTGAGCGTCCATTTACCTGCGCTGATCTTAGTCATAGCTGCACAGACCTGACAGATGCACACAAATTTTAAATATGAACCAACTGTCATCAGATTTCCCACTGACTTTGTCCTGATGTAGGCCATTTTTCTAAAAATGCAAAATCGCGTTCATAGCATGCAAACAGATTAGAATAATAGAACCATTTAAAAAGAAGAGAACAATAATTAGTGGGGAATTTAATTTTCATGTTCATTGAGTTATGTGATAGTTAATACAACAAGTGCACAGAGCACATCAGGGATAGTTTCTTTGAGTAATTTTTCAATGAACCAACCAGGGAACAGGCTATCCTGGATCTGGAAACAGGTAATGCAGCAGTTTTAAGAAATGACTTCAGAGTAAAAAAATCCTCCAGGAAGTAGTGATCATAACTTTAGTATTTAGTATTCAATTTGAGTATGAGGAACTTAAGTCAGAAACTGTGTTTAACTTATGTAAAAGGAAATTATGATGAAATGAGGATTGAGTCAACTAAAGTGAACGTGGCAAATAAATTCATGATAATGGGAACTGCAGATGCTGGAGAATCCAAGATAGCAAAGTATGGGGCTGGATGAACGCAGCAGGCCAAGGCAGCATCTTAGGAACACAAAAACTGATGTCGGCTTTTGTGCTCCTAGATGTTGCTTGGCCTGTTGTATTCATGCAGCCCCACACTTTGTTATCTGGGCAAATAGATTAGCAGTAATGACAGCAAACAAGCAGTGGCAAACATTTCATGATTCTCAGCAAAATATATATCCCGGTAAGGAGGAAAGAATCTAAGAGAGAAATAAATCAGCAATGACCATCCAAGGAAGTTCAAAGAGAAAGCATATTTGGAGGCAAAAGTCAGTAATGGCTCCAAAGACTGGGATATACTCAGCATCCAGCAAAGAAGGACTAAAAAACTAAAAAAAGTTGGAAGGAAATAAACTACAAGAGCAATTTAGCTAGGAATATTAAAACAGACAGTGAGATCTCCTTTAAATGTACAACAAGGAAGAGAGAGGTCAAAGTGAACATAGGCCCTTAGGAAAATAAATCTGGGGAGATAGCCATGGGGGGCAACAAAATGGCAGAGGAATTAAACCAATATTTTGCATCAGTCTTTATTGTGGAAGATACTTCAAAAATTCTGTTATTACTCAAGAGGAATAAAGTACCATCACCATCAATGGATACGTAACATTAGACTAAAGGCAGATAAGCCCCCTGGCTGTAATGGCTAGCACCCAAGGACCATAAAAAGAGTAGCTGCAGAGAAGTTGTAGGCATTGGTTGTTATTTTCCAAAAATCTTTGGAGTCTAGAGAAGTGCCAGAGGAGTAGACTGCCAGTGTGATTTCTCATTCGAAAAGGGAGGGAGGCAAAGTGGCAGGTAGGGAATTTGACTGGGGTAGTACACCTTTCACACCATAACCCGGGTATCCTATGGTGAGCTCAGGGAGAACAGAAACCTCCAGGGGAGCAGAAGGGCAAAAGTTCACTCGATCTTGATTTTCAGTACCAATTATCCCAACATCTATTGTTGGAAAAATATTGAAATCAATTATTATGGAAGCAACAGAGGTATATTTGGAAGATCAAAACCTGATCAAGCAGAGTCAGCATGGTTTCATGAAAGGGAAACTATGTCTGAAAAGTTTATTCGAGTTTTTTAGAGAAAATCTGAACTCAAGTGGAAGCAGTAGAGGCATTGTACTTGGACTTCAAGCAGGTACCCCTCAAAAGGTTAAATCATAAGATAAGAGCCCATGGTATTGAGGTAATTAGTTGATGTAGACAGAGAATTTGCTAATGGGAATGAAACAGTGAGTGGGGATAAGAGCCTTTTTGTTCATGTTGGCAATTTGTAACCAGGAGGGTTCCACTGCGATCAGTGCTGGGATCACAACCATTTATAATACATATTAATGAATTGGAGGAAGGAAGCAAATACATTGTAGACAAATCTGCAGCTGATGCAAAAATAGGTAGAAAGGCAAGTTGCGAAGGGGATATAAACAGTTTACAGAGGGATGTTGATAGGTTAAATAAGTGGAAAAATATTTGGAAAATGGAATATAATGTGGAAAAAGCAAGCTTGTTCATCTTGCAAGGGAAAACTGAAAAACATAACATTGTTTGAATGGAGAAAATAGCTTTAGAAACTGCAAAACATAAAAGACTTGAGGGCATACACACAAAACACAGAAAGCTTGCAGCCGGTATTCAGGAAGCCCAATGAAATATCGATCCTCATTTCAAAGGGGTCGGAATGTAAGGGTAGGAGAGTCTTACTGAGATTGTACAAGGTGCTTGTGAGACCGTATCTGGAGCATTGGGAGCAGCTTGGACCCCTTATTTGAGGGACGATAGTATTTCATTGGAAGCAGTTCAGTGAAGGTTCACTGTTACTAGTTCCAGGAGATGTGCACCTGCTACCCTGGCAAATGCTACAAATTTTACATTCTGACACATTCTCATGTCCCTGGTATACCTGAGGCTCCAAGAACTTTACAAGGCTGGTTACTGGGAAATAGGGGACACCCATTGTAACCATGGCTCATGATTCTATTGCACAATTCCCTGACTGCAGTGGAGCACAGAGATTATCCCACCGATTTTTCAACAAGGGCCATCGTCGAGCAGATGATAGAGCTGCTAGAAATGTATTTCTGCCACTGGGATTGGACGGTGGGGCTCCTCCAGTGCAGTCCAGATAGAGTGTACTATATCACCCTGTTATGATGAGCCTGCACAATTAGAGCAAGTAATGAGGCATTTGAATGATGCTGAGGAAGTGTGGGAATGGTACAGTCTTCTGACTATGACGACAAGAACATTTGGGAGCCGATGACAGAGTTTGTCCGTTTCAAACTGTACAAGCCAGGCAGGACCTCACTGACAGCCAGTTCCAGTAAATGATTGTAGATGGTTCCAACAGACTATCATGGAATGATCTTCATGTTAATGTTTGGTTTGCATGGTGGAGGCAAACTGCAGTCTCTATTCATTTTGTTTGTGTTTGCATTTGATGGCTGTAAATAAAAGCTCATTTTTGGAATTGTCCAATGGCTTTCCTACATGTGATTTTCCCCTTTGGACAATTATAACATGTGAGCCACTGGTGAGAATTGGGGTGGAGTAGCAGTGATGCAGAGAGGGTATTTAGACATTATGCAACAGAAGAGAGGTAAACGATATGGCCTAGTTGTTAAACAGCAGCTAGGGGTAGAGAATGATTTTGTATGTGTGAATGATATCAGACATGCCAACTACGCGCAATTATGTTACTGATGAGAGATTACCAATTCTTATCCATATGCACAGCAGCTTTTTAAAGGTGCCATGAATGCCAAGGATGCCAGTCTTTGGGCGGGTATCAGCTGATGGCAAACATTCCATGAACAATTTGTGGTAGATGGGCCTCGGTATGTGTAAATGGGGTGCTACAGATGAGTAGATAATTCATAAGGCAAGGTTTCTAAACTATGGTGGGAATTTGAGTTTGGCCTCATGGTGGGAAGTCATCTGTGTAATGCAACAACTGATCTGAAAAAAGCCACAAGTTTCAGTCCAATATCTCCACCACCAAGGTTTAACCGACTGGCTTGAGGTTTCTGAAATTTTCCTTAAACACTTCCATGAATATTAACTAATACTCCAGCCCTCTGGCACCAGACTTGTAATGAAGGACATTTGGTAAAAATTGGCCAGTGCCTTTGCAATTTCATACTTAGATGCCTTGGCATCCTTGGATACATCTCATCCAGTCATAGAGACTGAGAAATTTTAAGTGTAGTTATCCTTTTAAATATCTATTATTGATCAATGTTTAGCCCATCCAGTGTCTCAATTACTTCCTCTTTAGCTACTAAATGAGTAAAGACAGATGCAAGCTATTCATTATGTAGCATAATCATGCTCCCTAAACAATGCATAAAATCCTTGCACTGATCTGCAATTAACTTAATTCATTTTTGCCACTCTTTTCTGTTTATAATCCTAGTTTTTAAAAGATCCGATTTTCCATAAATGACTTCTGAATTCCCTGCTATGTTAACTGATTGTGTCTACTCATAATCTGTCATGGATCTTTTATAAGTTTTCACTTCACTGTGAACCTTCTACATTATCCATGTGATAGCTATCATATTCACCCTTACTCCATTTCTGTTTTACTCTCCATCATCCTAATCATCCATGGAGCTCTGGTATTGTTTGTCATACGTTTCCTGTGGGAGTATACTGTGACCGTACCCAGACTATATTCCCGATAAAGGCAATCAATTCTTTGACCAAGGTTTTGTCTATCAATCAAGGATTCAAATTTACCAGGCTCATATCCATTCTACACCACAAAACGTTGACCCTCCCCATTCCCCAAAACTATTATCAGAAATGATTTCTTCTACATTGGTTGATGTAGGCAATTTTAGAACATAGAACATTACAGCACAGAACAGGCCCTTTGGCCCTCGATGTTGTGCCGACCTGTCATACTGACCTCAAGCCCATCTAACCTACACTATTCCATGTACGTCCATATGCTTATCCAATGACGACTTAAATGTACCTAAAGTTGGCAAATCTACCACCATTGCAGACAAAGCGTTCCATTCCCTTACTACTCTCTGAGTAAAGAAACTACCTCTGACATCTGTCCTATACCTTTCACCCCTCAATTTAAAGCTATGCCCCCTCGTGCTCGCCGTCACCATCCTAGGAAAAAGGCTCTCCCTATCCACCCTATCTAACCCTCTGATTATTTTATATGTCTCAATTAAGTCACCTCTCAACCTTCTTCTCTCTAATGAAAACAGCCTCAAGCCCCTAAGCCTTTCCTCATAAGACCTTCCCTCCATACCAGGCAACATCCTAGTAAATCTCCTCTGCACCCTTGCCAAAGCTTCCACATCCTTCTTCTAATGCGGTGACCAGAACTGTACACAATACTCCAAGTGCGGCCGCACCAGAGTTTTGTACAACTGCAGCATAACCTCTTGGTTCCGGAACTCGATCCCTCTATTAATAAAAGCTAAAACACTGTATGCCTTCTTAACAGCCCTGTCAACCTGGGTGGCAACTTTCAAGGATCTGTGTACATGGACACCGAGAGCTCTCTGCTCATCTACACTACCGAGAATCTTACCATTAGCCCAGTACTTTGCCTTCCGGTTACTCCTACCAAAGAGCATCACCTCACACTTGTCTGCATTAAACTCCATTTGCCACCTCTCAGCCCAGCTCTGCAGCTTATCTATGCCTCTCTGTAGCCTACAGCATCCTTTGTCACTATCCACAACTGCACCTACCTTAGTGTCGTCTGCAAATTTACTAACCCACCCTTCTACGTCCTCATCCAGGTCATTTGTAAAAATGACAAACAGCAGTGGGCCCAACACCGACCTTTGCGGTATACCACTAGTAACTGGTCTCTGGGATGAACATTTCCCATCAACTACCACCCTTTGCCTTCTTTCGGCAAGCCAATTCCCGATCCAAACTGCTATATCTCCCACAATTCCATCCCTCCGCATTTTGTACTATAGCCTACTGTGGGGAAACTTATCGAACGCCTTGCTGAAATCCATATACACCACATCAACCAGTTTACTCTCATCTACCTGTTTGGTCACCTCATCAAAGAACTCAATAAGGTTTGTGAGGCACGATCTTCCCTTCACAAAACCGTGCTGACTATCCCTAATCAATTTATTCTTTTCTAGATGATTATAAATCCTATCCCTTATAACCTTTTCCAACACTTTACCAACAACTGAGGTAAGGCTCACTGGTCTATAATTACTAGGGTTGTCTCTACTCCCCTTCTTGAACAGGGGCACCACATTTGCTATCCTCCAGTCGTCTGACACTATTCCTGTAGACAATGACGAGTTAAAGATCAAAGCCAAAGGCTCGGCAATCTCCTCCCTGGCTTCCCAGAGGATCCTAGGATAAATCCCATCCGGCCCAGGGGACTTATCTATCTTCACCCTCTGTAGGATTTCTAATACCTCTTCCCTGTGAACCTCAATCCCAACTAGTCTAGTAGCCTGTATCTCAGTATTCTCCTTGACAACATTGTCGTTTTCTAGAGTGAATACTGTTGAAAAATATTCATTTAGTGCTTCCCCTCTCTCCTCTGACTCCATACACAACTTACCACTACTATCCTTGATTGGCCCTAATCGTAATTTTGTCATTCTTTTATTCCTTCAATACCTATAGAAAGCCTTAGGGTTTACCCTGATCCTATCCACCAACAACTTCTCATGTCTCCTCCTGGCTCTTCTGAGCTCTCTCTTTAGGTCTTTCCTGGCTACCTCAAGCGCCCTAACTGAGCCTCCACATCTCACCCTAACATAAGCCTTCTTCTTCTTCTTGACCAGAGATTCCACCTCTTTCATAAACCACAGCTCCCGCGCTGTACAGCTTCCTCCCTGCCTGACAGGTACATACTTATCTAGGACACACAGGAGCTTTTCCTTGAATAGGCTCCACATTTCTAATGTGCCCATCCCCTGCAGTTTCCTTCCCTATCCTGTGCTCCCTAAATCTTGCCTAATCTCGCCGTAATTGCCTTTCCCCCAGCTATAACTCTTGCCCACTGGTATACACTTATCCCTTTCCATCACTAAAGTAAACATAACAGAATTGGCCTCCTACCCTCCTCGACCTCTTCATCTCCAACGGCCGTCGAGACATCAACCGCCTCAACCTCTCCACCCCTCTCACCCACTCCAACCTCTCCCCCGCAGAACGGGCAGCCCTCCGCTCCCTCCGCTCCAACCCCAACCTCACCATCAAACCCGCAGACAAGGGTGGCGCAGTGGTAGTATGGCGTACTGACCTCTACATCGCCGAGGCCAGACGCCAACTCTCCGACACCACCTCCTACCGCCTCCTCGATCATGACCCCACACCCGAGCACCAAACCATCATCTCCAACACCATTCATGACCTCATCACCTCAGGGGACCTCCCACCCACAGCCTCCAACCTCATTGTTCCCCAACCCCGCACGGCCCGTTTCTATCTCCTTCCCAAAATCCACAAACCTGCCTGCCCCGGTCGACCCATCGTCTCAGCCTGCTCCTGCCCCACCGAACTCATCACCACCTATCTGGACTCCATTTTCTCCCCTTTGGTCCAGGAACTCCCCACCTATGTCCGTGACACCACCCACGCCCTCCACCTCCTCCAGGACTTCCAATTCCCTGGCCCCCAACACCTCATATTCACCATGGACGTCCAGTCCCTGTACACCTGCATTCCGCATGGAGATGGCCTCAAGGCCCTCCGCTTCTTCCTGTCCCGCAGGCCCGACCAGGCCCCCTCCACCGACACTCTCATCCGCCTAGCGGAACTCGTCCTCACACTCAACAACTTCTCTTTTGACTCCTCCCACTTCCTACAGACCAAGGGGGTGGCCATGGGCACCCGCATGGGCCCCAGCTATGCCTGCCTCTTTGTAGGTTATGTGGAACAGTCCATCTTCCGCACCTACACAGGCCCCAAACCCCACCTCTTCCTCCGGTACATTGATGACTGTATCGGCGCCGCCTCTTGCTCCCCAGAGGAGCTCGAACAGTTCATCCACTTCACCAACACCTTCCACCCCAACCTTCAGTTCACCTGGGCCATCTCCAGCACATCCCTCACCTTCCTGGACCTCTCAGTCTCCATCTCAGGCAACCAGCTTGTAACTGATGTCCATTTCAAGCCCACCGACTCCCACAGCTACCTAGAATACACCTCCTCCCACCCACCCTCCTGCAAAAATTCCATCCCCTATTCCCAATTCCTCCGCCTCCGCCGCATCTGCTCCCACGATAAGACATTCCACTCCCGCACATCCCAGATGTCCAAGTTCTTTAAGGACCGCAACTTTCCCCCCACGGTGATTGAGAACGCCCTTGACCGCGTCTCCCGCATCTCCCGCGACACATCCCTCACACCCCGCCCCCGCCACAACCGCCCCAAGAGGATCCCCCTCGTTCTCACACACCACCCTACCAACCTCCGGATACAACGCATTATCCTCCGACACTTCCGCCATTTACAATCCGACCCCACCACCCAAGACATTTTTCCATCCCCTCCCCTGTCTGCTTTCCGGAGAGACCACTCTCTCCGTGACTCCCTTGTTCGCTCCACACTGCCCTCCAACCCCACCACACCCGGCACCTTCCCCTGCAACCGCAGGAAATGCTACACTTGTCCCCACACCTCCTCCCTCACCCCCATCCCAGGCCCCAAGATGACATTCCACATTAAGCAGAGGTTCACCTGCACATCTGCCAATGTGGTATACTGCATCCACTGTACCCGGTGCGGCTTCCTCTACATTGGGGAAACCAAGCGGAGGCTTGGGGACCGCTTTGCAGAACACCTCCGCTCAGTTCGCAACAAACAACTGCACCTCCCAGTCGCAAACCATTTCCACTCCCCCTCCCATTCTCTAGATGACATGTCCATCATGGGCCTCCTGCACTGCCACAATGATGCCACCCGAAGGTTGCAGGAACAGCAACTCATATTCCGCCTGGGAACCCTGCAGCCATATGGTATCAATGTGGACTTCACCAGTTTCAAAATCTCCCCTTCCCCCACTGCATCCCTAAACCAGCCCAGTTCATCCCCTCCCCCCACTGCACCACACAACCAGCCCAGCTCTTCCCCCCCACCCACTGCATCCCAAAACCAGTCCAACCTGTCTCTGCCTCCCTAACCGGTTCTTCCTCTCACCCATCCCTTCCTCCCACCCCAAGCCGCACCCCCAGCTACCTACTAACCTCATCCCACCTCCTTGACCTGTCCGTCTTCCCTGGACTGACCTATCCCCTCCCTACCTCCCCACCTACACCCTCTCCACCTATCTTCTTTACTCTCCATCTTCGGTCCGCCTCCCCCTCTCTCCCTATTTATTCCAGTTCCCTCCCCCCATCCCCCTCTCTGATGAAGGGTCTAGGCCCGAAACGTCAGCTTTTGTGCTCCTGAGATGCTGCTTGGCCTGCTGTGTTCATCCAGCCTCACATTTTATTATAACAGAATTGTGATCGCTATCACCAAAGTACTCACCTACTTCCAAATCTAACACCTGGCCAGGCTCATTACTCAGTACCAAATCTAATGTGGCTTCACCCCTTGTTGGCCTATCTACACACTGTGTCAGGAAGCCCTCCTGCACACACTGGGCAAAAACTGACCCATCTATAGTACTCGAACTATAGTGTTCCCAGTCAATATTTGGAAAGTTGAAGTCCCCTATGACAACTACCCTGTCTCTCTCACTCCTATCGAGCATCATCTTTGCCATCCTTTCCTCTACATCTCTGGAACTATTCGGAGGCCTATAGAAAACTCCCAACAGGGTGACATCTCCTTTGCAGAACACCTCCGCTCAGTTCGCAAAAAACAATTGCACCTCCCAGTTGCAAACCATTTCCACTCCCCCTCCCATTCTCTTGATGACATGTCCATCATGGGCCTCCTGCACTGCCACAATGATGCCACCCGAAGGTTGCAGGAACAGCAACTCATATTCCGCCTGGGAACCCTGCAGCCATATGGTATCAATGTGGACTTCACCAGTTTCAAAATCTCCCCTTCCCCTACTGCATCCCTCAACCAGCCCAGTTCGTCCCCTCCCCCCACTGCACCACACAACCAGCCCAGCTCTTCCCCCCCACCCACTGCATCCCAAAACCAGTCCAACCTGTCTCTGCCTCCCTAACCGGTTCGTCCTCTCACCCATCCCTTCCTCCCACCCCAAGCCGCACCCCCCGCTACCTACTAACCTCATCCCACCTCCTTGACCTGTCCGTCTTCCCTGGACTGACCTATCCCCTCCCTACCTCCCCACCTACACTCTCTCTACCTATCTTCTTTACTCTCCATCTTCGGTCCGCCTCCCCCTCTCTCCCTATTTATTCCAGTTCCCTCCCCCCATCCCCCTCTCTGATGAAGGGTCTAGGCCCGAAACGTCAGCTTTTGTGCTCCTGAGATGCTGCTTGGCCTGCTGTGTTCGTCCAGCCTCACATTTTATTATCTTGACATCTCCTTTCCTGTTTCTAACCTCAGCCCATACTACCTCAGTTGACGAGTCCCCAAACATCCTTTCTGCAACTGTAATACTGTCCTTGACCAACAATGCCACACCTCCCCACCTTTTACCATCTTCTCTGTTCTTACTGAAACATCTAATTCCCAGAACCTGCAACAACCATTCCTGTCCCTGCTCTATCCGTGTCTCCGAAATGGCCACAACATCGAAGTGCCAGAAACAGTCCTGTTTTGAATCAGAATTCAGCTGTATCTCATCGCCCAGTGAGATGGGCCACAATTTATCCTTTTCCTTAGCCTGGCTGAGTTCTGCTTGCACTAAGATGCGTACCTCATGCTGGTCTCAGTTTTGAACTAAGTTAAGTGGAGTACGTGCAATTGAGCTGGAAGCTGAAAACTGCAGATTAAATCACAGTCTCTTCATTGGTATTGTGTTTTTGGTCTCTCCCTTCCTCCTGAGTGTACTGTGGATGGGCAGGTGGCAATTCCTGGAAGTCTACAAACAGAAAGCCAAAAAGGGCCATGAGGTCAGGCTGGGAGGAGGATGTGGGATGGGAAGCTAGAACTCAATTAACACATTAACTACAGTTTGCTATCTGGCAAGATGAGAGCGTTCTGAGAGAGGAGAGGTGATCTCCTAATGGTACCATCACTAGACTATTAACCCAGTAACTCAGTTGATGTTCTGCACAGCGCATGATGGAATCTGAATTCAGTAAAACACCTGAAATTAAGTATCTACTGATGACTGTGAAAGCATTGTTGGAAGAACCCATTTGGTTCACTCAGAGATAGTAGTAACTGCTGATGCTGGAGTCTGAGATAACAACATGTGGATCACTAATATTCATCATGGAAGGAAATCTGACATCCTCACCAGGTCTGGCTTACGTGTCACTCCAGACCAACTCCATTCTCAACTGCTCCCTGAAATGGCCTAGCAATCCACTCTGGCGTATCAATCATGACAAAGTCTCAAAGAAGTGAAACCAGACAGATCACATGGTATCAACCAGAAAATAAATGAGCAGAAACAGCCCAGTCAACCCTGCTAAACCAGAGATCATAGAATCCCTACAATGTGGAAACAGGCTATTCAGTTCAACAAGCCCACAAAACCCTCAGAGTATCCCACCCAGACTCATCTCCCTATAACTCACCTGATCCACACATCCCTGAACACTATGGGCAATTCGGCATGACCAATCGACCTAGCCTGCACATCTTTGCATTGTGGGAGGAAACCAGAACCTGGAGGAAACTCATGCAGACGTGGGGAGAATGTGCAACTCATCACAGACAGTCACCCAGGGTGAGATCAAACCTGGATTCCTGTCACTGTGAGGCAGCAGTGCTAACCACTGAGTCACCATTCCGCCCATGGCGTCCTCCTCACTAACATATGGGGGCTAGTGCCAAAATTGGCAGAGCTGTCCAATCCTGGAATTCCCTTCCTAATGGCATTGTGAGTCAACACACAGCATGTGGACTGCAGTGGTTTAAAAAGGCAGCTTACCACCATCACCTTCTCAAGGGCAACTAGGGATGGGCAATAAATGCTGGCCAGCCAGCCATGCCTACATCCCAAAAATGAATAAGAAATGAGTTACAGCAGGAAAGTACCATTGGATATGATCTGTTCCATACTATTGTGTAAAAACTGTGTGCCAGGTTGACTAGAAAATATCTACCTGTGAGAGAGAAAGCGAGCACATTATGTCAATAATTGTGATGAACTGTGTGTGTGATATACCTTTCACAGATGAACAGGTGGAAATTAATAAAGGCAGCAAGATGTGGAATTCAAGGTTGAACAACTAATAGGAGCATGAAGGTGATGTGAGTTTTTTTGAATGTTAGGTATAATTCTCACGTGTCATGGGGTGCTGCTGTGCAAATGTTGAGATTGAGGTCCATTGAGCAGAGCAGTGCGTATAAAGTAATATGCAAAGTTTCATTCCGTTCACACAGCAGACTGACTGCACCAAATGGTACAGGTTTCGCTGCTGAGAAGAGGCAACTAGCAGCATGGTAGATGCTCAATCCCGCATTAATCAGACATGAGGTGGCAGCAACAATTTAGTGTGCTTTCTACTTCCACTGGAAATGGCAAAAACAATTCTTAGATCACTCGAGAATGGCACAAATGATTTTAACCCTATTTTAAAAAGATCCGTCTCTGTAAAATATCATGGCTCCTCCCTAAGCTCATCACAATTTTTATTGAGCTACATTAAACTTCTGTGCGTTTTATTGTAAAATAAATGAACAATATATTATTATACATACTAAAAGGGTAGCTTTACAAATTGTGCATTATGGAAGTCAAGTTTGCTGCTACTTTTCTCTTCTATTATTAACTCTGGGAGGCTTGATAACTAGATATAGCTTTTCACTTTATTCACTCTAGAAGCCATACTAAATTTTTTGGGTGATCAGTCACCTCCTGTCACCACTATTATTAGTAGTAGCTGGAAAGTAAAAGGCTTATTTGAGGGAAATTTTAAAATTTTTAGTGTAAAAGCTAAAAAAAATTAGAACAATTAATTAATTAGCTTTAATTTGATTTAACTGGGCAATACATCCTTATATTTAACATTAGGCATTAGTGAACAAAATAATTTGTGAATTTGCTGAGAATGCCAAACCCTAGTTTGTTTCTACTTTTTCACTGATTAGCTTTCCATCCCACCTTTCTTTGAAGCAGAGGAGCTTGCTTGAACATCTTCCCTCCAGTACTTCATCCCCATGACTGCTACCTAAGAGTTAACTTAAGCTTAATTTGTGGGACCCCAAATCTATTGGAGATGAAGATGTCAGTAAGTATGAATTTCAACTGCTTGGGATGAAATTCACACCATGATCTCACTCTGTTTGCTGTGCAACTTTAAATTCTGTGGTGGAAAGGAAATGAATAATATTCTTCAGCTATTTCATTGAGACATGTCTGGAGGAGTTTGCATGTTTTTGTGAAAATACCTCCCAACTCACGAAAGGTCCAGTCGTAGTACATTGGGATGGATAAAGAATTGGCTCATGAGCAGGAAATAGTGAGTGAGAATAAGGAGTTATTTTTCAGGTTGGCAGCCTTTGACCAGTGGAATTCAACTGGGATCACTGCTGGAGCAGCACTGCTTACAATACATATTGATGACTTGGAGAAAGGAAGTGAATGTACTATAGCCACATTTGCAGACAATACAAAAATTGATGGAAAGTCAAGTTGTGAAAGAGATACAAACAGTTTACAGAGAGATATTTATAGGTTAAGTAAGTAAGCAAAAAGTTGGCAAATGGAATTTAATGGGGAAAATGTGAATATGTCATTTTGAAAGACAGAACAGAAGAACAGAGTACTGTTTAAATGTAGAAAAATTGCAGAGCTGCAATGCAAAGGGACCTGGGGGTACTTGTGCATGAAATGCAGAAAATTAGCACAGAGCAGGTACAGCTGCAGCAGGTAGTTAGCAGCAGATACTCAGGAGGCTAATGAAATGTTGACCCTTGTTTCAAAAGGTTATGGTGTATAAGAGTAGGGAAGTCTTACGGCAACTGTACAAGGTGAGACCATATTTAAAGCTCTGTTCTGAGGAAGGCCCACCAGACCCGAAATGTTAACTCAGTTTTCTCCTTCACAGATGCTGCCAGACCTGCTGAGCTTTTCCAGCCACTTTGTTTTTGTTTAAAGTATTGTGAACAATTTGCTCTCCTTCTACAAGAAAAGGTTTCATTTGATTGGAAGCAGTTCAGAGAACCTTCACCAGGATGAACCCTGGTATGGAGGGATTGTCATATGAGCAAAGACTAAACAGATGGGCCTCTACTCACTGGAATGTGGGGGAATTCTTAAGAGTCTTGACAGTGTAAATGCTGAGACGATGTTTGCCCTCATGGGAATAGTATAGGGCCAGAGTGTAAAGAATAAAGGAGTGCATATTTAAGACTGAGATGAAGAGAAATTTATTCTCTGAGTGTAAAGAGTTTTTGGAATTCCTTGCCACAGAGAGCTGTGGGAGTACAGTTGTTGTGTATATTTAAGGCTGAGGTGGATGGATTTTTGATCAGTAAGGGAATCAACAGTTACATTGGAAAGGGAAGAAAAGTGGATGTGAGGAAAGTTGGATCAGCCATGATCCTACTGAATTGCAGTGCAGGCTTGCGAGGCTGAAAGGCCTACTCCCATTTCTATTTCTAGATTATGCTGTTCTGGGCCCCAGGGTACCAAGTGCAGACCTTTAATGTGGTTCTTACCTTCACTAGAGTAAGATGATTGTTGCAGCCAGACGTCAACTATCATCATATGATGAAGCTAAGGGTGTTTTGGAAGTTGCTTTTCTAGATTTTCTTTATAGCTAGGGGAGTCTTGAGAAATCTCAAATAGAAAAGCTATGAGCTCCTCCACCTATTGACTATTTTAGGGTTGGTGATGCTGTGGGACTCTCAAGGCTACTATGCACCAACCTATCCATGAAAATGGTTATATTCTAGGAATTCTTTGTTCTTTGTCTTGGATTCATTGAGTCATGGAGTAATATATCATGGAAACAAACCCTTCAAGTCATCCATGCCAACCAGACATCACAAACTGGCTGAGTCTCATTTTCCAGCATTTGACCCAAATCCCTCTTCCTCTTCATATACCTGTCCAGACGTCTTCTAAATGTTGTGATTGTACCCACATCCACCACTTACTCTTGTAGCTCATTCCATATATGCACCACCCTCTGCATGAAAAAGTTACTCCGCAGGTGCTTTTTAAAAATTTCCCCTCCCACTTAAACCTACGTCCTCTAGTTTTGGACTCCCCTATCCTAGGAAGAAGACCTTAACTAGTCACTTTACTCGTGCCCTTCATAAATTTAAAAACATCTATAAGATCAGCCCTCAGCCTCAGATGTTCCACATTAAATAGCCCCAGCCTATTCAAACTTCCCCTACAACTCAAACCCTCTAGTTCTGGTAACATCCTTGTAAACCTTATCTTCACTGTCTCAAGTTTAACAACATCCTTCCTGTAGAGGGGGGATCAAAATTGTATGCACTATTCTGAAAGGAAGACTACTTTGATTGATATTTATTCTGCAACATATTTATATGGTAACTTTTGGTGTAATAAAACATCCTAAGATGCACAACAAGACTATTACAAAGTAAAATATGACTGTATAACTGATATGATGTGAGTGTATATGAGTATGAAATATAGAAACATACATAATGCAAGGTATTTGGTTAGATAACTAAAAGCTTGATCAAGGGGCGAAAATTTAAAGCTTTACTTTTCAAATTATTTTCAAACATGACCCTATTTAACACTCGAAAATTAACGTTACCTCGGATGCCAATGAAAGTAACACAGCGGTACGGCAGCATAGAAACATTCAACCTATAAGTGTTAAAGCTTATTTATTCTGGTGATTGTTTTAAGGTGTCCAGTATTATATTGGAGGACATTTCTGCTTATCAAATCCTGGACATCAGAACAAGAGTCTAATAATTTAGTAAATGATAATACAGCATTTGAATATGGAAATCTGTTAACACAGGCGCAGACACACACACACACACACACAGACGTGCACAAACAGACACGCACACATAGACACACATAAACAGACACACACATACATCTTCTCTTCATCATTGGGCAAACATCTCTTCTGCAACCCCTCATTCAATCACTCACTCATTATGACATCTGCAATCCCAATTTTAGACTCCTGTTTTAAGGACTGTCTTAAAGGAAGAAAGTGAGATAAAGGCAAGGTGGAAGTGGAGGAGGAGTGGCTAGGGAGCTAAAAATATGGTCATCAGTGGTGATTAAAGTCAGGAGTTTTCAGGAAGCCAGAATTAGACAAGCATCGATGTCTCAGATCACTGAAGAGCTGGAGGACATTACAGAGACAGGGAGGGACATGAACTTGATGAGAAACAAGATGGAAATTTAAAAATTAACAACTCGTTGAATCCTTACAGTGTGGGAGCAGATCATTCAGCCCATCAATTCCACATCAACTATCTGAGGAGTATCCCACCCTACCCACCATCCTGCCCTTTTCCCCTTGCATTTCCCATGGCTAATCCACCTAACCTGTACACCTTTTGACAGTGGGAGGAAACGTACACAGGCAAAGGGAGAATGTGCAAACTGCACATAGAGAGTCACCCAAGGATGGAATCACACCTGGGTTCCTTGTAATGTGAGGCAGCAGTTCTAACCACAGAGGCACCATGCTGCTCATGTTGGGCCAATTCACTTCTGTGAACAAAGCGATAGTAGTTGAATAGGAATTGAGCAAATGGGAAATCATCTAGGAGTATATTGGAATAATGTTTGAATAAAGATGAACCTCGATTCAAGCTGTAACAGTATGAAGATTTCACCAGCAGATAGGTTGTAGCAGGGCAGACGTCAGGAAATTTTAAAGAGATGGAATGGGGTGACATTAGTCTTTGTGAGAATATATGCTTAGCAACTTATCTTGGGTTTAAATATGACGCCAAGATTGAGAGCATACTATAGCCATGGAGAGAGATGGAGTCGGTAGATAGAGAATGCAGTTTGTGCGGGGCCTAAAATAATTGTTTTAGTCTTCCCAATATTAAATTGGAGGAATTTTCTGTTATCAAATCCTGGACATCAGAAAAACAGTTAGCAACATGGTATGAGCCTAGAGAAGTGTTGATGAGTTCAAGCTGGGGGTCCACAGTGTGTATGTGTTAAAAATAATGCTATGCCTAGCGAGTTTTGAGAAGATTTGTAGCTCAGGTTGAGGTTCTGGATGTGAGTTTGCTCGCTGAGCTGGAAGGTTCGTTTTCAGACGTTTCGTCACCATACTAGGTAACATCATCAGTGAGCCTCCGACGAAGCGCTGGTGTTATGTCCTATGCTATGCCTGTTCCTCAAACAGCATGGCTAAAAAAATGGTTACCTCATTTTCTATATTACAAATATGCTGTCTTAGAAGAAGTCTTTAAATAGTTTTGCAGGACCTCCCAGTGGAGACAAGAAGGGACACATAGGTCCTTTTCGCATCTTTTTACTGTCACCTACTTTGAGATATGTTAACATAGCTATGGATTAGTTGGTGAGTGCAATGGTAACATTGCTGAGCTGGTAATCTGTCGACAGGAGTTAGTGTTCGTGGACATGGAAACTGGTGGAATTTCATCTAGTAAAAAGAAAATCTTGGTGATAGTGGCCATGAAAGTATCACAATTTGTCATAAAAACCCAGAAGACGTGTGTGTTTATTGGTTGAAATCTATTGTTATTACTGGGCTAGTCTACAATAACTCCAGAAATAGCCTAGCAGGCATCTCAGTTCAAGGTCATGAAGGAATGATTTCTTTTTAAATTATTCCAGGTAAGGGGAAGCTAAAAATATCATTAGATCAAAGCATTATGAAAAGATGAAATGCCTTCCTCCACGTGAGGGTACAGATAACATTAGGTTTTTAAAAATTGCAATGTTAAAGGTAATTGCTGATGTTAAGCAATGTGCTCACATCAGATGTTGAATATATATCATTCTGGTCTCACTCAGTCTTAAATTATTAAATAAAAGTTTAAAGCAAGAAATACTATATAAAATCCACCATTTAGAGCTGAGTATTGACTACTTTCTGCACCTATGTGATTCATCATGGTAGCCTCATCTGATCTGTCACGGTGGTATCATTGAGAAGATTTGCATAACATCCTCCATTCAAATTATCTTTCAGATCAATCACCCACAACAGGTCAGTATCTTAATGTGCTGTCTGCAGGACAAATGTTTTGGCTTGGGTCTGAAAGTGGTTAACATTTGAATAGTCCTGACCATAGAGGATTCATGCCTTACTTTGACAGATTATGGTCAGAAGTTCTACCTAGCTGGTGTCCTTTTTGAAATGCACAATGAATTGGCTGCTGTGCTGTTGAAATACAAATTGTTTTTGCTAATTGCATGCAGTTTTTTGCATCAGTCATGCAGAGACATCTTGTGATGCTTTAGTCGTGAAGTTTGATGGAAATTGTCAGATTCACTCCCATCTAAAACCCTATCATGGAGCTTTGCCTTTGAAAAGTGATTTAAAACAGAATATGTAATGACAGAGAATTACATGAAACTCTGTGAAATTGTGCAGATAATCATTTAAATCTCGCTACATGAAAAGATAATTGCTCTAGAAATTAGCTTTACCTGGGGTTCATTCATTTGGTCATGGCTAGTTTCTTATATAGTGATGATTCGATATTAAAACTAATTAAGATCAGGCCATAGTTGCTGAAGGTCAAGCGTTAACGCAAAGGATCACTGAAATGGTAATTATAAACTGATTAAGAAGTTATGGTCTTTTATAAGTGACTATTAGATAATTACTTTTGGAACGTGCACGTGTAGTCCTTGGACATAATGAGATTTAAAAAAGAAAAAAAAACACTTAGTTAAATACGAAAGTGCATTACATGTGCGAGAGGTTATATAAGTGATATTTACCTGAGCCTGCCATTTTCTGCTTTGATCTACAGCTGATTTTAATCAGTGAATTGATTTTTCTACCAATGGCTGGATCTTCCTCTCCAATTTTGAAATGCATGTAATAGGGAGGATGGATGCCTTTCTTTCTTTCCTGGGAAATTTTCTTACATTTGTTAATTTGGTACAGCACATCCTGGCAAGCCAGTTGGATTTAGAATGGATTCTTGTAAAGTATACCGCATAAATTCTCTTCATATAAATAAATGGGAGAGAAAACAATAGGGCCATTCTCGAGAAAAATGTTTGCTATGTCTAATCCTTTGAAAGTTGCTTCATTCATTCGATGATTGGTGTAGGGAGAGGAACACCTCTCATTTTCTTTTCTTCATCATATGATAGAATACATTGATCTAAATTTTGAGACTCAGGGGAGCTGAAATATGCTGGGCTGGACCCTCAAATAAATGACTATAAGACAGCATCTGCAAAAATGCTGCAGATGCTTAATGACTTGCCATTGAACCCCTACAACTAGCAAAGGGTTTTTAAATCAAGTTATGGTGTGTGGTAGTGGACTAACAATGAATGTAAAGGAGGCAGTGAAAAGCATCCATTATTAATAGTGAACATTGCCAAGATATGATAACAATACATCACCCTCACAGTAACTGCTAAGTAAATACATAGATTGCCCACAGGATTTAATTTTCCTAAACATTGTGAAAGAGGGAAAGAAGTGGTATCTGTATAACACCTTTTGTTGCACTCAGGACAAATCAAAACACTTCGCAACTAACGAATTATTTTTGAAATGTAGTCACTACTGTAATGTAATTTAACACAGTAAGCAAAATTTAACAGACTAGTGAAGACCAATCTGCTTTTATTTAATAATGTCTATTGAGTGATAAATATCAGCCAGGAGACACGGGATAAATCCTCCGTTTTTATTTGAATACAGCTGTTGGATTTTTTTGTACCCACATAAGAGGACAGACAAGGCTTCAATTTAATGCCTCATCTAAGAAATCAGTGCCAAGCTGAAATGTCAGGCTAGATTACATTCTCAAATCTTGGAGTTTTGGTTTGAATCTAAAGATTGTGAACTCAGCGGTACGAATGCTATACTTAACCAAGGCACATGCTACTCAGTTGCTACTAAAATGCTCAGTTTGAGTTAAGTTGCTAAAACTCGAACATTATGTATGGTATACACAAATTGTAGCAATACCACAGACAGCAGCATATGTAGTGTGTGCAACTCTTAATAGAGGTTGCTGATGTTGTTTACTCAAAATGTCACTGATTTTCTTCAAATGGAAAAGTTAGGTCCTAAGGCTAGACTAAGCAAGATACATCAGCAAAATGCCTTCTTGAAGTGCCATTTCAACAAGCACTAGATGAGAGATACAACAGCTGGAGGTCATCATTTGTGAATATTGGTAAAGACACGGGTTGAGGCGCATGGGTGAGTATTGGAAGTTGCAATTTTCAACAGACTGTCAAACAATTGGTAGGCACACAGGATCAGCCTGGGATTCATTTTCCTAGATGCTGGTTGTCAAAAGTGGATGGTGCATGGATGCGAGCATCTTTCCCTGAGAAAAAACAATATAAACTAGTGTGAAGAAGTCTACACTCTTATTCACACCCCAACCATCACTTCCAAATTCACACAGGCATGCTTTTCAGTCTACTGAACAACATCTTCACTCGTTTTTGATAGTTCTTGAGAACAGTTGATTCAATATATGTTTTTGCCTTGCCTGATCCCAATTAAATGAAATAATCAAGTTTCCTCTCTCTAGTGAGCTGATTAGTCAACAAAGGGGAGAGAAAAAGAAACCTCAGGCTTTAGTTGTGATACAAATCTGTCAGGTTCAATAAATAAATTGTATAGAATAACCACAATATTCAGTTTTGATGATGTAGTTGCTGAGTAGCTGTCAAATATTGGTGAACGCTGGTAGTGAAGAAGTGATATGGTGGTTGAAATAGATAACTGAGGTATCAAAGCTATATAATAAAATGTGAGGCTGGATGAACACAGCAGGCCAAGCAGCATCTCAGGAGCACAAAAGCTGACGTTTCGGGCCTAGACCCTTCATCAGAGAGGGGGATGGGGAGAGAGAACTGGAATAAATAGGGAGAGAGGGGGAGGCGGACCGAAGATGGAGAGTAAAGAAGATAGGTGGAGAGAGTGTAGGTGGGGAGGTAGGGAGAGGATAGGTCAGTCCAGGGAAGACGGACAGGTCAAGGAGGTGGGATGAGGTTAGTAGGTAGCTGGGGGTGCGGCTTGGGGTGGGAGGAAGGGATGGGTGAGAGGAAGAACCGGTTAGGGAGGCAGAGACAGGTTGGACTGGTTTTGGGATGCAGTGGGTGGGGGGGAAGAGCTGGACTGGTTGTGTGGTGCAGTGGGGGGAGGGGACGAACTGGGCTGGTTTAGGGATGCAGTAGGGGAAGGGGAGATTTTGAAACTGGTGAAGTCCACATTGATACCATATGGCTGCAGGGTTCCCAGGCGGAATATGAGTTGCTGTTCCTCCAACCTTCGGGTGGCATCATTGTGGCAGTGCAGGAGGCCCATGATGGACATGTCATCTAGAGAATGGGAGGGGGAGTGGAAATGGTTTGCGACTGGGAGGTGCAGTTGTTTGTTGCGAACTGAGCGGAGGTGTTCCGCAAAGCGGTCCCCAAGCCTCTGCTTGGTTTCCCCAATGTAGAGGAAGCCGCACCGGGTACAGTGGATGCAGTATACCACATTGGCAGATGTGCAGGTGAACCTCTGCTTAATGTGGAATGTCATCTTGGGGCCTGGGATGGGGGTGAGGGAGGAGGTGTGGGGACAAGTGTAGCATTTCCTGCGGTTGCAGGGGAAGGTGCCGGGTGTGGTGGGGTTGGAGGGCAGTGTGGAGCGAACAAGGGAGTCACGGAGAGAGTGGTCTCTCCGGAAAGCTGTGTTCATCCAGCCTCACATTTTATTATCTTGGAATTCTCCAGCATCTGCAGTTCCCATTATCTCTGATACTATCAAAGCTATATAATTGTTTAATTGTTTATTCCGTGTGTTGATATTTGTTTTAAAATACACTTCACAGCATTATTTTACTCTCAAAACAATAATAAATCACATACATGAAACAACACAGAAGCAAAAGTGATAGGACAATTAGTGCAGCGGTCAAAGGAAATCTTTACTGGTTCAGGTGGTTGGGATGTCAGAACACCACTGTTTGACCTTTGAAAGTGGAATTCAAATTTAGTGTAGGCACTGGGAGATGAAGCACTGCTCTCTCAAAGGGATGTTAAAACTCCTAACTGAAATTAATTTTGACAGTCTGAATCAATTCCCAGTGGACTGAAGTGCATAGTAGAAAACAGCCTGGACCATGCAATTAACTGGAACATTTCCAAACAAAAACTGCAAGTGCAATTTTAAAAACAGAAATTGCTTGTCAATTAAACTCAATGGAAAATACTGAATCTTAAGTCTCTGATTGTAACTATCAGAACACTGGTTATTTTCCTTGCAACAGCTGTTCTTTTAAATACCTGACCAGACATTTCCTGGACAGACTCGTTCACATTCTGATCTTGCTGATGTGATCCATGAGGCTTAACATGTTAAAAATATCCTTCGGAGCCTATGTTTTGTGAGTTCTTCTATTTCATGTTAATTATTTTCAGCCAGGTAACAAGTCTGTATATGTTTTTATTCATGATGAAGAAACTCAGCAGACCAAATCTATGGAGCAATTTATGGAGGTGTTTCAATACCTCTTCTCAAGGGCTATTAGGGGTATGCAGCAATTTTCAACCTTTATAACTGAGTCTACATTCCACGTAAGAAAAAACGTTAGACCACTTCCACCTCCATGAAAACGCTCAACGTCATGTTCGTCTTCGTAAAACTGTATTCCACCCATGATTTAATTACTTCTAAGCCTGACTGTTCCATTACATTGCTGATGGCCTCTTTTCTTTAATCCACCATAAATTTGAAATCTTGCAAAACTCTGTTGCCAATGTCCTAACACGCAACAAGTCCCTTTTTTTTGCTGATGTACTCATTGACCTACGTTGTTTCCTGGTCAAGCAAAATCTTGATTTTAGAATGTTCATCTTTATTTTTAAAAGCCTTCATGACCTTGTCCCTCCTTAGCCCATTAATTGCTTCCAAACTGTCATCTCCTCCAATTATGGAATTTTGTGCATTGTGAATTAAAGTTGCTTCACCACTATGCCTTCAGTATCAAAACATAAAGCTCTGCACTCTCCCCCTACAACCCTGAGCCTCTCTAAAACCCTTTCCTCCTTGAAGATACTCCTTAAAATCTCTTTGACCAAACTTTTAATCACCTGACCCCAATCTCCTCGTGTGAGGTATCTTGGGATGTCTCATGACGTTAAGGGCATTATATAACTAAAAGTTATTGTTATTCTTGTTATTGCTCCCTGTCATTCAGTAATGCACACCACTTCTTCTGTGTTGAGAAAGCAGAGCTAACGTTTTGGACATGGTGACTTTTCTGAAGAATAACAGTAATATAAGCCTGGTATCACTGCCTGAGGGGGTGGTGAACTAAAGGATATGGCAAGCAAATGCAATTTTGTGAGTGTCCAGGTAGGGTCAGGGTGAGTCACTGTTATAACAGGAAGTGAAGATCCAAGAAATGCAGTCTAGTCCAGTTTGCCAGCAATGTGCATGTCCCTGAGGGCATAGAGTCCTTGCTGCAGCATTACGAGGATAATTACTAGTGCAGTCTGAGGTACATCATTGAGGAGCAGAAATATCCTGTAAATGGATCAAAGATGTGCCATGAGGGTTCACAGAAGCTAGCGCATATTAGCTGCCAGTACCCATGGATTTGGGATCTATGAGGTCTTTAGGGCCATGTAACAAGTTGAAACTGCTAAGAATTCATTCTGTTTTCTATGTTGAGTTTTCTAATAATTAGTTTGGATGATGAGTTCAATTAGATTGTAACCTGTTGAAAATTGAGCTATTAACAATGTATTTTTTTTTAAATAACAATGATGTGTATCACATGGGAACTCATTGCTACCCGGCAAGAATCACAGTACACCACTTAAGAAAATTGTTCAAGATGCAAAAGATGATCTGACAGTGGGATGGTTCTGACTGAGTGTGTTACTCACATCACTCAAAGATTGGTAAGATTCCACCCTAGGAATTTAAGATACAGCTAAAGCACTGTCCTTATTAGCCATCTGTCTAAGCAAATTAAATGGCTTCTTAGACAGACCATGGAACAGACCTCTTCATTCTCAATAGAATTAATAATCTTTTCATAGTTAACCACTATTCAGACTACTGGGTGTTAAATCAGCTAATGTTAATGACTACCAGTGAGCTTGTAAAATATCTGAAGGTACAGTTTGTTTGTCATGCTGTTCTCAGCTTGTTGCACAAGGCAAAGGCCCTCAACTCATGAGTAATGTATTTAGGCATTTCATGAATGATAGGGAAATTCAGCACCACACATCATCTTCACACTATCTACTGTCAAATGGAAAGTTGAGGCAGTGATGAATATTACTATTAGACCCAATAAAAGAATATTCAAGGAAATCCTTGAATGGTGAAACACCTCTATTGAAGTTATGTAAAGTCCAATCATTAATGTTATGTAACACCCAGGTTACGTTTTGAACAAATAAACAACGATGGGAGCAAGAAATCGTGTCATGGATGAGTGGCAAGATCAAAAGTAAATCACATTAAGCCAAATTTCATTTTGAAAAGCTATCAAATGATTGACGGCCAGTCAGAATCCTAACATTCAACACACTGAATAAAACTCAGCCAACTTGGAACTTATCTGGTGAAGTTGTCATCTCACTGATTCAAGTTAACAGTGAATGACCAAATCTGTCATTGCAACCACCAACATCTATAATCGTCTATAGAAACTACATTTTCACCACAAACAACTGATGAGAAACATTTGATTCTATATGCTAAACAAGGAATAAAATTGCCATTAGCAACCATACCCATCGCAACAACAAAAATCTCTGCAGCAGCACCATTCTCTAGAGAAGCAATACCTGCAACATCATCCAAAGAAGCAGTAGACACAAGACAGACAATCATCAACAATTTGCATGTCCATCATAAAATGTCTGAATACCTAAAATATTATTTTTAATTAAAGATTAACTCTAATGGATGTGGCCTTAATTGAAAAATAATTTTGTCTACTTCTTCTGATTTAAAGAAAAGTTTGGAAAAATACCCTGCATACTTAAAGTTACCATATACCTGTAACCACTAATGTCCATTTACGAAAATAAAGACTTTGGATGTTTTGTGCAATGTATGGAATGCTCCAAAACACAGGGTTCAATTGCATGCAGCTCACTTTGTGTATTTCCCCTTTTTGATTAGCATCTTTGTGCATACGGCATCCTCTAGTTCAATGTCTCCAAGTACATGGGCTCCCTTTCACTCAGGAACCATGTATAAACAGCATTGTTTTCATTGCCCTACCCAAAGTCTACATATTCTCTGTATTTATAACATTTTCGGTCTTTATTTCAGATTTCCAGTAATCACAATATGCTGCTTTCATTGCGTACCTAGCCCAGTTGTGTTACTGTTACATTATTACATAATAACATAACACATTAACCATTAGTACCACGATTCACAAATTCAGTGTTAAATGAAGCCATATTCTGGAGCAGATTCATCAATAATACAAACTCACCTCAATGAATGAATTTGTAGCATAGAATAAATGTTTTGGAAAGGAAGCTTTCAATATCAATTAAGTAATTATATACTGCAATTGACTTTATGACCTTGACCTATGGCTGACTGTCCTGATTCAACTTTTAACCCAAACCACCTTAATAAAACATTGGACTGAAATTCCAGGAGGTTTGCTCAGCTGGTGGATATGTGAGCAGAACTCTTATCTGCCCATGGAAGTTTCATAGAACATAGAACATTACAGCACATTACAGGCCCTTCAGCCCTCGATGTTGTGCCGACTTGTCATACTGATCTGAAGCCCATCTAACCTACACTATTTCACGTACGTCCATATGCTTATCCAATGACGACTTAAATGTACCTAGAGTTGGCAAATCTACTACTGTTGCAGGCAAAGCGTTCCATTCCCTTACTACTCTTTGTGTAAAGAAACTACCTCTGACATCTGTCCTATACCTTTCACCCCTCAATTTAAAGCTATGCCCCCTCATGCTCGCCGTCACCATCCTAGGAAAAAGGGTCTCCCTATCCACCCTATCTAACCCTCTGATTATTTTATATGTTTCAATTAAGTCACCTCTCAACCTTCTTCTCTCTAATGAAAACAGCCTCAAGTCCCTCAGCCTTTCCTCGTAAGACCTTCCCTCCATACCAGGCAACATCCTAGTAAATCTCCTCTGCACCCTTTCCAAAGCTTCCACGTCCTTCTTATAATGCGGTGACCAGAACTGTACGCAATACTCCAAGTGCAGCTGCACCAGAGTTTTGTACAGCTGCAGCATAATTTGATCCTATCCTAAATTGGGGAATAGAAGATTAATAAATCAACCTATCATAAACCAACAGTTCCTCTCATGGTGCGTCTATACTGCAAGAGGTCCAGAATATCTGACAGGTGTTGCGCAGCTTTGAAGATCCAAGAAATGTCAACTGAGATGCTGACCTTTCAAAATAGCTATTGCTGTCATCTCATGGAATCCCTTTTAGAATTGATTATTCACTATGCATTGCCTTTTCAAATCTTGGGGACATAGAACAGAACATGAGCAAGCCCTCCAAAACCCTCAGTGACATTTCCTTGATTCTTCGGATCAACAGAACCACCAAAACTCTCTCTGTCCTAGAATCTCTCCGATTTCTCTGAGCAAGTTAATATTCTATCAATAATAATTACTAATCTTCCAATTCCATTCCAGCACTTATACGAAAAATGTTTTCAAATTTGGTTTTTCAAATCATGACTTCACTGGCTTTGTATGCATTTCTGATGTTTCAATGAAATTATACAATTTGGCATTTATTTTGCCTGAAACAATGACCCATTTTCTGTTCTGAAGATGAGTCACTGTACCTGCAATGTTAATTTTGCTTTCTCTGCCAGACCTGCTGAGTTTGTTCAGCAATTTCATATTTTGTCATTCTCTTAGTGTGCAATGTTTAATGAAAAAGTGACTTTAAAATATTCACCCAAAATTGAAAAGGTAAAATAAAATCATTCAAGTTAGCAGAATGGGTCGGACCAAAACTAAATCAGAAGTTTTGATTTTTAAAACAGTTTCTGATAGAAAGGCTCATAATACTGAGTAAACATTTTCTCTTAACTGTCTGGACTGCTCTTAGTCAGTCTTTCAAAGTGGATGTTTTTCTTTTGTGACCTATTTTCTAAATCATCAATGTGGACCGTACAATATTTGAATGTAGCCTTTAGCTCTGATACGCACTGTAGGAAAGTCTGGATATTGTTTTTATTAATACTCATTTCACCACGCTGGGGTTACATGTTAGAAGTGAAAAATGTAAATATATTGAGTTTACTTTCAAATCAATAGCAGGAGTTCAGCTACGTATTAATTGTCAGTTTTTATGCAATCTTGTATTTTTTTTCTTTTATTGGTATGGTTTACTGCTGATATTTATGTTGTTGAGTTTTATAGACAATGTGGCTCCAACTTCATCAATGCATTAGTTCAATGAAATTATCAAGCTAGTTTCCTAAGAAATATTGTCAGGGCTCAGTCAGTACATTCCTCTTCCTAACAATTGCTCATATGGACCTAGAAACTTGATGCCATAGCTTCTGTTTTCCAACTGAAGAGAGTGTTAAAGCATCTGCAAGGCAGGTGGCCATTGACTGTCTTACCCACAGATCAGAGCTTGTTCACCTGCTGGGATCTTACTATGAAGATGTAATTAGGTCTAAGTCTTGAAGATATGTTGGGACTACATATGTATAATTCAAATGGAAATTAATCGTACTATCCAATATTCCCCAACTAATGTGATCATAGCAGAAGATTAAACACCACAGTATACTTTTGCAGTAATAAAGTCAGTCATAATGTGGAAAATCGTTGCATTGTTTTAACAGGACAAACTCTCATGAAATATTATTGTGTGTATTGTGATGTGTGTGATAACATGATTCAGAAAACATGTAATTTCACAGTGCAGTCTACTTCTCACTTGCTGGAAGATTTTGCTGTTGTTTGGTTCTTTGATTGTTTTCCTTATTCTGTCTTTCAGCAGGTTTCATTTCACTTGTCTTATTTCAAAACATGGGCTTTATTTCTTGCTCCAAGGTGGCTAGTTGAAAGAAGCCATCCCATTAACAAAATTGATAAAATCAATCTCAGTGTCACTATTTGTTGAATCTTGTGGCTGATTATTGAAACTTAATGCCAGTTCCTGTCATACTGTTTGGGCTGGCTAATAGGGAAAGATGAAGGGGAAGAAATCCCTTTGTTTAAATATCAATATCACACTGAACATATTTAGATACAGCACACATTTTCTATAAATGTCATTGTCACAGCTTGTTTTAACTGTGACATCTCATACTTCAGATTTCAGATATTGCACTTTAATTGATCCTCCAACTCACAATGAGAAAAGCAATAGAAGATGCAATTCGGAGATAGTAGGAACTGCCAGTGCTGGAGAATCTGAGATAACAAGGTATAGAGCTGGATGAACACAATAGGCCAAGCAGCATCAGAGGAGCAGGAAAGTTGATGTTTCGGGTCTGAACCCTTCTTCAGAAAAATTCAGAAGATGCAACTGCTGTGATGTGACACTTTCTTTACATTACATTTTCCTGCTCTGATTTTGAATTATGCTAGTTCTATCATTGTATTCTTTTATGTGATACTTTCTCTATTTATTATAGTTGAACTTGATTCAGTTCTATCAGCTAATTTTGCACACTGAATGCCCACTATTGCTTCAATGCATATTTAAGTGTTTAAGTTGATGATATGGGATGAAACTGGAGCAGACCTTACATCTGACACTAATGAGTTGTAGAGGAACTTCAGTACATGAGATGAAGGGGAGGAGATGTTAACTCTCCATTACACTCCACCTACCAAGTTACCAGTCCCCAGATATCTTCTCCTAATGCCACCAGATACTGGGACACATAATTGAAATCCTACTAAATGGCAGGATTTTCTACATCACTTTCAGGGCCTGGATGCTTAATAGCCAAAATAAACTTATTGCATTGCAATTTGGGTATCCTGAAGTTATGAAAGGCATTATTGAAATGCCAGTCTTTCATCTTTACTCCATTTCTACCAAGATGCATACACCTTTCCACTGCTGAAAAACAGCTCCATTGAACAACTACCCTGAGAATCAATAAGGCTCTGGCTGACCAACCCTACTGGGAACATTAAAAGCCCAAGTGAAAATAGAATGTTGCACTACAGGCATCCCACTAGCCACATCAATCTACTCTCATTACTCTCCAGGTCTGAATAAGGAATTAGAGAAGAACATAAACCTAAGTAAGTGAGTACCAGCTATAGCAGGAGGGGGGTTTTGGAGGGATCTGATAACAAGAGAGAATCTTACTCTGTTACAGATATTGGACATCCCACTTCCTTCGAACCTTCTTGACTAGTACCACCAATTTCACATGAATGAAAATGTTGTCCTCTCCCTCAGTCACTGAGTCACTGCAAAATGTACAGTGCCAGCAGGCGAATTTAACATTTGTGGAAGGGGATCTGCGGAGATTGTTCCTAATCTATGCATGACTAAACACTTTGGCTATCTGCTTAGTGCCTCCGGCATTTTAGAATTATGGCAATCACCATTTAGCCCCAAGATTGCAAGCTAAATCATATCATTAAACAGCCAGCCTTATCTGTACAGCCGTTGCTCAGTGCCAGTATTCACGATGACCACAATATTTTATTTTTCTATTTAGTGTAAATGGGCAGCATAGTGGTTTTGAGGTTAGCATTGCAACCTTACAGTACCTCAGTCCTGGATTTGATTCCACCTTTGGGTGACTGTCTGAGTGAAGTTTCTCCCTGTGTCTGCGTGAGTTTCTGCCAAGTGCTGCATTTTCCTCTCACAATCCAAAGATGTGCATGTTACGTGAACTGGCCATGCTAAATCATTGGTAGTGTCCAGGAAAGTGTAGGTTAGGTGGGCTAGCCGTGTGGAGTTAGGGAAATGGGTCTGGATAAGATGCTTTTCAGAGGGCTGGTGCAGTCTCATATGGCCTCTTTTCGCACTGAAGGGATATACGTCCAAAATACACCACACAAATCAAATAAACATCAAATAAAAATACACTTACACATTGTAAAGTAGAACTTTCAAATGCTCAATGCTTTGGAAAATCTCAAACATCCATATGATTATGAAATTCACACTTTAAATTTTCATTAATGTTACTTAATAACTTGTTGGAAATGAAATGTGACTATTTGCTTGCCTATATTCAACAAAAAGGATTTGGTTTGTGAAGCAGTATGATCCCAACAGCAAGGGTTCAATTGCAATTACCAGTTGAAATTACTGTGAAGGACTTTCCTTCTCAACCTCTCCCCTTGGCTGCTGTATGATGGCCCTCAGGTTAAACCACCAGCAGTCATCTCTTTCGAATGAGAAAGCAGCCCTATGGTTTGGTAAAACTATGGTGACTTGACTGGATTGAATGCAACAAATCTGGTAATATATCATGTATTCATAGAATAATAGCGGGTATCCTCCTACTGTCAAAAATCAATCTTGTACTTTTCATGTATTTTCGTCCGATTGTATTTGTACAAAGAATCATGACTGCAGACATCTTTGTTGCATGAGGCTTTCTCTGCTCAACGCATGATTGGGTTTGGTTTACTGCTACCAGTCTCATTTAGGGTAAGGATTTACGTGGCCTGCTTGGTCAGTTGTCAAATCTGTGAAACCACTTGGCAGTCTAATAAGAAGAGTGAAATAACTGCACAGAGGCTGGGACCCCTTCACCAAGTCACCCTTTATTTACTTGCACCCAGTACACTGGCTGTGCCCAGCCAACTCGGAGTCAGTTCCCTAAGACAGTGTTCTAACTTGAACACAGTGAAAATAAGGGTCTAACACTGAATTCTACTGAAAGTTATGAGTAGCATAGCCTTGTCTTTCTTCAGTAACCATAGCAGGGGTTTGTAATCTGTTACTATGACAAATTCCCGTCAGTAAAACTTCATCGTACCAAAGATGACCGCCAAACCTTCTTTCTCTATCTGGGCATATTTGCATTCAGCATCAACCAAAGCCCTGGAAACATGTGCTATTGGGCATTTATCTCTGTTGGGTCACCAGTGAGCAAACACTATCTCGATACCTTACAGTGAGACATTGTATGTCAGCACGATGTCTTGTTTTGGATTGTAGTGGGCCAAAATCTCAGATGACAACAGCTGCATTTTGACTTCGCTAAAGGCTGTTTCTTGGCTTCGTGACCATTTTCAAGACTGACCCTTTTTCAATAGCTGGTGTAAAGGTGCCAAGATGGAGGTCAGGCTTTGTATGAAGTTTCCATAATAATTCACTAACCCAAGGGAAGTCCTAAACTCTCGTACAGACGTAGGAGCTGGGGTTCCTTTGATTGACCTCACTTTTTCTTCCAGTGGATGCAACCAGGTTGTGTGGATTCTGTTAGCAAGTAGGTCATTTGGGGTCCTGGAGCACACATTTTTCCCGCCTAAGGCACACATCCACCTGGGAGAAATATTTAAACACAATGTCCGAGTTATCCAGTGCTCTTTGTTGGTCTTCCCTGTTATTAGTACATCATCCAGACTAATGGCAACCAGGGGTAGCCCTTGTAAAATGTTCTCCATGGTCCACTGGAAAAGGCACAGGCTGATGATACCCCATATGGCAGTCTTGTATATTGATATAAACTCTTATAGGTATTAATTGTGGTGTACCTCTAGGACTCCTCTTACAGTCACAATTGCAGGTTGATGTGGCTCATGTCCAACTTTGTAAAGGACAGTGCTCCTATCAACTTTGTGTACAAATCCTCTATGCAAATGATCAGGTATTTATCCAGCAGTTTACCATATGCTAGAAATCCCCACAAAGGCAAATTGTGCCACCAGGCCTCAGAATTGAGGTAACCAGTCCTGCCCATTCTGCAAACTGCTCTGGTTTAATGTTCCCTTCACTTTCCAGCCTCTTGATTTCCTCCTCTACTTTTGCCTGCATGGTAAATGGCACTGGGCAGGTCTTGCAAAGTCTTTGAATTGCTTCTTGGTCAACATGTGAAGTGGCTTTGGCCCGTTTGATCCTCCAAAAACCTTCCTGAAAAACCTCTGATCACTTCTCTGGGACTTCACTGAAGCACCCAGTTTCTAATCAAAAATTATGAGCTGATCTGGTTAATCTTTCTCAACCAATTCCACCCTAAACAGGCTTGGTTCCAAGCCCGTTATTGCCATCACTAGTAACTGCACTAACTGCTTCTCTGAGGACATCAGAACTGAAGTCATACCCTTAATCTGCAATGGTTTCAAGTGTATGTTCTCAATCTGGCTTAGATCTTGCGCAAAGATAGGGGTCCTGAGCAAGTGTTGCAACCGCAGATACAGCTGTACTGGTATCGACCTCCATGGAAAATGGGTGACTATTTAACCAAACATTAATTTTAATTGTTTCTGATTTGGATGTCGCTAAGCAATTTTATTGTTTTGACTCACATGTACCATGGCTTTCCTGGGTGTACGCTGTCCTGCATATCAGTCTACTTGCTTTCCTACTCAAATCAGGCCTTGTAGGACTACCTGGCTGTCTTGAGAACATAAACCAGCAGGAACTGCAATGGCTTCTCAGCTTAGATCCTGAAGTACCTTTTAGCCACTTAGCCAAGGCTTGGCATTGTTCTGGTGTTCTCCTGTGGGCTGGCCTAGGGTCTCTGCTTAGGATATGCCCTGAGTGAGGACCTGCAATTGCCTACACTCAGGTGGTGTTCCCAAGCTCCACTTCCATTGTGACGCTCTGTAGTTCTCATGCTCCACTTGCTGCGTTTTCTAATGACAAAGCCAGCTGAAGTCAGGTTAGGCTTCAGCTAGTAGGTACTTCTGCATGGTTATGCCTTTAATCCCACATATCAATTGGTCTCTCAGCATTCCATTCAGGGTTAACCCAAACGTGCCTCTGCTTGTCATCTTAAGCTTGTCAAAAATCCTGAGATTTTTCCCCTGGCTTTCTAACAGTTGAATGAAATCGACAGTGTCTCAGAATTAAAGGTGGTTTGGGGTCACAATAGAGCATAGAACATAGAACATAGAACAGTACAGCACAGAACAGGCCCTTCAGCCCACAATGTTGTGCCGACCATTGATCCTCATGTATGCACCCTCAAATTTCTGTGACCATATACATGTCCAGCAGTCTCTTAAATGACCCCAATGACATTGCTTCCACAACTGCTGCTGGCAACGCATTCCATGCTCTCACAACTCTCTGCGTAAAGAACCTGCCTCTGACATCCCCTCTATACTTTCCACCAACCAGCTTAAAACTATGACCCCTCGTGCTAGCCATTTCTGCCCTGGGAAATAGTCTTATTCTTAATACAATATTCCTTAATTAACTGCATCAACTGAACCAAGCCTATTTAGGGTGGAAGATTTTAGTGTCTGGTGCCTCTGGAAAGTTAAACTCCTCAATAACTGTAAATGCTGCAGGTCAACAAGTAGTCAGAAAGATTACACACTGCTTTTCATCTGCACCAAAGTCATTTGCTCGTAAAAGGTAATAAAATGTGAGGCTGGATGAACACAGCAGGCCAAGCAGCATCTCAGGTGCTCCTGAGATGCTGCTTGGCCTGCTGTGTTCATCCAGCCTCACATTTTATTATCTTGGAATTCTCCAGCATCTGCAGCTCGTAAAAGGTATTGTATTCTTCCCATACACTGGGCCAGTCTTTGATAGCAGGATCAAATGAGTCAAGCTTCCCAAATAAGGACATGCTGCTAGAAAAGCTTCCCCAACCTGATGACTGTCGCAAGCAAATGCTGTTGAGGAATGTACTATTTTCTCCCATTGCCACTGAAATAACTGCACAGAGGCCAGTATCCTATCATCAAGTCACCCCATATTTACATGTGCCCAGTACGCTTGCTATGGCTAGCTATATTGGAATTAATCCTCTGAATTGAGAGGATTCTAAATCTCCTGTTTATACATTTCTTGCAAGTGTGGACAAGGTAAGAACACCCAGGTGTACAAATAACTTTATTAATGTGATTTATGAACAAGACCAGCAAAGCCCCTGGGGGCAATGCCTGTGTGAGCTGAAAAAAACTGAAGGGAAGGGTAGGGGTCAAAACATAAATTCCTGTTTATATATATTTTTTCTTTTCTGATTATATTTTGTTTTCTTCTTTTGTGTAGGTGCGAGACACAGTAAAAACACCAAGTGTGTAAATAACTTCATTGATAGTCCACCACCAGGAAAAACACCCATGTGACCAGTGGCAAGCAGAGTCCCGCTGGGTGCAAAGCTTATGTGAATGAAAAAAGTGAGGGGAGGCCAGGGATCAAATCATAATAGAGTTCGAGGGGGAAATAAAGCACACTAAATCTCCTGTTTATGTTGGTCTGCCAGGGCATTCCTGATTGGTTAGTTGCTACTTATTGCCTGCCATTTCAACGCACTATCTGACTTGCTGGCCAACATCTGCATCTCTGGCTTGCTGCAGTGTCCCAGTGAAGCCCAGTGCAAGCTGGGGGTCAACACCTCATTTCCGCTTGGGGAGCCTACAGCCCTCTGGACTCAATATTGATTTCAATAGTTTTAGGGCCTAAACTCTCCCATGTCACAGCCCCCCAACCCACACATGAGACCTTGTGACCACATAGCCTGCCATTACACACCCCCTGTTGTTAGCCATTAACAGTCCCTATTAACAACTATTCACCCTCCCAGCCTGATTGTTAGCACCTCCTTTGTCTGTCCAACTGCCTTTCTATCTCTTTGGACTCTATCCTGTTGTTTACTCCCTACTCCACCCACCTCCCTAACTTCTGCTTATAAATTGACGTTTTCCCAGCCATCGTCAGTTTTGAGGAAAGTTCACCGGACCCGAAACGTTAACTGTGTTTTTTACTTCACAGATGCTGCCAGACCTGCAGAGCTTTTCCAGCAACTTTGTCTCTGTTCCTGATTTACATCATCCACACTTCTTTTGGGTCTCATTGAATGTGAATTCTATAATTGGGATTGTTCATCTGTCTGATCAGCGACCCCCAGCTGACAGATAAAAAAAGAAGTGTAAAAGATTCTGACACTCTATCGCAGGTGCTGGTCCGGCAAGGCTGTGCCAGAGTCAAGGACTTTCCATAGGTAAATAAATGTTACTTGATAATGGGATACTAGCCTCTCTGGATTAATTTCAAAGACCCAAACAACATGCAGGCTTGGGCTGAAACGTGGCAAGTAACATTTATACTTCAGAAGTGCCAGACAGGCAGAGGCCATTTCCAACAAGAGACAATCTAAATTTATTTATTTATTGATTTGCCACATGTACTAAGTAAAAGAATACATAAGTACAACGAAAAGTGCACAAAGTCATCATTCACTGACACTCACTTAGTTACAAAAACCAGAATTAAAAGATTTTTACAGAGCAAAAAGTTAAGAAAGGAAAAAAGATAAGTCAAGATCTCAGAGTCCCAAGCCCCATCTCCACAATGGTGCAGGTGCCACTCCGATCGCTGTGGAGTCCGCCGCCAACACTGTCATATAAAAAGCCCATTCTCACCGCTGTCACTGCATTGCCGGCCCACTCTTGCCAGTGACTGCTGCCAAACTGGTCTGCTCTCATTGCCGAACCGGCCCACTCTTGATCCGCCGCTATCACTCTGGCCCATGCTTGATCAGCCATCGCTGCAGGACAGATATGTGGTTCCCAGTTGTGACCTGACTCCTTAAGGTGGTAGTTAAAAGGGTGGGGGATGGGGGGAATAAAATTACTGTGGAGAGGAGAAAAACAGATGAGAAATAGAAAGGGAAAGGAAAGGGAACTGGTGAGCAGAGTGGAGCTCCAAATGAAGCAACCTATCTGCCACCATCTTGCCAGTTTCCTAACCATTATCCCTTGGCATTCAATGGCATCACTACCATGAATCCCACACTTATCAATTTGTGGGGTAAATATTGGCCAGAACTGAACTGGGCTTATGTTATAAATATATAACAACAGGCCAGAAGCTAGGAGTCCTGCACTAAGTAACTGGCTTCCTGACTTTCCAAAGTCGGTCCCCTGGGCACGTCCGGCTTGGTTGAGTACAGCTTCAATGACACTCAGAAAGCTTAACACTATCCAGAACAAAACAACATTTTTGATTGGCACCACATTTACAAATGCCCACTCCCTCCAACACCGATGATCAGTAGTAGCAGTGTGTATTATCCACAAGATACTCTGCAGAAATTTACCCTGCTGAGCTAAGTCCACCCGAATAGCACTAGCAAATTTCCCACCCAGGAGATTAGTACCCTTTTGTTATCAACAGAAGAAATTGATGTTTTTGAGGAGACCTACACTGACATAGGACGGAATATCTTTTATGGAAATCTACCAAGGTATCCTAAAAATCACCTCTAGTAACTTACCAGAATGAGAAAAGCCCATCCCACTTTAAAATTGATATGCTAACATCAACCTCGTACATTTTAGATGAATGACTTAGATGAAGGGACTGAAGAAATGGTTGCCAAATTTACTGATGATCCAAATCTTCAGTTTGTGTGTGTGCACCAACAGAAACATTACATAAAATTCTGATGCAACAATTATTGTTTTACAGTTTCTGAAATATTTTTGTCTGTCTAAGATCATTGTATTAGAGTGCTGGCAACTGCTGGGACTACAGGCAGGCCCAACCATACTAAGACCTCAAGATTAATCCAGAGCAGGAGATCTTCATGAGGTGGGGAGGGGATTGAAAAGGGAGGAATGTTGGGGAGTAAGTTCAAGAAACCAGAAGAAATGACCATTGTGGTGTCAGTCTGTCATCTGCCCATGTAGTCGGCAAAGAAAATTCTCCTCATGTCCCACACCAGCCCACCCTTCTAAAGGATTCTGGTTTTCCTAAAGGAAGGCAACTGGAAAATCACTTGGTGGATTTTGTGTGCCCCCAGCTTCAGACCTGTCAGTAAAGTGATGGTGATGGGCGTTTGAAAAATCCAGCCTGTTTAAACTTTGTACAACATTCCTACATCTTTATAGTTTATACCACAATAATCTGAATAAGTACATGTTAATAATTAAAATGAACATAAGCTTGAGACTGCCAATGTCACAAAGTACAGATCATGATGTTTAAAAGTTCACCCCAACAGAATTTATTTTATTGCTTACAGCTGAGTTAATCAATTTACTGAAGTATTGACAAGGAATCTTCAAACTTTGGCAGTATATGCACTTCATGTGTTGTTTGTCTCTTCTTTTGAATCCTAGTATATATCCATATTCTGAGGTTGCCAAGTATGGCCTTGTATTTATGTCCACATCCTTTTTGAACCTGAATCCTGATACAGGTGGGTTATATTTCAAGAAGGACAAGGGGCTGCAGCATTTAAAATGAGAGCTTTTTTAAGGAGGTTTACTTGATGAAGCAAGAAGCTAAACTGCATGGTCAATCTCTAAAAAGGCAGATGATATTATCATAATGTCTCATGACCGGGCTCTTTTGAAGTGACCAATTAACATGAATACAAAAGATGTAATCCATAAGACAAGTTATTTCAATTAATTATAATCAATATTTATGTTATTATAATTGAACCTTTTCAAGATTACTTGCTCCGGTAATTTTAAACTAAGGCTAGAATTTGTTTTTGGCATTTACTGTATATTCCTGACAATGGTGAAATAGAAGGACATTGCTCAAACTGTATAACTTGCTCTCATGCCTTTTTTAATTATCATCCCTACATTGTTTTCAAAGTGCATCAAACAAAACCTCCTGGTCTACCTGATCTTTAAATACGTGGACAAAGAATTGTATGATTGAGTGTGTTGGAGGTTAATTGTCACACTGTGAACTGTTCAAGAAAAATCCACTTTGTCCCAGTGTCATAAGATTTCTCACTTTATGTTTTTAAAACAGAAACTCATCTCATGGATGGAACTGTCAGAATAAACTTAAAGTTTGAAATTTGCAGTTTAAAATGTTGTGAAAATATTCACTTCATCTGCCGCTCCATAGTGTGTGGTCTGACATCTGCAAAAGTCACAGTGGTAACTGATGCCAAGGATCTACAACAGCCACAGTTTGCACAATATTTATTAGAACTGGATGAAATAGCATCATTGCTGTAACATTGTGTGGAACTTGCCTGAAAGAAACTGCTTTCAGTTGTCATGCAATTCAGAATAAAAATTCTTCCTGACTGATTGGTAGCGGCACTTAGATACTGCATTTTTGTCTGTCAAAGAGAGGACTAGACACCCTAGGTTACTGAGGCTGGTGCCGTTTTTATTCTTATTGTACTTCAGTGTTGTTAAGAGCATGAAAGAATTTGTAAACCAAACTTTTTGAAGTGTAGCAAAAACAAAAGTTCTGAACGTGTAATCTAAGTCAGCCATTGCACATTTAATGGACTGCAAAACAGTAACTGAAAGAAGGTGGATAGATCTACTCAGTAGCATCAACAATCAGGCATTTGATACCAAAACAGGAAGTTGGAATTTTGTGTCCCAGCACTCAACCCACTTGACTGTCCTCAGTTGGCTATTTTTTTCAGTTCTTTGTATAATTGTCTCCATGCTAACAGAGTAAATACTTCACAGTCTTGAGAGAGAATTCAGTCTCTTTAAAAACAATCAGAAAAACACTTGCACTTTATAATTTTAATACTTAGTATATGGTAATAACATTTTTCTTATTCATTGTTAACTTCATGCTGATAATCCTATCTCATAGTTACAAACTATTATTCTAATGTTGATCATTCTTAATAATTATCTATTATTGACCCCGATCACATGTATAGTCACCGTCACTCTCATACATGTCCTTCTTGCTACTATAATTTTGTATCAATTTCAAACACATTCTCCCTGTCACATGGTTATTCACTACCACTCTCTCACACTCTTATCGTTCCAGTAACATCATTCTTCATCATCACTCTCTCACATCCTTCCTCTCATACGGTAATTCTGTATCAATTTGTATTGATTTGCAATAGCAATTTCTCCAGATATACTTAAAAATCTGCATTGGGGTTAAGTATAAACATAAATAACTGGTGATGCTATTGTGAAATTCACTATAGTTAGACATAAACGGCATTTTGGTTTGACAGAAATTAAATTGAACATTTTTATGGATGATTTTTAGATTAATATAATTAGTTTTGTTCTCTTTTTTCTGTGAATGCAATCAGGGAGATATCCATTTGCATCGATTTTAGTTTTGTAAATTTGTATGTTCAAACGAGTTACGTAAACATCACATATTTCCTTATTACCTGTCTTTTCACTTTGACTTGTATCACAGCAAAAGGCAAGTTGTTTGTTTTAAAGCTAATTATCAGTTTTTTATCATATTAGATTACCTACAATAAAAAATTAAACATCTAAGTGCAACTCTCAAAATATTTCTGAATTAGGTGAGCATTGACAGGAAGGTACGATTGTACAGTCCTCAGAAAATAAGGTACTAAGAGTATGGACACAAGTCTGCCTATGCTAATTTCTCAGATAAATTTACTTTTAAGCTATAACTCTCATAATTAGTGTTGCTAAGATACTAAACAGGTTTTAAAAATGATGTGGAGCATTGAACAGTGAGTTGTTTTTTGTTTCTGAAAAATTGAGTATTGCAAAGGTTAGATAGGTTTAGATAATTTTGCATATTGACATGTCTGATAATTCAGCAGTACAAAACTAGAACACATTCAGTCCTGTTTCTTCAAATTTTTGACAAAACACACAATCCCCTTTGAAGTGTACAAGTTTTACCAGTTTTCATTCAATACTTGCTTCTTCATTTCCTGAAAGCAGAGACTCATGATGAGATACAAGTTCAAGCAACTGTTTGATATTTTTCTCAAATGGACATTTTCCATGTGTGAACACAGTTATTCTGAAACCTGTAGCTAAAGTGAAATCTTGACTAACAAACTGCAATCAAACATTGTCATGACAGGAAAATAAGAACCAGAAAAGTTCTCCTTCTGAAGTGTACATTTTTTAAGGAACCATCTTTTGAGAAAGCTTGTCAGTGCTTTTCGCCTACTCAAGTAGGTTTCAAAGATCACATGTCACTTTTGGAAGAAAACTAGGGGTGCGCTAGTCACGAATGTGTGTCAATAACCATGTGACAGGGAGGGTGTGTTTGAGATTGTTATTAAATTATAGTGACAGGGGCACAAGTAAAAATCAAATAACTCGTCATTCCAAAAATTGCTGATTTGATACTTTGTTATGTGCAAATTGTTTTCCAGATTTCCGTACAAAATAGCAGACACTATATTCTAAAAATAATTCATTAGCTGTAAAGTAATTGGGCACTTCTTGCGAATGTGTAAAGCGTGATACAGATGTTAAGCTTTTTTGCATTCTTTTAATAAGAAATTGAATTTTAGCTCTGATAGTAAACTAAAACAACTTGGATCAACATTTCTGATGAGACTAGAAATTGTAGGTGGCAATGTCATTGTGCATTACTTTTAGCAGAAGTATTAACATATTTAAACATATTACTTTATATGAATCTTAAAACATGAACCAAGTTCATGATGAGGTCAGCTAATAATATCAGGAGTCTTTAGAGTGTATTCACTTTGCTGGGATCAAAAGGACTAAAAGTCTTTGATGATACGAAGTTTGAAGTAAGTTTGAAGCAGGGTTCTGCAGTTGAAGGTTTAGACTGTACAGATCTTCCAACTCATTATATTCTGTCCACTTGTTTAATTAGATTGTTTCATAGCCAATCATGTGTGCACACACAAATGTGTCTGTTCTTCACAAACCACATTAAATCTTCTCTATATTATTCTTGTAAATAATTAAAAAGTAGACTTATAAATTTATGCTTTGCCTAACACAAAAACATCTTTAAAAATCTCAGAAGAACCCGTTAATAACATTAGCAATACAAAAGCCTTCCCAACTGTAAAAAAAACATATTTACATTATTGTTACTTGTCATTCTGCTTTTAAAAATTTAACATGCAACCTCTTGTGTTATAAATGGCTCAATATTTTAAAATACATGCAAATGTTATTAAGAATATGCTTATATTTGTGGCATTTACATTGTCCCATTATTAACTTACTTGAATGATGATTTTGCCCTTCCAGATTGGAGGATGTGCTTACATTTAAATGGTTATTACATTTATGCCATGGTGAATTACAAAGCTAGAGAATTTTTGCAAATAGGTTTTGTGAAGTCAGGACTGCTAAAGTTGATCCAGCACTAAATTTACTGCATATTGAAGAAAGGTGGAAAATATTTGTTCTGCGTATAATGAGGCAAAACTCTTAAAATATTTGCACAGCTTCTTGAAAATCCATTTCCTCTGCGCGATGTTTGTGTATCTGCTACGATATTGCTGCTTTGGGTTCAGATGCACTAATGGGTTTGTTAAAAACTGCAAACATGCTCTTAGAATTTAAGAGAACTCACATGAATATCCTAACTTTTATTTCTGTTCCTGGTTCAAAATTATTGTGATTTTACTAATTGGCACTGATCTTGGACATTGTCAGTGGCACAAAACAGATCTTGCACTTTTTGCTGCCTATTATACTATACGCCTGATGTTTAGCTGTAGTGATTGTGACAATTGAGAAATGTAACTTTCCGGACAATGTGAATAGTATTTGTATTATGACAAGTATGCAAACTGGTGTATTACACTTTTCTTACCTATATACTATACACGGAGGATAATGAAATAGTTCCCACACAAGACATACAATTTGGTCAGTAAGGCTACCCAAGTAAGAAAAGAGATTGCCACCTAATGAAAAATCATTTTTGAATGAGAAGTCCGGGCTGTATTTTCATTCCAGTGTTGGGAATATGACCTCAGGATCATTTGTGGTCTGTTTTTTTGCTTGATTTCACTGTCAATCTGAAGGCATTTTGAAGGATGCAGGCAAGCAATGGCCCATTGTCAAATTATGAATATATTGACGAAGCAGATTGTTGGTGTGACAGTGTTGATTGAAAGGGAACCTGACCTTTGTAAAGTGTTGGCATCCTTGGGTGATGACACAGACTGGCACACAGTGGAGTAGCAGTATGATCTGGATCCATAGAAAAATTACCCTTTAATATGCTGATGTCTACTTGTATATACAGTTTGAAAAGGTAACAGCTTGGAGGCAGAATCAACAACTGTTCATGTCTCATACCAACATATTATGGGTGCAGAGCAGAAAACATGCAAATGAACATCTGAGGTGTGAAAAGATGACAAATCACCAATTTTGGTGTAATCAGAGTTTCAGGGCCTCCAGCTTTGTTTGAAGAAATATTAAGATGAAGCAAAACTGTCAGACTCTAATTCAGAGTTGGGAATTGCTTTGGATGGTTACAGGTGCCAAGTAATTGCCCAGCAGAAGTTTCAACATCCCAAGCAATTTGTATGGAGTCAGGGTGTGGAAATTCCCAACTCTCCAGATATAAGCATACATAATGCTGGCCATGAACCAATACATCATTTTAAAATATAATCTTTACTTTAAAAAGAAAAGGCTTTTGGAAATATTTCTCAATGTATTTTGCGATGGTAAATCAATGCTGACGATTAATACAAATAAAAATTGGCTTAACCCCCAGCCCCCTAAAAATAAGCAGCATAATCAATGTAGGCACACAACTCTGCTGTAACTTGATTTTAAATTTCTCAAGGCAATTTTAAAAAGTATTTTTTTCCAGTCATGATGTATTCAGTAGTTAATTCCTTACCTTCAAAAGAAACTAAAGCTTTCTTAAGTTCCCTAATCGCATATTTGAATCTAAGGTAAAAGCATAAATTTAGGAGACCCTCCAAAGGAAAAGAACAGCACAATAATCAGAAGCTTGCATTGGTGAAAAATTTGATTTGAGGGCCTGGCAGCTTTGTAGGCGGGGACTTCTAAGGTAGTAATTTTAAACTTGTGAAAGAATGCATACATATTTACACTGAATTTAACTTATCCTTAAAACTCCCCAAACCTCTGTACTACTTATGCTAAATTCAGGTGAATTATACTAAAGCAACCAGCACAACTTGTGAAGTTGTGCAAACTTCCAAACATGTTTCTGAAGTATTATTTTCCTTACAACAATTCTGCAGCCCTTTCTTTGCTATTTGTTCAAAGGATGAAGAGATAATTGCTTAGGCCAGCATTAATTGCTCATCCAATTGCCCTTGAGAAGGTGGTGGTGGACTGCTTTCTTGAACAGCTGCAGTCATCAGCAGGTGTACGCATAGTACTATTAAGAAGGGAGTTCCAGGATCTTGACCCAGTGACAATGAAAGAATAATGGTATATTTCCAAGCCCAGATGGTGCATGATTTAGGAGGAGTTTTGTAGGTGTTATGTCTTTGCTCTTGTTGTCTTTCTAGGTTGTCATTATGGATTTGGATGGTGTTGGGGAAAGGAGTTTGGATGAGTTACTAGACAGCAATTTCAAGAAGTTACACAATCCTGCTGAAGTGAATCGGTGGTGGAAGAAATGAAAACCAATAGTTTTTCAAGGAGTTCCAACCAAGCAGGTGTTCTGTCCTGGATGGTGTTTAACTTCTTGAGTGTTGATGGAGCTGCAATCATCCAGGTAAAATGAGAGTACTCCATCACACTCCTTGCTTGTGCCTTGCAAATGGTGGACTGGCCTTGGCAATTTAGGTGAGTTACTCACCAAAGAGTTCTTAGCATCTAACCTGCTCTTGTAGACACAGTATTTGCATGACTTTTTTTTATTTTTACCTCAAAATAGGGCATCTACCTGTCTTAATTTGCAGCTTTTGATTTCCACTGCACTTCTGTCTGAATATTTTTATAATCAGAAGATGAACAATAAAGACACTGTCAATTAATTGACTCATTGATTTTGCAAAATGATTGATGTTAAAATCAAGATGAAACTGTCAGGTAGCACAGTGATTCCAGGATTTTTATGGTGCTGAAAGCTTCAAAACTGTTTGTGTAAAATATTGCAGTAGACAGTGAATGGTACAGCAACATGAGATTTGCTGCAGGTTTTTCAAAGGTGCGCAGTTTCACATTATTTTGCATTAAGTGACTTGTTACTGTGTTCAGTATGTGTATTTCAGTATTGTTATTTCTGCAGAGGTACCACTGGATGGATGATTGTAGTTCAGTTGGCATTCATTATGCTCCCAGGCATAGGACAATTAATTTCTGGAGATTGAGGTTTGTGTTGTAACAAGGTCTTACCACCAACTAGCCCTTTTCCCCAACCATCCAGCTCCAAAATCAATGCAGAAGGCTTTGTGCCATTGGCATTTTGAATCAAAGCCAAGGTAATACAATTATTTGCATAGTGATTTGCTGCAATAAATGCACTTGCATCTACTTTCTGCTTTTTGGTTTAAAGCAAAATAAAAATGTATCAAAGGTAATGTAGAATCAACGTGGAAATGCAGGTTGTAGAAACTGCTGGCAGTTTCACAGTTATCAGCATCACATTTCATAGGGTATTGTAGCTTTGAAATGTTGATCAATGTACATAAACAGTGTTAACTAATTCATGTTTGCCGATAGCGGAAGTGTCAGAAGATGATGCATTGGGTTCAGAGATTGGTGGGGTGATACATGAGGATGAGAGTGATTCTGTTTTGGTTGTTATTGTGGGTAGGGGATGTGAGGGATGATTTGTGGGAAATATGGGAGACATGGTCAAGGGCATTTTTGGCTACTGTGGAAGGGAAGTTGCAGCACTTGATAAAGGGGGACATCTGGGATTTCTGGGAGTGGAATGCCTCATCTCGGGAGCAGATGTGGCGAAGGCAAAGAAATTGGGAATAGGAGATGGCCTTTTTACAGGAAGGTGGGTGAGAGGAAGTGTATTCTAAGTAGCAATGGGAGTCAGTAGACTTGAATTGGATATCGGTTTCCAGGTGGATGCCAGAGATGGAGACAGAGAGGTCCAGGAAGGAGAGAAAGGCATCAGAGATGGTCCAGTTGAACTTAAGGTTTGGGTGGAAGGTGTTAGTGAAGTGGATGAACTGTTTGAGCTCCTTGCGCCGGTACTGTCATCAATGTAACGGAGGAAGAACTGGGGGATAGGACCATTGTAGCTTTGGAAGAGGGATTGTTCCACATATCTGACAAAAAGGCAGCCATAGCTTGGGCCCATGCAGATATCCATAGCCACCCACTTTGTCTGTACGAGGTGTGAGGAATTGAAACAGAAATTGTTGAGGTTGAGGACAAGGTTGGCTAAGCAGATGAGGGTGTCAGTGGAGGGGGACTGGTCGGGCCTGCAGACAGGAAGAAGCGGAGGGCCTTTAGGGCATCTGCATGGGGAACACGGGTATATAGGGATTGGCCGTCCATGGTAAAGATGAGGTGTTGGGGGGCAGGGAATTGTAAGTTTTGGAGGAGGTGAAGGGCGTGGGTGGTTCCACGGATATAGGTAGGGTGTTCCTGGAGCAAGGGGGAGAAAAAGAAGTCGAGATAAGTGGAGATAAATTTGGTGGGACAGGAGCAGGTGGAGGTAATTAGTCAACCAGGGCAGTCAGGTTTGTGGATTTTGGGAAGGAAATAGAAGCCAGCTGTGCGGGGTTGGGGAATGATGAGGTTAGAGGCTGTGGGTGGGAGGTCACCTACTGCTCTGCAGCATTGATTTCATCATGGGGAAATGAGATGAAGTGGCATGACCTGACACAGAAATCATTGGCTAACAACCATTATATATTTGTGGGAGGAAGTTTTTTGAGATACCCAGTGAATCCTTGGAAGCAGCAGGTTGCAGCGTGGCTTAGTGCACTTGTCACCTTGATAGCTATTGGGTTGGGATAGCTGCCCACCCCTTCAGGTTACAATTTTTGCTGCAGTAATCAGTATAGTTCTGTGATAGTGACCCGTGACATTCTCAGTTTGCAGCAACACTGTGCTTCACTCATCTTGGGGAAATGTCATTTAGGCCAATAGACTCCATATTTGTTGCACATGCTGCACCCCTGAAAGGGACATTCAGCTGGAACTTCTGCATGTGGAGAGTGATTAGTAGCCATTAGATGTTGCTGCTGGTCTCATGAATGCTCACGCATTAATTCTTCAATATCTCTCCCCTTTCATTGTGTCACAGCAGTAGCAATGGTGACGCCTGCTGTTGTTGAATCCATTGGTCAATGTTCTAAAGAGTCTGTATGAGGAATATCAAAAACAGAGCAGGCCCTTAGTAGTGTGAGCAGTCAGTATTACTTCATTTACAAATGATAATTTAACACAGTCCTCTATACCGTGAGACATAAGAGGTTTCCAATAAGGAGGACTATGTGATACCTGTACATGGACCTTTGACAAAAGGGCTTTATGCCAATGAATGCATCACCAAGCCAATATTGCATAAGTACAGCAGGAGATTGCAAGTACTGTATGTTTACTACACCTTAGTCCCCCATATCATGCAAGAAAGACAACATTATATGTGGCAATTAATTACAGCTCAAGATGAGAAATTCAACTCCATGCTTCTTGTACAGCCTATGAGGTCATGAACTTTCTTTGTAAATTTAAAGTTGCTTATCATTATTTCTGCTTCACAGAGATGGCAATGTTTGACCTGTAATGACCAGGCCTATGGTCAAGATTGCTTGTGATCATTATTTGTATCCATTGAAAACTTTACACATACAGGGTCGTACAATTACAGATATTTTCAATCTGCACTTTGAGAATGCCTGATTAGTACATTTCTCCTTGAAGGCTCACACATCATTTTGAAGTTGAACTTGTGCACTCATATGGAATAAAAACTATTTACTCTGGGTGTGTTCACAGCCACTTTTCAATTCTAGTGCACATTTACAATTCCCATGAAGGTGGAAGGTAACACAGGTCATGCTTGGCACTGAGTTGTATGTCAGTTTGGTAATCAAGGAGCCTGCTTGAACCTCAATGTTACTATCTTTGTTGCACTCCCTGTCATGCTCATCAGTGCTGAGCTTTCAAGTGCTCCCATACACCTCTTTGAATTCTGACTTCAGATCCCCACATTACCTATTGTGTTACACTGTTGCCCAAATCGAGGCCAGGGTGTTTGAGGGTCTCACTAACTCCAATCCTGCAACAACTTCTGTTCTCCAAAACTTACTGTCTCATTATTGTGTTTCCTCCTTCACAATTATTAGTCCCTCTACATCTCAGCATGCTTCCTCCAGTCCTCAAAACTTACTTCCCCAGTACCCCTGCCACAAAACTGGCTGCTGAAAGGTTCCCTTGACTTACATTGAGCTGACCCCAGGATTGAATATGAGTCACTCCCCTGTCCAGCTTAGAAAACCACCTCTGATTTATGAGTAATTAGAACTCCCAGCAGATTTCTAAAGAGCTCAGCAACTGATTTATCGTGACTCCCTGGACTAGTTGCACTGGCCCTGCGGGATTGATTGTGGCTTGTGGCTCATTCTTCGGTCTGTGGTGATATGGACCCGCATCCCTGGATTCACCAAACAGCTGATTGATCATGTGCAATGCCTTGGATTGAAAGCAGGCAATGCTCTGGATTTATCGTGCCGGGACCATCCCTTGCTGAGCACTGCTCCCCTTGGACTTTGAGACATGAACATTATAATAAAGAACATGTAGTGTATTTGCCACATACACTGCTGGCACATGATGCATGGTAGCATTGATTCACTGCAATATGTCCACTTCTTTCACTGATAACTGCTGACAAGCATGAAAATTTGTATGGTTTTGTTTCTGCAATGAAATGCATGTCACAACAGAAATACTGTAGGCCTTTAAGCTCTGGTTGAGGAGACCAACACAAAAAGACAAGGCAAGGTAAGGTAGAGATATTATGAGCATCCAGATAGCTGTTAAGTGAATATGGGCTAAGAGAGCAAGCAAGGACCCTGAGATGCACGCTGATCAAATCAATAAGATGTATGTCTGTCCCAGAGCACAAAATATCCGGCAACAGCTTTCCAACGAAAAGTTCCTGTGCGTTCGAAAGTGTAGCATTGAAGTATGATGTAAGATGGGTCTGGTGGAATGCTGTTCAAAGGGTCAGTCTGGACCTGTTGGGCCAAATATCCTGTTTCCAATCTGTGGGGATTCTACGGAAATTCTATGGAAAGTCTGTTGTTGATGCGCTATAAACTTGCAGCGAGGCTGGTAAGTGTTCAGTGCCAGCATCCATGGACGGGGTTGGGGGGATACAGATGGTCACTGCCTGTAGGAAGTTCGTTGAGATGTTAGTGACCAAGATGGAGGCTTATTGGAGCAAGTAGTATACTGGAATCGGCACTTACCCACTCTGGCTTTCATGTCAGGAATTGTTACCATCTGGTTTCCAGCATGTGTGAGAATAAGAAAATGCATATCAGTGAGGTGAGATTAAATAATAATGGCATGCTAATGCATAAAAATAGGCCTTTTGCCATGCACAATTGAGAAATTCATCTCACTGTTAAAAATCTGGTTGTAGAGCTGGAATTCCTTTCTGGCAAATGAAAAATTCGATTCTACCGAATGCATCATATTTTCCTAACTGACTCATCACTTACCCACAGCATTCAGGGGCTGGCAATATTCTATCAATCATCTGGAAATGCAGAGGCAGAATAACATTTGATTTCCATTCCTTATGGTTGCCCATACTGGTGACTTATTGTCAAATCTAGTGTCATGCAGTTTCCAAATGCACATATACATTGCAGATGTGAGATGGAGTATTTGTCTCTGTTTTTAGTAATCTAGCTAATGAGTAGTTTTCGTACAAAGGCAAATTAGGTCTGCTCTCCCTATCTTGCCAACTCAGTATCCAGCTCCATATGACTTAGCACTGTCCATTATATTTGTATTAAATGATAAAATGAAAAAGAAAAGTGCATTTATTAGTGCAAACCAAGTTTTTTTGTTGTTTTATGGTTCTCCATCAAGAAAGATGGATGCTTAATTGGATTAGATTTTGACCTTTCACCTTCTGGACTTGAGGGTCAAATTCAGTCCCAATTAATGACATGAAAGTTGTCCCTGACTGTTAGCTATAAGGATCATTGTGAAATGAATTGGATAAACACTATCCATTTCCTAATGGAATGGATACTCACAATTGTAATTAATTGATTGTGAATTAAAAATCGGACTCAAAAAATCCATATAATGGCTGATTTTAAGAAATGTGTAAAAATCATGAAATCAGAAAAAATAAATCAAATAGTTCAGAATGCTGTTAGGACTCAATGGAGGGTGTTGCAATTTTTAAGAAAATCAGAAAAATATGTAAATATTGACAAAAGTTTTGGACTGGAAACATGAACTCACCTACATCTTGACTGATCTTTTGTGTCTTTGCAGCAATTTTTTTTTTACTTTTTTCAAATTTCAGGGCTTTGGTACTTTTGCTTTTTGTACACATTGAGTTTTACACAGCTGCAGGCTAGACTCCAGCTGATGCTGACTCCCTAAAAATAGAAAGATTTTTACCGCAAGCAATATAGCTCCTCGTCCCAATGAGCACAAACTTTTAGCAAAGGGCTGTCTTCATTGAATGACATCAAAAATGGACTATCTTCTACAGTAAATTATGAAGTTAGGGTTTGGAATATTGACCATAGACCAGTAGTGGCAATTTTTCCTTTTAGTCAGTTGTTGCGTTGTCCCATTTCAGCAGTTGATTTTTTTTTAAAACGGCTTTTATTCCAGTGACTTATGAATGAAAAGGAGGAATAGACCATTCTACCTCATGAGCCTGCTCTGTCATTTAATAAGACTGTGACAAATGTGTTTGAAACCTCAAATACACATTCTTGCCTATTCCCAATAACCTTCAATCCCTTGCTTACTAAAAATACATCTATTATTACCTTGCCGATTTTCAAAGAGTCTGTTTCCAGTACCTTTTCAGAAAAAATAATTACAAAGGCTCATCACTGTCTGTGCAAAAAATGACTCATTGTTGTCTTGCATGAGTGACATTTTGATTTTTAACCAACAACCCTGAGTTGTAGATTATTCCACAAGATGAAGCATCCTCCTCACTTCTACCCTGTCAAGACCCAACAGAGTCTTGTGTTTCAATCAAAAATCTCTGTGACCAAAGATGGATGAAATTTTAAACTGAGGCCCTGCCTGTCCTCTCAGGGTAGAGTAAAGCTCACGCTTATCTATCAGTTCGCCAGACTGAAAACAAAATGGGTTATCTAGCCATCATCACAAAAGATTACAAACATATTTCTTCCTTGAACTTGTGTTATCATAATATGTTGCACTCATCATTCCACAGGGCATGAACATTGACCAAAGGTTGACATTCACCTGTACTGTTTGTGGGACCTGATGCAAGTAAATTATGACGACTAAATTTTAAAAGCACTGCAGTGACTTCAAAAAAGTTTTGATATAGTATAAAGTCATTGAAGGCTCCATAGAATTTCCAGCTTTCTTTCTTTTTGAACATTGGAATTTTGATGCTATAACCAGTGGCATTATCGAGAAGAAACAGAGAAATGGTTAGTTTAATTAGATTAGATGAATTAAAATAAAATCAGACGCTGAGATAGAAATAAAGAACTGGATCTTACATGTCCCACTGTGTGTATTTTCAGCAGGGGCATGTGAAATAGTTTGTGTAGCTAGACCACCGCCCTCTAACCCAAACCTATGCTCACCACCAGAACACAGAGTGTTGGCAGATACTGATATCAGGGTAGAGAAAAAAAAACAAGAGTAACTTAAGAAAAATGTTGAAGATAAAATAATTGCTTTTGTTAAATCTCTAAGAAGAATTTATTATATGCAAGAATGATATTCAAATATTTAACTAGTTCCCTTTCTGTATTGGAGACATTGATTGGCAAGCATATTTTATCAATTATCACATTAGTGAAAGGTACATATGTGATTAAAAAGAAGCTGTAAGCTTCTTCAGTGAGGCTTTTGTTTAAGGTTTCTTCAAATTTGAAGTGCATATCCAGAGGTCTTAAATACCAAAAATGGTAAAACACTATTTATGTGAGGCAGTTGCCAAGTGACAGAAATCAACTAGCAGGTAATGACAATTCCATTTCATGATGTATCTCATTTTCACAAAACTATCTAGACAATTTACAAATTGATAATTGTGAGTGTCATGAACTCACTATTATTTTTCCAGCATGAGTTGGATGCTGTGGAAGTGTGTGTTGAAGATACAACACTTTCATGTAGACCTATTTAATTGATTGAAACTTGAAGGTTTTTCTTCATTTTATCAAATTGTCAGATGTTCAACCAATTGTCTCTTGATTAATTGAAAGTCTTGAAATAATATTGAATAAATAATATTGCAGAAAGTAGATTTCCCTATGAATGGAAATACTTGACTTATTATTCTGTATTAATTTTGCTTATAGAAACATAAATGTGCATCAGTAAATTGTGGAAATGATTAATCACCCTGGAAAATTGGCAAAATCTATGAGATCTTGAAATGCTTAATACTTTAAAAGCAATACACCTTTAATCCACCAACACGTGCTCTTTCACAGGTTATGTAGAATCCAAAATATAATCTCTACTTGATCATTTAATCACACAAAACTGTATCCAAAACCATTCTGATTTCCCCACTATTCAAAACTGATCTGTTGCCCATAGATGACATTGAATCTTCTCCATGCAAAATCCAGGAGCAAAAGAATTATAGCATTTGGTTATCTCAACGCATTTATATCCTTACATATATGCAATCAAATGCATGCTTGTTACCTATTAAATCATTCTTTACACATGAATGAAGATAACAGCTGAATGATGATTTAGATAAATTAGCAAATATAGCAAATGAACAAAGATGTTGTTTCAATTTAATTGCGTCAATTCCAGAAAAAAACCCTCAATTTCAGAAACTGAATGATATACATATAAAAGTAGTGTTGAAAATATGTGAATGGATCTGTTGTGAAAGGAATGTTGGTTGGTGTGTTTGAGTTGAAGATGTTAAAAAGTTGCCTGCTTAACTGTTCTATATAACACAAGCCTCTTGACCAATAAGTAACATAACCATGACATTGTCACATACTGTGTTAAAGGCCTAAGATAAGAAATCCAACACACTTTGGCTATGCCGCTATTATATTGTGTGAGGTATGCATCAGAGAACATTGCTTTAAGATGTTTAATAATGGTGCAAACCAGGAAACTGAGCAAGTATGAGGCAAATTAGCGGAAAATCAAATACATTATCAAAAGTTCGGCAATCTTAAAACCCTCAGTTATATCATGCCAGCAAATATGCAATGCCTGCGTTCATCTGTGATAATCCACCACTGGCCCTTCTCAATTATGTGAAGCCTTTGGGAACTGACCCAATTTAAATAACATTGGCCAGTGCCTACACTAGTTATGTCATATTTCAGTTATCTGATTGCATTGGAAAACTACAAAATACAGTGTTGTAAGTCAAACTGGGAGTCATTTAGTGGAGATGGAATGAGTTGGGAGGAATGCCAGGCAACAGTTAGCTTCAAGTTAAAAAAAATCTTGTTTTGAAGTCTGGACTCCTTAAATAATCCTGGACTGAGGGTATTTTTTTTTAATCACTGGGTGTACTGAACCTTATAAATGTTTTAAGCCTTCATAAGACCAGGTCAGATAGATTCCCAAAGTGAAAAGCTTCTGTCCTACACTCCATACTCTTCAAGTCACTGGATCTGTGAGGGCCAGGTGACAGATGAAGCATCTTAAAAGTCCAAGCGGGAATTCTGATGTAAAACTCATATCTGAAGCACCTAAGGGTTGCTTGTTTTAAAACCATTTCACCAAACTCTTGAAAAAGCCCTATCATGTTATTTTCATTATCCATTGTTAACAATGGATTGACTGGCCTAAGGGTGACTGTGAGGGAAAAAAAGGCTTGCATTTAAATAGACCCTTTCACAGCCTTAGATATTCTTAAGCGCTTTAATCCAAAAAAGAATTTTTGAAATGTAGTCACTGTTGTAAAATAGGAATTACAGCAGCCAATTATAAGCCAACAACCTGTTTTCATCGTTTTGGTTGACATATAGGCATTAATCAGTTTATACGGATGACTCGCAGCTCTCCTTAAAAATAGTGCCCAGATATATCTTTTGCCCCCAAGAGAGCCAAAAGCCTCATGCTGGGGCAACACTGCAATATCCCTCAGAATTGCACAAGAATGCCAGCCCACATTCAGTGCTGAAACCTCTGGAATGGTACTTTAACCATCAATGCAGAGATGATAATACTACTGCTGAGCAGTAGTTCACCCATTGCCAGGGAGAGTGAAGTCATAAATCATAAAACTGGGGAATGCAAAGGTAATGGAAAGTGGTAAGAAAGAGTATATGGGAATATATGTGGAACAATTTAAGTTGAAGATTTAATTGGTACTTGTATGGTTTGTAAAAGACAGGGCTTTGGGAAAGGCTAAAGATTCAAGTCTTCCAGAAGTCAATCAAATACCATATGTTTTGATTCTAGCTCTGGCGTTTAGAATTTATATATGTTAGATTTGAATCAGAAAAAAAAAATGAACTGAAATCTGATGCTCCTACTTCCTGCAATATACCTTATTCATTTGTTTAGTTTTTCATGTCATTTTCCTGGATTTAGCACCAGCATAAACTCAATCAGACTCATTAAGCAAGGGTTAAGTGGGTCATTTATGGCTTTTAAGCTGTTTAATTTGGATTATTTCATTTAACATTTCATTGGATGATTTAGGTTGCTACTGGCAATAAATTACCATGGAGAATGTAGAAAATGCTACATTAAAGGATTGAACATATCTGTACAGGACTCGGATTCAGTGTATGTGTTGAGTAAGATTAGTGTGGATCAACAATCAGGTTGGGAAAACAGAGGGGAATGCAGAGGAGGTCTAAGAATAGAAATGGCAGCTGACCAAGACAGTTAGGATACAAAAGATAGGTTGTTGATATGGCTGAATAGGTTTGAGGTAAAGAAAAGCTAATTATGTCACCACCAAAATGCACGTAAATGAATGATTGGTGAGTATTTCTCCCACAGTCTCTTTCCAAACTAGGGCATTGGTTGAACTGATAGCTGGGAAATTGAAAATTTCAATTGGGATAAGTAACTGTGCTCATAGGCATAGATCAGGTCTAGAGGCATTAATTCGTTCACAAGTTTAAGTAAGGTAATAACTGGATTTTAAAAGAGGGTATGGAGATTTTTTTGAGATTATGGATTTGCAGTTGACACCAATTGCTTACAATTTTTGCATGTGAAGGAATTAGGAGTCACATTGCCTTGGGGAACTCATGTGTAGGCAAGAAGTGCAGCATTCTTTGCGGCTTATGTCAATATCAAACTGGTCTTCATCATTGGATACTGCTGCCAGTGCTGACACTTGAATGAGTTCAGTCCAGTTGATAGTACCAATGCTCAAGAAGCTGCCTAAAATGATTTGCAGTGTGGAGTAACACACTCATTATGTCAGATTCCATTGTTCAAGGATAGACAGGTATTTTTCCAGCTGTCATTAAAGGTTCTGTATGGTGTGTTGTTTCCCCATTGCCAAGGTAATCGATATTACAAAGAGGATGCAGAGTATTCCACACAGGAAGCGACTGAGCCAGAAGTTGTAGGAACAGCATATGAAAAGAAAGTATTGGAGACTTTTGACTCAGACATTCCGGAGGTCGGAATAAGTTAAAAAGTGTGACTTTGAATCAGTTATCAGTAGACTTTTTAAAAAATGCTACTTGCCAGCAAAAGTAAAAATAGTAAGTTAGAGAACATCAATATGCAGCTTGAGATATGTTACAAGAGGAAGAATTTCAGATTTTTACATCCTGACATTTAAATCAGTACTGAGGCCAAAGGAACTTATCCAAAGGAAATAGATTGCACCTCAAAAGGACTGGGATCAATTTCCTTACAAGGAGATTATTAATTTTAAAAATTCATTTAAGCGAGGTGGGTATTGCTAGCTGATCTTGCGTTTGTTGCCCATCTTTGAATGTCCCTTCATCTGAGCTGTTTACTAGGCCCATTTCAGACAGCAATTATGAGTCAACCACTTTGCTGTGGGTCTGGAATCATGTGTAAGCCAGATCAGGTAAAGACAACAAATTAATTCTTTAAAGGATATTAATGAACAAGATGGGATTTTAATGATAAACAATAATCATTTACTGGCTACCATTAGCCCAGCTTTTAATTCTAGATTTTCACTAAATTTGAATTTCAACATGCTGGAACCTGAAACCATGTACCCCAACCACAGCCTGGATTTTTGGATTACCACTTGGCCATTACCTCCCCAATTACAGGATACCCTAGGTCCTCATTCTTTTATGCACTTTAACCTCTTTTTTTCAACTTTTATATGCTGGTTCCCATGCCACTGCCGATTTAAATTAAACCCTCCACACCTACATTAATTAATCTGGCAGAGTTCTACTTTAAACTGATTTAATGGCTACCTTATTCCAGCTCCTGAGCAGAGCTGAATTGTAAGACTTTTTTGGCCACAGAGCGGGTATAGGTTGTACATTTTTAAATTGAGACTGGGGAATCAGTGTGATCAATTTCTGGAGTGACCAGGGAAAAAGAATCAGTTCAGCTCTCATTGGTATTATTTTGCATATGCACATGCAAATACAGTGTTCCATTGAACAGTGACATTGGCCACAAATACATCTCAGGTATATGACTGTATAATGACTGGAAAATTGGCATACAGATTGAAATTTCAAAATTTACAATTATATCAAACTTGGAGATTTGCTAAACAGTGCCAATTACAACAAGGACATCTATAGGATAGCATCATGGACAAAAAGATCCTACCAAATAAAATTCAATACGAAAGATATGAGGTACTGCATTTTTACACAGGGGATTGGGTGAAGGGGACCTGAGTATTGATGTACATGGATAGTTGAAGGTAGCAAGATATATTGAGAAAATGAAAACCAAAAAAACTGTGAATGCTGTAAATCAGGAACAAAAACAAAGTTGCTGGAAAAGCTCAATAGGTCTGGCAGCATCTGTGGAGGAGAAAACAGAGTTAACATTTCGGGCCCAGTGACCCTTCCTCAAAAAAGAGGAAGTTCTGAGGAAGGATCACCGGACCCGAAATGTTAACTCTGCTTGCCCCTTCACAGATTCTGCCAGACATATTGAGAAAATGGTTACCAAAACACATGGAAGCTTGGACTTTAAAAGCAGAGGCATTGAATAAAAAGCAGGGAAGATATGCTGAATATGTATAAAGCTCTGGTTAGTCTACAATATTGCATCAAGTTCTGGTCACCAAATTTTAGGAAGGATGTGAGCAACTTTGGAGAGTGCATAAAATATTTCCCAGTTTGATTCAGGAATGAAGGATTCTAAACAGGTCAAATTGGAGAAACTGGGAGCATACACGTTAAAGCAAGAGAGGTTGAGGGGAGATTTAATGAATGTTTCAAAGATTATGATGGGTTCTGTTAAATAGCTGAAAAGGTGGTCTTTTTCCATTAGCTGATGAAACAAAGGCTAAGTTATATAAGATTTAAGATTTTATTTGAGAAATATGTGTTTTGAGTGGTGGGATGCGCAGGGTATGAGGAATGCGATCAAGAACCTTTGAAAAGTTTATGGTAGCACAATTGGATGGACATGAGTGAAGTAGCTTGCAGGGATACAAGATGGAATGAGGTCAATGAGACTGACTGGACTCTTCTATAAAGACATGGCGTGGACTTGATGGTCCAAATGGGCCCTGTAGCCTAGGCAATTATGATTGATATTTTTGGTAGCTTACAATCAGTGAACTATTCACTTTAAGAGTCTATAGTGTAATTTATTGCAAATAAATAGAGTTTTGGCAGCACTTAAAAATCTTGTTATTACTTTCCCTTATGGAACAGTAGAACACATTGACAACAGTACAAGTCCATCGGAGTCTCCTTCTATGCTTCATTTAGAGGAGTAGAAATAAGAAAGGGTATATATAATAGTAGTCCTATCAGACAAAAAATTGAAAGAAGACACTTTGACATAATTAGGCCAGAGGGTTTATGCTTTTCAGGATAATGAAATGTATATTTTGGAATGTGGATTTCAACATAGACGCAGGTATGTGTTGGTTATTTCTACGGTGGGTTTCTTTTGAAAAAATGAAATAAGGTCGGAAGGACCTTCTAGAACAGTGAGTAAAGCTAGCGTATGTTACAGCAGCTGACTGTCATTTCCTGTGCTATTTTGGAAAGAATTTTTTGCTATGGGATTTATGACAAGTAAAGTAAGATGAAAGCCTATTAGTTTTATTTCAGTTCAGAAGTATGTAGGATTGAGTGAGTTTTTAATTCATTTCAAAAGATACCAGAATTGAGTTAAAAACACGTGCAGTTTTTTTTTCCCTTGGAAGGAATTCAGAGCAGAGAAGAGATTAATTTAGTAAAAGGATTTAGTGTGTGAAACTGTCATACAAAGAGAGTTTGCTTAGGAATCGGAAGAATGTTAGAACTGAAAAGGCTTAAGATCTCAGATTTATGAAAAGTTCATGTCTGCAGAATTGGAGGGGACTCATCAAACTGCTTCCACAGCCCACTTTAAATAAATTGAACAGTTGGTTTAGTAAACTTAAGGGCTGAAATAGAGATGTATTTTTTTCTGAACTTCAGGCTCTTCAATAGATAGTGTTAGGAAAGATTGAGACTTTAATTTTGCTGTGTGTTTAAGATAATTACAACTATCTTCTGAATTCAGATAGAGTGGTTTGTTTTCTTTGTTTCTTCTTTTGTGTAATAAATTTATGTTCTGTTGTTAAAGAAAGTCTTCAGCCTCATACAAATCTGTTTCAGTGACTGGTCACCACATGACTAAGCAAAAGAGAAATAATCCATAAATCTAGGCTTCAGTCTAGAATCATAGAATCGCAATGCGGAAGCTGGCCATTTGACCCATCGAGTCTACACAACCCCCCCGAAGACCATCCTACTCTGACCCAACCCCACCCACTCTATTCCCGCAACCCTGCATGTCCCATGGCAAAACCACCAAACTTGCACATCCCTGGACACTATGGGCAATTTAACGTGGCTAAATCACCTAATCAGCAAATTTTTGAACATCTGGGATCAGGCTTGTACAATAGTGCCATCAGCTAGTAACATAACATCATTAGTTGGAAACAAGATTTTGCACTGTTCCAGACTTCTTGAGGAGGGCTCTCAGAGAAGCATTGATAAATTGTGGGGCTGGCCTGTATGTGTTTCCTGCAAGATGTCCTGACTTTAATCCTCAGAGTCTTGCTTCTCAAGATGCTTGCTACGGTTCGGAGGGTGCTATAGACTAGTTTTAACTTTGTAAAGATTGAAAAGACAGGAGAATTGCAAAGCTGAATTGGTTAATTGGACTGGCTGGACACTCAGCCCAGTTTTGTTGCATTCATGTTAAGTCCTACAATCAAAGTCAAGACTGTTTTCTCATCAAGTAAAAATTTCAGCAAATAAAGCTGGAGAAATGTGTACTTCAATTCCCAACCTTCTGTTTTCCGAAATAACAGTAATAAAATTTCATCAGTTCCCTTGTTACCATTTCTTTTTCTTAGCCGACAGAAATCAGTCCTTAAGCTTTCTTAAACAATGTAATGGATGCTATGACAAAGAAAAATAAACAAGAAGGAAACTTGATTCTTTTGGTATTATCTTTCGTCAGAATTTTGATCTCCAGTGCTGGCAACTAACTTCCTCTGTACGCAGTATGAGTATTTTAGCTTCTAAGAACGCTTGAGTGTGTGATTTACACTTCCAACTCAGCATCCAAAGGGAAAAATCCTAGCCTAAGTTTTTTTTAAGACAATTTAGACATTACATGTCACAACAACCAGTATTTAACAGATTATGGGGAGCACAGAAAAAAAAAATGGTCAGCAGTGAATTTAGTGCCTGATCAAAGAAGGGTAAGATATTTTACGTGAGTCTTAGCAGGAGAAAGAACCATTTTTAGTGACTAGGGACAAAGCTGGAGAAAATCCTTTAAGGATGAATTTTTCACAAGCAGTGAAAGTCTTCTGAGAATACTACTTACGTTGTTCAATAAATGGCAAAATAACTTAATCTTAGATAGCAGAATAAAATGAGCAATACCAGATTGGTTGACCTTTGTATTTTGTACCTGGCTTTCAGTGATGTAAATAAAAGCAGAATACAAAGTAAGGCATCTAAATAGATGACCAAAGCGATAACTTCTGTTTAGTATAATGACCAAAGAAAGGTTTCCACCTTGTACATTTATTTATACATTTTCATGGGATGTGGGAACCACTAGATCTGATATACTTTTTTGTCAATACCTATTTTCCCTGTAGAAGGTGATGATAGGTCACCTTCTTGGGGTGTGGAGCTTAGGGACACTCATAATGCTTTTGGGGAGGGCCAGAATTTTAAACCACCAAAAATGAAGGAAGAAGAGTATAGTTCCAGATCAGAATAATGTGTGGCTTTGAAGCGAATCCTTCCAGCTGGTGGTGTTCTTAAATATTTGTTGTTTTTGTTCTTCTTGGGGGTGGAGGTCTTGGGTTTGAAAGATGGTGTTGAAGAAGCCTTTGTGAGTTAATGCAGTGCACCTTGTACATTGTAAATGCTGCTGCTGCTATCCATCATTTATGAAGAGAGTGAGTATTAAAAGTGGTGGATGAGGTGCCAATTAAGCAGGATACATCACCCTAGATGGTGTTGAGGTTGTTTTTGGAGCTGCACCCATGCAGGTAAGTTGGGAGTGTTCCATTACACTCATAACTTGTGCCTTATTGATGATAGATTGGAACTGGGGACATAGGTGATGAGTTACTTATGACAGAATTCTTCCTCTCTGACCTGTTCTTGAAACCACAGTAAATGGCTGGTCCAGTTCTGTTTCTGGTCAATGGCAAACCCTAGAAAGTTGATGCTGGAGAATTCAGCAATGGTAATAAGATTGATTGGCAAGGGAGCTTAATGGAATTCTCTCTTGTCAGTGTTGTTCATTACATGCCACTTGTGTGGTGTCTCTTATTGCCCAAGCCTGGATATTGTCAAAGTTTTGCTGCATAGACTGCTTTAGCGTCTGAGGACGTTGTGAATGGTGCTGTAAATTGTGGAATAATTGGTGACAATCCCTACTTCTGACTTTACGTTGGGCCATTGTCGAAAAAGCTGAAGTCAGTTCTGTCTGGAACATTATCCTAAGGAACTCCTGCAGAGACATAATGGAGCTAAGATGATTGACTCCCAAAAACTACAATTATCTCTTTTGTGCTAGATATAACCCCAAGTAGCTGAAAGATTTTCCACTATTATCATTGGCCCACTGGTGCAGGACTCGTTGATACCCGACTTAGTCAAATGCATCTCAGTCTGGAGATCAGCTCCTTTTCTCCATGTTTAGACCAAGGCTGCAATGAGGACAGAGGAGCTGATGGCCTGGAAGAACCCAAACTGAATGTCAGTCAGGAGTTTATTTCTTTGACAGTGTTGCTTGTTGATATTAGCATTGTGATGATCCATTTTATCACTTTTCTGATTCTTGAGAGAAGACTGATAGGATGGTAATTCGCCTATTTGGTTTCTGCTTTTTGTAGAGAAGTCATATATTGACAATTTTTCACATTGTCGGGTAGATGCCAATGTTGTAGATGTACTTGAAGAGCTTGACTGGGGGAGCAACTAATTCTGCAAAATATGTTTTCTGTACTATCCTTTTCAGGGACCATAGACATTGAAGCATTGAATGAATGCCTTGAACCATTTCTAGATGTCATGTGAAATGAATTGCATTTTTTGAAGCTTGGCATCTGTGAAAGCAGGGACTTCAGGAGGAGGCCAAGAAAGGCCATTTACTCAGCAGCTCAAACTGCAGGTAGATGCAAATGCTTCAGCCTTGTTTTTTGCATTAATATGTTGGTACATTTATACCCAAATGTTATAATTGAAAAGTCTTGCATATTGCATACATTTACTGTGCATATCACAGATTTTTATACATAGTTCTACAGAAGCTACATAAGTTCTTGTGAAAATACTGGGATTAATTTTGATTATGACTCGGTATGTACCTGCATGGCTTTAAGTGTGCATATTGTACTTATTTGTCATTTATATCCAATACAATGGGGTCAGTTGTACCAGTTTTTGTGCACAGCAAACAAGCAACAGGATATCAGAAGTTTGAACTACACACTGCTTTGTTTTCTGCTGAAGTGACCGAAGAAAGTAAATCAAATAGGCATGAAAATAAGTGATATACCTCATGCAGCACATCTCCCACCTGGCAGAAACATTTGTGTTAACTACCATATGTATAAACATGTACAAACTTCTCTTCCTGTTTCTGTTTTACAAGCCTCTTGATGTTTTAACATTAATGGTTTGTCAAAACAAAATTAAAAACACTTTTTTTTTCTGCTTCCAGCCCATGTTGAAAATATATAAATACTGTACTGAAGACTTTAATGTGAAGAGATTCTGTGTAAATTTCAATATCTCTGCAAAGATAATGTATGTCATGTTTTTGACATAATCCATATACGTACACTTTCATTGAAGAAATTCATGTCCTATCTTTCAGAATATTGGTTCTACAACATGTATTTCTTCTGCTGCCCTCATAAACGGATGCGTTCTGATTGAAAGAGAATACATAGTACCCTCAGAAAAATTGCTGGAGGAGATAAAAGTGGCAATGGAAGTGGTTGTTTTGTTTACCATAGTTAATTTAAGCGGGCACACAGTCTGGCATGTAGGTGCACAATGAAACTGGAAGAACGTTTTGCAATCGGTTTATGAGCTTGTTGCTTGGCATTTTAAGAATGGCCAATGACTGCAAATAAAGATTGATATCCACTTTTTAAAAATGAGTCGGTTGCAATTTGGGTGTGAAAAAGGTACAGTATGTCTCTGTACTTGACAATGCTAAGTGTCAGAATTACATTTTTCAACACGTAGCTCATTGCCGTTGCTGGACAACGCATGACATCGCAGCAGCATGCACAGCCTTACAATAAGTAATATTGGACTTTTGCTAAACAACTCAAACATCAGAGGAGAATGTATCACTAAACTAACACAGAATATAAACATACCATGTCATTAGTCAATGAAGGGTCTTTCTTTGTCTATTTTTTAATGTGGAAATCTGTTCTCAATTAATACATTAAGCTTCAGAGAATGAAGTTTTAGCTGCAATATCTTACGTTATTAGCAAACATTTCTATGGGAAATACCTTTTTTATCAAAAGAAAATGAATCTGTTTATCTTCTGCAGAGTATGTTTACACCTGAGCAAATGTGCCTGTATTAGTATACTATCTTTTGATTGAGTGAATGACATGCATTTCATCTTTTATTTGTACCACGTTTGTCACAGTTTTTTCTTGGCAGGGTGTGCTACAGGAGACTCTATCCCCCTACCGGTGTCCAAGGACAGATTTTTTTTTAAAGAATCATATTTTTAAAGCTGTGTGTTGTTCTCTTTCTTAATGTGTTATTAAAGGTAAAGGCAAATTAATGGTACTGAAACTCCAGAAGCATCACCAGATGTGGTGCCTTTGCTAATGTTCTGGAAGAAAATGAAGACATATTAGCATCAAGGAGAGGTATTAATATTTAGTAGGGTATGATATAGCAGGATATAGATAGATTGGTGACTTGGGCAAGAAATAGCAGATGGATTTTAATCCCGACAAATGCGAAATGATGCATTTTAAAGGATCAAATTTAGGTGTGAATTTTTCTGTAAATGGCAGAACTCTTAGGAACATTCGCATACAGATGGATCTGGGTGTGCAGGTCCACAGTTCCCTAAAAGTGGCAACACAGGTGGCCAGAATGACTAAGAAGGCATATGGCATGCATGCTTTCATTGGCTGGGGCATGAAGTACAAGAGTTAACAAACCATGTTGCTGCTATACAAAAGACTTGTTAGGCTGCATTTGGAGTATTGTGTGCAGTTTCTGTCGCCACATTACCAGAAGGATGTGGAAGCTTTGGAGAGACTGCAGAGAATGATGTTGCGTGATCTCTAGGGCATTGGCTATGAAGAAAGTTTAAAAAGACTATGGATTGTTTTTCTGGAAAGATGGCAGCTGAGTGGAGACCTGATACAGTTGTACAAAATTATGAGAGACATAGAAAGGGCGGATGGTCAGAGGCTTTTTCCCAGGGTTGAAGTTTCATTTACTAGAGGGCACAGGTTCAAGGTGAGAGGGCAAAAATTTAAGGGAGATGAGCGAGAAAAGTTTTTCATGCAGAGTGGTAGGAGTCTGAAGTGCACTGCCAAAGGAGGTGGTGGAAGAAGTCACATTGATGACATTTAAGAGGCATCTGGATGGTTACGTGAATAGAGAGGTATAGATTGAATGAGGGCAAAAGGTTTGTTTTTTAGTTTAGTCAGGGCATGATAATCAATACAGGTTTGTAGGGCCGAAGGTGCTGTTCCCGTGCTGTATTTCTCTTTTTGTTTTGTTCTTTTGAGACATTACTGAGCTCAGTAAAAATAAAAGATTGAAGGAATTCACTCATAGTTCAAATAAGTGTGACAACAATTATAGTATTCATACAACACTTTCGACATTGAAGTAATTTCTTCAAGAATGTCAAATGTACAACATAGTATCAGTAGCTAGATTTTTAAATGTCCTGCAATGTCATTCTGTACCCCAAGAAGCTGAATTGTCAATTATTCAAAATTAGTAACCCAGATTTTCTCCACGATGGACAGTCTGTATCACAGTGAAAAAGATGAAATTGGCCAAGAATTGTAAAACCCTCCTCAGAACTTAGTACTTTACACTTTCATGGAGGTAAGCAGCATTTCATCGATGCACAGTTCACAGAGGCAGCTAACCAGATAAACCATCTGCAACCTCCACCCAAATCAGATGCATCCCATAAGTTGAAACTTAGTCTGCTGGGTCGATGTGGCTGGAGCAAGTTTGAACTTGTATTTTTTTGGATAGTCAATGTCTTTCTTTGGAAAATTAAGTTAACCCTGTGGAATTAGCCTTAAACCTGTTTTTCCTGCACCACAAGGGACACAAACTGATTTTCAACTACTCTTCCCCTTGGGACTGACGGGTTTGGACTCCCAAGACAAATTTTTGCACCCTGACATTTACACTCAGATGCCAGAAAATCCTTGCTTGTGAATACTGCATTGCACTTTGTTCAAAGCAAGGCAGAAAGTGGATTTGGTACTCTGTTACTTAGAGGCCATACAACTCAGCCAATGTGAGCAACTGAGGGACAGAATGCCGAAAGTCAGCAGGACGAAAGGATAAACAGCTCTAAGCTGTGTAAATCTAGGGCATCATATCTCGAGAAGGAGAGAATGTGTCAAGGAAGAATCAAGTTAAGCCGTGTGATTGTAATAGACTTTTGTCACATGATCCACCAGCAATTCAAACTATAGTTCATCAATTCCCATGGCCCACCAGTGGCTGTAAAGGTAATTGTCTCTCTAAATCTCCATGAATCAGGTATTTTCCAGGTTTTATCGAATGACGACTGATATTTTCCAGTAAGTATCACAGCACCCAACACAGCACAGTTCAGTGCAGAATAATACCCTGTTTACTTGTCTGGGAGAAAACACTGGCTTTCCTTTTGGCTTAACACCTCAAATGCAGAAACCCAAATACTTTTGCCTGAATAGCAGGCTTTTCACAAGTACAGAGTGTTATTTATTGCACCCTTGTTGCCATGAAGGGAAAACTCAACATATGGACAATGTCATCAATCAAAAGTCTTTCATTCGATCAATGTCTGCCCGATTTGTGACTGAAGGCAAATTTTTATTCAAATATCTGCAAGGACTTATGGCAGCTGCCATGGCTCATTTGAACTCAATGAGCCAGTTAAGTCTCCAATCCAGGTTCATGGGATTTTAGGAGGACAAAGGCAACATATTAAAAACTTGGCTGAGGACGGCCTTAAAGAACCCAATATCCAAGGTAGAGCACAACTTCCAGTAAACATGTTGTTACTGGTAGTAACCCTGAGCAGGGCATTGATTTTTAAGATGCACTTCAAGTGCCTCATTTACTCAACTGGAGCTCTGCAATATGCTCCCAGAAAAGGTATTGTGATTGATTGGTGTACAGTACATACTGCTTAATATTGTGCAATAGAAGGACCTACAGATTGATGGAGATGAGATTGTAGGCAAAGCTGCAACCTCTGCAGAGGATGACAATGATGAGGAGAAAGCTCCTTTTCATCCTGTTAATTCCAAAATGAATAAGGCTGAGGTGCTCAACCATGGCAGAACAGCTGGGAGTCTGTAGCCAGGTCTGACACTGTCTGGCAGGACCTCTTTTCTAACTGGTCCTTGTGCAAAATAACGTCATAATATCTGACAGTACAAAAGTTGAAATCATCAGTTCCTGGTGACTGACCTGCACTGAAAGAACTTTGTATATTGAGACCACAATTATTCAAGAGACCACCAATGCCCTACAAGGGAATTAATGAACATGAAAAAATTTGACTCTGTCATGGGTTAGAGTTGATGTATGTTGTACTGAAGCAGTGTCCCTTTAAGAGGTGAGTTACACAACACTGGTGAGTCATCAGTAAGTGCTCACAGTCTTGTTTGACTTTGAGCTTCATGGAGTGCACAGCTTCAAAATAAAACCTCCCTTTTAAGGTTACAGCAAACAGAAAATTCATGTTCTTGAGTCTGACTGAAACTCAGCAACTGCCCTATACAGAATGGACCCTGTTGCAATCATAAAGCTGCTACGTTTATTATAAGAAACATGGACCTAATTATATTCAAACACACTTTGTCATAAGTATGACAAAATCTGGTCTCTTCACATGAATTCCATTGGCTGTAAAGAAGAGTCTGTAATCAAGCAATTTGGAGACTGATATGACTCTAAAAGATTATAAATGCTAATACAATTGTAGATATGATAATGTGTACATGATAATCAACAACTGTACAATAGCCACACATTGAATTTACTGATCCAAGCTACTGAACAAGGCTTGCTTGCTTCCTTTCTGCTAAGAAGCTGCTGTTGAATCTAGTCTAACTGTTACTGCAACTGCCCACCACATGAGTGGTCAGCATCCATACAGTTGAGCCCCGAGGACAATGGACAGCTCATAACAGAGATCGATTCTTCTACAGAGGGCACATTGACTCAATGCTTAACACTACTGCCTGACAGTGTCAGGGATCCAAGTTCAATTCCAGCCTTGGGTGATTGTCTGTTTGGAGCTTGCACATTCTCCTTGTGTCTGCATAAGTTTCCACAGGTGTCATGGTTTCCTCCCACAGTCCAAGCATAAGCATGTTAAGTGGATTGGCCATGTTAAGTTGTTCCATAGTGTCCAGGGATGTGCAGGTTTTGTGGAATTTCCATGGTAAATGCGGGGTTACTACGTTAGAGTGGGGAGGCTGGGTCTGGGTGGGATGATCTTTGGAGTGTCAATGCAGACTTAGTGAGCAAAATGGCTCTTTATTCACTCTAGGGATTCTATGATTCTACCTGCAGTTAGTGAGTTACCATTGCCTGACAGAACTTCTGTGTTGATGAACCAAGCTACTGACCTTGCCAGAATGCAAGAGGTCACTGTACCTTTCATGGCACTTGATCTGTGAATACTGGTAGTCTTCTGGTAAATGCATTGCAGCATCATTTCTATCCCTACCTTGTTGGGTCAGAAGGTGAATTCCTGACGGCCGCTAGGTAAGTCATTGATCTTCTTCACTGGGCTTCTTCAACGAATACCCGGAAGTTCTGATCTAAGATTCGCAGAACAACTGGATTGATCCCTTTGTCCATAACATCCTGTCAATGAAAGTGTAAAGCTAAAAGTGTCACAAACAATTCATTGTTCCCATTCACTTTTGTGTACTTCATATTTCTATCATTTTGTCAATGAATACTGTTAACAGTGTAGTGGAGAGAATGGCTCTGCATAAATGCTTGGTGCCATGTAGCTTTCGATTGTCACCTTAAGATGGCTTGCTATGTACACTAATCATAGACAATCTGACTTACAAACTGGAATTCTTTCCTCTGAACATTCAACGATTGAATAACTGGTGAGAAACTAGATAGAAATTAAATCTGCTGCCAGAACAGGCTGCCACTGAGTTGTCAAGAGTCCTGCTCTTGCTGCATTCCTCCAAGCACTGGAGAAACTTTGTCACCGCTGCTGCTGTCAGCCCTGAGCACTGGGAGGATGTTCCTGCTGTTGCTGCCACCAACACCTGCAGTAACCATGAGGAGCTATGTCCACCGCTGCCTCTGACTGCCAGGAGGAGCTACCATTCCATGCATGCCGAGTTTGCCAACTAACACGCTGCAAAAGGCTCCAAAGATAAATGAAAGAAAAAAAGAAAAAGAACAGAAGTAAAAAGAAAGAAGGAAGAAAGAAAAAAAGCATGTGGGCGTGGATGAGCCCCAGACAAGAGCCTTCACATAGTCCCGCTGGCAGTCAATCTACAAGGCTGACCTTGGCTTACTTCCTGGACTGTAGAGGTAAGGACTTCCTGACTCTGACTATATCAGAGAATATAGAATCCCTACAGTGTGGATGCAGGCCCTTTGGCCCAACAAGTCCAGACAAAACCTCAAAGCATCCCACCCAGACCCACCCTGCTATAACCCACCTAATCCACACATCCCTGAACACTATGGGCAATTTAGAACATAGAACATAGAACATAGAACAGTACAGCACAGAACAGGCCCTTCAGCCCACAATGTTGTGCCGACCATTGATCCTCATGTATGCACCCTCAAATTTCTGTGACCATATACATGCCCAGCAGTCTCTTAAATGACCCCAATGACCTTGCTTCCACAACTGCTGCTGGCAACGCATTCCATGCTCTCACAACTCTCTGCGTAAAGAACCTGCCTCTGACATCCCCTCTATACTTTCCACCAACCAGCTTAAAACTATGACCCCTCATGCTAGCCATTTCTGCCCTGGGAAATAGTCTCTGGCTATCAACTCTATCTATGCCTCTCATTATCTTGTATACCTCAATTAGGTCCCCTCTCCTCCTCCTTTTCTCCAATGAAAAGAGACCGAGCTCAGTCAACCTCTTCATAAGATAAGCCCTCCAGTCCAGGCAGCATCCTGGTAAACCTCCTCTGAACCCTCTCCAAAGCATCCACATCTTTCCTATAATAGGGCGCCCAGAACTGGACGCAGTATTTAGCATGGCCAATCCACCTAGTATCTTGAAACAAGTCAGGAGTGTGATGGAATATTGTGCACTTGCCTGGATGAGTGCAACTAAAACAGTCTTCAAGAAGCTTGACACCATCCAGGACAAAGCAGCCCACTTGATTGGCGGCACATCCATGAACTTCCATTCCCTCCACCAGCAGTGCTCAGTAGCAGCAGCATGCACCACCTATGAGATGCACTGCAGAAATTCACCAAAGCACATTAGACAGTACATTCCAAACCCAGGACTGCTTCCATCTAGAAGGTTAAGGGCAGCAGTAACATTTAAATACCCTCCAAGCCACTTACTATCTTGGTTTGGAAATATGCTGCTGTTTCTTCATTGTCATGGGTTCAAACTCCTATAGATCCCTCCTTGACAACATTGTGAGTCTATCTACAACTAATGGATTACAGCAATTTAAAAAGGTAGCTCAACCCACCCTCTTAAGAGAAACTAGGTTGGGCAAAACAGGCTGGCCCAGCCCACAATACCCACATCCAATGGATGAATTAGAAATAAAAACTTTACAAATTTTGTGATGTGAATGTACTAATTATTAAGCTTCTCAATAAATGTTCTAAAGCAATATTTAAAACACTCGTTAAAACCAAAGCTAAAAATCATGCAGATGCTAAAAATCGAAAACAAAAACAGTAAGCACTCGAAATATACAGTTGTTCAGGTAACAACTGAGTGGATGCTGGTCAAGAGATTTTCTGTAGAAGTGGAGATATCGAAGTCAAAGAAGATGAGGAAGATATTGGTGCTGGACCATTTAAAGGCAGGGGAAATATGGAAATTGGAAGCAAACTTGTTTATACTTTTCAATTGCAGGAAGATAAATAAGTGACACTGATACAATAATTAATGAAATGGAAAAATGGAAGTAAGGGAGGGGAGCACATCAGGACTGGAACAAAGTATGTTCCACATATGCTATTAAAAGGCAAACATGGCTAAGATATGTGAATTTTGAAATGCTTGATACTTCCAATGCTTTTCTCTTTTTTTTATTGGTACCATTATCGATACTACACTAGGCTGATTTCTTTTCTCCTTGACAAAAATATTGTGTTAATGGTTAATTGGTTGTCAAAGGCTAGTAAACCAAACTCTGCACATACATTGGAATTAATACGCATTTGTAGGTTCTCCTTTCCCTTATTCATAATCTGAACAGACACAAATGTACCCACTCACTTGCCTCCTTTTCAAACATACATATATACCAATGCCCAGTAACGCAATGATTCATCCAGTGTAAATATGAAAACTTTCTTCGGGAATGGTGTAGCTGAAGTGTGCTAAACATAGATGAACTGAATAACTTTAAGATAGATTCAGACTGAAGAAGCAATTGTGAATAAATAGCCTGCCAGGCATAAGTCTGTTCTTATTCATTTGTACACAGAGTACAATGCAATACATTCAGTGTCATTGCAGGAACTGGTAAGTACTTAAAACATACTTCAAAAATCACCTATTCAGTTTATTGTGATAGGTCTACAATTCTGATCAAACCAGTATGAACACAATCACTTGCTTAAGTACCATCAAACCTGGCACAAATCCATGAACAGATAAAAATGTACCATACTGATTATTAATCAGATTAACAATTTTTCTAAAGGCACAGCAAAATAACTGACATGTGTGTCTTTTCAATTTCCAAAAGCTTGTATGTAAATGTGCTATTAAATTGTTTGATCACACAGCACTGTAAAGTGGTTAATCTAACATGAAAATATTTCAAAATGCATATTTTAAACTTTATTTTTCAAATTAGGAATAGAATAATAGGTACTTTAAACATGAAAGAAGCCCAAAAGTCAAAAGGAATGTATTCACCTGTGGACAATAATGTGATGACCCTATACATATTAATTGTTAGAATGAGGGTAACAGTGTCCTGATGAAATGATAATATTTTCATAGACGAATTAATTAACTTATTCATTGTGCCACTGACTAATAGGCTGAATGTGAAAACATTAAATGATTGTAGAAGAAAACTCTGAGTGCTGAAAATCAGTATTGATTAACCAACAAGATTGCTGGACCTGCACAGCAGACCAATTACAAGCTGAACAAAAAGAGAAATAATTATGTTAGTTTTAATCCATCGTTGGGGTTGCAGTTCCACCTGAATTTTTTTAAATTTTATTTTCCAATGACACTCAACATACTGTGTATTTCTTGTATATTTTCATTCAATGGAAAAAAAGTGTAGTTCAAGGGCAGTTTTAGTTTCTAGGTAAAAACCCAAGACTGAAGTTCATGTTCCAGGATATGTTGCAAGGGATTTATCAATTGTCTCAATGGTCAGGCATAATTTAAATGCAGTAGTCATGTTGTTGCCTAAAACAGGTATCCAGAGTCAACTTACCCGGATTCTGTCTGATAATTATTCAAGTAAAATATCATGGAATTTTGCAATCTTGGAAATGAGAGGAACACTGATCAAACATACTTTATGGAAGCTATTGCAAGGATCTGAAAGGGTTAGTATGCATGAGTGCCTTAGGCACCATTCACTATGATGTTGTCAGGCGGATTTGGTTAAAAAATAGCTTAGGATTTGAAGGAGTAAGGCTTAACTTTGAGTTTCTCCTTAAATTCTCTGAAATAATACCTTTCATATCAATGTAACTCATAAAAAGTTGCTAACATGCAATAAACTACTTTTTCAACACAACAACCTCTTCTAGTTAGACCAGTAAGTGATTTTCCTCTAACACACCAGATGAAGCTGGCCAAATAGCTCCTTACACTTAAGGAGACCTGTAAAAGTTAGGTGAAACCTACCATATGACGTACAGACTCAGTTTGACTGCACATACAACATAGTTTAGAAAAGCGCTCTTGCTTGTTTGGTTAACTTCTGTCTTTGCCTGCTTTTACTAGATGAAGTGACAATGGTGATTTGCTTTCTAACTAGCTTTGGGATCCTAGATAAGTGATGTAGATGCATAGATTAATGAAATAATTGCCAATGTCAGGCGTGTGCCTCAACTGTTCAGAAAAGCATGAGAATAAAAAAAAGCCAGGAGATAGAATCAAAATAAATAATTCTTTTTATTTTATCTTGTACTATGCTCAGTTGCTGCCAGTGGGAAGAAGTCAAACTTCCTTTTTGGAAGCCAAATTGGCATAACTGATGGATTTGAATAGAGATAAAATACATGCACCAGTAATTTCCCCAGAGGTTCTCTTCATCTTCTACCATGACATTGCCTGCAGATGAGAATGAAACTCCAGAGAAATGGCTCAAATGATGATCTATTCTGTTTTTCCATAGTGTGTCCGAACTATGGTGGGGAAATGGAAAATGCCAGCAGAAATGTTGCCCTATTGTATGTCCTTTACACTAAGTTTTTAAATATAAATTTCTCCATTCAATGTCTGAATCTTTGATTACAATGTAAATGAAAGCGAATAAGGGATATTTTTGGCAGATTGTCAGTGAATGGATAATTTCCATCTTTCACTAATACTGTTTTTAGAGATTTTATTGGTTGGGATATTTTTAACGAGCCAAAGAAGAGTGCAATAGTGTAGATAATATTTGAGATAGCTTACAATTGTTTCATTACTATACCTACAGCAATGTATTAAGCAAGAATGCAAAAAATAACAGAGAAATTCATGGAAATACAACAACTGTCATGGATAAATATCAAAGCACTTATTTTGAGTCAAAGCTGAGAAGTCTCTAACAAGCCTTCAACATTCACTCAGCAATGTGCATACCTACAAGATGCACAGGAGTGCCTCAGCAAAACTGCTTATACAGCATTTTCTAAATCCACAACCTCTACCATCTTGAAGGGGATAAGCAACAGATGCACAGAGCGCCAAGGCACACATGATCTGACTTCAAACTGTACCAGGATTCCTTCACTGGAGATCAAGATCCTGGGGAACCATCCCTAACAGCACATCTACACCACATAGCCTGCTTTGGTTCAAGAATATAGCTCACTACCAGCTTCTTAAGGTCTGTTAGGGATAGATTATACACACTGGAATAGCCAGCCAAACCCACATTTCACAAATAAATTGAAAAAAATGTAGACTGGTGAATTAACATCAGTGTTAACGATGATCTTCAAAATGGTTCTAAATCAAAGCAATGACAGGAGTCAAGATGGTAGCAGATGGTGCTGCATTGTTTAAAAAGATAAAAAGGGATAGCATTTGTAGCTTTAAAACAATTCACTTTATAGCAATACATATTCCTGGGCTCCTGTATATGTTCACCTAACTTTTACAGTCATTGGTAATATGGCCGTAGCCCAGTGTGAGGTTCAATTTGTGGCTGAAACAGTTAGCAAATTGCAGTGATTTAAAATACCTTGAAAATTTGTTAGCACTGAGGTCCATCTATGAGAATTACTCCCTGGTCAGATGTGGGCTGCTGCTGATAGCACTTTCTCTCCATCCACCCTCTGCTAACAAGTTGACTTACTTTACATCATAGATAATGGGAACTGCAGATGCTGGAGAATCCAAGATAATAAAATGTGAGGCTGGATGAACACAGCAGGCCAAGCAGCATCTCAGGAGCACAAGAGCTGACGTTTCGGGCCTAGATCTAGGCCCGAAACGTCAGCTTTTGTGCTCCTGAAATGCTGCTTGGCCTGCTGTGTTCATCCAGCCTCTCATTTTATTACTTTACATCATCTCTGCTCATTCACCAAAACAGGCTCAATTCCAAGAGGAAAGCTTTCATATACATCTATCTCTGATAACAACTATTTTGTGCAGAAAGCTTGAAGTCATCAAAAAGTGTCTTTAGCACTAGCCAGATCATGTCACTTGCTGTAGCCCTTTGGAAACTCGAAACCATTTTGGAAAGCAACAAAAATGAATTAAGTTCATGAAGCAAGGCAGCAGTGCACAGTAGTTAGTAAATAATTGATGACTCCTTTAAATAAGGGTGCTCAATGGCAGGGGATGGGGGGGTGCAGGAATGGTGAGGACACATATTAAGCTGGGATAAAAAGAGTACAAAATGACTGGAGCATGGAGCTGTGAAACACCTCATACAGACTACCCTGGGGCCTACCCTTTCTTAGATGTAGAGAGATGAAAAGTAACTAACTGCATTGATCTGGGAAAATACTTACCATCTTCTCAGCAACTCAGTAGTCAAATTCTGGGAGAGAAGATTTTTGGCCATCCTATTAGCTCACCACCAATTCATGCTCTTAAATGGTCAATTCATGTCCACTCAAAGGCCTCAGCTTACTACCTTCTTATTGAAGGCATTAATGAGGGGCAAGGTGGTGGCTTCTGAAAACCAGTTGCCAGCCCTGGCATCTGATTCCCTCCAAAGCCCTCTCCCAATGACCCATGACCATGAGAGGAACATAGAAATTAATGTGCCCTGGATCCCTCATCTCTGATTGGTCAGCAGTTTCTGATGATCTGGGTCAAACAAGAACCACAGCATTTATTGACATATATGAATGTTTTAGACTTGGGTGGGCACAATTTCAAAATTTGCCAATGGCATAAAACTTGAACTCAAAATGAATTGTGAAGAGGATAGTAATAAGTTTCAAAAAAACATAAAATGATGGGTAGAACGCAACACACATGACAGATGAAATTTAATTAAAAGGATAGTGCAGTGATATTATTTTGTAGGAAGAATGATGTGTGGCAATTGTTACAACCTGATACCAGGTGAAATTTCCAAATTTGTTATGTTTTTCCTTTGTCTGGCAGATAGCTAGCTAACTTCTAGCTCAGAGGGTAAGAGAATGTTTTAACCTGCACCATTAGGGTGACTAGGATATTGTTCTTTAATTATGATTTGCCGGCACGCAAATGCTTGAACCTGGGCTGGTACCCTGATCAGTTCTATTAACACACTCCAGTCAAGTTGGAATTTAGCATTTTAACTTTTGTCCTTGTCTATTTTTCAAAGGTAACAACATAAAATGTGAATGCAGGTTTAGATGCTATCTGCTGGCCCAACTTGTTGCTGAGCATGGGGTCATCAGCCCTCTTTATATTTATCATCACAAGAGATACAGTCTGTTTGTAGTTTAGGTTTTAGATATTTTAATCTTAGATGTTACAACGTGTTGGTTTAATGCAGATTTTTTGTCAGCTTAGATATTTCCTATTAGGTGAGGGTAATTTAGCTTTGCTGGTCATTCATTTATGGTCAAGGTCCGGGCTTACCTTTATGAACCACACTGAAGGATAATGAATATGTAGTCAGCACAGGTTTCAGGTTTTTAATAATGAGTATGTTTAAAATGTACAGCAAATCTCAACATGGCATGGCCAATGCTAAATGTTCTTATATCATTAATAATTAAATAACTTGCTTCCCCTTGGACTTCCTTGAAATAACCCCTTTCAAATTTCCTTATTCTTGGTTGTTAAACTCACAAATTTACCTAAGGGGCTAGACATACAATGTAACTCTTCACATGGCATTGGGTTGAGTATTCTGCATGTCACAAATGAACTGTTCACCCTGTCGTATCTTCTCTGGTCAAAGTCCTCGGGCCTATAGTTACTCCTTGGGGTTTGTAACTTCCTGATTGTAGAGAAAGAGAGCAGTATGCTACTTTGATGTACTGATCTTGTGAATCTCATGTTTCTTCCTTTCCCTACAATTCAACCTCTTCCTTTCTGAAGCTGCTTCAGTTAATCTGTTTTTTGACTGATCTACCCAAATGGTGAAAACAAATAAAAATTGTCTTGATCTGTGTCCTGGAGAGAAAGCTTTGTTTGAATGTGTATTGCTCTTTCTGTCCCTCATCCAGTTGGTATTATGGAACAATGGGAACTGCTGAACTTGGAAATCATACAATGTTTTGAACTGCCTTCCGAAGAGTTCTGTGGTCTCCTTGATTATGCTAAACTAATTGGTATCATTGGAAGTGTGGAAGTGTACTGTAAGTGGATAAGAAATATGCCATGATGATGCAGAGTTGCTGGATAGGAAGGTTAGGAAGATGGTTGAAAGACAGATTTAAAAAGCAAGGAAATCCATAATTAACCTTTATAAAGCACTGGTTCAACATCAACTGGAATATTGTGTCCACTTCTAGGCAGCATATTTTAAGAAAGACATATAACATTACAGAGGGTGTACAAAGATTTATGAGATTTGTCCAGGCAGGGAAGGACTGAGTTCCTTGGATTGGTTTAAGAAGCTGGGACGGTTCTCCTCAGAGATGAAAGATTAAAAGAAGGTTTAACTAACTGCTCAAAAACATCACAAGTCGAGACTGAGTAAATAGATGCCACCTTGTAGAGCACGTACACTTGGTTTGTGACAAATGACAACACTTCAATGGAGAAACAGGGTGGTGGTGATGGGAGATTTTAATTTTCCCAACATTGACTGAGCTTCACTCAGTGTTAGGGGTCAAGATGGAGCAGAATTTGTCAGGTGTGTCCAGGAGGGTTTTCTAGAGCAGTATGCATGTAGTCCAACTCGGGAAGGGGCCATACTAGACCTGGTGTTGGGGAATGAAGCCGGCCAGGTGGTTGATATTACAGTAGGGCACTACTTGGGAAATAACGACCACAATTCCGTAAGTTTTACAATACTCATGGACAAGGATGGGAGTGGTCCTAAAGGAAGAGTTCTAAACAGGGGGAAGGCCAACTATACCAAGATTCGGCAGGATCTGAGGAATGTAGATTGGGAGAAAATGAAGGTAAATCCTCATTTGATATGTGGGAGGCTTTTAAGGAGAGGTTGATTAGCATGCAAGAGAGACATGTTCCTGTGAAAATGAGGAATAAAAATGGCAAGATTAAGAACCATGGATGACAGTGAAATCATGAGACTAGCCAAGAGGAAAAAGGAAGCATATATGAGGTCTAGGCGACTGAAGACAGATGAAGCTTTGGAAGAATATGGGGAATGTAGAGCGAATCGGAAATGAGGCATTAAGAGGGCTAAGAGAGGACATGAGATATTGCTGGCAAACATGGTTAAGGAAAATCCCAAAGCCTTTTATTCAGAGCAAGAGGGTCACTAGAGAAAGGATTGGCCCACTTAAGGACAAAGAAGGAAAGTTATGTGCTGAGTCAGAGGAAATGGGGGACATTCTTAATGAGTACTTTGCATCGGTATTCACCGAGAAGATGGACATGACAGATGTTGAGGTTAGGGATAGATATTTGCTTACTCTAGGTCAAGTTGATATAAAGAAGGAGGAAGTGTTGGGCATCCTAAAAGACATTAAGGTGGACAAGTCCCCAGGTCCGGATGGGATCTATCCCAGGTTACTGAGGGAAGTGAGAGGGATCTGTGGTGGGACCACTGTTGCTTGTGATATAGGTAAATGATTTGGAGGAAGGTGTAGGTGGTCTGATCAGCAAGTTTGCTGATGACACTAAGATTGGTGTAGTTGCAGATAGTGAATGGGACTGTCAGAGATTACAGCAGAATATAGATAGACTGGAGAGTTGGGCAGATAAATGGCAGATGGAGTTCAATCCCGGCAAATGCGAGGTGATGCATTTTGGAAGATCAAGTTCAAGGGCGAACTATAAGGTAAATGGAAAAGTCCTAGGGAAAATTGATGAACAGAGAGATCTGGGTGTTCAGGTCCATTGTTCCCTGAAAGTGACAACGCGCGTCATTAGGGTGATCAAGAAGGTATATGGCATGCTTTCCTTCATTGGACGGGGTATTGAGTACAAGAGTTGGCAGGTCATGTTGCAGTTGTATAGGACTTTGGTTCGGCCACATTTGGAGTACTGTGTACAGTTCTGGTCGTCACATTACCAAAAGGATGTGGATGCTTTGGAGAGGGTGCAGAGGAGGTTCACCAGGAGGTTGCCTGGTATGGAGGGTGCTAGCTATGAAGAGAGGTTGAGTAGATTAGGATTATTTTCATTAGAAAGACGGAGATAGAGGGGGGACTTGATTGAGGTCTACAAAATCATGAGGGGTATAGACAGGGTAGATAGCAAGAAGCTTTTTCCCAGAGTGGGGGACTCAATTACTAAGGGACATGAGTTCAAAGTGAGAGGAGGAAAGTTTAAGGGAGATATACGTGGGAAGTTCTTTACACAGAGCATGGTGGGTGCCTGGAACGCATTGTCAGCGGAGGTGGTGGACGCAGACGCGTTAACGTCTTTTAAGATATATTTGGACAGGTACATGGATGGGCAGGGAGCAAATGGACGCAGACCCTTAGAAAATAGATGACAGGTTAGACAGAGGATCTCGATCGGTGCAGGCTTGAAGGGCCGAAGGGCCTGTTCCTGTGCTGTAATTTTCTTTTTGTTCTTTTGTTCTTTTTAACACCCCCTCCCACTCCTTGGATGACATGCCCATCCTGGGCCTCCTCCAGTGCCACAATAATGTCACCCGAAGACACTGCCTCCCTCCTCGCTATTTATTTTAGAGCCTCCTTCCCTCCCCCCATTTCTGAAGAAGGGGCCAGATCAGAAACATCAGCTTTCCTGCTCCTCTGATGCTGCCTGGCTTGCTGTGTTCATCCAGCTCCACACCTTTTTATCTTAGTTTCCAGCATCGGCAATTCCTTTTATCTCTCAATTTACATTTCTTTACTTCAAAGATCAACTGTTGACCATTAGTATCTGTTTTCTGTCACTCAAGCAAATTTGTATTCATACTATCAATTTCCATTGATCCATAGGCTTCAATTTTGTTGGCACACCTATTATGTGGTAGTTTATCAAATTCTTTGTCTCAGTGCAATGTTAAATGGCTCACAGAAAAAAAAAGCTTATTTTGTATAAACAGTTTTTAACTGGTCTGCAGAACTCTCTTTTGGATTAAAACAGCATTATGATTTATTCATGCATTCAAACCAGGGAGATAATTGTCACAACACAAATACACGTTCAAACGTGCAAGCAAAGAGAAAAGGAGAGAAGAGTTTAAAATTAAAAACATTTAAAACTCAAAAATATGGACAAATAGTTCACGTGATTGTTGATTAGATCCAGAAAGTCTACATCCAGTAAATGTTCTTTCTCATAGGAACATGGACGTGGCAGGAACTGTTGGCGGAGCTAGAATTTTGTGACAGAATTCCCTTTCACAGCAGTTGAAGGTAGACTAATATTTTATTGCTCACTTTTCAGACAAACATAAGTTCTGAAGAGGTTTCAATTTCAGACAGACTAATTTCAGCCTGATTTCTGGTGGTGATATTTGCAGACTTAATTCTCAAATAACTGATTTTACCAACCAGAAGGAAGGATTCAAAAAGTGTACAATCAAATCTTTTCAGAAAGACTGAGAGTTTCGAACATGTGACAGGCCCATGAAGGATGAATGACTTCAGTTAACAGTGTAGTTTCTACCTGCCCATACATCCTGATTAATATCAAGTTTTGTTTTATGTGCACTACAGGCAGATCATATCGTGAAAAAGTATATGAAAGCAATAGAACAGTATGAGGAATACAATGTTACAGCTGCAGAGAAGGTTGCCAAAGAGCAATAGCAATTTTGAATTTAAAATTTGAGAGGTCCAATTAGAAGTCTAACAAGCAGTTCTTGAATCTGTTGATACATGTATTTAAGCGTTTGTGTCTTCTGCCCAATGGAAGAGGTTGGAAAAGATCATGATGGGGATTGGAGGGGTCTTTGATTATGGTGGCTGCCTTTCTGAGGCAGCAAGAAGAATAGATGGAGTCAAGGATGAAAGGTTGGCTTGCATGATGGACTGTGCTATGTTCACTACTCTCCGTAGTTTCTTATGGTTCTGGGCAGAGCAGTTGTCATACCAAGCTGTGATGCACCCAGATAGAATGCTTTCTATGGTGCATCTAGGCAGAATGTCCAATTTTCTTGGCCTCCTGAGGAACATTGTTATGTTTTCTTGACAGTTGCATCAATGTAGTTGGATAAGGACAGAGTTTTGGTGATCACCACTCCTAGGAACTTGATACTATTGACCATCTCCATCTCAGCTCCATTGATGCAGACAGGGGTGTGCTCTCCACTGTGTTTCTTGATGTCAATGTGCAGCTCTTTCGTTTTTCTGACATTGAAGGAGCGATTGTTATCTTCACGCCATGTCACCAAGCATTCTACCTTTCTTTTTCTGTATTCTGTCTCATCACTGTTTGAGATCCAGCCTACAATGGTGGTATCATCAATGAACTTGTAGATGGCATTAGGATGAAATGCGGTCACACTGTCTTGCGGGTACAGGGAATATAGTAAGGGGTTGAGAATGTAGCCTTGCGAGGATACTTGTGGAGGAGGTGCTATTGCCTATTGTCACCGATTGTGGTCAGTGGGTCAGGAAGTTAAGGATCCAGTTGCAAAGGGTGAAGCAGAGATCCAGGTCTTGGAGTTTGGAGATTACCTCCTTTGCAGTTTGGCATTGTGTTACAATAATTCCTCACCGACGCCATGTGCCAGCAATGTACGCAGCATATGCTCTGTACTGCACAGTTATGTATCCAACACTAAGGGGAGTAGTAATCACAAAGTCCATGGAGATACCCATTAATCAGGGGGCCCTGGCACAGTAAGTCAAGGGCAGCCTCCCATACTAGTCCAGGGAGTTGGCCACCGTCAGGCATCCAGTCAGGATATTCATGGTCTGGGGGTCGATACTTCATCAATCCAAAGAGTGAGTTTATTGATTCCAAAGCAGCATCCAAGGGATGAGGTTAACATGATCAGGAACTATACATGCAGCAGTCAGGGGACATGTTTTGGCGGGGCTGTCTAGTCATGTCAGTTGAGGCAGTGAACCATAGTCTTTGGATTTGTCCATAGGAAATAAGGAGAAAGGGGAAGGCTGGCAACTGTGGCTGTTGCCTCAGGAATAAGCATTGGCAGCTTACTGCACAGGAGGTTGCAGAATCTGGGCAGGGATGCAGAACAATGGTGAAATGGGTCCTGAAAAATTGCAAGGGCAGGGATATGGTAGGGCATAGCCAGGAAGCGTGTAATGAGGAGCTGAGTTTTTGGGGCAGGGGTAGAGAGGAAGGTGGGTGGTATGCACATTCCCTTTGAGGAAATGGCTTTGCATGGAATGGCTACACCTGGAGTGCTCACTTATATGCTAGAGACTGAGTGGGAAAAGTACAGGTTGGTTCATAGAAACAGATTGTGAAGTATGAAAGCTGTGGAATTAATGGATGACATACTACAAGAGGGACATAGATGTTTGTGGGCTCACCAGCGCATTCAGCCTGAGGTTGGAAGTCATTGACAGAGAAGTAGAAAGGTTAAATGTGGAAAGGTTATTTCCCCTTGTAAAAGAGACCAGGATTAGAGGACATAATCTCAGAATAAATAGTCACAAACTTAAAACAGCGACAAAAAGAAATTCTTCTTTCAGACGGTAGTGAATCTATAGAATACCACAGAGGGCTATCAAGGCAGAGTCATTAAGTATATTCAAGGCTGAGATAGATTTTTAATTGGTAAGGAAATCAAAGCTTTAGGCGAAAGCAGGAAATGCATTCAAAGATTATCAGAGCAGCCATGATCTTAATGAATATCAGAGTAAACTTGATGGGCTGATTTATCTGTTTTTGCTCCTCCATTGTATGGTCTGATGGAGTGTTCACTGTCACCTTCCCCTGTGCTGGAAGTTTGAAGTGTCCAATGGAGAAGAAAATGGCTGCCACCACATGGAATGGGTGGGGTAAATGACACCATTCATGTGTCTCAGGTGTACACTTTGTCCTCCCTGTTTTGAAATGCTGCAATCGGCTCTCAGCGCAGGCCCGACTCCATGGAGACTGATCTGTGGACATAAAGCACTGCCAAATGGAAGCTAAGAAGCATTTAGTACCTACAGAGAGAGACTCAGAAAACTATTGATGGTTATCACCAAAAACACTTGTCCAGAAAATAATAGTCACGTACAAACCATTTACAACTGTATCACCAAAATGTACTCAAAGGCTTTCTTCTTTCTTTTCCTCCATCTATATCTTAGTATAGTCCTGATTCTGTTGTCGGAGTAGAGGAAGTTTGCTTAAAAACGGAATTTGTTCACCCAGAGGTTTGGTGGATCAAATGCGGGGCTGTTTGTGACTGGACAAGTCAGAAATGCCAAGGGTCTCCTTGCCAGAGACAAGTTGATTGTCCTCAATCTATTTAGCTCCAAACCCCTTCTTATTTCACACCGACATCAAATGCTCAACTTCTCACTGCATTCAGTATATACCAGTGTTACACTTACATGGGAGATGATGAAGTGCAGCTCCTTCATCACCTTTAAAAGAAGCAGGAACAATGACTCACCGTTCATCAGCATTGGCCTTTTTTAATGTCATTAATGATAGGCATCTCAATGATGCTGAAGCTATGTTCAATTTGCAAGTACCAATTATATGGTGAAAAACTTACTTTTGATCAGCATCTCACCTTAAATACTTGCTGCAAGCGTTGTAAATAGGTGATGAAATAATTGCAAATTCAATATACAGGTAGAACATAGAACATAGAACGATGCAGCGCAGAACAGATTCTTCGGCGCTTGATGTTGCGCCGACCTGTGAACTAATCTAAGCCCCTCCCCCAACACTATCCCATCATCATCCATATGCTTACCCAAGGACTGTATAAATGCCCCTAATGTGGCTGAGTTAATTACGTTGGCAGGCAGGGCGTTCCACGCCCTTACCACTCTCTGAGTAAAGAACCTGCCTCTGACATCTGTCTTAAATCTATCACCCCTCAATTTATAGCTATGCCCCCTTGTACAAGCTGAAGTCATCATTGGTAGAGGGAAAAGACTCTCACTGTCCACCCTGTCTAATCCTCTGATCGTCTTGTATGTCTCTATTAAATCCCCTCTTAGCCTCCTTCTCTCCAATGAGAACAGACCCAAGTCCCTCAGCCTTTCTTCATAGGGCCTGCGCTCCAGACCAGGAAACATCCTGGTAAATCTGCTCTGCACCTTTTCCAATGCTTCCACATCCTTCCTGTAATGGTGTGACCAGAACTGCACACAACATTCCAAATGAGGCCGCACTACCATTTGGTACAGTTGCAGCATGACATCACGGCTCTGGAACTTAATCCCTCTCCCAATAAAACCTAACACACTGTCAGCCTTCTTAACAGCACTATCAACCGTGATGGCAACTTTCAGGGATCTATGTACATGGACACCAAGATCCCTCTGCACATCCACACTACCAAGAATATTTCCATTAACCCTGTTTTGGGCCTGGATCTTTCTTCAGAAAAAGATTCTTCTAAAGAAGGATCCAGACCTGAAACATCAGGTTTCCTGCTCCTCTGATGCTGTTTGGTCTGCTGTGTTCATCCAGCTCTACACCTTGTTATTACAACTTAAATATAGCTAGGTTTGCAAATTGTTGCTTCATATATTTTTCATACAATATCCTAGTGTCAAACAAACATGGAACTCACCCACCAAACTGAATGGACTCTGGACATTTTCCCAGCTATTCTTGAAGAACATGTACATCTAATAATGCAAGTAATGGCAGGGAACACAGCTCATGATGATCACTATCAGCACCAGATCTACCTCGTTGCCAGTTGACATGTCTCCAGCTCAACACACTTTCTTTTTGTCACCTCTTACCCCTGCCTTGACACCCTCCTCCTTTTGTCAATAACCCCGCCCCCCACCCCCAAAAATGCCTTTACAAATTCTGCTTGTTTCAAGGATAGGTCCCCAGGACTGTACTCACACCCAGAATTCAAACTGACTTTGATAGCCAGCCCCTAGACTTGAATGACCAGGTCCCGAACTGCTGTGTTTATACCTTCCTGAATGACAATACACGGTTCCCCTGGCTTCTTGTGTTGGCCCCATAGGACTGACTGCTATCTATTCCTGGAATAAAACAGATCCCAGAGATAGCTAAGGCTCTGGGCTTGTCTATGACTGACAGTACCAAATTTCCTACCTATACCCCCTTCCCTATAATGTTAGGGCAGCACAGTGGCTCAGTGGTTAGCACTGCTGTCTCACTGCCCAGGGGCCTGGACTCAATTCCTGCTTTGGGGTGCTGTCTGTGTGGGACTTGCACATTCTCCCCGTGGGTTTCCTTCAGGTGGTCAGGTTTCCTCCCATGGTCCAAAGATGTACAGGGTAGTTGGATTGGCCATGCTAAATTGCCTATAGTGTTCAGGGATGTGTAGATTAGGAGGGCGATAGATGGATGGGTCTGGGTAGGATGCTCTTAGGGTTAGTGTGGACTTGTTGGGCCAAAGGGCCTGCTTCCACATTTTAGGGATTCTATGATAAATACCTTGAGTGAACTGAGGACTATAGTCCCACCATTTTTTTGACATTGACAATTGGTTAGTAAAGAGTGCAGCGTGCTTGCTACAAAGATGGCTTACTCATGTTGTTGGTGATAAATTGATGTCTCAGTTATCATATGTATATCAATATGTTCCGCAGCATGGGACAACATGACAAGTAGCCTACATGTGCTCTTGCACGAAGAACTACGACAACAGAACAGTCATAACAGCCCTTGTCTCGGGGTGAAGCATTAATCCACTAAAAGCATGGGAAGGCAAGAAAAGACAAAGAAGCTGAAAGCATGAGTTTATGCACTAAGTATGCAAGCAAGCAAACCTGAGATGAAATGATCCAATGCTTGAGCTATTTATCTGTCCCTGTGGCAGCCTTTCAATGCAAGTTGCTGCTGCACACTGTAGTATATGTCTGTAATTCCTACACAGCCTGCAAGTCTCATAGACATATGTCATGATGGTCATGAGGTGTTGACAAAAGTGGATGACAATCTCCATGGAAAAGTGTATGCAGCTGATGCGTGTAGATTGTGGCCAAAGACACAGTTTGATGATACTCAAAATGTAGATCATTCGGAGTTGTAATGAGCTCAGTTTGACAGGTCTCAGCTCTAATTTCCACATCAGGTTTTAAACCAAGTACAATGAAAGTGACTGTTGAGTTACAATAGAGCCATGGAGTCATACAGCACAGAAACAAGCCTTTCGGTCTAACTCATCCATACTGACCAGACTAAACTAGCCCCATTTTCTAGTTATTGGCCCATATCCCTCTCAACCTTTCCTATTCATGTACCTGTCCAAACATTGTTTAAATGTTGAAACTGCACTGCTATCTCCCATTTCATCAGGCAGTTGATTCCATAAATGCACCACCCTCTGTGTGAAAAAGAATGCACATCAGGTCCCTTTTAAATCTTTCCCCTCTCAACTTAACCTATGCCCACAAATTTAGAACTCCCCTCGGCTGGGAAAAAGTTCTTTGCTGTTACTATGCCCTTCTTGCTTTTATAAATCTCTGCGAGGTCATCACTCAACCTCCTACACTCCAGGGAAAATAAAAGTCAGCCTATCCTTATAATTCAAACTCTCCAGTCCCAGTGATATCCTTGTAAATCTTTTCTGCACCCTCTTCAATTTTATAATATTTCTCCTTTCTTTCAAGGTAACCAGAACTGTATGCATCACTCCAAAAGAGGCCTCATCAATGTCCTTTGCAGCTGCAATATGATGTCCGAACTCCTATACTCAATGCTCTGACTGATGAAGACAAGCATGAAAATGCTTTGTTCACCACCCTTTATACCTGTGATGCTATTTTTAGGGCACTATATACCTAAACCACTAGGTTTCTCTGTCTGCCAACAATCCCCAGGGTCCTACCATTAACTGTGTAAGTTCTACCTGGTTTGTTTTACCAAAATGTAATACCTCGCATTTGTCTAAATTAAACTCTGTCTGCCACTTTAACCCTGTTGATAACCTCCGCTGCAATGGCTGTGCTGTTACACTCTCTGCTCTCTGTGAACAGTACAGAAACTAATCCATGAGTTTTTTTCCGAACCTTTATCTTTTTGGATGTATATATGTTGTATGAGCATTTTTTCCTTTGTGTAGTAATTAATAAATCCACACTTTTGTGAATTGGGCAAATTGGCTCCCTTTTGGAGCATAACTTCATTTGATCTGGGAGAAAGCTATCCTTAGGAAGGGAAGGGATCCTTTTAAAATTAATTTTGTTTCAATGAACTAATGGGGGTGAGAAGCCAATTAACCCATCCTCATCTGGAAATTGGGTAATTCCATCTGGCACTGTAATGAATTAGGGTATTTTGCCTGGGGTCAGTTCATAACAAATTGGGATCTTGTTAGCTCCTGAACAGGGACGGATTTTAGTTCTTTAATGTCCAACTCGTGGTGTCAATAGGCAATAATTCCTGCTGGTGTGTACGCACTACCTAGGGAGCTATGATAACACTTACATTGTGCACAACTTTCAGGTTTTTTGAAGGATTGCTCTTTGTATCATCTCCAGGCTGGCTCATAGGTGATCGCAGTACTCCCAGAAGATATTGCTAATGATTTCAACGACATACTCAGACTGATGCCAAGCAGCATTACAATCTTGCCCATTCATCTACTGGAGTTGAAATATACACTTCCACTGCCTGGACAGTCAGTAAGCAAACTCTAGTACTCATTGGACAGAGTCTCCAGAACAGTAATTGTTTGCTGTATTCTACATAAGCTTGTTTAAGGACAGTGTGAGAAATTAGAAGAGAGAGAGAGAGATGGAGCAGCTATCAGTCTTCTCAGATGAGACGGGAGTGAAACAGAGATGCTGGGGAAGCCAACGCAGATAATGACAAGGTCAGGGCAGTAGTCAGAAAAGGTGGACTGGTTCAGTAGATCCTGCTAGCTGCATGATTTGAGAACAATTAATTCTGTATTAACATACATGGTTGCTCAGAAGTATTGTGCCTGAGAGGCTTTCCTGCCCTCAAGGAAAAGCTTGTTTTATAACTGTGAAAGATTAAGATTCTCTGTTTTTCAGAGACTGCCAATTATGTTGTTCCCTTTGCACCAATAATTTGCTGTTCTGTTTCCTAGGCTGGACTGCATTGTACTGAATTACAGCAACCATCTAGCTTAAGATCCTGTTCGAGGACAGGTTAGATTGAGAGCCTTGGTACACTTTGGACTGTTACACACGTGAATGTCTAAAGGTAATCATTAGCCCTCAAGATACTCTACAAGGAAAGCTACAATAATGAAATGTCATAACAGATTTAAATCCACCAGAGAAAGTATTGGGAAATGTTGTATTGGCACCAAGTGTAGTGCTATACAGAAGGTTAACACCTCTGCCACAAAGTAGTTTTAATATTGTTTAATTTTGTTCATCTTCCTCTACATCTTGGCATCACCTCAGCAGTCACAACTGAAATTTAAGGAATCTGACGACTGCCTTGTCATTTTGCATCAGATGGCTTTGATGGGTGCTGTCAGTTGGGCCTGGACCTAGACAGTTCTGACCGATTGGGATTTCCGTACAGATGTAACTGGCAGATACATGCAACTTCTGTAACTAACTTTTTTTCTTAATATAACAATTGCCATTACTGTTTTGTTCCTGTTAACATCTTGATTTTCATGTTGCTAATGATGGTTAGATTCAATTTTTTTTAACATAGACATGTGTCAATAAAATCAATGATCATAACTTTAAGGATGGAAATTGGGCCTGTACAATTTTTTTTGTACTTTTGAAAGCCTGAACAGTGTGTGAGGATATGTGCAAATTATGTAATATGACAGGAATGAACTTGAATAATTGGGCTTCCACAATTTACTTGCTGGATGTTACTTTCACACGAAATAACTTCAGTCCTTCAATTAAAACAAATAGAATGGTCTTCATACAAAAGGTTCAGCCCTCACCAGTCTTTTGTTTGATATTCCTAATGTGTATTCAGAATCTTTTGGCACTTTTTTGGTACTTACCATCTCAGAACTAATGAGTGTTAAATCAAATAAAACTCCTTACTTGCTAACTTTGAATTTTTAAAATGAATTTTCAATATAAATAGCAATGAAAATCTTCAAGACTCAAAGGTACTTTACATTGGCTTAACATTTAAAATATTGTTTATTCTTGTGCTTACAGAAATACAATGAAGTAATGATTTGTTTTCAAAAACTAAGGAAGCACATGTAACTGATGAGACTGTTTGATTATTATTTTATATTGATAAGCTGCCAAACCACTTGTAAGCCAGAACTTGCTGTCCTGAAAGCTAATGTTGCTGTGACTCAATACCTAGACATGGTGACTTCAACAATGGGTGGTAAAATTACAGACTACGTGCTTGTGGTAGTATTAAACATGTTTAGACCTATGTATTTCCCAATATTTACGAATAATGACCTCAGATCTAGGCTTTAATAATAACTGTTAGATTATGGCAAAGTGTGATAATAATGATGATAGAGTGAAGATGGAAGTGGATCTTGCTGTGAAAGGGTGGGTAGGGAAATTATACTTCTGATGTGTAGGACTGCTTTGTTTTATTTGCTAAGTAGCGATGCATGATTCTACAAGCCAGACGAGAGTACTCATCATTTTCAAAAGTTCCAGTATGTGGCAATATGAAAATAACCATGTGTGGATAGTATAGTTAATAATTGTTTAGCAAAATGAAAAGGCTAATCAACAAAATAGCATATGTGTGTGCGTGCGTGCGTGTGTGTGTGCGTGCGTGTGTGCGTGCGTGTGTGTATCAATCAAATAGAAAAAGTTTTGACAAGGTTGTGACAAAAAATTGCTTTGTGGACTATTTTAATACAGAAATAATGAATTGATTGCTCTAGAAAATAGGATTTCATATAAAACCCATTGTATTGGTTGTTTCTATAGTTACAGCCTCGAGATAAAGTGGTTTTGTATTACATGTAAAAATCAGTAATTACATTGTTCACTCTCAGCCATGTTTGAAAACAGTAATACCATATAACCTCAAATTGAACAAGCAGCATATCATTACTTTTCTATTACCAATAAATTTCTTGTCTTACAAATTTCTGTGAAGTCAAATATTATTCACAACAAATAGAACATAGATACCATTTGTTGTTACAAGTGTAAAACATTCAAGGTTACCAGAACTAGAATTAAATTGTTTAGGTACAAAATCAAAGAAAAAGACAATGACAGCTCTGAAGAGTGAAAGTCATGTAAGATGTTGTGAACTGTACTTAGATTACAATGAAGATTAATGTTGATCACATTAAGGGTAAGAAGTGCAGCAATTGGAATGGAGGATGAAAGGGACAGCATGAGGCAGTGGCTCAGTTGCCTCTTCTGACATGTGTTTCTTTTCCTACCCTATATTAACTGATTTAAGTCAGCATATCATTAATAGAATGTTAATGGATAAGATCAGCAAAATGGAACATGGAAAACAAATCTGCTATTGAATCCAGTAGCTTGGCACTAATATCAAAGATGCACATTCAATAATGAGAGTGAATCAGAAAGTTTTCTTGTCAAATCTGGAGTCATCCAAGGTTTTCCTTAGTCCCCTGTGTTTTTCATGTGCTTCATTGAAACTTATTTTGAATCCACCAGCAAAGATTCAGGCATCAGAGCTTGATAATTCCAAGCAATAAAGGCACATCAACATTTCCATGTAAATAGATGATATTATCATCTTCTGCTCAGATTCACTGTCCAATGGCAGACTAATGTGCATCAGCAAACAATTTGAACTAGCCTTGGAGGCCAAAGTCAATGGTAGGAACAGTAAGGCCTCATTCTTTAGGAACCGGTCTGGCCAATCCATTACCCACTTCAATAATAGGTCAGATTTCCTAAAAGTGTCAGCAAAATGGTTCAGGAAGGCCAGTGGTGCACCAAAAACTGGAAGGGGCATGTAGATATGTTGAAATCAGGACTGGTCAAGTGGAATTGTTGATAATAAAATGTGAGGCTGGATGAACACAGCAGGCCCAGCAGCATCTCAGGAGCACAAAAGCTGATGTTTCGGGCCTAGACCCTTCATCAGAGAGGGGGATGGGGTGAGGGTTCTGGAATAATTAGGGAGAGAGGGGGAGGCGGACCGAAGATGGAGAGAAAAGAAGTTAGGTGGAGAGGAGCGTACAGGTGGGGAGGTAGGGAGGGGATAGGTCAGTCCAGGGAAGACGGACAGGTCAAGAAGGTGGGATGAGGTTAGTAGGTAGGAGATGGAGGTGTGGCTTGGGGTGGGAGGAAGGGATGGGTGAGAGGAAGAACAGGTTAGGGAAGCAGAGACAGGTTGGACTGGTTTTGGGATGCAGTGGGTGGAGGGGAAGAGCTGGGCTGGTTGTGTGGTGCACTGGGGGGAGGGAACGAACTGGTTTGGTTTTGGGATGCGGTGGGGGAAGGGGAGATTTGGAAGCTGGTGAAGTCCACATTGATACCATTGGGCTGCAGGGTTCCCAAGCAGAATATGAGTTGCTGTTCCTGCAACCTTCAGGTGGCATCATTATGGCACTGCAGGAGGCCCATGATGGACATGTCATCTAAAGAATGGGAGGGGGAGTTAAAATGGTTTGCGACTGGGAGGTGCAGTTGTTTATTGCAAACCGAGCGGAGGTGTTCTACAAAGCGGTCCCCAAGCCTCTGCTTGGTTTCCCCAATGTAGAGGAAGCCGCACCGGGTACAATGGATGCAGTATACCACATTGGCAGAAGTGCAGGTGAACCTCTGCTTAATATGGAAAGTCATCTTGGGGCCTGGGGTAGGGGTGAGGGATGAGGTATAGGATCAAGTGTAGGAGAGAGTGGTCTCTCCGGAAAGCAGACAAGGGTGGGGATGGAAAAATGTCTTGGGCGGTGGGGTTGGATTGTAGATGGCGGAAGTGTCGGAGGATGATGCGTTGTATCCGGAGGTTGGTGGGGTGGTGTGTGAAGACGAGGGGGATCCTCTTTGGGTGGTTGTGGCGGGGGTGGGGTGTAAGGGATGTGTTGTGGGAAATGCAGGAGACGCGGTCAAGGGCGTTCTCGACCACTGTGGGGGGAAAGTTGTGGTCCTTGAAGAACTTGGACATCTGGGATGTGCGGGAGTGGAATGCCTCATCGTGGGAGCAGATGCGGCAGAGGCAGAGGAATTGGGAATAGGGGATGGAATTTTTGCAGGAGGGTGGGTGGGAGAAGGTGTATTCTAGGTAGCTGTGGGAGTCGGTGGGCTTGAAATGGACATCAGTTACAAACTGGTTGCCTGAGATGGAGACTGAGAGGTCCAGGAAGGTGAGGGATGTGCTGGAGATGGCCCAGGTGAACTGAAGGTTGGGGTGGAAGGTGTTGGTGAAGTGGATGAACTGTTCGAGCTCCTCTGGGGAGCAAGAGGTGGCGCCAATACAGTCATCAATGTAACGGAGGAAGAGGTGGGGTTTGGGGCCTGTGTAGGTGTGGAAGAGGGACTGTTCCACGTAACCTACGAAGAGGCAGGCATAGCTGGGGCCCATGCGGGTGCCCATGGCCACCCCCTTTGTCTGCAGGAAGTCAGAGCAATCGAAAGAGAAGTTGTTAAGGGTGAGGACGAGTTCGGCTAGGCGGATGAGGGTGTCGGCGGAGGGGGACTGGTCGGGCCTGCGGGACAGGAATAAGCGGAGGGCCTTTAGGCCATCTGCATGCGGAATACAGGTATATAGGGACTGGACGTCCATGGTGAAAATGAGGTGTTGGGGGCCAGGGAATTGGAAGTCCTGGAGGAGGTGGAGGGCGTGGGTGGTGTCACGGACATAGGTAGGGAGTTCCTGGACCAAAGGGGAGAAAATGGAGTCCAGATAGGTGGAGATGAGTTTGGTGGGGCAGGAGCAGGCTGAGACAATGGGTCGACCAGGGCAGGCAGGTTTGTGGATGTTGGGAAGGAGATAGAAATGGGCCGTGCGGGGTTGGGGATCAATGATTTTGGAGGCTGTGGGTGTGAGGTCTCCTGATGTGATGAGGAACCCTGCCCACGGCCGATGCCGACGGAACCCCACCCACAGCCGACGACCTCATCGTTCCGCCCACAACCTCCACTGCCAGCAATCCCAGAGAAGACAGCCACACTGAGCCCTGCCGCATCTTCACCATCCCCCCAGACCTTCCACTGACTGAGGACGAACGGTCAGTCCTCAGTAAGGAGCTCACGTTTGTCCCCCTACAACCACACATCAATGAATACCAGTCACGGTTGGACATAGAACAGTTTTTCCGCCGCCTTCGCCTCCACGCTTACTTCTTCAACCAGGAACCTAACCCTCCCTCCACTGACCCCTTAGCCCGCTTCCAACACAAGTCCTCCTCCTGGACACCACCCCCAGGCCTCCTACCTTCCCTCGACCTCTTCATCTCCAACTGCCATCTAGACATTAACCGCCTCAACCTCTCCACCCCTCTCACCCACTCCAACCTCTCCCCCGCAGAATGGGAAGCCTTCTGTTCCAACCCCAACCTCACCATCAAACCCGCAGACAAGAGTGGTGCAGTGGTAGTATGGCGCACTGACCTCTACATCGCCGAGGCCAAACGCCAACTCTCCGACACCACCTCCTACTGCCCCCTCGATCGTGACCCCACCCCCGAGCACCAAACCATCATCTCCAACACCATTCAAGACCTCATCACCTCAGGAGACCTCACACCAACAGCCTCCAAAATCATTGTTCCCCAACCCCGCACGGCCCATTTCTATCTCCTTCCCAACATCCACAAACCTGCCTGCCCTGGTCGACCCATTGTCTCAGCCTGCTCCTGCCCCACCAAACTCATCTCCACCTATCTGGACTCCATTTTCTCCCCTTTGGTCCAGGAACTCCCTACCTATGTCCGTGACACCACCCACGCCCTCCACCTCCTCCAGGACTTCCAATTCCCTGGCCCCCAACACCTCATTTTCACCATGGACGTCCAGTCCCTATACACTTGTATTCCGCATGCAGATGGCCTCAAGGCCCTCTGCTTCTTCCTGTCCCGCAGGCCCGACCAGTCCCTCTCCACCGACACCCTCATCCGCCTAGCCGAACTCGTCCTCACCCTCAACAACTTCTCTTTCGATTGCTCCGACTTCCTGCAGACAATGGGGGTGGCCATGGGCACCTGCATGGGCCCCAGCTATGCCTGCCTCTTCGTAGGTTACGTGGAACAGTCCCTCTTCCACACCTACACAGGCCCCAAACCCCACCTCTTCCTCCGTTACATTGATTACTGTATTGGCGCTGCCTCTTGCTCCCCAGAGGAGCTCGAACAGTTCACCCACTTCACCAACACCTTCCACCCCAACCTTCAGTTCACCTGGGCCAACTCCAGCACATCCCTCACCTTCCTGGACCTCTCAGTCTCCATCTCAGGCAACCAGATTGTAACTGATGTCCATTTCAAGCCCACCAACTCCCACAGCTACCTAGAATACACCTCCTCCCACCCACCCTCCTGCAAAAATTCCATCCCCTATTCCCAATTCCTCCACCTCCGCCGCATCTGCTCCCACGATGAGGCATTCCACTCCTGCACATCCCAGATGTCCAAGTTCTTCGAGGACCGCAACTTTCCCCCCACAGTGGTCGAGAACGCCCTTGACCGCGTCTCCTGCATTTCCCACAACACATCCCTCACAACCCGACCCACCACAACCGCCCAAAGAGGATCTCCCTTGTTCTCACACACCACCCCACCAACCTCCGGATATAACGCATCATCCTCCGACACTTCCGCCATCTACAATCCGACCCCAGCACCCAAGATATTTTTCCATCCCCACCTTTGTCTGCCTTCCGGAGAGACCACTCTCTCCATGACTCCCTTGTTCACTCCACACTGCCCTCCAACCCCACCACACCCGGCACCTACCCCTGCAACCGCAGGAAATGTTACACTTGACCCCACACCTCCTCCCTCACCCCTATCCCAGGCCCCAAGATGACTTTCCATATTAAGCAGAGGTTCACCTGCACTTCTGCCAATGTGGTATACTGCATCCATTGTACCCGGTGCGGCTTCCTCTACATTGGGGAAACCAAGCAGAGGCTTGGGGACCGCTTTGCAGAACACCTCCGCTGGGTTCGCAATAAACAACTGCACCTCCCAGTCGCAAACCATTTTAACTCCCCCTCCCATTCTTTAGATGACATGTCCATCATGGGCCTCCTGCAGTGCCATAATGATGCCACCTGAAGGTTGCAGGAACAGCAACTCATATTCTGCTTGGGAACCCTGCAGCCCAATGGTATCAATGTGGACTTCACCAGCTTCCAAATCTCCCCTTCCCCCACCGCATCCCAAAACCAAACCAGTTCGTTCCCTCCCCCCAGTGCACCACACAACCAGCCCAGCTCTTCCCCTCCACCCACTGCATCCCAAAACCAGTCCAACCTGTCTCTGCTTCCCTAACCTGTTCTTCCTCTCACCCATCCCTTCCTCCCACCCCAAGCCACACCTCCATCTCCTACCTACTAACCTCATCCCACCTTCTTGACCTGTCCGTCTTCCCTGGACTGACCTATCCCCTCCCTACCTCCCCACCTGTACGCTCCTCTCCACCTAACTTCTTTTCTCTCCATCTTCGGTCCGCCTCCCCCTCTCTCCCTAATTATTCCAGAACCCTCACCCCATCCCCCTCTCTGATGAAGGGTCTAGGCCCGAAACATCAGCTTTTGTGCTCCTGAGATGCTGCTGGGCCTGCTGTGTTCATCCAGCCTCACATTTTATTATCTTGGATTCTCCAGCATCTGCAGTTCCCATTATCACATGTGGAATTGTTGCTCATTTTCTATTGCAGATTTAAAAATTCTATTCATCAGCTGTGAGGTACACTCAGCATTGTGCCATGAGACACAAATGTGGCCCACACCTAATTCCTGAAGAGTGGCTGTCAACCTAGCCATCTTCCACTTGATCATGTTGAAAAAAATGAAACAACCTCGATATCACCTTTATCCTAATGGCTACTTTTGTCTGTGACTGCAACAAAGTGTGCATACTGTATTCAATACACAAGCACCAAGTGTTCCTACATGCTGAGCAATGTTGTCTTGAACTTTATCCATCCAGTTGCAAAAGACATTGACTGGATGTATGTCTCCAATAGGAACAAACAAGAATCCATATCTAACTGATATACTTTGAAAGTTATCATACATGTAGAAAAAGGAAGTAAAGAACACTGCATCCAGCTACTGACGTGGTCTTGTGTTAATCCACAAATTATCATATTTACTGAATTTGATTTTAAATTTACCATGAAGTTGTTTGTACTCAGGATCTCTTGTTTTTAATGTCCATCAGAACCACCACACCACAATCCATAGAAAAGCATTTTGGTTAATTTTGATGTTATAGCTTATACTTTAGCCATTGAACAGAAGAAAATTTGGATTTTTAGCAATAACTCAAGACAAGAGCTTTTTTTTCGGCTTGTTGAGTTGTTTAGTTTGCTTAAGGTAGCTGTGCATTGTGAAGAAAGTAGCCTGACAATTTCTTCACATCAACAAATACAATCAGAGGATGTGTGTATAACTTAAAATGTCCTGTTAGGTAGTCTTACAAGAAAAGTTGCATGTTATTTGGAGATCTAGGCTGGAAACCCAAATCTTTCCAAAAGTTTGCTAGAAATGCTCTTGTGTTCTTAATGAGTTGAATGTCTTTGATAATCCAAAAACCAACTACAACAAAATGTTAATTTCCAAAATCGCTCTTATTAACTCTTAATAAGTCAGCAACTCTAATAACTCAACAGTTCTTCCAATTTGCCTTCACGTCAGCACCTCCTTCTTGATCCTCCAACTTGCTGCTTCCCTCTCTTGAACCATCACTGTGATCAATGGGTCAAGAAAGGAACAAAGAGTGAAACAGCATGAGGAGCTGTGAGGAGGAGGATCTGGGATGGAAGAATCAAATGAGAAAGACAATAAATGGGACAGTCAGTAAGCAGGCTGCAGTGCAGAAAAGTACTGAGGAACAGCTTTGGGATCCTGGAACTAGCCTTCTTGAACATCGGCTGTGAATTTCACTTTATTGATCATGTTAGCACTGGGTCTTGTCAATAAATTCCCTGTTGTGGCATGCCTATTCGTTCTTTTCTTATAGGTTAGAAATAGGAAACTATATTTAACCATCATGATGTAAGCAATTATAATGATTCAGTTTGTTGCACTTGATGAATTGTTGCTCACTCATGCAAAATAGTGGAAAAACTGGTGCTGAGGCTCTCCCTGTGCCAGTATTGCAAAGTAGTAGGCTAGTCATGTTACCATGGAACATTCCATTCAGTGAGATTGTGCTGTATCACTTATCTCCAGTGAAAAAAACACATTTGACCATAAGTCCATCAGGTTTCCATGGGAAAGGAAGATGGTAAACCTTGCTGAATGGTTCCATGAACATAAGATCATCTCGCTTATCATAACAACTTCCAAACAAGCACCAAGATATTGATTTACAAAGTGGGGAGAAGGGTCTTACCTGTTAGGATTTTCTTGAAAATCCCAAGTCTCATTTCATGTTGCTCACAGGGCAGCTATGAAGAGGAAGCCCGACATCTATCTTCTTCTGGAAGATGCTTTTACAAAGTAAGTCTAGAAAGATATATAGGCTTTTCAAGAAATTCACACTGAAATGAACACCAGCTGCAGCTGGAGGACCATCAACTCTGTCAACAAGCTAGTTGATTTGCCCAATACTTGTTGCTCTTCAGCGCTAAGAGCTGTTAATAATTAAATGTTGCAGGTTGACACATACCAAGAATTAGGATTACATGTTGCAGGATGTACTAAAGTTCGGGGCAACTGTACAAAAGGCTCAAACTTAGTGTTCCTTCCTAAGTTGGCTTTTAATCCATAGTAGAGCAAGGAACTGGAAGCCATGTAAAATCCCTTAACCATGTGCACCAGAGAATGCTTGGCATGACTTGTAAGTATACATTGCAAACATAACCTTTTAATAGCATGTGTGGTGAGAAACCTCATGTACTGTATTGAAAGTAACTGATCTGTATTGCACATTACTTGATATCAAATGTGAACTTTTAAAAAATGTGCTTTTACAAATTTTATGAATAAAATATATTTTTGGAAAAAAAATAATATTTTCCTATTTAAATTTATTTTTAAACGTGCAATCAAAAATTATTAGCAAATACTGACAAACGAGTTAGGTGGGTATATTTTGAGTAATCGCCATAGTTTTAAATTCAGAATAAGCCAAATGATGTTCAAAGTTCTTCAACTCTCTAATATTGCTTGGATCTTTACATCCTAGCAGTTCTGGGCTCATGTACATTTCCATTGCTTCCTTAAGAAGCTTTCAGCTGCATTTGATCAAAATTCAGAATTATTTCCCTAAACCTCTTCAGCTGAGAATCTTTCCCTTTTACTTTATGACAATCCTTGAAGCATACCTCATCATCCAAACTTTTGGTTTCTTCTTCTCAGTAATTTGGTGTTAAATTTTACTTGATGATGCTCATGTGAACAATTTGGATCGTCTATTAGATTAAAGATGCTAAATTATTGTTGTTACTTTGTAGCTGCTGTCAGGTAGGCAAATTGTTATTCGTTTGTGGTAAAGTTGTGTTAAAAAAAACCCTCAGAGAATTGCATAACAAACTTTAATCTTTTGATTAATTTAGAAAGGTTGAACTGTTGATTGAGTTACCAAAATTATTCATTGTTTGTGCTTAAAAGTTCTCTTGCCTCTAATTTACTTGTAAAACATCTTTGCATCTTCATTGAAGTTACGTTCCAATGTTTTTCATGTCTCCTCTTTACTCTTCTCATTTGATTTTTGAGTAACCTTCACCATTTTCTATACCCCAGTAGGCCTTCCACTGTTCTAAACCCGTACAGCCTGTCTTATTTTCCCTTTCTTTTCTTATCCAATCCTGTACATCTGTTGGCATCTAGGGGGTCCCTGGCCTCATTGGTTACATCCCTCTCCTTTATAAGACCATGTTAGCACTTTCATTATTTCCTTTTTGAATGGCTTCCCTTGCTCTTGTAGTGATAATAACAAAGTCAGCCAGGTGGACTTGATAGAATATGAGTTCCCTGATTGGACTAGATTAATAGTACCAACCAGAAAGCCCTGGCTGACAGATAAGAACAGAAGTGTCAGAGGTTCTGTTCACTCTGAGAGCTGGCTTTTTAGGAGCTGAATCAGTGTCAAGGACTTTCCCCTAATAAGGATTGACTTGGTGATAGGATATGTGCCTCCTTGGAGTTATTTCAGTGGTAGAGGATAAATCATAATGTATTTTCAAGAAGGAGGTCGATACAGCACTTGCGTCAAAAAGGATTAATGGATAGGGAACAATGGCAGGATTAAACTCAATGATCAGCTATGATCAATGTTAAATGTGGGGCAGGATTAGACTTTTGAAATGCCCAATTTTCCTCCTGTGCTCATTGCAAAAAAAAACAGGAGTGTCAGACATCTCATTGCCTCTGACAGCTAGCTCTGAGGGAGCTGGATGAGTGTCAGGGACTCTCCATGTGTAAATAAAGGGTGACTTGGTGACAGGATACTGGCCTCTGTGCAGTTATTTCAACTCTAATATAGATTTTCCTACAAGTAGCTGATCCCAGTCCATTTTGACCAGATTAAGTCATCCCTGAATGAAAGTGCTTTGCTCCCAATTCAGAATCTTTACTTCTGATCCAACTTTAGTCTTCTTTATTTACTGAGTTATGGTTAATGTCACAAAATGTTGTCCCAATGACACTCCTGCTACTTCTCTGGCTTTGTTCCCTGAAAGTAACATAGAACATAGTACAATACAACGCAGAACAGGCCCTTTGGCCCTCGATGTTGCGCTGACCTGTGAACTAATCGAAGCCCCTCCCCCTACACTATCCCATCATTATCCATATGCTTACCCAAGGACTGTATAAATGCCCCTAATGTGGCTGAGTTAACTACATTGGCAGGCAGGGCATTCCACGCCCTTACCACTCTGAGTAAAGAATCTGCCTCTGACATCTGTCTTAAATCTATCACCCCTCAATTTGTAGCTATGCTCCCTTGTACAAGCTGAAGTCATCATCCTCGGAAAAAGACTCTCACTGTCCACCCAATCTAATCCTCTGATCATCTTCTATGTCACTATTAAATCCCCTCTTAGCCTTCTTCTCTCCAATGAGAACAGACCCAAGTCCCTCAGCCTTTCTTCATAGGGCCTGCACCCCAGACCAGGCAACATCCTGGTAAATCTCTTCTGCACCTTTTCCAATGCTTCCACATCCTTCCTGTAATGGGGCGACCAGAACTGCACGCAATAGAATTAAGTCCGACACAACACGGTTTATTGTAAGACTTTCTGTATGTTGGCTTAGAAAACTCTCTTGGACTCATCTTCAGAATTTTGTTCCTCGTAAGTCTTTCAGACTTTATTTATTTCAGTTGATACTGGGGAAATTGATATCACCTACCATTATTACACCATTATTTTAACACTTCTCTGAGATTTGCCATGATGTAGCAATGCCAATGTTGGACTGGTGTGGACAAAGTCAGAAGCCACATAACACCAGGTTATAGTCCAACAGTTTTATTTGAAATCATGAGCTTTTGAAGTGCTGCTGCTTCATCAGGTGAAGTAAGATTTGTCAACACATCTGTCCTTCTATTTCTTCTCGCCTGTTTCTAGGACTATAGAATGCTCCCAGCAATGTTATTGGCTCCCCATTTGTTTTTACGTTCTTTGCATATGGCCTCATTTGAGGAACATTTAAAAGTATTATCCTTTCTTATAGCAGTAATTGATCAATAATGTGACACTATCTTCTCTTTCACAAGACCACCACACCACCACCCTGCCATTCTTCCCACCCCACTTTACCAGAAGATTCTACATGCAGATTAATGAACTCCTCCACTGGTCTCCAGCAATACAGATGACAGCCTTCAGCTATTTTGATTCACTCTAGATGATATCAAGAAATGGTTGGAGACACTGCATACTGAAAAAGCCGTGAACCCTGACAAGATTGTACTATAGTACTTGTGCTCAAGAACTTGTCCTCCACTGGCCAAGCTGTTACAATACAGTTACAACACAATTTGACAATGTGGAAAATTGTCCAAGTATGTCCTGTACATAAAAAGCGGACAAATCCAATTCAGTCAATTGCTGATTCACCACTCTACTCTCGATCATCAGTATAATGTTGGAAAGTGTCGTCAACAGGCAGCAACTGCTCAGCAATAACATACTCAGTGATGTCCAGTTTGGGTTCTGCCAAGGCCATTCAGTTCTGACATCATTACAGCCTTAGTTTTAACATCCATGACTCTACAGACAAAAGAGCTGAATTCCAGAGGTGAGGTGAGAGTGACAGCACTTAACATTGAGGCTGCATTCTATCAAATGTGACATCAAGGAGCCCCTAGCAAAACTGGAGTCAATGAGTATTGGGGGCAAACTCTCTGGCAGTTAAAATCATACCTGACACGTCAGAAGATGGCTGTGGTTGCTTGAGGTCAGTGATCATAGTTCCAAGACATCTCTGTAGGAGTTCCTCATGGTAGTGTCTGAGGCCCAACCATCTTCAGCTGCTTCATCAATGACACTCTCTCCATCACTAGGTTAGATGTGGGGATGTTCACTGATGATTGTGCAATGGTCAAGCACCATTCATGACCCCCTAGATCCTGAAGCGTCCATGTTCAAATGCGACAAGATCTGGACAATATCCAGGCTTGGGCTGACAAGTGGCAAGTAATATTCGTGCCACACAAATGTTAGGCTATGGCCATCACCAAAAAGAGACAATCTAGCCATCACTTCTTGACATTCAATGGTGTTACCGTTCCTGGACCCCCACTATCAAAATGCTGGTTGGTGTCATTGACCAGAACTCAACTAGACTTACCACATAAGCACACGGGCTACAAGAACAGCTCACAGGTAGGAATACAGTGGCGAGTGACTCACCTCCTGATTCCCCACAGCCTGTCTGGCATCTACAAGGCACAAGTCAGGAGTGTGATGGAATACTCCCCACTTGCCTGGATGCGTGCAATTCCAACAACACTAAAAAAACTTTACACCATCCAGGATAAGGCAGCCTGCTTGACTGGCACGATATCTACAAGCATCTACTCTTTCCATCCAATGATACGCAGTAACAACAGTGTGTACTATCTACAAGATGCACTGCAGAAATTCACCAAAGATCCTCAAACAGCAGCTTCCAAACCCTTGACCACTTCGATCAAGAAGGACAAGGGCTGTAGATACATAGGAACACGATCACCTTCAAGCTCTCCTCCAAGACACTCACCCTGCTGACTTAGAAATATATCACATTCCTTCTCTGTAACTGCGTTAAAATCCTGGGATTACCTCCCCAATGGCATTAAGGACTGCAGCAGTTCAATAAGAAAGCTTACCACCACCTTCTCAAGAGCAACAAGCGATGGGCATTAAATGCTGATCAGCTAGTGATGCCCCACCCTGTAAATGAGCTAAATAAAGTCCTCCCCCTCCTTCAACCATGTTTTTGTGATTGCAATGATAACATATTCTCATGTGTTAATCAACACCCCAACTCATTGGTCTTAATCGCCAGACTCATTGCATTAAAATAAATGCCATCCAATCTATCTATGCTCTGTTATAAATTTGCTGGACTATATTTACAAAGTATTCTAGACCGACGGTTAATTTTTTCTGCTTGTTTGCACATCACCCTTTACGTGTTCTTCCACTCTGTGTCCCAACACCCTGCCAAATTAGTTTGAACTCACACCAGCAGCATCAGTAAACCCCACCACAAAATCAGGACTGGGTCTAAGCCTGAAACATCGACTCGCCTAGTCCTCTGATGCTGCTTGATCTGTTGTGTTCCTCTACCTCCACCCTGTATCGACTCGGACTCTAGCATCTGCATTTCTTGCTATTGCCATGTGATCTCTGACTGTTTACCTTTCCCCTTAAGAATGCCTGGCAGCTTGACAGTATCATTCTTGACCCTAGCCCAAAGGTGACACACACCATCCTGAAATTATGCTGGTGGCCATAGAAATTTTATTTGTACTCCTCACTATTGTGTCTCCTACCACTATTGGCTTTGCTATCCTTCCCCTCTCACCCACCCCTCCCACTGCAGCTTCATCTGGCTATGCTCCCTAGAGAAACTGCCACACTCACCAATTTCAAACAAAAAAAATTCTGCTCTTGATTAAAATGCACTCTGGGCTCTCCTAACTACCTGCCTGCCTCCCATCTTTTAACTGGTTGTCACCCATTATTTCTCTACCCAACTGCAATTCCTAAGCTGCGGGGTGACTACATCTACATATATGATATATACATAACTCTCAGCCTCATGACTGCAAACCTGCAACCCAACGAACTGTTGCTCGAGCTCTGAAAACCAGAGCTGAAGTTAGTCAGATCAGTGATATTTTATAAAGTAGTGGTCATTCAGAACACCAGGAGGTCCAGGGCTTCATGCTTTCTGCAAGATGTGCATTTCATGGGGCTGAATTCCTCTGTCATATATTCTGTTAAAATGTTCTTACTCTAGATTTAAGCTGAGTGGAAAATGATTTACGATAACAAGGTGTAGAGCTGGATGAACACAGCAGGCCATGCAGCGTCAGAAAAGCAGGAAAGCTGATATTTTGGGCTAAGCTGTTCTTCAGAAAATGATTTAATTTTCTTTTTATAAAAAAAACTAGAATTAGTACTTTTCTTGAAAGTGGCTTTAAATTAGAGAAAAAGAAATCCCCACTCCCTATTCATCACCTCTCTGATTTGCACTGATGTGACTTTCACACCAGTTTCAATTTCTGGGGGCTGGGGTTCTTGTCAGGGTCAGCCATTGCCCCAAGTGACTCAAACTGGGCCTTGGCTTTCAGGTTCTTATTAGGAAGGTCTTTGGGAGGCACAGTGGCAGAGCAGTTCGCACTGTTGCATCACAGTGCTGGAGACCTGCGTTCGATCCACCCTGTGGTGACAGTCTGTATGGATTTTGCACATTCTCCACATATCTGCGGAGATTTCCTTCGGGTCCTCCAATTTTCTCCCATAGTCCAAAGATGTGCACATTTGGGGATTGGCCATGATAAGATTGTCCACAGTGTTCAAGGATGTGTAGGTTGGGTGCGTTAGCCATGGGAAATGCAGAATTACAGGGTAAGGGCATGGGTCTGGGTGGTAGGCTCTTCAGAGGGATAGTGTGGACTTATGTGGCCAAATGACCTGTTTGCACACTTTAGGGATTCTATGGATTCTCTGCTATCACCATTCACCCCCAGGTTTGCTCCTCTCCACATTTCCTCTCCAGGTGACAAATACCCATCTTTCTAGATTCCACTTACAAACTGCTGATCGAAAATATTGTAGATCTTCAAGCATTTTCTTTAAGCAATGAGGCTGTGACTCTGCTGCCTTTTCAGGGACTAAGTTCTAGATTATTTCTGCCGTCTGGGTGAAAAAATGTACCCCCAAATCCTCTAAAACGTTTTGTCGTTTTACTTTGGTTATCTCTGGTTACCCTCAGCAAAGTGGAAGATGGCCTTCCTGTCCAATTCAGCTAGATCCCTCATTTTTATACACTTCAATTAGGTCTCCCCTCAGCCTCCCCTGTTCTAAATAAACAACCCTAGCATATCCAAACTTTCTTCACAGCTTCAGTCCTTCAGCAACATCTTTGTAAATATCATCTGCACCCTCACTAGTGCAGGTACTTCTTTCCTTTGGAAGTAGCCTGGCTTCCCCAAATCACTTTTTTTTTCTCCCCCCATCCTTTTTCTGTAGACAGACAGTTCCAGCAAACGCCTTAGTTCTCACATTCTATGCCTTTCCTAATAAAGACAAATTTTGTATACCAGTTTGACCAATTTACCTTCTGACGCACCACCTTCAACAGCCAATGAACAGTCGTTCCAAGGTCTCTCTGTTTCTTTATCTTTCTCAGTATTGTTCCAGTTATTTTCTTGCCTTGGTAGTCTTTGTTAATTGTTTTTACTCTCTACTTCTCTGGATTGAATTCCGTCTGCCATTGTTTCCCCTACTTGACCAGTCCATTTTTTTTTCTTAATTATCAGCCACTTTTTGTATTGTCTGCATACTTATCCTCCATTCAAGTTCAATTCGAGGATATATTATAACTTAGTCTTGAACCTCACAGAATCCCACTGGAAACAACTTTCCAGTTACAAAAACAACCACCAACCATTATCTTTTGTATCCCAACTCTGAGCTAATTCTGGATCTAAACTTGCCAATTTGCCTTTTGGGATTTTACTCCCATGACTAATCTCTCATGGGGGACTTTATCAAACTCTTGGTACACTTTGTATAGACATTGCCTCCTTGACCCTCCTTGCTCTGTCCGCAAAAAAAAATTCAATCATGTTAGTCAGATGCCAATGCTCCTCAACAAATTAACCTGTTTCTTTCTAAATGAAGATTTATATCATGTCCCTCAGAAAATTTCCAATAATTTTCCCACCTCTGAGGTTAGGTTAATTGGCCTGTAATTACTCATGATATCCATTTTCTTCTTTTTAAGCAATGGGGCAATGATAGCTGACTGCCAGCCCTTTCACCACGCAGCTGTAGCCAGTCAATTTGGAAAATGATGTTCACAGCCTCCATTACGACTTCTTTTACTACATTTAACAGTCTACAATATACTAAATCTAAGTCTTACAATTTAACTACTTCCAACATTATAAACCCTTGAATTTTTCATCTTTCTCCCTTTTATCTCAAATTCCACTCTCTTCCCACTACTTACAATCTCTGTGTATCTTTCTGTTTTGATCTTGCAAAACAGCTGTTTTTCAATAAAAATTATTTCACCAATCAAAACCAGCAAATAAAATTATTTTATAATAAAAGCTTTCAAACTTCAAAGAACATTATTGATCTAACTGCTAAAAATATGTCTAAGTAACAATATGATTTCATAATGTTTCAATACAGATGATCTTTAGTGAATACATTCACCATAATGAGCTAAAGTAATTTTGCCATATTATTTTCAGAGAAGTTTGGGAGATTATACATAAATGCATCATGGAGAGCAGATATTTGAAAAGGGCAGGTTCATACTGATAACTATCAAAGTGCTGGATCTTATTTATGATTTCTGGGAAGGCACCTATTCAAAGTTAGACTCTTCCATTCTAAAAGGTTAACAAACTGAAGAGCTCATCAGCCAAGGCCCCTGTCTTCTTCCCAAGTTCCTTTCACAAGCAGGTTACGACACATGCAAACAGAGAAAATATCTAATGAATAAGGCTTTAGTGAAGATTAGTAGTTTGGGTTGTGATTGAGGTTGCTATCTCAATTGCCGAGCTGGTTTGTTTTCATTCAGACGTTTCATCGGAGGCCTCACCGATGATGTTACCTAGCATGGTCACAAAACGTCTGAATGAGACAAACCAGCTCGGTGCGCAAGTCAACAACCTCATGTATGATGTGTGCAGGTGATTTCAAAAGTATTTGGATATAAAAAGTCAACAATAGATGAGATGGCTCCTACAACAGTCTTAATTATTTGTTGTTAATAAAAAAAACTTTAAAAAGTTTTGGTAGGAGTATTTCGATCTTTATTTTCTCTCATTGAATTAGCTAAGAAAACAGCCAATGGTACATATCAGAGTCCTTTTTAAGTGCAGATTGCAGTCATGCTACTATGGAGAAAAGAGGAAATAAAATTTGCCTTTTGTTTCAAAAACTAAAATGAACGGTGCACATACATATTATAGGTTACACAATAGCAAATAATAGAAATAACAAATTACATCAATAACAGTTATAAGTTCAAGAGAAAATTGGGAAGAAAGAATTCAAAGAAAACACAGGAAGAGCAACATGATGCTTGCAATTGAAGCAGTTGTTACATGGGATATTTGAGAATCCAGTAGGGCACGTGAGAGAATTTAATAGCCTTTTCAATGTTGGTCATTTATCTTCCACCCAAACTGATCCTGAAGCTCTACCTTACAGAAAGGTTATGGAGTGGAATTTTAACCAGTGAGACAGCACCAGTGACCTGAAGGGCCTATGGCACCGAGTTAGAGTGTGAGAATGTGACTGGAAATCCTGACAATGGGGGATGGATGGCCATTGGAGGCAGCTCAGATTTTTCTCGGGGATTCTAGAGACAGAATCCTATTTACAGGACCTCTTATATCCCAGCTCCTGCTTGCCACCAATTTTTAATCAGCTACGTGATTGGCTGCCACTATCTTGAGTTAAAATGGTATTGGATCCTAATTTTGTCAGGAGACGCAAACTAATGCCCAATGATAATGCTTCTCTACCTGCAGGAGACTCCATTCCTGAGATAAGTGTGGCAAAAATCTTGGTAAATACGTATGTATTGGGAGGGAATCACAAAGCAACCATTTTGAACACTTAATTGCGCTGTTCCTGTTGGGCAAACAGGGTTGCAATCAGCCCTGAGGTACTTGACAAAAGTAAACTTAATCTTCCTATTACTTATGTAGCAGAAATCAATATATCATTTTTAGAAATACTTAAAGCCATTTTGAATAGTTAACATTTCAATTAAAGCACAGTAACTGTCCTGTCAAATTGTGGATTGCCAACTAATAGTCAACTATTTTTTCAAATTGTTAAAGCCACTCGATTCCCTAAAATTAAAAGCAGACATGCACACAAAGACATTTTCTTTTATATCTACGTGCAATTTTCATCCAGGAAATTTAGTTTTGCAGTTGTTGAAAGTTGATATTTTCCTATTTCTTAAGTTCTTATGTAACCATGTCAAATGTATCTGCTTTGCATCACTTTAACCACTATTGTTACTTGAGATCTTTGAACACAGATATTGCTCATTGGGAAAAAAAAATGCTGTCCATTTTTGTGTTTAGCCATAAACAACAAATCCTCTCAAAGACATTCAGTAAATGATGGTTGAAAGAAATGAAACAGGAAGTATACTGCAGTAGCCCTTGTCAGACCAATGGTAATTGGTGCCTTTGAAGTCTCTAATGTGAGAAAAGATGAACATTAATCTTAAATCATGCTGAGTCTGGGGGCTTGCTTTCAGTTAAAGTAAGAATGCGCAGTTACTTGAAACTTGACCTCAGGCCTTTGAAAAGTTTGGCTTTGGTTGCCATAGAATGACCTTCTAAATGTAGACAGCTGCAAGACTGCAGCTAAGAGCAAATCACAACAGCACTTGTTTTTTTTAAGCTTGAGAATAGTAAAGGGTGTCTACTTAAGCTTTTTGGGGTCAGCTTTCACTAACAGAAACATTTGGAGCAGTAAAACACTGTGAAGCCCCATGAGAAATTCTATCTTGCCTTAAGCTTATTAGAAAGTGCTACATAATGATACAATAGATTCTGGAATCCAGAAGTGCCAACAACTTGTATTTGATTTGTTTTGAAGTTCTTGCTTTGAATTTAAGTATCTAATAATTTAAAAATATTATTTTAATAATGAAAAAAAAATTGGCGTAGCTGTGAGATGATGAAAATAATTTTAAACAAACTCACCGAATAGAAAAATCCATGAGTTTGGACAGAATGCTAGTTTAACATCCCATTCAATGTTATTGCCCATTGTCTGGGCAATGAAATCAGCAGGCATGTAAAATTGGTGTTACAACTGCTTTTATCAATTTCCTGATGAGCAGCTTAGAAATAAATAGTGTTAATGACATGTTTCTTCACTATAAAAATTGACCTATTAGATCAGAACTAGGAAAATGAAATGGCCAAATAGGTCATCTGCTCTCAACAGCATTGTCCTTAAAATGACGCTGAGATCATTTGCCTTGGGTTTGTAAAAGTTTAGAATATTTAGAATATGCACCATTTCCTAATGTTTGGATTTCTCTTTAACATTGCAGAGTGGGCAGGGATGTGGAGTTGCGCATGAAGGGGTCAGCGGCAGGGTTGCTGGCATTAGATCTGCCCTGTCCTCTGGAATTTAGGCACTGAACAGCATTCAGCTTCTACTGCAAACCTCGAGTCTCCAAGACGCAAAATTACTTACTGATTTCTCGTTCAAACTGAGAAACTTTAGTTTCTTAAAAAATATTAAATTAAGCCATGTGCTTCCTTATATCTGTTAGAATATAGGAATATGTGAAAGCCTGAGAACCAACAAAAAGACTGTTTTTTCAGGCTCTAGGGGATGAACACCTATTCCCCTTCCTATTTATGGTATGGCCTAACAAGTTCATTTGTTCAACAGAGCATGTACACTTTACACCATTATTCATTTCTCATTCCCAATTAATGTGCTGCATAAATTCTCATTAGTAGCCAAAGTCTATGAAATAAAAATTAAGATTATTCATTCACACTGCCTGTCCCATCAAACAGATATCAAATCATTTAAATGTTCCTACATGGGTCCACTTTTGTTGGTCATTTAGATAAGAGGTTTAGATGAGAATATGGAAAGCATGGCCAGTAAGTTTACAGATGACCACAAAATTAGTGGCATAGTGGGCAGTGAAGAAAGTTATCTAAAATTACAAGGAGATCTTGTTCAATAGGACCAATGGGCTCAGGAGTGGCAGATGGAGTTTATTTTGGATAAATTCATTTTGGTAAAAGAACAAGGGCATGATTTATACAAATAAAAGTAAGGCCTTGGGTAGTGTTGTAGAACAGAAAGACTGAGAGGTTTAGGTACATAATTCTTTGAAGTTTGTGTTGCATATAGACATGGTAGTTAAGAAGGTGTTTAGCAAACTTACCTTCATTGCCCAGACCTTTGACGGTAGGAGTTGGGATATCATTGTATAGGATGTTAGTGAGACATCTTCTGTACTACTGTGCCTAACTCTGGTCACCCTGTTATAGGAAGGATGTTATTAAAGTGGATGGTTTGAGTTATAAGGAGAGGCTGAATAGGCTGGGACATTTTTTTCACTGGAGCGTAGGAGGTCGGGTGGTGATTTTATAGGAGGTTTGTAAAATTGTGAGGGATACAGATAAGGTGAAAGGCAGGTGTCTTTTCTCCAGGAGGGGGGATTTCAAGACTTAGGGGAATGTTTTAAGGTGAGGGGAAAAGATTTAAAAGACGAGGGACAACATTTTTTTTTACAGAAAGCAGTTTGTGTGTGTCATAGAATTCCCTACAGTGTGGAAACTGGCCCTTCAGCCCAACAAGTCCACACTGGGCCTCAGAGCATCCCACCCAGTCCCATCCCCCTAAACGTTATGGACAATTTAATATGGCCAATCCACCTAACCTGCACATCTTTGGATTGTGGGAGAAAATCAGAGCACCCAGAGGAAAACTATGCAGACATGGGGAGAATGTGCAAACTCCACACAGGCAGTTGCCCGCGTCCCTGGTGCTGTGAGGCAGCAGTGTTAACCACTGTGCCACTATGCTACCCCTATGGAATGAACATCCAGAGGAATTGATAGGTGTAAGTATAATTACATCATTTAAAGGACATTTGAATAAGTACATGAATAAGGATGTCATCAAAAATAAAATTATTGCAAAATGTTAATTTCTGTTTGAATAAATTAATCAGAAATGTGCACAATTAAATGTTATTGTTTGAGGATTTTCTTATCTCAAACAATGTGAAGATTGGTTAGCTAGAACCTCCGAAAGAGGAAATTAGACTTAATTTTTCTTGGCTGCTCACCATTGGAAAATATTTTGAAATTAATTATTTTCCCTTCTGTAATGGGAACCTGATATTTTTGTTTCCAGACACAGCAAACGATACTAGCACTAGAAACGTCAAAAAATAAAACAGCTCAGTAGGTAGCAATGTCCATCAAAGATTGTCACCATGTTCAGACTGGTCCTGAAGCATCTGAATGAGGACATTTCAGAAATAATCAGCATTCCTTGTGACTCCTTAAACTTTGTTTGAACATTTTTTATAATAGGCCCTAAAATTCCACTTTTGTTCTGGCAAATTTCCATTGTAAATTCAGTGGGAATCTGTCAGAACTGTGGGAAACTAAGGTCCCAATTTTCATTCACAGATCTAAGACAGATTGGCAGGAGAAATCATGGTTCTGCATCCCTGAAATTTAAACATGGTCATTTGCATGGACGTTTGGCCGCAATTGCTAGTTGAATCAGGTGATATAGAAAGAACTGAAGAGAATGCCTGGTTCCTGATCTGAGTTAGGCAGATAGCCTGCCTGGGGTCTTAGACACTGCCTGTAAATTTGAAAAATAAAGATTAAATAAAAACCATAATTCCTGCTCTGAAACCCTCATTCTTTATTTCAAAACATAGCAACATATGGCCCTGAGGCCATTGTCATGGACCTTCATACACCAGGTTTTACCCTCTGCTTATTCACTCATCCAAAAGGCCACTCATTCCTCTGACAACATATGACCATATTTCAACCTCTTTGTATAGTTACATTGTGCTCTGCATTACAAACACTTGCACATTATAAGATACGCTGGCTGACTCATTCGGAGTGGCACAATCTAGTTGATCAAAACCATGGAAGCAAAGTACCAATTAAAGATGTTTATCAGATCCTGAAGTGTCTTGATAAGATGTGCATACTAATGGTGTTCCCTCTGTGGGTGAGTTCAGAACTAAGGGACACTTCTTTAAAATTGAGTGTCACCCTTTTAGCGAGAAGCAAGGGGAATGTGTTTCTCTCAGACTGTTATGCAACTGTGGAACTCTATCTCAGAGAGCAGTGAGGATTAGCATTAGAATATTTTTAAGATACAGGTAGTTTCTTGTTGGCAAGGGAATTAAAGATTATCAGCTGTGTTTGGAAATGTGAAGTGTGAAACACAAACGGATCAGCCATAATTTTTTTGAGTGGTAGAGCAGCTCGAGAAGTCAAATAGCTTACTGCTGTCCCCAAACTATTCATTCATAATAAATTGTCCAGTGTGGGTATTTGTTGGTAGGTGGTTTTATTTATAGTATCTCTCTGCGTTTGGGACTGGGTACAGAACAGATTTCAGGAGCCATATTCTCTGAGCATAACAATTAAACCCACCATCATACACAGAGTCTGAAATTTGGTCTGAAGATATCTGACATCTGAGACTCTTGCAGGATTATGATACCATGTTAGTTGCCTGGGAAAATGGTGCACACTTGTAAGGTTTAATTTTTGTGGTCACAGACCAGTTGTAGATTTTTAGAGTGAATGCTTTTTCTGTTCAGAAATCTATTGGCACTTTGACAGTGAACTCAATTGTACCTCAGGCCTGTAGGAATCTATGAATGGAGACAAATGCACTAGCCCATTACTCTGAAAATGATTGTACTATGCTGCCCTCTGCCCATTACTCTGAAAATGATTGTACTATGCTGCCCTCTGCAATTGAGTGTCAATGACCTGCCTAATGGTATGGTGAGCTACAGGCCTGCAAGATACCACCTAACTTTACAACCAAGGCCTGATCTAATCCTTTGGATTCGGAATGATACAAATATATAAAAATTCAATGTAGTGGTGATCTTAACAACTCTAGAATCAGACAATTGTAATGTTGCAGAAGCTTTTTGGCCCTTTGTGCCTGCAATGTCTCTCCAAGCATTATGATTGACAGCCAATCTCCTACTTTTCCCCATAACCACAAACAATTTTTTGATTTAAATAACTATCTAATGCCCTCTTGAATGCCTCAGTTGAATTAATTCCATCATATTTCCAGGCTGTGGGTTCAATCTGTTAACTACACACTACGTAAAAAAACATACTTTTCACCCCACATTTGCTTCTTTTGGAAAACATTTTGAGTCTCTTTCTCTGGTTCTTGATCCTTTTAGAAGAGGGAACAGTTTATTCCCATTTGCCTTGTACGAGCCCATCATTTTGGAAAATTCTATAAAATGCCCAGAACCTGAACTGGCGTAAGGACTATCCTGATGGCTGAAGGCCAGAGCAAAACTCAGAGACAATGACAGACACCATTTCCGTGGCACTAGCATCCTGTCATTTGCAGATAACTCACTTATGGATGTTATGCAATATGCATTGAGTGGTCTCTTCTTCCCCATATTAAACTGTGATCCTCTGAACGGAAATGTGCATTTGTTGAGGAGCTCCTTGCTACTCAACCCAGTGTCAGAATGCCCTGCTCCCATTTAGCTTCCTCAGCAATCGGTTTACCAATGTTTCATCAACACATATCTAATACTAATAGCTTTATGTCCTTCTTGAGCCCAGTTATTCACTCCTCACAAATGTAACCTCTCAGTACCAGCAATAGCATCCCTGTGCTCTGGATGAGCATCTGAGTTTAAATCTTATATTGTTCATTCCCACGTACAATTGGAGCTCCAGCTCCAAGGGTCATAATTTCTGTACAATTACCTCTTTGGGATTGACTGAAAAGTTTCAAACGTCATCTCAAATTGCAATCTAACAGACCAGAAGGTAGTGCCGGGCACCGACAATTAACTGTGGTCATAAACTATTATTTGGAGAACACATGTTCGACTTATGTCAAATGGCTAAGCAGGAAAACTGACCAGAAGTGTCATCACCTTTTAGTATGTAGTCTGTATCTTTCACTTCAAAGCATTGATGTCTCTGCAAATATTTAATCCAGGTTCTGTATGAGGAGTAAGATGGATACTTGTCCAAAACTTAACAATGATTGGATAACATGTTAAGAATCCACCAGTAGATTTCGAACAGATCATTGTCTGGGAGCGGATTTTGCCATCAGGGCAGATGAAGAGAAAAGAAAGTCAAGAGGATTGATTCCTGTGATTTCCAAATGACACAGTGATGCACTAGAGAAGTGCTATAATTTCCTTTAGAATTTACTTGAAAATAGGGACGGAAAAACAGCAACTCAGGGACCATCTAACAACAAGAATATTATGGCCACCCATATCCCGTCAACTTGATTTGTCAGACTTTAAGAGTTTTATGTTCCTGAAGTGAAATGTTCAGTTTTAATCTGAATAATCATTTGTAAGACTTGATAATCCATTTCCTGGGAAGATTTTTTGTTAATAACTGAGTGGAAAAAAATCAAGAAGGTGCTACACAGATGCATTATAAAGCAACATGTTAAATCAAGCCACTTAAAGGAATATTAACTGAGATGATCCAATACTTTAAGGAGTGTATTAATGGTGGAAAACAAGGCTAAAATGATCGGTTTAATTTTGTAAATGATATTGATGTAGATCATAGAATCATAGAATAGATCATAGGATATCTACTGTGTAGAAGTAGGCCCTTTGGTCCCACAAGTCAACACTGGCCCTCAGAGCATCCCACCCAGAACTATTCCCCGATAACTCACCTAATCTACATAGCCCTGAACACAATGGGCAGTGCTATTCGGGAGATATACAGTGAGGGACAAAACACCCGTCCAGGCAGATCTAATAAAAATTGCAATAGTCCAATATATACATCATTAGTAAGGGCATAACTTCATTCAACTAGTCGTGCCAAATATAAAATGATTCATACTCTTGTGATGCTTAGCTAAAGCTAATTGTTTTAGTCTATCACACATGATAATTATGGAGGCAGTTGATGACTGAATTAGTCATCTGGGAGTCTCACAATAAAATGTAGATGGATGTAAGAGATAGATCTTGTGAAATCTCTAAATTACTTATGCACTCTCAGTAACTTGTGGGATCACTGTACTACTCTGCTTAAAAATGCTTGCCTAACTATTAGGGATTTAATGCTTGCTGTGACTTCTTGAGCCGTTAATATTTAAATTATTTAAAACTGCAGCCCACACATTAAACTACAGTGAGATATTCATTTAAATAATAATAAAGCTCATTGTTAACAACAATGGTGAAAGTGAATGTTTAACATAGTGCCAATCAGTAACTTTATATTTAAAACAGTGTGAATTATGAGCACAAGGACCTATAAAACAAGATGATCAACTTAATAACCTTTACATGGAATAAAGTCTTATATTTTTGTAGTTTAGGTATAGGTCAATCAAGAATGATCGCTTCCAAGAAAGCCATTACCACAGTCATTAAACGTCTCAGCAGAATTTTTGGATAACATTATCTGACTTAGTTGTGAAAGACACCATTCAACCCAATTGTTATGAACAGATTAGACCCCTGGTCATTGCTGGGTTCATTAATCTCAGATAGCTGGAAAAGAAAAGCACTACAATTAGCCTCACAATTCTTTAGCCTAGATGTGAGTTTGCTCGCTGAGCTGGAAGGTTAGTTTTCAGGCGTTTCGTCACCATTTTAGGTAACATTATCAGTGAGCCTCCGACGAAGCGCTGGTGTTATGTCCTACTTTCTATTTATCTGGTTAGGTTTCCTTGGGTTGGTGATGTCATTTCCTGTTCTTTTTATCAGGGGATGGTAGATTGGCTCCAAGTCAATGTGTTTGTTGATGGAATTCCAGTTGGAATGCCATGCTTCTAGGAATTCTCGTGCATGTCTCTGTTTGGCTTGTCCTAGGATGGATGTGTTGTCCCAATCAAAGTGGTGTCCTTCCTTATCTGTATGTAAGGATACGAGTGATAGTGGATCATGTCGTTTTGTGGTTAGTTGATGTTCATGTATCCTGGTGGCTAGCTTCCTGCCAGTTTGTCCAATGTAGTGTTTGTCACAGTTCTTGCAAGGTATTTTGTAGATGACGTTCATTTTAATTGTTGTCTGTATAGGGTCTTTTAAGTTCATTAGCTGCTGTTTTAGTGTGTTGGTGGGTTTGTGGGCTACCCTGACGAGAAGGGGTCTGAGTAGTCTGGCAGTCATTTCGGAAATGTCTTTGATGTAGGGGAGAGTGGTTATGGTTTCTGAGCCCGTTTTGTCTGTTTGTTTGGGTTTGTTGCTGAGAAATCGGCGGATTGTGTTCATAGGGTACCCATTCTTTTTGAATACGCTGTATAGGTGATTTTCCTCTGCTCTGCGTAGTTCCTTTGTGCTGCAGTGTGTGGTGGCTCATTGGAATAATGTTCAAATGCAGCTTCGTTTGTGGGTGTTGGGATGGTTGCTCCAGTAGTTCAGTATTTGGTCCGTATGTGTTGTTTTCCTGTAGACGCTGGTTTGAAGTTCCCCATTGACTGTTCGCTCTACTGTGACATCTAGGAATGGCAGTTTGTTGTTGTTTTCCTCTTTTGTGAATGTTATGCCAGTAAGGGTATTATTGATGGTCTTGAATGTTTCCTCTAATTTGTTTTGTTTAGTGATGACAAAGGTGTCATCCACATAGCGGACCCAAAGTTTGGGTTGGATGATTGGCAGAGCTGTTTGTTCGAGTCTCTGCATTACTGCCTCTGCTAAGAACCCTGATATTGGAGATCCCATGGGTGTACCGTTGGTTTGTCTGTAGGTTTTGTTATTGAAAGTGAAGTGGGTGGTGAGGCATAGGTCCACTAGCTTGATGATGTTGTCCTTGCTGATGAGGTTGGTGGTGTCTAGTGTATGTGTCTTCTGTTCTGCTAATAGTGTCATCAGTGTTTCTTTGGCCAGGTTGATGTTGATGGATGTGAACAGGGCAGTTACGTCAAAGGAGACCATTATTTCATCCTCTTCTATCTTGGTGTCTTTGATGGTGTTCAGGAATTCTTGGGTTAAGAATTCCTGAACACCATCAAAGACACCAAGATAGAAGAGGATGAAATAATGGTCTCCTTTGACGTAACTGCCCTGTTCACATCCATCAACATCAATCTGGCCAAAGAAACACTGATGACACTATTAGCAGAACAGAAGACACATACACCTGACACCACCAACCTCATCAGCAAGGACAACATCATCAAGCTAGTGGACCTATGCCTCACCACCCACTTCACTTTCAATAACAAAACCTACAGACAAACCAACGGTACACCCATGGGATCTCCGATATCAGGGTTCTTAGCAGAGGCAGTAATGCAGAGACTCGAACAAACAGCTCTGCCAATCATCCAACCCAAACTTTGGGTCCGCTATGTGGATGACACCTTTGTCATCACTAAACAAAACAAATTAGAGGAAACATTCAAGACCATCAATAATACCCTTACTGGCATAACATTCACAAAAGAGGAGGAAAACAACAACAAACTGCCATTCCTAGATGTCACAGTAGAGCGAACAGTCAATGGGGAACTTCAAACTAGCGTCTACAGGAAAACAACACATACGGACCAAATACTGAACTACAGGAGCAACCATCCCAACACCCACAAACGAAGCTGCATTTGAACATTATTCCAATGAGCCACCACACACTGCAGCACAAAGGAACTACGCAGAGCAGAGGAAAATCACCTATACAGCGTATTCAAAAAGAATGAGTACCCTATGAACACAGTCCGCCGATTTCTCAGCAACAAACCCAAACAAACAGACAAACGGGCTCAGAAACCATAACCACTCTCCCCTACATCAAAGACATTTCCGAAATGACTGCCAGACTACTCGGACCCCTTGGCATCAGGATAGCCCACAAACCCACCAACACACTAAAACAGCAGCTAATGAACTTAAAAGACCCTATACAGACAACAAATAAAATGAACGTCATCTACAAAATACCTTACAAGAACTGTGACAAACACTACATTGGACAAACTGGCAGGAGGTTAGCCACCAGGATATATGAACATCAACTAGCCACAAAACGACATGACCCACTATCACTCGTATCCTTACATACAGATAAGGAAGGACACCACTTTGATTGGGACAACACATCCATCCTAGGGCAAGCCAAACAAGAGACATGCACGAGAATAGCATAAGCGATAACATGCTGCAGTGGGAGTGTAAAGACACAGGATAACTTTGGTAAGGAATAAAATGCAAGTTGAGGTTGGAGCTTTGTTCTGGTTGTCTTTCTGATTATTAAAGATAACACAGAAATAATAGAATTCCTACAGTTCAGAAAGAGGCTATTTGGTTTATTGAGTGTCCATTGACCTTCTGAAGAGCATCCCCACAGATCCACCCCATCCCCATAAACCTGCAATGGGTTTTTAACCTTGGCTAACTTATCTAACCTGTACATCCCTCAGGGGGAATATTTCATGAAAACTGGTAGAGTGACACAGGCAGATGGGGATTCGGAATAACTGTATTGAGGAAGTGCGAGTGGCACTTCAGCAGCTGAACATCAGTGGGTGGATTTGAATCCATTGGATCAGCAACCAAAATAGAGCTGCAGAAGAAACTGATTTGAAGCCTTGGGTTGGACAATCCATTAAAACATTGCCTGTGAGCTTTATTAAAATTGGTCTGGCTCATTAGCTTTGCATTGCTGCAATTCTAATGACTTGCATTTCAATTTTATCCAAAGACCAGGATGTTGTGAACAAACGCAGCATGAGAGTAATTGGGATCATTTGACATCCAGGCCTATGTGGTGCTGAAAACTATTGACACACTCAGTTAAACTAGCCTCAGTGTAAAGGGGCCAAATGGCACCAACGATATATCTTAAGTGACAAATTTTCTTGCTATTTTATTTTTCTCTTCTCTTCCTGCAATTGTGTGAAATATAATTCCAGATAGTTTACCAGGGCCACCAGGAACCATCAGTGAAACCCGTACCACAGTATCTATGCAAGCTTAACACCCCACAACTTGAACAATTAAAGGGTTATAATCTGCTTATTGAGAAATTTTATATTGAAACAAAATCCTTCATAAATTTAGGGAGGGGCTAAAAAGGCAATCTATGATGCCTGTCTCTGTAAATTTTAACTTTGTTACAATCCACAACAGAAGGATTATTATGGCCAATTTATGTTAAGTAATCTGCTGGAGTTTATCAGGAAATACAGTGAAATTGTGATGAGACAAATCAGGTAACCCAAACGTTGTCAGCCATTCCGTCAGTACAATAGGAAATCTAATAGAAGGATGCCTAAGATAATCTATTGTTCTGTATCGGTAACTCTAGATTAGCTAGACTTGTTCATGCATATCATATGACCATGCCTATGAAGTCCTGGAGAAAAAATTGCCATGCTGGAGAACCATCACAGGTGAACCTACAGTGATGGCTACCGAAAAGGTCTCACCCACACTCTGAATGAATATGCACCAAGAATGATATTTAATGGGAATGAATCCTAACTGTTTTATATCTTTTACCAGATAGCTGCTTAATGTTTAAAAATAAAACATGTTATCGTCAAGAGTAAAGCAAAGAACATTGCGGTGCTCTGTGCCAACAGGATGGCACTGATAAGCTGTCATTTCTTGAGATAGGAAAGAAGACATAGTGCTTTATGAATACCAAGACACTATTCATAGGAACAAACAAAATAGGAGCAGGAATATTCAGCCCTTTGAGGCTGCTCTGCCATTCATTGTGATCATGGCCAATCATTCAAATCAGTACTCCGATTCTGTTATCAAACAATAAAGCTGACAAAGTTCCCTGGAAGATCTCCAACATTTGTGATACATGGATACAGAAAGTGGACAAAATATACTGCTGGAAGAAAAAGGATGTTATCAACTTGATGACCTTGCAAAATCCATTGAATGTCTGGCTGCTCATCCACCTGGTTCCACGATGAAGCTGTAAAGGACATAGAGATAGTCCTAGATTTTACACTGTAGCACAAAAACACAGAAAATATGTTTGACTGTGTTGATGAAGAAATAAGCCATATTGCATTCAATTGAAGTCAGCAGGCTAAGTAGAAAGAGATTACTGAAATTTTCCCAAACTAATTCTAATGTTTTCAATGTTTTTACTGTACAAGGCCATTGTAGGCTGTGACCAAATTGACAAAAAAAGTTAATATATTTATTGTATTTTTACTTTTTGTTGACATGAAATGCATTGTAGGCAAACAGTTAGACTTCCTTGAGTATCTCAAAGCTTAGTTTAACACAGAGTTGTGTGTCAGTCACCTGTCATTCAACTTATTGTGATTTTACTGTAAACTAATGGCCGATTTTCCAACAAAATTGAAAATTCTGAGAGCAATAGTCCTGCAATATGGACATCTGAAAGTATCAGTGTAGATCTTAGAACTCAGACAGTTCTGCAGAAATTAAGTTAATAGTTACCCAAGAAACATTAGACAACTGAAAACTGAGGCTAACACTGAGGTAAGTATTAAATTGATCCTCCAACTTACCATATAAACTCCTATTTACACCTCCCCAGACATAGAACATAGAATATTACAGCACAGTACAGGCCCTTCTGCCCTCGATGCTGTGCCGACCTATCATACCAATCTGAAGCCCATCTAACCTACACTATTCCATGTACGTCCATATGCTTGTCCAATGATGACTTAAATGTACTTGAAGTTGGCGAATCTACTACCGTTGCAGGCAAAGTGTTCCATTCCCTTACTACTCTCTGAATAAAGAAACTACCTCCGACATCTGTCCTATATCTTTCAACCCTCAATGAAAAGCTATGCCCCCTCGTGCTCGCCGTCACCATCCTAGGAAAAAGGCTCTCCCTATCCACCCTATCTAACCCTCTGATTATTTCATGTGTCTCAATTAAGTCACCTCTCAACCTTCTTCTCTCTAATACCTCTTAGATTTCCCATAATCTGACATATCATGTGACTCTTGTACCTATCACGTTATTCCAGCCATTTGGTTTGTCTCTAGCATCATCTTATTTTTGACTTTTTGCAATTATCTCTCTGCCACAATTAATTGAATCATGGGTCATACTTTCACTTGCTGTTTGACTATTGACAATTTACTCATACTTTTTGACACTTTTGATCACTTGCAAAGACTAGTTATTCAACCAGTCAACACTCCATTTTCAAATTTGTACTATCTTTTGACACTCTTAATTACCTGGAATTATCTTCCAATGATTTTTCTGCTTATAAATTCTGTACATGTGCACTTCCCTCCTCTTTACCTGACAAAGGAACAGTGCTGAGAAAGCTTGTGATTTCAAATAAACCTGTTGAACAAAGAGCAAAGAACAATACACCATAGAAACATATGGTTTGGCCCTTCAGGCCTGCACCAACGCATTTTGCCTTTCCATATTATAATAACCATTGTAGTGTAACTTCTGACTCTGAAAATCTGGCCCAATTCCATTTTTTTTAATATTTATGACTTGAACTTGTGCTCAGAATGACTTTATAAATTGACAGTTTCTGAAATACTTTAAATGTGCTCTTGACATAATCACCAGTACACACCCACTAGCCTGAGTCATTGGGAGAACACATCAATTTCATGCATCAGAAGTGGCGGTATAGTGTAATGCCACTGGACTAGCAATCCAGAGCCCTAGGCTGATATTCTGGAACATGATTCAAGCTCCACCAGTGAACTTTTAGTTCAAGAAAATCTTGAATAAAGACCTGGCGTAACGGTGACTATATAACCATTTTCAATAGTTACAAACCCAGCAGTTCATTAATACCCTTTAGAGAAGGAAATCTGTTAGACAACATGTGATTCAAGATCCACAGCAATGGTAGTGGACTCTTAACTGACCAATGGACAATAATTGCTAGCCTGATGAGAGAGGCCTACATCCTGTCAGGAAAGACTACTGCGAGATCCACCTCTAGTACCTGCCAAATTGAAGAGTTTTTTCCTCTGCTAAAGATGTCAGAGATGGGACAATGATTGGGCTTGCCTAAACATTCACCTTCAGAGACATTTGTAGTGAGTTCACTGAAAAAGGAATTTTAGGAGTTTTTTTTTGGTAATTAGTGTGTCAGCTCACTGCTTGGACATCGGTAAAGCAAAGAAAATACTTCCAGAAAATAACTGAAGTTTTCTTTGCAGTAGAAAAGCAATATTCACTGTGCTTACAGAAAATTCCTGTTGAGGAGCTGAACACCCACTTGCTACTATTTATTCTTCTGATGTTGCTCAAGTCCAGATAAAATAACATTGTAATATTGCAGGTTCTGTTTAGGGGACCTTCAAAGTAGGGATTAGACCTGTACTGTGCGACCTTCAGAACATTGATGTGATTGAATAACTACTAATTCAAAACTACAGGGACCATAAAACCTGCAGGAACTCACATTATTCTGTTGGTGGAATTTCACAGAACAGATACATGAGGTATATTTTTCCTGCACTTAGTCAAAATTGCAGTAACATGAGAAAATCAATTATATAAACAGTTATATGGATATTAATGATGCATCAACAGTTCAGAAAACAAGCTTGCACTAGTAATACAACATATGAATTATTTAGTGATGGGTGGTATGGAACAGCTACTTGAGTAGATATAACAGAATTTCAGCTGAAACAAGGTTGCACTTTTCTATTTTTACCTTATAATAACTATAACTTCAAATCTTCATGAATATCATAAAACTTTTGATACTTTTGAGAACTTTTTCAAATTGAACCTAATATGACTTCTCCTGAAATATCTATTAATATTTGCCAAAAAAAGTCATAAAGACAGAGAGATATACAGCGTAAAAACAGACCCTTTGGACCAACTAATTTCTGCCAATCAGATATCCTAAATAAGCCTACTCCCATTTGATAGCATTTCGTCCATATCCCTTTAAATCCTTCCGATTCATATCGCCTCCCAGATGCCTTTTAAATGTTGCAATTGTATCAGCCCCCACCGCTTCATCTAGCAGCTCATTCCAAACACGCACCACCCTCTGCATGAAAAGTTTGCACCTTAGGTCCCTTTTAAATCTTTCCCCTCTCACCTTAAACCTATGCCCTCTAGTTTTCAACACTCCCACCCCAGGGAAGAGACCTTGGCTATTTACATAGAACATAGAACAGTACAGAACAGTATAGGCCCTTCGGTCCATGGTGTTGTGCCGAACTTTTACCCTAATCCTAAGGTCTATCTAACCTCCACCCCTACCTTATGCTGTCATCGATATGCCTATCTAATAGCCACTTAAATGCCCCTAACGAGGCCAAATCCACTACCCTCTCCAGCAATGCATTCTACCAGTCTCTGTGTTAAAGAATCTACCTTTGACGTCTCCCCTATATCTACTTCCACTCACTTTAAAACTATACCTGCTCGTAATAGCTACCTCCACCCTTGGAAGAAGTCTCTGGCTGTCCACTCGATCTATACCTCTGATCATTTTGTATACCTCAATCAAGTCACCTTTCATCTTTCCTTATTCTAAAAAGAAAAGCTCTAGCTCTCTCAACCTTTCCTTGTAAGGCATTCCCTCCATTCCAGGCAACATCCTGGTAAATCTCCTCTGCACCTTTTCCAATACTTCCACATCTTTCCTGCAATGAGGCAACTAGAACCGGACACAATACTCTAGATGCAGCTGAACCAGGCTTTTGTATAGCTGGAGCATAACTTCACAGCTGTTGAACTCAGTCCCTCTAAATGAAGACTAACACATCATATGCCTTCTTAACAACTCCATCCACCCGGGTGGAAGCTTTCACGGAACTGTGGACATGAACCCCTAGATCCCTCTGCTCCTCCACACTGCCAAGAATCTTTCCGTTAATCCTATATTCTGCTTTCAAGTTTGACCTTCCAAAATGAATCAGCTCACACTTTTCAGGGTTAAACTCCATCTGCCACTTCTCAGTCCAGGTCTGCATCCTATCAATGTCCCTTTGTAACCCAGAACAGCCCTCTGCACTATCCACAACTCAACCCACCTTCATATCATCTCCGAACTTACTAATCCACCCTTCCACTCCAACATCCAAATCATTGACAAAAAATCACAAATAGAAGAGGACCCAGAACAGATCCTTGTGGTACACCACTCGTAACTGAGCACCATGTTGAATGTTTTCCATCTACGACCACCCTTTGTCTTCTAAGGGTCAGTCAGTTTTGAATGCAATCTGCCACATTTCCCCATATCCCATGCCTACTTAATTTCTGCATGAACCTAACATGTGGAACCTCATCAAACCATGTACACTTAAATCCATATATACCACATCCACTGCTCTACCTTCACCCACATATTTGGTCACCTCTTCAAAGAATTCAATAAGGTTTGTGAGGCATGATCTACCCCTCACAAATCCATTCTGACTATTACAAATCAAACTGTGCCTATCCAACTGATCATAAATCCTATCTCTCAGAGCCCTTTCCAATTATTTTCCCACCACTGAAGTAAGATTAACTGGCCTGTAATTTCTGGGGTTACTTTTTTTAAACAAGGAAATGGCATTTGCCTCTCTTCCAAACTCCCAGTTCTTGCCTAACAGATTTATAATTACCTTTCCCCCCAATTATAAACCTTACCCTGCCGAATGTACCTATCCTTTTCTATGATTTTTGTAAAAGAAAGAGAGTTATGATCACTACTGCCAAAATGCTCTAACACTTGGCCAAGTTCATTGCCAAGCACCAAACTCACAGTGGCCTCTCCTATTATTTACTCTATTCATGTACCACATGATTTTATGAACAACTATATGGTCATCCTTCATTTTCTTATGCTCCAGGGAAAACAGTCCCAGTCAATTAAACCTCTCTCTGCTGCTCAAACTCTCTAATCCTGGCAGCATCCTTGTAAATAATTTCTGAACCCTTTCAAGTTTCACAACATACTTCCTTTAGCAGGGAGACCAGAACTGCATGCTGTATTCCAATATTAGCCTGATCAATGTCCTGTACAGCCACATTATGACCTCCCAACTCCTATGCTCAATGCACTGACTAACAAAGGCAAACATACCAAATGCCTTCATCACTATCCTATCTACTTGTGACTCCACTTCCAAGGAGCTATGAACCTGCACTCCAAGTTCTCTTTGTATAGCAACAGTCACCAGGACCTTACCATTAAGTGCATAAGTGTGGCCCTGATTTGCATCTCCAAAATGTAGCACATAACATTTACCTAATTTAAACTCCATCTGCCACTCCTTGGCCCAATGGCCCATCTGATCAAGGTCCCATTGTACTCTGAGGTAATGTTCTTTGCTGTCCATGACTCCTTCAATTTTGGTGTAATCTGCAAACTTACTTATCACACCTCCTATGTTTACATCCAAATCATTTGTATAAATGACAAAATCAGTTGACCAGCACTGATCCTTGTGGCACACCACTGTTTGCAAGCCCCTAGTATGAAGAGCAACTTCCACCACCACCTGTCTTCTTCTTCTAGCCAGCTCTGTATCCAAATAGTTAGTTCTCCCTCTATTCCATGTGTTCGCACCTTGCTAATCAGTTTACCATGAAAAACCTTGTGGAACACCTTTCTGAAGTCTGCCATTCTACCCTTATCAATCCTCTTTGCTACTTCTTCAAAAAGAGCTCAATGAAGTTGTGAGACAGAATTTCCCATGCACAAAGCCATGTTGACTATCCCTTGCCTTTCCAAATACATATAAATTCTGTCTCTCAGGATTCTCTCCAATAACTTACCCACCACCGATGTCAGGCTCACCAGTCTATAGCTCCCTAGCTTTATCTTGCAACCTTTCTTAAATAGTTAGTCAACTTCAAGAGTTCTGACACCTCGCCTGTGGCTACTGATAATACAAATATCTCAGCTCATGGCACTGGGAGTAATCCAGATATTACTAACCTCGAGGACCTAATTTTTAAATTCCTGCCTAACTTCTAACTTTGTCTCCTCAGAATCTCATCCTTTTTCACTTTCTATGTCATTAGTTCCAATGCGTATGACAACTTTCTGCTGTCCCTCTCCGCTTCGAGAATATTCTGTACCTTCTCTGAAATATCTTTCATCCTGGCTCCAGGGAGGCAACACACCATTCTGGTATCTCACAGTTAGCCACAGAATCATCTGTCTAAGCCTCTAACTAGAGAGTCCCCTATCATAATTGATTGCTTGGAAAGATAACAATAATAGGCCAGTACACACATTTTGTTGTATCAATTGCCCTGGAAAACATTTGTTTACATGAAAACATGACTTAAATAAAAGTAAGCCTGATAATATGCCTTAAGAATATAAATCTAATTCACTCTTACCACCAGCCATTTAATTTCTGTGAAGGATCTCTTTATAATTTCTCTACTACTTCAATTGTTCTTCTATTCTCACTCAATCTCACCAGTTCTTCTTTAGCTACACCAGTGATTTGTTACTCCATTGGGTAATGAAGAATCATGCTTTCCTATTAGCATCTGCCCTGGGAATTCCTTAGGCTGGTGGGGGACACTTTTCCCTGAGTGTTCACGTGGAAACTCAGCTGGGTACTTCCCTGCATCTGTATGATTCCTGGTAACCTTTGAAGTACTTTAGGTCCAGCTGCAGGTGTTTTGGAATCATAAAAGTAGCATCAGTTAGCCATTTTAAGATAAGTTATAGTCCATTTTGTGGTCACAGGAAATTTCAGACAAAGGTCACATCTGCTCAATAGGCTGTTTTGAAGAATGCATCTCCAGGACTACACGATCGTCTATGGAACTCCCGATCGCAATTTACTACCTTCTATTAATATATGGTGTTAAGACACTTTATGAACAGTGTGCAATAATTCCTTCAATGTCTAGGCATATTTGATGGCTTGTACATCCGATTGTTACAAAGTAAATTGGCAGACTAAATTTTCCGAATAGCACCGTCTAGTCTGTTGTCAATTCAACCTGTTACAAACTCCCCCATCAGTATGTTAATGTTAACAGCAAGTCCTAGTCTCAAAAGCCCAAAAGAAAAAGTTAAAACCTTGAAATTCTCAGTCATACCATATGCTGTTGAGCTTTTCATGCCCTTTTCTAGATAAGCATGATACTGGTTTACAGAAACATGTTATTCATTTCTGCTCCTTGGCATAGAAAGCCTGAGGGTATTTGTCAGATTTTTACAAATGCTTTGAGTCAGTAACGATGCTGAGCAGGAGTCAATGACAGACACTGAAGAGATTAGTGGGATTGGATAAAGATGGATGGGATAAAACATGCAAAACTTACAAATGCATCAGGAAACCAGCTCTAACTTACTAATTCCTAGGTTTTGCTGGGACAGGACGAGAAACAAAGTACCAAGCCAATCCAGGAAAGTGAGTTGTCTTAAAATTGCCTTAATATGGCAGAAAATCATAGATTGAACTCTGTGAATTTATCTGTAGCCAGATACTTCCAGGTATCCGGAAACTTTTGGCAGAAATAACTTCTGGGGGGAAATAAGTCTCAGCACGGTACTCTACATTGAAAAGGATGAGCAGTCTGCAAGTTTTGTCACAGTTTGAATCTACCTGTACCATCTCTTCCCTCTACACTGGAATTGGACACAACCTTGAATTGGGGAATTATACACCCCAGAATCAGAACTATCCCACCTCCCTAAACCATGCCACCACCCCGTTACTACTACCACCACTGCCAAGGTTAAAAATTGGAATTTGCATTGGGATTGGAATTTTCCCTACAAACTCAATACCACATCCGTTTTAGGTGTAGGGCCCATTTGGTCCCGTGCCCTTCTCTGGAGTGCTCCAGTTCAAATGGAAGCAAATAATGCAAATCATGATTACATCTGGAGAGGACATCTGCCAGTATTAAGAGTTACTCTCCACGGAATTAAGCCTTCACAACACTTGGGAAATGCAGACATCTGTGTTCCATCCCTGTCTCCGCCAAGTCAGTAAGTTAAAATATACAACCCCTACCTCATAATTGTTTTTTTCTTGGTATGTATGTTCAGATTTACACTATAGTCGGGGAAGGAATTTAATTACTAAATCATTGGATACCTGTCTCTTGACACTTGATGAGATATCCTTCAGTAATCTTCAGAGCTAATGATTTACAATCAATAAATAACTTCAATACTCTTTTTATTACGTAACAGTCTAGGATTTTTAGTGAAGCTTTGGGATCAAATTCCACAAATCTGTTTGTTTTTCCACAGAAAAAACATAACTCTTTGGTTTTGGTCATCTGGTAAATTCATTTCCACTTGTCAATATTCAGTAAGACAGTTAGTATTACTGACTGCTGGCTACCCTGTATCATCTACCAATTTGCTTGTAAACATCCATTTTTTATGGGTTTACATGTTTTACAATGTATTTTCAATGTTTCTTCTTTAAGACACATTAATCCTTGTTCCCTCTTCCAGGGTTTCACCTATATTCAGTCACGTAACAGCCCACAACAACGTTCTTATGATTCATGTTAACAATCAGTGTTTTGGGTCGGGACCCTTCTTCAGATATCTGCTTTGTCTTTGACTCCAGCATCTGCAGTTCTTGCTATCTCTGACTAAAATAAAACTTTATTGGTTATCTAATGATAGCATTGAATATAAATGCAACCCCGATTAACAAAAAACAACAAATTTAAACAGAAATGTAGGAAGGTACAACAGAGTTCTGTATGCTTCAGGTTCTCTTTCTAACCTCATCTTTTTCAAAGCTTAAATGGATTTCATGACTATGTACCCTTCTAGAAAGGTGTTCTTCAGGCCTTCATTAGGTGTGCAAACTGTCTGACAATTTCACCTTCATTACCACTACAAAATCCTTTTAGTTTGACTTTGCTGGGATCACATAACAAAATAAGGATACATGAACATGACAGGTGTAGTTTTAGCAGAATTTACACATTGTCATTTATGACACAAATTACTTTGAAAACAATGGCCCCTTTTTAATGTGTTCATATACCAGCAGTTTTTCGCTCAAACTTATTTTGCGCCACTCATTGCAAAATCTGTCATGAAATAAAACAATCAGGTTAGAGAAAATAAATTTTGAACGCACAAGCAGAATTTGAGAAGCACAGATATCTGTGGTATTGTGTGGTTGGAGGAGTTTATGGAGATACTTATGATTGGAATATTCCAACTCATTCCCACGGTCCTATAATACTATTGGTCTTACAACAACTTCTGGCGGCCTTCACACACTTCCAGCTATTCCGCTCTGGCAGACATATCACACAATAAAGCAGAGCTTTATAGTCACAGCTATTCTACCCTCTCTCTTTGCAAGACCAAATGGCCCACAATCAAATGGTTCGCTGTAGAACTGCCAGGGGATACGCCTTCTTTTGAGCCGACTGGACAATATAATTGTTGTATCATTACACCAGCCATAATTGGGACCATGACATTCAGTACTACTGAGACCATATCACAAAATCACAGAATTGTAACGGTGCAGAAAGGTGGCTATTTAGACCATCATGTCTAAAACAGCTGTGAGCATTCCGACTGAATGTCGATCTCCTGCCTTTTCTCTGTAACCTTATACAGTGTTTCTCTTTAAGTATGATGTGGAGGTGCCAGTGTCAGACTAAGTGAACAAGGTCAAAAGTCACACAACACTAGGTTATAGTCCAACAGGTTTATTTGGAATCACAAGCTTTCATAGCACTGGCCTTTCATCAGGTGAAGAAGGGGCAGTACTCCAAAAGCTTGTGATTTCAAATAAACCTGTCGGACTATGACCTGGTGTCATGTGACTTCTATTTAAGTAATCCTTACGGCTGCCTTGAATGCCTCAATTGAATTTGCTTCCACACTACTTCAAAGCAGTGTATTTCAAATGCTACTTGCTGTGTTAAAAAGTTATTTCTCATCTTGCATTTGCTATCTTTGCAAAGCCCTTTGCAAGTGCTCTCTGGGATTCTTTCGATGAGTTGGAACATTTTTTCCCTCTCTTGTTTTTCTAGACTGCTCATGATCTTGAAAATTACTAACAAATCTCCCCTCAGCCTTCTCCTCTCCAAGAAAAACAGTCCTATCTCCTCCAATCTATCCTCAGAACTAAAGTTTCTTATCCCTGTATGCATTCCCATAAGCCACTTCTACATCACTTCCAAAGCATTCACATCCTTCCGGAAGTATGGTTCCCAGTACTGTACACAATACTCCAGATGAAGTCTAATCAATGTCCTATATAGGTCTTATGCAACCTTGCCACTCTTATACTCTTTGGCACTATTACTGAAGTCTAGTATATCTCTTTCTAACTGTTCTGTCACCTTTAATGACTTATGCACATATAAACCCAGATATCTCACTCCAGCACACTCTTGAGATTAAAACCCCTTTAGAATATGGTCAAAACATTTTTGTTTTGTATCAAAGTGTATGATTTCACAATTCCTTGTAAAGAATTTCATCAGGACAAGTTGGAAAAACATTTCATTTTCCATTTAGGGACCCTGCAACCTTCAGGACTCAATATTGAATTCAATAATTTTACAGCCTGAACACCTTCTTCCATGTCCTTCCCCTATCAGTACACACTGCATCTTATGACATCATTGCTTTCATCACACTCATTTTCATCCACCAATGGCTCCCATGACTAACATTCCTTTATCGCTGGCTCACCATTATCCAAACCATTGTCTCCCAACTGCTCTTCTACCTCTCTGAACTCCGTCTCTATCTAAACTTTATTCTTTCCCCTCTCCCACCTCCACATCTTCAGGATACATACCAACGATTTCCTAGCCACAAATCAGTTCTGAAGAAGGGTTGCTTGATCCAAAACACTGACTCTGCTTTCTCTGTACAGATGCTGGCAGACGTTCTAAGTTCCCCCAGCTATTCCACTTTTTATTAAAGAGGTTAAACTTATTGTAATTGCTGAGCTTATCATTGCAACCACTTTTGACCAAGTGCAAATATTTGCCACTTTCCAGTTCTCTAACATCTCTTCTTTGATGGCAGCCAATTTTTCACTTCCTTAAACCACTGACCTTTAGCATCTGTCTATCCAGTCATGTGCCATATTGTCTCATTCAAGTCAGCTCTAACCCAGTCACTTATTCTTACTCTGGATCACCCATTGTCCTTTTTGACCATTAAGCATTTTTGGAGCAGCACAGTGGCTCAGCGGTAACATTGCTGCCTCATAGCATCAGGAACCCAGGTTCAACTCTATCCGTGGGCGACTGTTTGTGTGGAGTTTGCACATTCTCCCCATGTTTGCTTGGGTTTCCTCCAAGTGCTCCAGTTTCCTCCCACAGTCCAAAGATGTGCAGGCTAGGCAGATTGGCCATGCTAAATTGCCTGTAGAGTTCAGGGTTGTGTAGGATAGCTGGGTTATAGGGGGATAGGTCTGGGTGAGATGCTCTGTGGGTTAGTGTGGACTTGTTAGGCCAAAGGGCCTGTTTCCACACTGTAGGGATTGTATTATAGAATGATCACTGCTTCCTAAAAGTTCCTCCACCAAATGCTGTCTTATTTGGCTTACCTCATTCCCAAGAACCAGGTCTAAAGTGCCAGTCCCAGAGTCCCAGGAATCTGAAGCTCTTCCTTTCTGCACCAGCTTTACATTCATCTGTTTTATCCTCTATGCTTAATTATATGTGATCCTGAAAGCAATTCGGTGATTTAAAAACAAATAGATATTGCTGAAGAAATTCAGCAAATCTGGGAGCATCTGTGGACAGACAAATAGGGTTAATGTTTCAAGTCTAGAATGGCTTCTCCAGAACTGAATGATGTTGGGAAATTATTTTTATATACATTTAACAGTGTAGGATGCCCAGTGCAAAAAAAAACAAATAGGTTGCCAAAGGTGGGGAAAGAAAAATATATGAAAGAGTGTAAATTAGGGTCTGAAATGGAGAGAATTGGTCCTCTTCACTAAATGCAATGTAAATAATACACAGACAAGACAAAGCCATTGGGTGACAGAGGACATAATGCTGTCAGTTTCTGAAGTTATTACAACTTTTGTTGTGCCACTTGCTCATCTCATGTCTAGCTCCCTAAATTTTGACATACATGGCCTAACCAATGGAATGAAGCCAGGATCCCTAATTTGGGCAAAAGGAATACTGGCAACAAGCAGTCTGTTGAAATATGTGGGCTTTGTGTTGGAGTATAATCTCTTAAAGGAGGATGGGAGTAGATCATACCGCCCCATGACATGATTTTGCTACTAAGTGTGATCACGGATGGTTGTCTACCTCAAATTCACTTTACTACCCACTCCATACACAACATTCTTCCTACCTACATCATCATTACCAATGTGGACCATGACACCTGGCTCTGCCCCTCCTCTGGAAGAAGCTCCTGCAACCACTATGTATCTTCCTTGGGCAAATTACTAGGAAGACAACATACCATCCTCAGTAAACAGAAGACGATGGCATGTCCCTGCCTTCTCAATTTCTGTGACATCTTCATCCTACTATTTGGTAACACGGCGAAGCTGATAACAGTATCAACATGGAACTTTGCTTTCCATCCCAAACCGTTCTCTGACAATAACTTTCCTATGTTGTACTGTTGCTTTCACATGTCTACCCAGACACAGTAGACCCAAGAACAGAAAAATAGAGAACAACACCACAACAGCACTGAAAAGACCCGTCACTTAATCTGATATTAACAGCCACCAGCCCTGATACTTGCACCATACATTTCTTGAAACAAGCATAGTTTAGAATCAGCTCATTGTGAGCCATGCAGGTGTAACTGGCTGCATCCAGGTCAAGGATCAAAGATAATTCATTTGCAGGCTTACTGGAGGGAAAGACTGTAGATAATCTCTGCTGAGAATTGAGGATATTGATGGTGTGACATACAAATATGGATGTGTTGGGCACTCATTTATCATGCCCAGCTTTCAATCTTCATATCCTCTGCTGTGCTGCTTGATGCCTGATGTGAATATTCTTCCATTATATTCAGGGCTGGGATAGATCGATGTTTGGCTCATTCAATGATCAAAGATGTACGGAGTGGGTACCAAAGTGGATTTGAGGTAGACAACCATCCATGATCATACTTAGTAGCAGAACCATGTCATGGGGCCATGTGATCTACTCTCATTCTTCTTTACGAGGTTATATTCCAGCACACTTATTTCAACAGACTGTTTGTTGCCAGGATTCCTTTTGCCCAAATTAAGGATCCTGGCTTCATTCCAATGGTTAGGCCAGGTATGTCAGGATAACATTAATTCAAGACCTTCTCGTGCATTTGGAAGTGACCTGATTGCACCAGTTCTCTTCTAGACACCACAGGGTACTGGCTCACAGAAAGCAGCTATCATAAGGCAACCCACAAAAGTGGTATTGCTGAATTTTATATTCATTGTGTCTTTTCTGCATTTTTTTTTCTCAGTTTCTGCATGAACAGGACAGGAGATTACGAAGCTTCATAACAAGCGAAGAAATATGGCTAAACTATGTCAAATGCAGTTCTGATGAAGATGGAGATGTGAGGTCATCATCTCTTGACCTAAGAAAGTCAAATTAGAACATTGTGAATAGCTCAGCTGTGAATGCAAAAAAAAATTTGCTGCTCTTGAACGCTTTGCAAGAGACAATCTATATTTATTATTGGACTGTGAACTGAAAATGATAAAAAAACAAACAAACAGTTTTTAAAAAGAGAAATTATGCAAGGAGTTGTGAGCATGTTGTTTAAATGAGCAAAGTTTGCTGATCCTTATGAGACAATGCTACTATCTGGGTACATTGAGTCCAAATGAATAGGTCCTATTTGATGTAGGATCTCTTTGGAGAGGGTGCAGAAAAGATCTACCTGGATATTGCCTGGTATGGGTGGTATTAGCTGTGAGGAGAGGTTTGAGAAACTTGGTTGTTCTCACTGGAAAGACGGAGGCTGAGGGGTGACCTGATAGAGGCCTACAAAATTATGAAGGGAATGGACAGACAGGGGAGTCAAAAGCTTTTTCCAAGCATGGAAGTGTCAGTTACCAAGGACCATGGGTTTAAGGTGCGAGGGGCAAGGTTTAAAGATGATGTATGCGGCAAGTTTTTTTTTTACACAGAGGGTAGTGGGTTCCTGGAACTCGCTGCCCAGGGAGGTAGTGGAAGCTGATACCTTGGTGACTTTTATAGGGCGTCTTGATAAATATGTGAATAGGATGGGAATAGAGGGGAAAGCTCTCCGGAAGGGTACTGGGTTTAAGTTCTGATGGGCAGCATGTAGGTGCAGGCTTGGAGAGCCAAAGGGCCTGTTCCTGTACTGTAATTTTATTTGTTCTTTGTTCTTATCAGAAAGTGCCAGCATAGTAAAGCCTTCTCATTGGTCATGAAGCAGTTTAACACAGACAGTAAGGGAAATGAAAACAGAGTAGCAAGGAAACCTCCAGGAATTGGCTGTATCAGAATCTCCTGTTGTCCCCTTTCTCTATAAAGTTGCTTTCTGCAATTTTCTGTTGGAAAAACAGGAAAACAACATTCAGAGATGCTGGAAAAAATTCTGAGATGCAAAGGAAAAGGATTCAACCAGTCAATGAGTGAACTAAAGGCTGATCATTGGTGCACAGACAGCACTGTATCATTACTGAAGAATCAAAAGGATTGTGAAATGAACTCATTTGGTTTTATGAGATAACAAAGTGTGGAGCTGGATGAGCACAACAGGCCAAGCAGCATCTTAGGAGCACAAAAGCTGACGTTTCGGCCTAGACCCTTCATCAGAAAAGGGGGATGGGGAGAGAATCTGCAGTTCCCATTTTCTCTGATCACAAGTTTAACCTCATTCGGTTTTATGATTTGGATTGGTGATAGAGAACCATTTTCCCTGATTTGATTTGTGTCTGCTACTAAGACATATGTTTTGCCTGTGCTTCTTTGTAGCTTGTGAGAGTACTGGAATTTAAAAGGAGTAAAGTGGAAGTTGCATGTATTAGTAATGTTTCTTTTACTATTCTTCTTAAAGTAACTGTGTTACAGTTAAGTAGTTATTTTTACTGTTACTGAACAACCTGGTGTGGTTCCATTTTTCGTTGGTAGCAGCCACTCTGGCAAATTGGGATATTTTGATAGTATAATTATACTTTAAAATTTCTGGCAACTTAGAATAATGGGACACAATATCTGCACTCTCCAAAGGCATGGAGACAATATATTAAAAGTAATGGACAATTACATTGAATAACCAAGGAAGTCAATAAAAATATTCACTTGATTTCAATAATTTCAGAATTACAAAGACAGCATGTAATACCTTGGTTCTACAGAAACATGATGAGATGCATTGATGTATAATATCCAATTTTGAGAACCGAACCTCAGAAAACATATGTTAACCTTGAAAAAGACACGGATTCACCAGAACATTACTGAAATATCAAATAGTATAATTGCAAAATTACATAATCATCACCTGCTTTCATTTGAGGCTCATGAAGTTGAGGGATGATCAAATCCTAGGTGACAAAAATGCCATTTCATAGGGAAGATGCATAGAAACTATTTCTTTCCAGTGGGGTATCAAACACAGAAGTGCATTATCTAAAACAGATCATTTAAGTTTGAAACCAGGAAATATCATTTCTGCAATATACTGTAATTTTTCCAAGCAGTTGTGCTGTGACCTATCAAATATAACTATTTGCATTGGTGGTTGCTGAGATGTAGTCTGAATTAAGTTGAATGATATTCTGATTGTTAGAGAATAATCCATTACTGAACACAAAAGAAAAGCTGCATTTTTCCGTTCAACAGTAAGTTGGTAACTCACTTGATAAAGAAAAATAAACCAGTTTGTTGTTAATTTAGAAGATTTGGTTTTAGAATGCAATTATATATTCTAAGAAGTTTAAATTAGCTTTTCAAATTCTGTATTGAGGTGAATAAGTACTGACCCCAACAAATATTTAACACAGAAATTCCAGCAGCCACTTTTTAAACTGGGTCATTCAGACCAATGGCTCAATTACTTTATTTGATTTGATTTATTATTGTCACCTGTACCAAAATGCAGTGAAAAGTACTATTTTGTGTGCTAATCAGACAAATCATATCATGCACAAGTACATCAGGGTAAAAGAACAGAATGCAGAATGTTGTGATACAGCAACAGAGAAGGTGCAGTTAAAAATCAGCTCTAACATATGACAGGTCCGTCATAAGTCTGATAGCAGCGAGAAAGAAGCTGTTCTTAAATTTATTGGCACGTGTTTTCAAACTTTTGTGGATTCTCCCTGATGGAGAAGCATGGAAAATAGTATAATTAGGTAGCAAGTTTCAAGTGATGGAGTTCAAGTGTTATTAATGCATAATGGTATTTCTGCTCACATTTTTTTAGAATGCAAAAGTTAACACGAGCCTTCATGATGAAATTGGAGTAAAATTAGCCATTCTAAAGAAAAGGATTAATGATTAAATAATCAGAAATGGACATTGTAACTCACTTCGATCATTTGGAAAAGTGTTGCTTGAACCAATGATTAAATGACTACCTTAAGAAGGAAAATATCTCAAATGACTACCTCAAGTCATTGCCACTTCAAATATTAGTTTGTTATCCATGAAGTGATCTTCAATGCATTTTTTTTTGTTTGGGGATAATTCTATGTATTGATAAATAACCAAGTGCTTGTCAATACATGTATGAAAAGTGTGCTGAGATCTGTCATCCTGGATCATAATTTACCGATAAACTGGAGGTAAAGTAAATTCTGTGGAAAATCTCTGCTTGGAATCGTAATGCACATCTCACTTATGCGATTTTTTAGTTGATTGATTTCATTTCGTTTCGTCATTTTCAGATGTTCCCTGAGATTAGGCTGAGCAGCTTTGTAGTGATGCCAAAAAAAAAATCCCAGTGTGAAACACTGATTAATTATTAACACTTTGTCCTTTGGAAGAAATGTTTACTTCATTTATTTGTATGTTTATTTAATGTCGAATGTAGGCATGTTTACATGGTGAAGCTTCAAAAGATTGCTACACACTAACTCATTTCAAGTTGACTCTAGTCCAGTAGTTAGACTGCACCAAACATCAAAGCGAAGTTAGAAGAAACAGATGAACTTGTGCTTTGCTTTCCGAAAAAAAAAACTGCATGTGCTACACAGACTGGGAATGTGCCTTCCTTCAATTGATCAGCTTTGTTATTTAAAGAACCATGAAACAATTCCTACCTGGATACTAAAAGATGCTCCAGATTCATTTACAAGACAGTGTGTTTAGTATTCAGAATTATGAAATAACCTGCGCGTATTACATCCACAAATTGACTGCTGCTACAAAAGATGATGCTGTAACTATATGGGCAGATCATGTCCAGGCTGAATGATTTGAAAAAAAAGTCCATGGAAAATTCCTTTTTCTAGTTCTACTTGCCCCCCCACCTACAACTCCAGTATATCAATGCCATCATCAGTGTTGCTTCCCTCTCTAGACAGGAATTGGATAAATTTATAAAATTATAAATTTCGAATAAAGTCTAATTTCCACCCTGATGTCATTTCCACCTGGCTGATCTCTGACTCCTCTTTTCCCTTCCTCGACATCTCTATTTCAGTTTCTGAGGATAGGCTGGCCACCAACATCCATTACAAACACATCAGCTCCCACAGTTATCTTGACTGTATGCCCTAATGTCCTCCTCTAAAGATTCTATTTCATTCTCCCAGTTTCTCTGTCTCCATCACATTGGTTCCGATGATGCAGGTTCTGCAAGGGAACTCCAAAATGTCCACCTTTTCCACCATTGTGGTTGGTAGACCCCTCAGCCATTTCCAACCTGCATTTTTTGGCTCACACACCTCCTCGTCCCTCCCGATGGGGTCCCGATGGTCCTCGCTTACCACTCCAACAGACATCCACATTCAAAGGATCATTGGCTGCCATTTCCCTCACATCCAGCAGGATGCCACCACTAGTTGCATACTCCCATCCCCTTCCTTGTCAGCCTTCTTGGTCCACACCTCCTCCACGTCCAAGAACCTCAGAAATCCCCCATGGCATCTTCCTATGCAATTGCAGAAGGTGTAACTTCTTCCCTCCTCACTCTCCATGGCAGCACACATACTATTCAAGTGAAGCAACACTTCACTCAATCTAGTCTGCTGTATTCACAGCTCACAATGTAGTATGCTCTACATTGGGTAGACATAAGGGAGACTGAGCAGCCACTTTGCGGAATACTTATGTTCTACCTTCAAATTTGACCCTGAGCTTCCTGTTGCCATTCACTTAATCTCATCACTGTGTTCCCAACATCTCTGTCTTGGGCAAAGTTCAGCACAAACTGGAAGAACAACATATTAATTTCAACTTGGGGATCCTGCAGCCTTCAGAACTTAATTTCAAGTGCAATAATTTTAGGACCCGGGTACCTTCTCCCATGTCCATACCCCAACACATGCACCAGGCATTGTCATCACTTGGGTTGCTGCCACACAAAAGAAAATTGTCAGCCACTAATGGTCCCTTTTAGTAGTTACTGATTTCCTCTGGCTGACAGTTACCCATTACTTTGTCTGCCCATCTGTGGTTCTCTCTGTCTGGGCTCAAGTTCCACCTATTGTTTACTCCTCCTCCTAACCCATCTTCAATGTATATACAAACCTTTACCTACTTACTGAAGAAGGCTGACAGGATTGGAAATGTTAACTCTGCTTTCTCTCCAAATACGCTGCCAGACTTACTGACTTTTTCCAGCAGTTTTTTTTGTTCTCGGTTTTCTTGATAGTAAGGAGTCCAAAGAAAGACATATGAAATTGAGCAATTATGCTGCACACAATGGAAAATATATGGATGTAACAAATATGTAGACAATATAAATAATGACACCACAAGACAGATTGTTGTTTTCACGCACAGGTGGAATAAATATCATATATATATTTTGTGCTTCAAATTGTATTTGCAACGTGAACAATATTATTAATCATTCACTACAAACACACGTTAACTGTACAGTGATATGCAATATTTGTGTACTTCCTTTCATAGTGCCATTTGAAGGGAATACATTTACCTCATTGCTGTAAAGCACTAGAGCTTTCTTGGGCAGCCAATTGGCTTCCTTATTCCATTTTGACCAGTCAGTTATTCAGGCAGGAAGTGATGGCTGAGACTTGGAGATACCAGCCTCAATTCTGTTAAGCAGCGGAGCTGTGACGACTCAGTAGTCATCCAAAAGCAGTTTGCTGAGAGAAGCTCAGTTATAGAAGGTAATGATAAGGTGGGTAAGGCAAGTTCTTGCTACATTTTTATGAAAACAGGAGTATACTAATATACTGAAAAAAGAAGTCTAAAGTTTCTATGTTCTCGACTGGAACACCAGTTGACAAATATATGATCAGGTTCCAGGACATTGAAATCTGTCTACATGAAACAGACTTGCAGAGTGGTAACACAGACAAATGGTTTCCAAAAGGTGAAAGTCACAGCAGACACTCATCAGTACAAATGTGGTAGCTTGGAGATAGCAAAAAACTGCAGATGCTGGAGTCAGAGTCAATACAGTGTAGAGCTGGAGGAACACAGCAGGTCAGGCAGCATCAGCAGAGCAGGAAAGTTGACATTTCAGGTCAGAACCCTTCATCAGGAATAGTCTGACCTGCTGTGTTCCCCCAGCTCTGCACTGTAATGACTCTAAATGTGGTAATTACTTCCTCCACAATTTTCAGGCCCTTATTATTCCATTGAAATCAACTTTCCAAAGTTAAAGCTATAATTTTATAACATTGCTTGTTATAATTTTATGAAAAGTCTCATAACGACCCATTGGAAGTAGATCTCAGACACAAAAGTTGAGAGCACTTTGTGTTAGAGTGTTGCAAGCCTGCCTGGTTTAAGTATAGGATTACAAAAAGACCTCACAAGAACTGATTTGATTTCATTTTCCAATTATCTGGCGTATCTTTTTGAAGAAAAGTTGATGTTGTTTCCTCCAAAGTCGAGGACAATAATCATACTTAATTAGGAGTGTTGAAGTTGAGATGAGAGCATAGGTGGAATAAATTTCTTCTATTGATGCAGGGAAGGGCACAACTCACTGTAACAATGTCAGAAGTCAGAAAACAGCAGGCTATAGTCCAACAGTTGATTTGAAATCACAAGCTTTCAGCCTGATGAAGGGGTAACACTCAGAAAGCTTGTGATCTCAAATAAACCTGTTGGACTATAACCTGGTGTCATCTGACTCCTGACCTTGTCCACCCCAGTCCAAAACCGGCACCTCCACATCATTTATAACAATAAATACTTTATTATCACAGTAAAATGTAACTTGAACACATCGTGCAATGGCTCCACCGCTTGACCATGCAAGTCTGTTGAAAAATTATTTGGTTATATTTACCTTGTAGGTATGAGCCAAATTTGTGGTGCTAACAGAGATCATCTGGTGACTAATGACTGATGAATTTTAGGTTTCCTTTTGCACAATTTTTTGAACCATTATTTAAAGTGTAAGAAGTTTTCATGAGTGTGTGCCTGTTATTGTCAATATGCAATTTCATCTGTCAAAATTGCCCTGGTCTCAGCATTTTGACAGGATATCATTCCGGTTATTCTACACATGTATTACAACTGCATAACATTTGTTGCATTTAGTGGATGAACAATACTATGAGCAACAATTTCTTGTGATGTCTATTTTGTTCTTTAAGTTAATTGGAAAATGTGTAATGCTGCCAGAACAAATCTTTGGGATTTGAATTCAAAAAAAAAATCCAGAATAAAGAATCCAATGACAACCATGAGTCCATTGTTAATTGTCGGAAAATCCCATCTGTTTCACCAATGTCCTTTAGGAAAGGAAACTGCCATCCTTACCTGGCCTGCCCTACATGTAGCTCCAGACCACAGCAATGTGGTTGACTCTGAACTGCCCTCTGGGTGATTAGAGATAGGCAATAAATGCTGCCTAGCCAACGAAGCCTTATCCTCTTAACGAATAAAAAACAATCTTGAAATTGAAAATAAATGAAGCTGCTTCAGAATTTCACCAATAAATGGCAACCTTTTTATTTCCAGACATTTGAATCTGAATAAAAGCAGAACATGTCACATCTCTGTGCAGCTTCAAATTCTCTACTGTTTCTCTATACTCTATTCATTGGAATTCAGAAGAATGAGAGGGGATTTTATAGAAACATGAGATTACGAAATGAATTGATAAAGTGGAGGCAGGGAGGTTGTTTCCACTAGAAGGTGAAACTAGGGCTCGAGGGCATTGCCTCAAAATAAAGGGAAGCAGGCATAGGACTGAGGCCAGGAGGAACTTCTTCACCCAAAGGCTTGCGAATCTGTGGAATTCCATGCTTAGTGAAGCAGTTGAAGACACCTCACTGACTTGTTTTTAAGGCAAGGCTAGATAGATTTTTGAACAGCAAAGGAATTAAGGGTTATGGTGAGTGGGCGGGTAAGCGGAGCTGAGTCTCAAAAAGATCAGCCATGACCTTACAAAATGGTGGGGCAGGCTCGAGGGGCCAGATGGCCTACTCCTGCTCCTAGTTCTTATGTTCTCATGTTTTCCTGGAAACTAGTCAGTTCTGGGCATGCAAGTTAGAGCGGTTACCTGGGAATAATTCACTGCTTGTTTGTCCAACCCATCATCCTGATTTTATCTTCTTCACAACGACCATGCATCCTTCATGGATGCCATCCTCCCCCACCCTTCAGCCAAGCAAGTTGGTACAGACAAACCATCGGCCTCATCACATCATAATGTTTTTTAATCAAGACACACATACTTTGGAGCTCAGGGGCGCCTATGCCTTGCATACTTATGCCAGTTGCTTGAGAAATAATAGAGATGCATCCCAAGTGTCTCCAAAGGATACATCTTCTGGCTTTTAACTTAATTTCTTAATACTGACTAATTTTGTGCTTACTTGAAGCCTGCTGCCTTCTATGGCATGCTGTTCATTTTTAACCACAGAATGAGAAGCAGGCAGCTTCTCATGGCAAGAAACATTGAATAGTCAAAGGGACGAACATGCTGGTATATGGTACTGGCCTACATCAATGTTACGCCTGCAGCACGTGCCAAAGGCTTAGCTTACACTGCATGAAATTCAACCAAATGACCATGCGTAAAAATCAAACAGGAATTGTTCTTAAAGTGGTCAAGACGGACTATGGTCAGATTGGGAACTACCACAGTCAGTCAAGAGCTTCATCCTAATCAAGTCTGGGAGTTGACCATGGTCAGTAAGTTACGTCTGTAGTCATTGGCGTTTATAATAATGAGAGAAAACCTTATTGAAACATATAAGATTCTTCGGGGGAATTGACCTCTGGAATCTAAGGGGTTATTTTCCCTTGTAGAAAAGTCAAGGATGAGAAGGCATAATCTCAGAGTAAGGGGTTGTTCACTTAAGTGTGTGATGAGGAGGATTTTTTCTCCGGGTGTAGCTGATCTGTAGAATCCTTTATTGCAATGGACTGATTAGGCCAGATTGTTTAGAATATTCAAGGATGACATAGATTTTTAAATAGTAAGGCACTCAAGGAGTATGGGATAAAGGCAGGAAAGTAGAGTTGAAGATTAAACAAAAACAGAAATTGCTGGAAAATCTCAGCAGGTCTGGCAGCATCTGTGGAAAGAAATCGGAGGTAAATTTTCAGATCGAGCGACGTTCCTCAGAACTGACTCGACCTGAAATGTTAACTCTGATTTCTTTCCACAGATGCTACCAGGCCTACTGAGGTTTTCCATAATATAACTGAATGGCAGAGCAGTACTCAGTTGGTCGAATGACATACTTCTGCTCTTATGTCTCATGAATAATATAATCTAAAACTACGTTATAAAGTGATAAACGTTTTCCGTATTGGGGCTTCCACTGCCTGTGTTTGATTGTCCTTCTTTCCTTATCATAAAGCTGACAATCTTTAGCAAAGAGAATGCTTGATTTACAACTTCGGACTATGGCTCCCAATCTTGCAACAAAATGGGGCTGATTGAATTAAAGATGCAGGGGTTTCCATATATCCATCCTCACAAAGGAGTCGACATAACCAGAAGTGCTGCCCATTCCCTTATCCCAGACTGACAAAATGAATGGAGATAGGAATGGGGGATGTTTTGGGGGTTGCCTGTCCTTTTAAAGTCCTTCCAGCTCCATCCCAGCTTGGACAGATGCCAAAAAGTCTATGCGAAGAATTATTGTTTGGACAAGATATCAGCGAATTCTCAGTACATGTACTGAGCACACAATATAAGGCATGTACCTTTATGCAAATAGACAAAAAAAATTTAGGGTAAAATGTGTAACTAATGAGAATTTGAAACCCCTGACCAACTTTCGCCTGCTTGTCACAATGCTCGTTATTCCATGGATTGCAGGAATTGTAGTTATTAGTTTCTCAATGTATAGGTGGTCAGCCAAGCAATGATGGGTATGTAACTTATACAAGTAAAGATACTCACATCCGAGTGTTTGTTTAGCTGCAGGCACTGATAGCTACTATCAGTAGATGAAATAGTAATAAAGTACCAATAACAAATTGAGTGACAATTATTTATTTCTCTTGGTGCAATGTGAAGGAAATTTAGGTAGTTTCATCTGGATATGATAGATATAAAATGAACATGATAATGTACATGTATACTGGTGTGGGTATCAACTGTTTCCGCTTACATTAAGTAGTACGTAGGAATGATCCACTCAAACTATAGTTGAATAAGATATCGGGAATGTTGGCTGCTGTGGTGGGGAAAAGTACTTTATCATTGTCATTGTTATTTCAGGGAAGCACTTTCTCGATTTCAAAAGTACAATGTCACAGATAATCTGACAATTTATTTACAGCCTCATCTGCTTTGCAGTAGGCTGGAAGTAGACCAGCAAGTGTGAAATGAATTTAGCTACTAAATCAGCCAACTCAACATCCACCAGAAAATCTAATACCTGCTGAGCTAAGTATAGATCACAAGGGAAACCTGGGAGCTGATTCCATCAGAAATACACAATCTTCTCTCTTCCTGCCAGAATAGATTAAACAGCGATAAACAGTGCTCTTACTTGCTCTTCTTGATGTTTTTATTTTACGAGCAACCAAAGTAAAAATAATCCCACCCCTCATCTCTGCCTTATCCAAGATATTGCCCACATTTTAAACATTGTACACACAATTATTACTGACTGATATATGTAAAAAAAAGTTCTCAAAAATGCATAGATGGATTGTTGCTAAAGTAATGTTGTTCATATTCAAAATTCAACAGCAAAACCAATCAAGTTGGTGGTTACCTGGCTAACAGTGTTCTGATGCATTTTCATTGCATATTGGCTAACAGAGGGAGAGAAAGTAATTGCTCAGGCTGATAAATAAATACGCTTCTTACCTTTTCATTCCACTGTGTAGTAATTATTAAAATTTGTCACATGTTGTACAATGGGAACACTACAGCGGAATAAGGAGCCCCAGCACTAAACATGCACTTGGTCCAGGCATAATTCCAATCCTCATTCTAATTTAACACTAAGAAACTTTGATCGTATAAAATCTTGGTTCAAAAAATAAATTTGGATGTGTGTATCTTATTTTTCAGGATGTAGTCAAATATCTTTGTCCAAGTTGTTATACAACTTAAACATAGTTAGCGTAAAATTTAGTATGTCACACCTGGATCCCACCAAATTCAGCAAATTATTTACTTTTGGTTTGTTTTTCTTCAAATCAAGTTTAATTTTTGAACAATATGGGGATATAAATTTATGATGGTTCTGTATTTGCATATAGAGTTGAAAAACTTTTGACAATTGACGTAAAGGTTTTTTTTTAAGAAAGTAACGTTATTCATAACACAACCTGGAGACAATTTGCACTTCAGTCCCTGTTTACCTGTGGCCCTTGGAACATCTGCCCTCCCAAGTGCCTTTTCATTTGTTTTCACAAATGTCCAGCTGCAGGCTATTGGCCATCGTGGTTTTGTACTGGTCAGTCTTTTGGCATTCTGAAGAGGAAGACATGGAACTTTATAAGAGACATTTTTTTCCAAACATTAACATAGGAAGGGGAATGTCTGTATTTGGCAATTGCCTACAGTGATATTATGTTTGGGAACAAGAATTAATTCTGCCAATTTTAATATTTGTTGCAAAACTGGCAATTGTCATGTGGCATGGACATATCAACTACAAGGACTGCTGAAGAATCCAGTAGAGTGAAGTCTAGCCCTCAATTTACATAAGTAAGTGCTACAGACCTGAACAGTATGAGATATGTCTGCTAAACTATTTGGTGCTCAAGGATTTTTCATGTTAAACTTGGAAGATTTTAATTCAGAGTTATTAAAGAGATTTTTACCACATGAAATATGCCAGGATTTGTGCGTCATCATATTTGTCATCGTTTAGCCATAACAGCAAATTTAGTTCTTCTATTAAGGGTAACATTGAAAAGTTTCTTTCAAATGTTAATGATTAAACTGGCTGCAAAGATTTGGACAAGTTACAAAAAGGTATACGTGTGCTGATAGGTCTCAGGCTGTTTCAGACATAATATTTTTCCAACAAGTTTATCTTGGAGCAAGCTTCCAAAAGCCAGTTACTTAGCAGCCTCCTCTCCATGCTGTTTTCAAACCATTTCCTGACAGCGGGACAGCTAAGTCCATTATATTTTTAAAGTACAGTTTTGACTAACCTGATTTTGTAGACTCAGTTCTTTTTTTATGACGGTTCTATATTTAATTCTTTCATCCTCTTTACAGATTAACGTTTCCTAATTTATTACACTCATATGTCTAAGCTCTTGCATCTCAGTGGGAAGCAATAAAAATAAAAGTAGCACACCAAGGCTTCAGACAAGGCAGTGCACTGCTTGCACCTTGAAGTAATAAGCAAATCCCAGAAGCTCTGTTTGAGGAGGATGTTCTTTTTAAAAACATTGTGTTTTCAATTTGTACAAATATAAACACCTACTAAAGCTTTGTTTAAAAGAAGTTTGATTTATTGTAGCAAATGACTAAAATTGTGATTAAAAACTGAATTTGAGATTTTTAATACGTAGGATATATGGTACAGAAACAAGACATTCAGCCCAATCAGTCTATTTTGGCATTTACACTCCACTTGAACCTGTTCTAGTACTTTTCAACCATTGTGTTGTTAACTTTTTCTTCTGTAGACACATGTATAAAGTTGGCTTGAATTTGCCAAAGAAGCATTTGGACCTTAAAATTAAGCCCTTGATTAGATGTAATTTTGTAGTGCTATTGTAGTTTAAGAAGCTCCTTCTTTAGTTGATCAAGTAAATTCAAAAGTCTTGCAACATGATACATCAAAAAAGTTGTGTGGCACCTATTTCACTGCAAGGAACCTGACAAGCAGAACTACAAATAAGATGGAGATGGTACAATCAAAATGTAAGCACTTTTTAAACAAATTCTCTATGTTACATTTTAGTTCAAAAATCCAATTGAATTAAATTAGCAATATCAAGAGTATAAGCAATAAAGCCCATTTTTAATTTTGAGCCATTTTAATCCATCCCAAAAATTGGACACAAATTAAAGGTATTTTGACATCTTATTTACCATTCTATTTCAAGAAAGAATATGAAATTTTATTTTTAGCATTGTTTATAATTTATTGGTTTTACACTAGATGCATTCTTGTGGAAACAAAAACTTACATTTATACAGCACCTTTTGAGAACAGGAGCAAAACATGTAGCTTCAATTTAATGAAACACAAGTGAGACAGCACTCAGTATCGTGTGTAACTCGGGTTATTTGCCGATGGATGGTCATATTTGCCATAAAGAAAATACAGTGGAGATTGATTGGAATGATTCCTTGGATTGTGGAACTGGTTCATGAGGTACAATTGAAGAGACTGCCACTGCAGTCTTTGACTGTAGAAGAATGAGAGGCAGTTGATTGAAACTTATAAAACTCTTAAATGGATAGACTGAATAAATTGTTTCTCTGGCTGTGAGGTCTAAAATAAGGGATCATAGTCTCAGAATAAATGGGAAACCATTTAGGATTCAGATTTAGGATTAGAGAGGAGGAGGATCATTTTCGCTAAGAGGTCAGTGAGTCTTTGGAATTCTTTACCCTAGAGGCCTCCATAATTTCAGCCATTAGGCTCAAAATGGCAGAGCAGGGTTGAGGGGCTGAATGGCCTACACCTAATCATCTTGACCTGCATTCCTTTCATAAGCACAATCCACCTCATATCATTTTACAGCCAGTGAAATACTTTCAAAGTTTAAACACTGTTGTGCAGCAACCAACTTGAGCATATCTAATTTCCAAAAACAGCAATGTGATAAACATCAAATATTGCTATACTATTGTAATGCCCTTGAGGAATACATATTGTCTGAACACTAGGAATAACTCCCTTACTTGTCTTCAAAGTAGTGTCATGTCTTTTACATCCGTCTATGAGGGAAGGCAGGGACTCGTTTTAATGCCGTATCCCAAAACTGCCTGATCTCCCAGTAAAGAACTGCCATTAGCAATGTACTGGAGTGTCTGTCCTGATTTTTATGTGCATGTCTTGGAGTGAGGATCAAATCCACAACCTTTTGAAGAAGGAAGTAAATTTCTGAAGTGCTGGGCACCAGCTTAATGGAGATCATTTTTGTTCAGAACATGTGCGTCTCTTGCATGTTTTTCTTAAAGCTCAGTTGTCCTGTATTTTAATAAAGAATTATTACAGGCTGAGAGATGCCTTATATTTATTCCCTCTTTTGCACATTATCTTAAAATTTAGATCTTCAAGTTTAGAAGTATAGGATCTATATTATCCAGTTACACTATCAGCACTAATATCTTAAATCAATGCATCAAACATTTTAAACGAAATGAGTTAAAATTTACAAAAAGCTGTGATGCTGCCAAAGTTTAAATACAGCTGCCTAGGTGTTGCTAGTGGCAATACTGGCAGATAACACTTTGCAAATTGGTAGGAATTTCTTTTGTCTTCTATTGTAATGAAATTGTGGAAAAGAGGAATTCGAGACAAAAATTGCAATTTTAAATTCAATACCTCTCAGTTTCCCTTTATTTCGGATTCATAAAGGCATGTCCACAAAGTTTAGGAGTTCAAGGTCCCTCTATTTTCCCCAAAATATGTATTGTGACAAAAATCCTGGAAATTTCATGTAATTACGTATAGACATTTTACTGCATTTAATGTCATTACCAGCATGATCAGTGTAGCCACTCCATAACAGTTCAAGAATTCTGATGCTTTTAAATGAAATGTATTTGATATAATGTCTTGCAATGACGGTATAATTACATACCACTCCTGTGGATGTGCTACCTTTGTTTTCACCCTTGTGTCTTGTGACATCCTCAGATCTGCTCAATTGAATTATGCTCTTGTAACTCACAGCCAGCGTTCTGTTGTCTCATATTTGTTCAATAGTCAGTGTATACAGTACACCTCAAGCTCCTGTAGCATTTTCATCCAATAATTCTGCATTCATAGTTACATTTTCTAATTTCAGGATGTTATATTCTGTGCTGGCAGCCTTTTATGTAACCAGTGTATATGCATTTGCTATAATACACAGTACAGTAGGTATGTATGAGTAACTTAAGTAATGGTATCCATGCGTAGACTTTGCTGAATCAGGACTGTTAAGACACACATTAAATGAATGCATATATTGGTTTTCTCATTGGTGACCTAGTAAAAATATGCCAGGCTCTTTCATGCTCTCAGCAACCTTTAGTTAATTTTATAACATGCCTGCCCCTTTTAAATTGCCTCCAGCTACACCTTATCATGAAGTCATCTCTGCAGTTTTGTTCGATATCCTGTGGGAATTAAGATGTTATTCTGTAGAATTGCCTCTCCAGAAAAGCAAACTCAGGTGGTGGAGTCCAGGATACGGTAGATTGCAGATGCTGTACAGAAGTTGCGAGCTTAATAAAGTAACATATGTTAGCTGCCTAGGGAGAAGTATACAATTGGGCTTCTCTAATTTCAACTACATTGCTATAAGGAAAAAAAGTACCAGCAAGTCAGCGTTATGATGAACCACTTTTGACTGACAGAAAGGAATGATAGCAGTAATCAAGCACCCAGCTGCATGTGCAAAAACTATTTTCCAGCTCACAGCAATATTGCTCCACACACATCTTGTTGTTTTCCGTCTATGTAGTTCAGTCAAGAAACCTAGCTGATTGACAATGTCAATTTGTGCCTTTCAAACAATTTCTATCATTATGCTCTGACACTGCCACAGCAATAACTGAAACTACCCAAGATGTTTATGTCATTTTATGGGCTGAATTTTTTTTCCTAGAAATTGGCTAAATGTCAATTTTGGCAAGATTCATGGAAGGTTTATCTCCCTGAGTCCTAGTGGGTTTTCTCACACTATTATCTGCAATCACATTAACTATGCACCACACCTCTACGGTACCCAAATTGTTCTCTTTTCTCTGTCACCAGAAGGTGAAGTATTTGCCATTGTTAGGATATCCCTGGATTCTTAGCACATTATGCCTTTTTTTAAAAACCCAGTATGGTTAAGTGCTACAAGTCAGGAGCATGTAGTAGGTGAGGAAGAAAAATAAATCGTTCTGAGATAAGGTGGCACAGCTGACCACTCAGTTTACATATACATGTACAGTTGCAAATGTGTTGCTATTTAAGAACTAATATGCACAGAATACCCATCCTGAGCATCACTGGAACTTAGAACCTTGTCTCAGGGAGTGTGACTCTTTCATCATGCCCACTGCAGCCATTCAGTGCAGGATAATCACATACCAGAAAGTTTACAAATGATTGAACACCTTCACTTCTGTTCCACAACTGTTAAAGCATAATAAAAGCAAATAATCATAAGCTGCATTTGTTTCTGGAAACAGACAGGGGCTGAATGCCTTTTGAAAAATGACGTGCTTTCAGTCCCATTTCTGAAGAAGGGTCTAGGCCCGAAATGTCAGCTTTCCTGCTCCTCTCATGCTGCTTGGCCTGCTGTGTTCATCCAGCTCTACACCTTGTTATCTCATACTTTCAGTCAATAAGTGATCACAATACGGATTTGAGTGTGAGTTAAGTCCCATCTGGGTTGTTGCACTCGACTTTGCACCATGTTAAAAGTGATGTTCCTTGAGTTCAATGTTCTTGCCTTGCTTCTCAGAAGACAGTTGTCAATCTCTCAGCTCTTCAGATTCCATCATATTCTCTCTTTGCCATTCCATTTGTGCAAAGCACAACATTCAAGGTTTGTGTGGCACATTGTTTGAACACCACGAAAGAGACCTCCTAGACCAATTCCACATCAAAACCTTATCTTTAATGGGTCTGGGAGAGAGATAGTAGGAACTGCAGATGCTGGAGAATCTGAGATATCGAGGTGTAGAGCTGGGTGAACACAGCAGGCCAAATAGCATCATAGATGCAGGAAAGCTGATGTTTCGGTCCTAGACGTTTCTTCAGAAAAAGAAGGGTCTAGGCTCGAAATGTCAGTTTCCTTCACCTGTGATGCTGCTTGGCCTGCCGTGTTCATCCAGCTCTACACCTTGTTATCTCTATCTTCAATGGGTCTATCAGCTTTTCCAACATAACCTCAGTTGAATAATATACTGAAATCTATCTCGGTCCCAGTCATGAGATTGCATATTGGAGACATCAACTATGTTTGCAGAACATTATTCTCCTTTCCCAGAAGCCATTCAATGCAAAGCACCCAGCTATCCATGATTTAGCATTGCCCACTATACAGTGAGACATGGAGGACTCTGACAAGGAGGGAAATGGAATATCTCCACATGGATCTTTGACATAGGACAATATTCAAAAGAATGCAGCACAAGTCATACCACACAAATAAAATAGGAAATTTAAGTATGTAATTATAAGAGAGATATTGACCTCCACATCACCCAAGCATTGTACATATGAGCATCTTGGTGAATATTTACTGTTTAAGGGAAGAAGAAATCAACTTCATATCCTTCAGTAGCCTCTGCAATCTTGGAATTTTGTTGTGAATTGTGGCCTGCAGGTGTCAAATTTAAGGTCACCTGTGATTACTTCTGCTCCACAGAGGTGACTTTGATGTATCTGTCATAATGAATGACATGGTCAAGATTGCACATGACCAGCATTTTTATCCCACACAGTTGGATATTGCATACATTTCATGTGCAGGGTGCTGTGATTACAGAGGACTTAAACAAGTACTGTTGCTCATATACTATGATCCTTTATGCTCAAACAGAAGAAAAACACTTACTGTGTGCGTGGTTGTAGTCACTTTCTATTTCCAGTGTGTGTGTATGATCTACTTAAGGTTAGAAAGCAACACTGATAGCTCTTGGCACAGTGAATCTCAGGGTCAGCCCAGTCATTAAAGACCCTGACTTTTTTTTAACATGAACAACCTCAACCCTTCATTCTTTGCAGTTCCTGTTGAGTTTCTGCGTCTCGCTCAAAAGCATTGACTCTCCCATACATTTTGTCAATGATCCCCTTGTGTTCTACCTGCACCTTCCTGAATGCTCAACAGATGGGCCCCCAGGTCTGTATTCAGTCCAGGTCTCAGACTGACTTCAACATGACATGACTGACCAGTTCTCTGACCAATCTGACTGCAGCTGCCCAACTGACAAAACACCACTCACTGACTACTTGCCTGACAGACTGACTGCTGACAACTCCCTAGACTGTAGTGAAACATATCTCCAGACTGCAAGTGGACAAATAGCCAAGCCCTTGACTGCATATGAACTGCGCCCATGATGATGGTACTGCGCTACTTGACAGGGAGCAGTACCCCCTTGACTGAATTAAAGACTAGCCCTAACTAGATTCCAATGGTGCCATTTGGTAGGGGAAACATTAAGCACAAGGTATTCACCAAACAGGCAACTGCCACATCCTATTCATTGACGTCTTAATGTACCATACACCAAGATATTTCCTGCCATGGACAGATCCCTATTGATAAGTGGCTGGTCTGCACTAAATAGCACTCCAATAAAGCAGTACAGATAGCTTTTGGGTTTTGCTTAAGTACCAACATGCACTACATGGCATGCAATTCAAATTCCACCATCTGCCATCATTGGATTCCAAACCAGGTCCCCAGAACATTACCTGGGTCTCTGAATTAATAGCCTAGTGATAATGCCATGGGGCTATTGCCTCCCTTCAATTATACAGTTAGGCACTAAATGATCATCAATAGGGCAAGTGAGCAGCCTAAGATGCTGCCGAGGCAATCTGTGAGCTAGGTCCCTGTACAAATGCACAAAGTGTCCCAGGTGTCCTTGCTGCAGCCTTTCAACATGATTTGCTAGTGGACCCTGTAATGAATGCCTGTGCTTCCAATGTATCCTGCTATAGTATTAGAGAAGTGCCACGAAGGTCCTACAAAGTTATCAAATGCTAGATGCTAATATTTATGGATGAGAAACACATGTGGGTGGTGCCCTGAGATTCTATTTAGTTCTAAACAAAATATACATCCTTCAAAGCAAGCAGCTAACTCTATTTTAGATAACAAGAAATGGAGCTGGAGGAACACAGCAGGCCAGGCAGCATCAGAAGAGCAGGAAAGCTGCTGTTTCAGGTTTGGATCCTTCTTCAGAAATGGGGGAGGGGAAGGAGGCTCTGAAATAAATAGAGAGCGGGGGTGAGTGAGAGAAGGTGGATAGTGAGCAGATAGATGGGAGAGATGATGAACGTGTCAAGGAGGTGGCGATGGAGCTAGTGAAGGTGGGTGTAGGCAGGAAGTTGCGTTGAGTTTGGTCAGTGAGGTGGGAGGAGCAGATAGGTGGGAGTGAAGACGGACAGGTCAAGGAGACAGAGTTGAGGGGATGAGACAAGAGTGGCGAGATTTTGAAGTCCACATTGAGACCATTGTGTTGTGGGATTCCAAGGCAGAAGATGAGGCGTTGTTCCTGCAGTTTCTGGGTGGCATAATTGTGACTCTGGAGGGGGCCCAGGATGGACATGTCATCCAGGGAGTGGGAGGGGTAGTTGAAGTGGTTCACGGCTGGGAGGTGTTGTCGTTTACCGCAAACCAAGCATAGCTGCCCCACAAAGCAGTCTCCGTTGTAGAGGAAACTACAATCGGAAGCAACGGATACAATAGACCACTGATGGACAAACAGGTGGTGGTCTCCTCTACGCCGGGGAGACCAAGCGGAGGCTTGGAGACCACTTGTGGAGTACCTATGTTTGGTTTGCAACAAACAACACCTTCCACTCGTGAACCACTTTGGCTCCCCCTCCTTCTCCCTGGTCAACACAGGCCTCCTCCAGTGTCACAACGATGCCACTCTGAAACTGAAGGAACAGCACCTCATATTCTGCCTTGGAACCCTATAACCCAACGGTCTCAATGTGGACTTTACTAGCTTCAAATTCTCCCCACCTCTGACCTCTTACCAAGACCAGCCCCTCCCTCTCATCCCTACCTTCTTGACCTGTCTGTCTTCCCTCCCACCTACCTGCCCCTCTATCCTCATTAACCAACCCCCATCCCAACTTCCTACCTACACTCACCTTTACTAGCTTTATTCCCACCTCCTTAACAAGTCCATCTTGTCTCCCACCTATCTGCTCCACCATCCACCTTCTATCGCTGTCCCCCCACTCCTTCCCCTATTTCTGAAGAAGGGTCCAGCCCCAAAATGTCAGCTTTCCTGCTCCTCTGATGCTGCTCGGCCTGCTGTGTTCTTCCAGCTCCACACCTTGTTTTTTCAGACTCCAGCATTGGCAATTTCTACTGTCTCTGAGTTAACTCAATTTGCCAAGATCCAGCTCTGATTTCCATGTTGAATCTTTTTGATATCTATCTTGTTTGGTAAGGAAAGCTAAATATTAATTGAATGAATTGGGCCATTAACAAAACATCGGTATGACAGGTCGGCACAACATCGAGGGCCGAAGGGCCTGTACTGTGCTGTAATGTTCTATGTTCTATATAACAAGCCATAATCCATCTTAACTAGCAACTTGCTGCTGTCTAATGAGAAGCCCACCACACCACTTTTCAGAAGCATAAAATAATACTTGACAGCTCCATGTGTATGTTATCATGATCAGCCTTGTCAGACTACTCATCTGATTTTGCCATAAATTTACTTTTACCCACACCACTCAAACACCAATAAGATCTTGTCTTTAGAGTTTGTTTACAGAGCATAACTTCAGAGTTTGCAGCTAGTATGAAACTTTGAAGCATTATGGACATGAGGAAGCTTGTGTAGACTTTCTGATGGACTAACAGGTGGTGGAATGGGTATGAACGAGGAGATTAAATTTATTACAAGGAAGTTTCAAATGATCCATTTTGGTAGGAGAATTGCTGTGACATAAGATAAAACAAAGGACACAATTCTAAATGGGATGTAGGAGCGGGAGGATGTGTATAAATCACTGAGATCACCACAACAGGTTGAAGGATCGATTACTAAAGTACATGGTATCCTGGACAGTAGCAATAGGGGCATAGAGTACAAAAGCTTATCTTAAACTTTAATATGCCATTTGTTCAGCTTTAACTGGAGTATTGTGTTTGGTTCTATTTCAGTTATAGTCGGTGTGTGGGGGTGGGTCTGAAGAAGGGTCTAGGCCGGAAACATCAGCTTTCCTGCTCCTATGATGCTGCTTGGCCTGCTGTGTCCATCCAGCTCCACACCTTGGTAATCTCAGAAATTCCAGCTACTTAGTCAGATTGGAAAATTTAAACTGTACTGCCTGGGGAAGAGAAGGCTGTGAGGAGATTTGTTGCATTCAAAATCATGAGGAATCAGGATGGAGTAGATAGGAAGAAAGTATTCCCATTCGTGGAAGGATCAGGAACAACAGAGTCAGATATAGGTAACTGGCAAAATAAAACAGTGGTAACATAAGAAAACACTTTTTTTTTAAACACAGTGAGTCATCAGGATATGGAATGCACTGCCTCAGAATAATTCAGGGTTAAGTTCAAATGAAGATTTCATTTTTAAAATAATTTTAAGGTGAGAGGAGAAAGAGTTTCAATGTATTTGAGGGGAACTTACTTTCAAATATTGTGTGGTTCCTTTTTGGAATGAACTGCAAGAGAAAGTGATGGATGCAGGTTCAGTTACATTTAAAAGATATTAGGATAATTCATGACTAGGAAATGCTTGGAGGGATATGGGCCAAGCACAGTCAAATGGGGCTAATTTAGTTTGGGAACATGATCAGCATGGGATGGTTGGACCAAAGGGCCTGGTTCCATGCTGCATGACTCCATGACTGTAAAAGAGCATTTGATCATTGCCTGAAAATGAAAACAAACAGCTGGGAGGAAAAGACAGGGGAGTGACACCAAGCAAATTACTCTTTCAGAGAGCTAGCATAGACACAACATGCGAAAGTGATCTCATTTTGTGCTCCACCCATTTTATGATTCTATGAAATTTGCTTTCACTTTTTGCAGCCTTGCTTAGGAATGCGAAACATACTCTAGGACAGCGCAACAGAAAATACCCTCTCTGGTATGTCCAAAGATTAAATTGGTGTACTGTTAGGAAGACTCCATTTCAGTTTGGACACACATGCATTCTGGCACCACACATGCCATTTTGACCATATAACAAATCAGATTTTTTTTATTTTAAAACCATTGCAAAACTTCTAACACTTCATTGCACATAAAATGGAAGGTATTCATATTGGTTAGAAGAGGCAGAATAATTTACGACTAGTATTTAGTCAACAGAGTTATACTCCATTTGTGCATTGTAAGTCGCAACTTCCTCATCACAACCATGGTTGCTACATGGGCAAATATTTAGTTTCCATGATGCATACATTTATTCCCTCCTCCTTTATATTTTTAATGTTGATTATAATCAGTTTCTGTGTTAATGTTTCATTTATAATGTCATTAAAAATTAAACTTTGCAGACTTAACAAAATACCATATACTGGTCATTGCTTTTATTCATTCTTTTTCAATTATTTAAGGTAATAACTAAGGTTAGTGGGTTTAATGATATTATATTTATATCACCAATAACCATCACATAGAAAAGATATTAAAATCCAGTTAATCCAATTTTGCTTAGGAAAGGGTAATTAAGACGATTAGAGACAAGAATATTCCTATCCTCTGAACACAACAGCTGATCTTACAATAGCAGAATAAATTAGCAGCTTCTTTAAACACAGGACACATTTCATTTTCATTTGAGGTCATTTCCATCAGCTTGCCCCTGTTTAACCTATATTATGTTTTGCACTTTTCATCACCAAAAACATAAAAAAGGAAAAAATGCATTAATATATGTATATTTCTCATATCTCTCCTTTCTCTATTTATTTTTGTATTGACAGTTGATGTTCAGTGTTTCAGCCTGCTTTTACATGTTTACCTTGTTTCATCATTGCTTTTCAATAAGTCTTCAGGGCACAAAAAGAGACATATTAGTGCAAACTTGTGACCCATTGATGGACTGTGAATTGTCTCCTCAAATCCAATTCCAGAAAAAAAACAAAAGAAGTTTTACTGGCAGATTCGAGTTATATATCTTTTAGTAAAGATATCCAAACAAACCAGTTTAAAGTAAACATATAATACTTTCATATATATGATGCCAGTTTTCTTATTTAATCATCCTGAGCCACAGTCAATCAAATGATCATTAAGATGGTCGATGGACACAGGCAGTAGTTGCAAGTCTGACATGATATCAGCTACCATAGCTATAAGGAGGCTTGGTTGGAAAGGGTTAAAAGCAGAGGGCTCAGGTGAGTTCATTTTCCTTCTCAGTTCACTGCACATCCTTAATGATTATTAACAAGCTTAAAATACTTAAGGACCTTTGGGAGTTTATGGCTAACAACTAAGAAGTAGATGAGGTGGGAAATCATTATGCTAATTAGGTCAGTATAATAATTTTCAATCATACACAGTTTCTAGACTAATCCTAAGGGCTTTAGATAGGTCACTGGGTCTTTAAAGCATTAAATACTTCCAAGGGATTCTAATTTTCTCTTTATTTAATGGAAAGAGCAACAAAGTGAGTTAAAATGTGATTCATTCAAGAGTTACTAATGTGTGCAGAATTATGTTATATTCTATTTTTCTTCATAGAATTTTAATGACTGTACAATGAAACAATAAAAAGGGAGAAAACAATTTCATGACATAAAAAATGAATGAAAAAGGCAATAAGAGCTTAAAAATTGTCAGCACAGAAGGCTTTGTATGGCTGTCTGTTTCATACTCCCATATATGTGACATATATAAAAATCAAGGTATCTTTTAAAGTTAATCTTTTAAAGTTAATAATTAATTTCCACAAGACCATTTGTTAACTGCAAGACAATTTAAATTAAATAAAGTTTAAGTAAAACGTTAAAGTATGAAATGAGCTTCTGCTTATTTAAGAAAAAAAAGTTAAATATTTCCCTCCAGCTGAGAATTTTATGAAGAATGTTAGATTGTAGGCATATTCATGACAGTGCAACGAATAATCCTCACAGCAATGTAGAGTTTTTTTTAATAGGCACAGGCAGATTCCATTTAATTTTTCAACCATCTTTTATGCCTTCTTCACCCGTTGTGCTGGGTCTGCTAGCTAAAATGGTTAACAATCATTATTGATTAAAGCCTATTTAAGCAACTAATTTACATGTGATTTAAAATCTTTATTGAGTTCAAAATAAGGTATTACTATTTTTAACTTTCTACAATAATATCAGAATAATGAACTTGAAAGAATCCATATTTTGGGGAGTACCATAGCAGCTACAGTTGTAATTTTCAGTTGTTCCATCTACTAAAAGAAAAACACAAAATTCACATTGTACAAATATTTTCCCACATGTTATTTAATGGAATAAATTTATGTGAACTGTTGAAGACCACCAAGCTGCAAAATAACACCTGAAGGTAGTCATCTTATACAAGTAGAAACAATGTTAAGTTTACTATCAACCAAAGCCAGCGATGTGTTTCTGTAAAGTATCACATTGTAAAATACAACCTTTGTGATGCAGTGGAAATGGCCCTATCCCTGAGGCAGGAGATGTATGTTCATATCCCACCTATTCTAGAGCTGCTAATCTGAACAATTTGATTAGGAAATAACCCACCAAGCCACAGGGACTTTTACAATAGCAACTGAATTGCATTCAATTTTAATCTTAGCCATGATATGACTGGATTATATAAAAGATTAAAATTAAGTCCTGGACAGTTATTTTGTTTTTCAAACTTTGTTTAATCGAGACAATAAATTTACTGCAGCAAATGCGAAACCGCTGTAGTTGAGACTTGGTTGAAATCATACTAGTTTTACTTTAAAGCTTAGATTAACACAAAGCTGTCAAAACCTCTTTGTGTCACACAGTCTTAGCCATATAGCTGGAATGTAACAAGCGGTGGTTTGGAAATGTCATCAAGACATTTTCAGACAGCCAGTTCATGAAAAGCAAGTCTCACCTGTATTGAGGAAGATTCGTAATGATTCTGCCACCTAGCAGGACACCACAGAATTCATACAAGCCTCTCGGATTCTCCATCTGAGCAGAATCTTGCCTCTCACAGCAGTATGTACTTCCATGTTTTGTGTACTGCATCAAATTAGTGTTATTGTAAATTCTACAGTTAATAATAAAATAAGCTGAACTCACTGAAAACTATAAACAGACGTAGGTATTTCAGCGCTGTAATGATTTGACAGCTTCAAGTGTGAAGAGAAAGTTCCATTAACTTGTGTCATTGTGAAACAATGTTATAAAGAGACAAAAACAAAAAAAAAATTCCAATTAAATCTTTATTTAATTATTCAGAAACTGCACTGCTCAAAAAATGTAAATAAAGTTTTAGGTCTGTCAGCTCTGGTGTATGCTCCTTTAAACAATTACAGATGGCGAGGTGCTGGCTGCAATTGACAGTGATATCAGCTTCAGAAACTGTTTTGACAGGTTTCATGGTACGATGATTAATTACAGCAAGCTTTCTGTGGGCTTTCCAATTTCCGTTCTCTTTGGGCCCAGGGCTGTAGGTGATAACTGTAGATCTTATTACTCTGCAGCGGGAAATGTCTTTTGCTGCCCTATCCTAGAACTGATCAGAGAGGAAGAAGTCAGCAAAACAAGACTCTGCATGATCTGTCTTCTTAACACTTCCATGCTGTTTGAATTTGAACTGCAGCAGTCGATGTCAAGTTTATCTTTTCCATATGAATATTCTTCATTGTGGATTTATATCTTTCAAGGAGTACTGTAGAAATGTCTGGTGGACAGCCTATAGCGGACACTCACAATTGAAGCACTATTTTTCGAACCCAGAATATGTTGATGAGTATTTGGGTGCTTGAAAATACTCCTTCAGCTTACATTGTGTTCAGCATGCAGTGTGTTCCTGATTGGCGAGTAGTAAAGTTAAAGAGTGTTCCATTCATTATTTACTCCATCTTTACTTTGTAGACAGAAAGATGATGCTGGATGAGTTTCATTGTTGCATAACTTAGTAAATAGACTAGGATTTTGAAAATCTTTGACAATACGAACATCACTTTTGTTCATATTTCATTTTGAAGTAGTTTGCTTTGGCCTTGTCAAATACAACTTGTTTTAAAAGACAGTAAACCTTCTCTTGGCATGGATTTTACATGCTACCAGCAGTGGTTCATAAATAGTAAAATGTATTTTAAAGGTGATGTGAAAGATCTTGTGTTCATTTCATATTGTGTATATCACGATATTTTTTGTTATATTGTAATCTGTGAGAACTTCCCTGAATACTTATTTTTTAAAAAATCGATGTAGTATCAAAATATATCATTCCATATTGAGGTGCATGATGTGCGTTAAGAATCTTCCACATTCTGGTATTCTCCTATGTAAAGATATCTCTCTTAACATTTTTTTTTCTTATCTTCACTCACAGCTCCAATATCTCATGTCCTTCCTCATAACATGAGTTTCACATCTTGGCATCATTCTAGTGGGTCTATTTTATAGATTTGTCGTGGCTTTGATGTTCTATTTGTAATGTAGTACACCAAATCATCACTTAATATATTATCTATGACTTCTTCAATGAAGTATGAATTCATCAATATTTTCTTACTCCCATGCCATATGATCATTTTACAAAAAAGGAAATTCAGTGATAGAAATTATAATCTGCTGGTTAGTGAGGATGAGTTTGATGGGGTTTGAGATTTGAAAGATGCACTTTAAAATCCAAATTTGCCTTTATTCATTCATTTCTGACCTCAAAATATTCTGGACAACCTCATTGTTATGTAGTTTTCAACTTTAAGCAGCCAAATTTTCTGAGTGTGAGGAGCTACATGGAGGTGAGAACATGGCAGCGACAGTTGAGGGAAACTTTATGCCTACGTCCTCCACTAGGTGTCTTCCTGAAGAGCCACCTTGATTGAGCACTAGCTCCCAAAAAAAATGTCCTCCTAAGGGATCTGATCTTAGAAAGGCAGTGCACTTTACCGTGCCATTCAGTTTTGGATATACTCTAAGGCTTTGAACTTCACAATAAGGACTTGAGAAATCTCAAGCCATAGTACTCGGCTTCTGATCATGCTGCATGGTTTTCAATCTTTGATTCCCAACACAGAGCATTGGCCTTCACTGGGCTGCCAACCTTATGCTCCTAAGCTTCTGGTTCTCCCCCTCAGCCCCATCCTTGGCTTTCTAGTGCATAAACTGCAAAAAGATTTGGTTGGAAGTACAGCAAGTAATTAAGAAGTTCAATAGAATTCTATTCATTATTAAGAGAGCAATTGAACAGGAATAAGAAGGAATATTATCCATCCGTTATATAAGACAGTGTTGAGACCACACCTTGAACACTACGTGCAATTTTGGTGTCTTTGCTTAATGAAGGAGATAAATGCATATGTAACAGTTCAGATTAGATTTGCTAAATTGATACTGGGGTTGAGCTGGTTGCAAAAGGAAAGGTTGGACAAAATAGTTTAGTTTTAGTGGAGTTCAGAAGGGTGAGGGATGATTTAACTGAAATGTAAATGTCATTGAAAAGTCTTGACGAGGTAAATGTGGAAATGATGTTTCATCTTGAGGGTGAGTGAATTAAAGGATAAAGTTTAAAAATTAGGTGTGCCCTTGTAAGACAGCGATGAGATCTTTTTCTCTCTTTCAAAGGACTGTATGACTTGAATTCTTTGCCTCAGATGGTGAAGAGTCAGTGTTCATTGAATATTTTTTAAGGTCGAGGTAGATGAATTCTTGTTCAACAAAGGAATGAGATTTTTGGAGGTAGATGAGAAGGCGAAATTGGAAACACAAACAAATCAGTCGTGATCTTCTTGAATAACAGAGCAAGTTCAGGGTCAAATGATTTAGTTTTGCTCCTACTCATATGTTTGTTGCTAGATTTATCCACTGTCTCATCAGTCTATTCCTGACTTTGTGTTGCATCTTTCACTGAACTTGAAGTAAAAGTCATCAATCAGGCTTGGCCACAGAGTGTGGAACAAATTGATGATGTCAAGTACATGCTATAGGTGAATTCCAAATTCCAGGTTGCCTGTAATTGCCCTCGTCTGATCAGTCAACTAAGTAAAAAATTAATCCTACTTATTCTTACACTTGAATGAAATTTGACTGCAGTGTATCTCTGCTCATTTTTACAATATCTTTCCATTAAGTGTACTCTCCCAATCTTATTTTTCTCCATCAGAATGCATCATCTTTCACTTATCCTCATCTATCACCTGTCTGCCAATTCTGCTAATCTGCTTATCTTCTTGAAGTCTTTTCATATTAGGCCCAAAATATTTTAAAAACCTGTGTGAAAACCCCTAGCAAACATTTTCTAAAATACATACACATTACATCTCATGCAAACCCCATGTAAAAGTGTAATGTTACGCATTTTGATTGGAAGAGTGGAGGCGTAGATTATCTTCCAAGGAAAGCAAAAGTAATGTTAGCATTCATTTCGAAAGGGCTAGAATACAAAAGCAAGAAATGTACTGCAGAGCCTGTATATGGCTCTAGTCACACCACATTTGAAATGTTGTGAACGGTTTTGGGCCCTGTATCCAAGGATGGATGTGTTGGTATTGGAGGGGGTCCAGAAGAGGTTTATAAGAATGATCTTGGGGATGAAGGACTTGTCATGTAAGGAGCAGTTCAGGATTCTATGTCTGAACTCGATGGAGTTTAGATGGATGAAGGGCTCTGATTGAAACTTACAAAATACTAAGAATCCTGAATAGAGTAGATGTGGACAAGATGTTTCCACTAATGGGTAGAGACTAGGGCCTAAGTGTAGAATGAAAGGACGACCATTCACAACTGAGATGAAGGGGAATTTTATCAGCCAGACGGTGGTCAATCTGTGAAACTCATTGCCGCAGAGGGTTGTGGAGGCCAAGTTATTGAGTGTATTTAGGCAGAAATAGATAGGACTTTAATTTGCAAGGGGAGAAAGGAGGTTAAGGTTGAGAAACACATCAGCCGTGATTGACTGGTAAAACAAACTCAATAGGCCTAATGGACTAAGTCTGCTCCTATGTGTCATGGTCTAATGGTCACATCTATCCAATCAGTCATTTAGTCCAAATTTATGATAAATTTATCAAATGCAGACTTGTCTTTTAAAAAAAGCTGTGCAGTTGGCAGAGAAATTGATTATAAATTAAAATAAGTTGGAATATTGCTGTACAATATATTTTTTATGATTTACCTGGGGTAGAACATTCAATATAGACTGCCCAAGATACGCCCCTGAGGAGAAACAAATGCAGCCGGTGAAAATTGAGTCGTGGTTTCAAGAATTTAAGACACAAGGAAAAATATTCTTTATTTTTCAGTAGTCTAATTCAAACCCTTCAGGTAATGAAAGGAATCAGCAACATTTGATCAAGGACACTGTCCTCTATGGAGAAATATCCTAATAACAAAGTAACATTAAACAATGGGGAGTGATGCTGGAAATCAGGATGTTTAGCTCAAAGAGTAATAGGGTTCTATAAGGAGTAGAGGCAAATAACAGAAATAGTTTCAAAATATAATGCAGAGTTAAGAATTTGTGAGATTTGACCATATAATCCAGAAATGGTTTGATCTTTCAAAAATGGATGTTTGTTCTATCGGCCTTTCACTGTTACTAAAAATAGTTGTGTTCTCAATGCTTGTTGGTGAAATATGATTACATCTCAGTCAACCTGCTTGTAACCAATATGTACAAAGCAACTAGCCTTTCACTACTTTTCAGGGACAATAAAGGAGCCCTTAAAGTAAGTGTCAAGTGGCAGTTGACATTACTTGTTCTACCAACTATGCCATTAAATATAGATGTGTCCTGTTCTTTGTAAATGTTTTCTTTGGCATATTGAGAGCAAAGACAAGATGGGGAGCGACAAAACTCACTTTGAAATGTCTTTGGAAAACTTGGAGAAAACACAAAAGCATAAATGTTCACAAAAATAAAATGTATGATCCAAGCAGCTAGACATTTCACTTTGGAGTAAAGCCGCTATCCTAAATGCTTTGTGATTTGTAAATTAGACATATCTGTGAATCTTGTTTCAAGCAATGTATAACTTGATATACAAAATCCCGAACATATTGGCTTATAGAGATTTACAGATAATATAGCAAAACTCTTAACATTATTTAACATAATAAACATTTTAATTAATGCTGTCAGTTTATTATTCAATATTCAGAGATTTTTAAAAATTAAAATACATTTTAATATGTTTATTAAAAACTAACTACTGACACTGTTGTACAATAATAATTCTGCAGATACTGCTTACCATAATGTATTTTGTTTTTCACGGCTGATCAAATAGAAGAGCTCATTTAAAATAACACAGGAGACAGATACACCATAGGTAATTTTAGAAACGCAGTTGGTTTTTGTAGACTTTCATTCCAGTGCATAAACAGCAGCTTCAAAGCGTTGTGCTGGTTAAAAAAAAAATGATTTCTTACATCACAACATTTTCCTTGACTGTTTTAAATAAACATAAGGAGTTCACACTTATGAGAATGAATTGCTAACTCATTTCCCTGGTTAATAAAAAAATTATATTAAGTCTAAAAGCAATGGTCAACCATCCCAAGAGGTTGCCAGATAAAGTTACTGCTAATGAAACCACTTAGACTAGAGTTATAAGATCAATTCACTGCCTACACCAGATTTCAGGCTTAAAAAGATCTTAGCCAAAGAAGTCTTCAACATTAATGTGCAACTTTCATGTGAGTTGAACTTCAGGTCATAATCAGTAAGCTGTTGGCATTGTTAACGTGTTACAAATACTCATTAAAACTACAGTATTACATTCATGGTTACAATCTTGTCAGTAATGAGCAATAAAAATATGCCTTCAAAAATCCGAATGTACACACAAGTCACACATGTGGTGAGGTAGATATCTCCATGGATGCATCAGTGCGTGCATGTTGCTGCGTGCTTCTTACTGAGACTTTTCATTGGTAGGTCATGATTCAGAACAGTTGTTGATAGTATGTTGTTCCATGTTTAGATTTACTATCTAAGGGAGTCAGCCTTTGGGGGATGGGGCCTATCTAAGAGACGGGAAGACGGGCTCACAGCAGGTGCACTGTCTGGGGCAGACAGGAGGATTGCAAAGTAGGCTTTGATAGAGCAGTTAAATGTAGGATTGTTCAGAGGTTTTGGAAGGAAATGGAACTAAAGGGCATAATTGTTTGGATTGAAAGCAAGATTGTGAGGGAGAGAGACAGGCAACTGGAAAGCTGAGGAAACAATTACAGTTATGGAGCTGGGGGGCGTGGAATTAGGAAGGGGAGAAGTTTCAACTTGATGTGAGAGGAATGAATGGAAGGAGCCACTGAAGTGGGTGAGCGACCATGTTAGGTTTGGTCTGGACGCAGTAAACCCAAGTAGTGTGAAACTCAGAGGAGAGAGCAGAAAGGTCCATAAGTATAATTAAAGGGGTCAGGGGGAAGGTTGACTGAGGGCAGGCCGCAAGAAACTATAAAACTGGCTATGATGAATATGATCAGTACGTCACAGGAGGAGGATTATGGGTGGAAGAATCAAAACAGAAGTTAGAGCATTTCATAAACAGCATGCAGGCTCACTAATTAGTCTCTTGGAAATTGGAAGAACCTCAGGTTTGGTTTCATGAGTTCCTGGATTGCTCACAGACCCAAATATATGCAAAGCAAAACAGAAATCAACAAAGAGGAGTTTGCTGGCATTTGGGAGCAGAGCATTGAAGTGATGCACTCAGGAAAGCACAAAGGCTGATAACACCATGATCCCAAACAGTTCGGGTAATATGTTGAAATCTCGGCTAAAAAAGCAACTCCTACTCTGCAATGATGGGGGAGGAGGGGGATAGTTTAATGTAAAGCCATGGAGGAACCTTCACTACCCTGTGTGGGTGCATCTGAATGACACAGACATATATAGTGTCAGTTTCATAGTTGAGGAAAGTTTCACATGACATAATGAAGACCAGCCAAATTTAGAATGTGCTAAGTAGTATATGCATGGATTTCAGTCCCATTTTTAAGGCTACAGAATCCTTACTGCACAAGGGAAAGAAATACCTTGACATTGCATTCTCTCAGGGTCTTGACTCTTTCTCTTAGAGTTGATACTGGAGCTGGAGCTGGTCCAGGGGATCAAGGGTCTTTTCATGCCTTCAGTAGGTGTGGGCTCCAGAAGATGCAAGGAAGAACATAAACAATTATTGGTGGCTTGATGTATAAGGTATTGCTGGCTCATGTGCAGCTGGGAAAAGAAGATTGGAGACATTCTTACTGGATGATTGGATGAGTCAACTTTACCTTTCAACCGAGGCCTGATCTCTTCTTTACTTGCTCAGTTCACGAAACAGGTAGGATTCTGAATCAAACATTCCTCCCTCCATATGCGCACATTTGTGTTTTTTTTCTGAAAGCTCTTTCCTTACAGAGAGAAGCATTGAGAGGCATGGACATGGGCACATGAGTACTTTCTGTCGATTCATTGCTAAAGAATCTGATGACAACGCACCAGAACTGTCAATCCCTGTAACTGTCTTACAGGTGAGAAACATCGGCTGTGGGGAACTCTAACAGTTTAAAGCTGTTGAATAAATGCTGCCCTTGTTTTGGCAAAAAGACTGATTTTCTGAAAACAAAACAGAATTATTTCATCTGTGATGTTGAGCTATCTCTGAGCTGTTAAAACCTCACATACCACCCCACCAACCTCTGGATAATACAATGCATCATCCTCTGACAGTTCGGCCATCTACAATCTGACCCCAGCACCCAAGACATTTTTCCATCCCTGCCCTTGTCTGCCTTCTGAAGAGACCACTCTCTCCGTGACTCCCTTGTCTGCTCCACACTCCCCTCCAACCCCACCACACCAGGCACCTTTCCCTGCAACCGCACCCCCATCCCAGGCCCCAAGATGACATTCCATATTAAGCAAATGTTCACCTGCACATCTGCCACTGTGGTATACTGCACCCATTGTTACCATTGTGGCTTCCTCTACATTGGGGAAACCAAGCGGAGGCTTGGGGACTGCTTTGCAGAACATCTCCGCTCGATTCGCAATAAACAACTGCACCTCCCAGTCGCGAACCATTTTAACTCCACCTCCCAATCCTTAGAAGATATATCCATCCTGAGCCTCCTGCAGTGCGATAATGATGCCACCCAAAGGTTGCAGGAACAGCAACTCCTATTCCGCTTGGGAAACCTGCAGCCCACAGGTATCAATGTGAACTTCACAAGCTTCAAAATCTCCCCTTCCCCCACTGCACCCCAAAACCAGCCCAGCTCGTCCCCTCCCCCCACTGCATCCCAAAACCAGCCCAGCTCATTTCCGCATCCCTAACCTGTTCTTCCTCCAACCTATCCCCTCCTCCTACCTCAAGCCGCACCTCCATTTCCCATCTACTAATCTCATCCCTCCTCCTTGGCCTGTCCATCCTCCCTGGACTGACCTATTCCCTCCCTACCTCCCCACCTATACTCTCCTCCCCACCTATCTTCCCCTCTATCCATCTTCGGTCCACCTCACTCTCTCTCCCTATTTATTTCAGAACCCTGTCCCCATCCCCCTCTCTGATGAAGGGTCTAGGCCCGAAACATCACCTTTTGTGCTCCTAAGATGCCGCTTGGCCTGCTGTGTTCATCCAGCTTCACACTTTTTTATGTTAAAACCTAAGCCATCTTTTCTGGTCTTCACTTGTTTCATCCCTTTGCTGAAAGCCGGTCCCATATTTAATTTCTCTTAATTGTGATGTAGAGTTATAGACCGAATGACCTGCTGAATCTTTGTCAGCACTGTCTGTTTTTATTTTGAACATGTGTGAGGCCCAGCACCAATGTCATGCAGATAATATAACACTTGTAGCAATAAAGCCACCATATTTTCCTGGAGTAGGATTGGGGAGGTGAACTGTTCAGGCAGAATGCTAGAATTATAACTGTTTTTACATGTTCCCAACCTGGAAGCTAACTTGCTTTGACAGAGGTGGCTGGAGACCAGGAACAGGTCTTTGATTAGGAGGTGGGTTTCTTACTAATCGGGGTAGTGTGGGGTTCAGGTAGAACAAGAGAAAGGAAGGGTTTCTGAGAGCTTGGAAATGAAGATGAGGAGGCCTTACGGCAGTTTGACGGTTGTACGACTGCTAGACTTCTGAGCCTTGGAAAGCCTACCAACTCAAAGAAGGAAAGGTATCCTTATAAGACAGGAGGAATAGGAAAACATCTTTTAGCCTCAGCCACTGCTCCAAGTAAAACTACCTCTAGTGCTCTTGAGCAGGCACCTGTTGCTATCAAACGGGGAATTCTGCCATGTTCAGATTAAAATCAGAAGGATGGAAAAAATGAGTCACCCAGCTTGATAAGAACATGAAAAGGAGCAAAGCCCCTCCTGATCACTTGGCCTCCAGCACAACTGGAACTGAAGCAGAACTGCACTTGGTGCCAGTTGGAGAATTTTTATATTCTCACATTCCAGCTTAGGTAAACTCATGCGTTTGTGAGGCTGAAATTCAAATTCCACCCCAGTGTTGATATGGGCCTGTATATCCATCAGCTGATGTGCCAGTAAAATTATCAACTGAGAGCCACAATTTAACATTAAGTCTTCGAGGTCTGGATTTTCTTTTCTTGATGTTTGCAATGGAGAAGAGTTATTATTTAGCTACATTTGAAAGTTGACCTTATTATCCCTGAGTTTGTTTTTCTGGGTGTGGTGTTGCAGAGTCACTGTTGAGACTAACTTTAGGAGGTTGAATTGGTTAATAGTAGAATTATCAAATGACCTTCCTTTTAGATAACAATATCAAAGATGGGATGAGATTAGCTTTATTTTAGCAGGAGTGTTTAGAAAAATTGCAGAATCCATCTTTATTCAGGTTGAGTGTTCTCAGAAGGCCAGGGCTTCAATTTGGTGCAACTGCTGCAATCATTAGGACCAGTATTTTAATGGTGTTTCCAACTTAGAGATACGGCTTCTACAATCTGTTAGCGAGAGCAGGAAAGGAAATAAATAAAACCAATAACTGTGGAGGCTGGAAATCTGACAAAAAGAAATTGCCGGAACAACTCAGCTGATTTGGCAGCACTTATGGGGGGGAAAGCAGTCAACATTTCAGGTCCGATGACCCTTTATCAGAAAGGAAATAAATGGCTACATGACTCCTAGAATTCAAAAGTAAATAATCTTTTATAGAAAGAAACATTGAATTACAGAGCTTTCAAAGAAGTCATTAAGGACCATCTTTGTTTGAACAATCCAAAATAAATGCCGCTGTCCTGCAGCCTCCCTGTATCTTCTACTGTCTCAAATACTTAACTATTTTCCTCAACCTCATAAATGTTTTACTCACTGTTTGTGATCAAATATTCCACAATACAACAGCCCACTGTTAATGAAATTTCTTTTAACTTCTTTCCTGACTGGTAATTGTAAATTGATAGCCCCTTGGCATTGAAATCCCGAATATAGGAAATAATGGTTCCCTTTTCAAAGCTGCAAAACCTTCATGATTTTAATATCTTCAAAAGAAAAATAAAGGGGAAATCTCAGGGTTTCATGATTTTATATTCAACATGTTTATCTCAAAGTTGTTTGTGTTCTTTGTGTGATGCTACTAATGTATTGAAACGAAAAGCTTGTTTGCTGTTAGTTGTTGATATTATCCATATATGTCATTTTACACTGAAGCAGTTACGGCTTTCTTCAACTGAGCAACAACTTGAAGCGGATGAGTCTGTCATCAAGTACACCGTGACATTTATGAGTGAAGCTTTCCAAGGAACACATTTTCCTCTGTTCACAAGGTTATTAAAATAGATATTCATTTTCTTGCACTTGAGGATAAAGAATCATTTGCAAGTACAAGTATGAAACCTATAGGATCCGAATGCAGATCTGAATTTCCATTTCTCAATTTAAGTAGACAGCTGATCTAGTAAGCTCGGCATGTGAATGTGAAACTCCACAAATTATAAACAATGTCAAACTGATTTGTTATTTCCAACCCTAAATATTATTAACCAATAATGACTTTGTTTACATTAAAGAAGCACAGAAAAAAGTATCAGGTCACAAAAAGACTTGTCAAACATATTGGTTTTCAACTTGATCTACACATATCCATGCCAGTATATTTGAGTTTTATACTGCTCTCATCATAGCTTATGTTAATTTATACTTTATTATCAAGTTAGAGTTTGCAGTTTGCCATCCAAGAGTTTCGCAGATTAAAATATTGTTTATTTAATCACCAGATCTGGCAGCATCTGTGAGGAGAGAAACAGTTAACATTTCAAGTACGCTATAACTTTTCTTTCGAAAAGTTCTGAAGAAAAGTTAGACTGGACTTGAAACACTTCTGATTCTTTATTCCCAGATGCTGTCAGATTTGTTGAGTTTTTCCAGTATTCTCTACATTTGACTTGGATTTGCAGCATCTGCAGGATTTAGTCATCTTTATTATTTATTGATGGACTTTCGATCGGGCATGCGAGAACCATCAGTGCAGGAACATTAGGGAGCTACAATCAATTGAAAAAAGAGATGAAAATGCAGGCCACTCCAAATGAAGCATTAGATAGCTTTACAAGACTTTAGTGAGACTACATATGGAGCATATTCTTGCCTTGGAAGAAGGACAGCAAGGTGGAAATCAGTTAGTTTAGTTGGCTGGATGGCTGGTTTTCAATTCGTGGTCGCACCAACAGTGCATGTTGACTTCCTGCACTCACTGAGGCCACCATGAAGACTCTGCTTTCTTGACATCACCTGAGGTGTGGTGGCCCTCAGGTTAAACTTACCAGCAGTCATCTCTTTCTGATGACAGGGCACCCCAATGACTCTTGGTCTATGGTGACACTCCATTCAGACAGTGAGAATTCACAAGAATGATAGCTGGGATGAGAGTTAATCCTATGGCAAGATGTTGAGTAGTTTGACCAAATGCTATTAAGAGCTTAGAAAAATGAAAGATTGTCTCATTATAACTTATCAGATCCTGATGAGGCTTGACAATGGGAGATGATGAGATCTCCTTTGCCCTGGATGGACTAGCACTAGAGGTCACAGTCTCAGGACAAGTGGGTTATCAAAAGATATTGATGAGATGGCATTTCTTCACTCAGGCAGCTGTGAATCTTTGGAATTATCTGCCTCAGAGGATTGTGGATAATGGTGGTCATCGAATTTATTTGAAGTTGAGAGAGGTATTTATAGATTCTGAGAATCAAGGGGGGATATGAGGAACTTTTGACATTCTATTCACGCCATCTCTAATGCTGCTTACTTCCAATTCTGTAACTTTCCCTGACTTTGCCCTTGTCTCAGCTTGTCTATCACTAACACTATCATCTACACTTTTGTTAACTCCAGACTTTCCAAATTAGAATCTCCCAGATTAGAGTTAAGATCAGATCTGACCTATTCTGTCTGGTATATTTGCTGTAAATTTAAGGCCATTCAAAATTCTGCCACTCATGTCTTAATTCGTTTTGCTCCCCAGTTGCCCCTGTGATTGCAGGCCTAAATTGACTCCTAGTCAAGTAATGTCTTAGTTTTAAAATTCTTATCCTTGTTTTCAAAATCCTCAATAATCTTGCCCTATGATATATCTTAAATCTCTTCCACCCTCAATCTCTGAGATACCTATATTCCTCCAATTGTCTTGTTCATTCCAAATCTTAATTGCAGCATAATAGATAGCTTTGTCTTGGAGTTGTTCAAACTACCAGCTTGGAATTTTCTCTACCTCTTTATTTTGCTTACCTCCTTTAAAACACTTCCTAAAATCTTTCTCTTTGAGCTTTCGGTCATCTGACCTAATAGGCCAAAATCTTTGGGAACAAGCAAAGTAACTTCAGTTTGGTTCTTGAATCAATAGTTCTGTTTTATAGAAAATGCTCTGTCAGACCCATTTTATGCCACTGGGAGGTGGGTAGGGTAGAGTCAGGCCTGCTCCTAGCAGAAATCGATTTGAGGCCTACCAAAGTGGCTGAATACTGAAATAGGTTGGCTAATGGGCCCACCTCACTTCTCCGGGACTTTATCCTACTCGTTCATTTACATTTTTCGAACTCTAGCCCTTACTTCACACACCCCATGACTACTAACCTCCACCTACTCATCATGCTGCATTCAAGTCAACACTTGTGCTCATCCAGCTCCATGTTTCATGGCATCTCTGTACTAATTCATCCTTCACAGTATATACTTGGGACAGAATCAAGGAAAAATGTATTAATAATGGCATTTGGGGAACAAGTTCCAAAAAAATACATGCGTTCATAAGTTTCTGCTAACATAAATTGGTGTTTCTGTAACATCATAAAACTTACAATGAATCAGAAAGTGACCTTGAGATTGTCAATAACAGAAGCCATAAGCAAGTCATGTCTCTTTATTTCGATAAAATTGGACCATTGTCAAATGAGCTCAAGAAAAAGACCTTATGAAAACGTCATAAAGCTTTCAGTGAGCAAAGCTTGAACTTTTTTTGTATCTATGTCGGCAAAATTAAAGGTGGCATGTTGGCTCAGAGTGCTAGGGACTTGGGTTCGGTTCCACCTTTGGGCAACCATCTGTGTAGAGTTTGCACCTTCTCCCTGTGTCTGCGCAGGTTTCTTCCGGTTGCTCTGGTTTCCTCTCACAGCCAAAATATATGCGGGTTAAGTAGATTGGCCATGCTAAATTGACCATAGTGTCCAGGGATATGCTGGCTAGCTATGGGAGATGCAGAATTACAGAGCTAGGTAGAGGGTATGGGTCTGAGTGGGATGCTCTTCAGAGGATCAGTGTGGGCTGGATGTGTCGAATTGCCTGCATCCACACTGTAGGGATTCTATTCTTAATTTATTTGTGAATATCTGTATTAGCCAAGCCTTGGGTTATGGAGCAGCTGAGTTAATTCCACAAAAGTTGTGAGAAATGGGGGATGCTTACCCTACAATTGAGGTAGTGAAGGTCATGTGATTGGACAAGGACTTGCTACACACATCCTTATTCCATTGCACTAAAACTGAATTTTGGTGAATGGGGTCAGGAATCCCAAAATCAGTTCCAGCTCACCATTTGTAACTCATTCTGAAGTTATTTCCACTTCATAAAAATCTGGTCCAATATCCCTTCAGCAATTCAGTGTCACACTGTATTTTGAAATACTCTGGTGAAGTTCCTAGGGTGTTTCTATGAATATTCAGTACATTAATGATGTAATACAAATATTTTTTGTTGTTTGGCAGGGATATGGAATTGATGTCAAAGACGAGCAATGATCTTTTTGAAAAGCATAGTAGGCTCTGGGGTGCACTCTTGATTCTGTTTTTTTAGGTTTTAATGACTTGTGAACACTGCATTGGTTGACAGTGCAGTGCACATCAATAATGAGTCTCAAATATAATGGTTGAGGGAGAAACTAATCTATGTTGTAATTTGCTTGTAGGTGTCCTTGCTACAGATGGGACAACTTTGTAACTTGCACCTGCTGTGTCACACGAGGCTAAAGCTGTTGTCCTCACGTCAGAGACTAGCTAAGATGTGCTGTTCTGGCTGGCATATTTTTCATTTTTTACCATTAAATAATTGAAACCAAGTATTTAAAATACCTAAGGAAATTGCATTGAGTACAAAAAAGCCTTCTTCGATTTAGTTGCTAAAACATGTATTCTATTAGTTTATTAAAGCTCATAACAAAAATATATTGAAAACTTAGAAAAACTAATGATCAGTTTTATTTTACAGTTACAGTTCGCCATTTATAGGAAGCGTGTTTTTTGTGTGTGTGCTCCAAATGAAAGTTGAGAAGAATAAATGTTAAATAAGAGTTAAAAATTGTGAAGCTGTTCTTGAGATATTGGCGAACCTTAAGGTTATCAACTAGTTAAAACCTAATAAGCTTTTTTAATATGCTAGAAAACAACAAGGAGTATTGAACCTAACTATCTTAAATATGAAAGAGTGTATATTAGGAAAAACCTGCTGCAAAAGGCAGTCAAAGCTGGCAAAGTAATATTAGAGGAAGACTGTCAGGCATTCAGCAGGTTACTATATTGAGATAACAAAGTGTGGAGCTGGATGAACACAGCAGGCCAAGCAGCATCTTAGGAGCACAAAAGCTGATGTTTTGGGCCTCGACCCTTCATTAGAAAAAGGGGAGGGGGAGAGGGTTCTGAAATAAATAGGGAGAGAGGGGGAGGCGGATTGAAGATGGATAGAGGAAAAGATAGGTGGAGAGGAGACAGACAAGTTAGAGGGGCAGGGATGGAGCCGGTAGAGGTGAGTGTAGGTGGGGAGGTAGGGAAGGGATAGGTCAGTCCAGGGAGGATGGACACGTCAAGAGGGCAGGATGAGGTTAGTAAGTAGGGAATGCAGGTGCGGCTTGAGGTGGGAGGAGGGGATAGGTGAGAATAAGAACAGGTTAGGGAGGCGGGGATAAGCTGGGCTGGTTTTGGGATGCAGTGGGGGAGGGGAGATTTTGAAGCTTGAGAAATCTACATTGCTACCATTGGGCTGCAGAGTTACCAAGCGGAATGTGAGTTGTTGTTCCTGCAACTTTCGGGTGGCATCGTTGTGGCACTGCAAGAGGCCCAGGATGGACATGTCATCTAAGGAATGGGACACGGATTGGAAATGGTTCGCGACTGGAAGGTGCAGTTGTTTATTGCAAACCGAGCATAAGTGTTCTGCAAAACGGTCCCCAAGCCTCCGCCTACTTTCCCCGATGTAGAGGAGGTCACAACGGGTACAGCGGATGCAGTATACCACATTGGCAGATTTGCAGGTGAACATCTGCTTGATGTGGAAAGCCTTCTTGGGGCCAAACCCTCTCCCCCTCCCCCTTTTCCGATGAAATGTCTAGGCCCGAAACGTCAGCTTTTGTGCTCCTAAGATGCTGCTTGGCCTGCTGTGTTCATCCAGCTCCACACTTTGTTATCTCAGATTCTCCAGCATTTGCAGTTCCCATTATCTCTGTTATTATATGGAACTCCATTATTGGCAATTTGCATTGAAAATTCACAATGCTGTGGTATTGTGCATTATGAGATCCACAAAACAATTTGAGTTGATTTTTGTTTCGGTCCTTACCATCTGAGTAACATCAGACTAGATGCAAGAACAGAATATTAAAATCAAGGGTGCAATGTCTACAGCTCCCTTGTCTGTTCTTACTGGGAGAGGCACATAGCAGTAGATGAGGTCATGGACAAATTACTTTTTAATACTATTTATTGCAATCAATGTCTTGCTTAAAATGTCAGTTGTAATTTTTCAATAGATTTCTACTGGGCTTTAACTGGACTGGAATCAAAAGAATGCATCAAACTGTACAATGTGCAGATATAACTCATACACAATGGGCCCAGTTTTCCCCTTCCTGAGGTGATGACTTAATTGGGCCAGATTCCAACATTCAGATGTTCACAATTGAGAACTGTCATGATTAAGTTCTCCTTCCTTAAATAGTTAGATCTATTTGTCTGCATTTGCATCTTGTCAATCAGACCACTCTGCCCATTAACTTCATTCAGTCAGAGAATTGGTCTCATTGTCCTGAGTCTCTGTTGGAATGGTTACAGTTACAGCAGACGATTGCAGGTAGTATAGTGTGATGTGCTAGTGCATCTGATGGGACTACACAAACTCACAGTGGAGATGTGGAAAATTCACTGTCACTCTGTCCTCTATTCGAGGTGGGTTCATGGTCTGCAATAGATATCGGTATCTTGACAGCTATGGGCTACAAGGTATTCGTACTGTAAAGGGGCTCATGTGAAATGTGGGAGCATGTATTGGTGCTGCAGGATTGGCATCAGAAAAGGTGACATGAAGATCTGGTGCAAATAATGGGTCTCAGCTGAAGCTTGCAAGTAACTCAAAAGCAGAATTAGAACAGCACTGGAATGTGAGTCCTTCCCGGGGTGGGGGGCGGGGGGGGGGGGGGGGGAGGGGTGGCACTGCACTCATCATTATTCAAATGAGTAAACAATGCTAGCCATTTGCCTTTAATTCACAGTTAATCTTGAAGTCTCCATTCTTTATGTGATCTGATTCAGACATGAAATCATAAGGGTTGCATTAGAAGTCACCTGGAATTCAATCCAGATAAATGTGAGGTGACACACTTGGGCAGGACAAACAAGGCAAGGAGGTACATGATGAACAGTAGGGCCTTGTGAAGCCCCAAGGATCAGAGGGACCTTGCTGTCCATGTACACCAATTTCTTAAGATTACAGGGCAGATGGGTAAATTGGTTAAGAAGGAATATGGTATACTTGCCTTTATTTGTCAAAACATAGAGTTTAGGAGCAGGAAAGTTATGCAGGAACTTTATAAAATAGCTGGTTAGGACATAGCTAGTGTATTGTGTAATGTTCTGGAAGCCACATGAGAGGAAGGATGTAATAGCATTGGAGAAGATGCAAAGGGAATTTACCAGGTTGGAGATTTCTAGTTACAAAGAGAGATTGGACAAATTGGGATTGTTTTTCTGAGAGCAGAAGAGAATCAGGGTAGACATGATAGAGATGTATAAGGAAGGAATTTTTCCCTCTATCGGAGGGATCAGTGACTGGGCAGGCTTGGAGTCAGGAAAATAGGCAAAAGGTTCAGAGAAGTGAAGAAAATTATTTTCATCCGGTAGTAGTGGGAATCTGGAACATATATTCCCTGTAGGGATAGTAAAGGCAGAAACTGTTGTAAAATTCAAACAGAATTTAGGTGTGCTCTTATGATGCTGAAGGATTAAAGGAGAAGAAAGAGAGGAGTTGGATTGCAGTTTTGATTAGGGAGAACATCACAGCAGTACTGAGAGAGGACATTCTCAAGGGTTCATCTACTGGATGAATACAGGTAAAACTAAGAAATAAAAAGGGGGAGATCACTTTGATAGCATTGTACTCTTGGCAAACCCCCAAAAGACAGCAGGAAATTGATGAACAAATATGGCAGGAGATTGCAAAAATAGTAAGATTGTAATAGGGGATTTTAACTTTCCTGACATCCTGTAGGACTGCCACAGTGTTAGGGCTTGAATGGAGGGATGTTTGCTAAGTGTATCCAGGAAGAATTTCTCATGTAGTATGTAGATAGCCTGACTAGAGAAGGGGCAAATTTTTTGGGAACTAAGGCAGGGCAAGTGACAGAAGTGTTAGTCCAGAAGCTATTTAGGACCAGTGACCATAATTCCATTAGTTTTAAAAAAGCTATTGAAAAGGATAGTTCTGGTCCACAAGGTAAAGTTCTAAATTGGGGCAAGACCAGCTTTGATGGTTTTAGGCAGGAGCTTTCAGAAGTTGATTGGGGGAGGCTGTTTGCAGGCAAAGGGACGTCTGATAAGTGGGAAGCTTTCAAAAGTGAGTTAATGAAGATTCAGGGTCAGGGGTTAGAGTGAAAGGCAAGGCTGGCAGGAGTATGTAACTCCTGGGTGAATATAGTTATTGAGGCCCTGATCAATAAAAAGAAGGAGACATATGACATTATGGGCAGCTAGGATAAAACAAATTCCTTGAAGAGTATAAAAGGTATTGGGCTACACTTAAAGAGAGAAATCAGGAGGGCTAAAATATTATAGTAGAACGTTGTTTTTCAAACTGGAGGCTTGTGACCAGTGGTGTGTCACAGGGCTTGGTGCTAGGTCCACTGTTATTCATCATTCATATAAATCATTGGACGTGAACTTAGGAGGTATGGTTAGTAAATTTGCTGATGAGGCCAAGATTGGTGGTATAGTGGACAATGAGGAAGGTTATCTGGGAATACAAAAAGATTTGATCAACTGTGCCAGTAGCCTGAGGAATGGCAGATGAAGTTTAATTTAGATAAATGTGAGGTGTTGCATTTTGGTAGATCAAACTAGGGCAGGACATAGACAGTCAATGGGATGGCTCTGGGGAGTGTTATGGGAAAAAAGAGATCTAGGAGTTTAGGCTCATAGTTCCTGGAAAGGGGAGTTATAGGTAGACATGTTGGTGAAGAAGGCTTTTGACATCCTTGCTTTCATCAGACAGAGCATTGAGTAAGGAAGCTGGCCAAAACATTGGTAAGACCACATTTCGAGTACTGCATGCAATTCTGGTTGGCCTACTATACAAAGGATATTATTAAACTAGTAACAATGCAGAAAAGCTTTACTAGGATGCTCCCTGGACTGGAAGATTTGAGTTATAAGAGAAGCTGGATAGACTTGGATTTCTTCCCTGGAGCGTGCAAGACTGAGGAGTGACTTTATAGAGGTTTATAAAATCATGAGAGGCGCAGATAAGGTAGATAGCTAATAGCTGTTCCCCATTGTAGGGGAGCCTAAAACTACAGGACATAGGCTAAAAGGGTGGCACAGTGGCTCAGTGGTTAGCAATGTTGCCTTACAGCACCAAGAACCTGGGTTCAATTCCAGCCATGGGTGATTGTTTGTGTGAAGTTTGCGTATTCTCCCCACATCTCTGCAAGTTTTCTCTGGGTGTCCTGGTTTCCTTCCAAAGTCCAAAGGCGTGCAAATTAGGTGGATTGGCCATGGGAAATGCAGGGTTACAGGGATGGGGTGGTGGGGGTGTGAAGGTCTGGGTGTATTGCCCTTCCAAGGGTTAGTTTGGACTTGATGGGCTGAATGGCCAACTTCCACACTGAAGGGATTCTATGGTGATTTTAAAAAAGAGAGGTGAGGTGAAGGCATAGAGCTTTACAACATTGAAATAGATCTTTCATACTGACCAGATATTGTAAATTTATCTAATCCCTTTTACCAGCATTTGGTCCATCTCCCTTTAAATCTTTCTTATCTATGCAGGTTACTTTTAAGTGTTGAAATTATACCAGTCTCCACCACTTCCTTTGGCAGCTCATTGCATACATGCACGACCCTCTGCATGAAAAATGTTGCCCCAAGGTCCCTTTTAAATATTTTCCCTCTCACCTTAAACTTATGCTGTCTAGTTTTAGACTCCCCCACTGTGGAATAAAGACCTTGGCTATTCGCCCTATCCATGCCCCTCTAGATATTATAAACTTGTATTAAGGTCACGCCTCAGCCTCCAATGCTCCAGGGAAAATAAGCTCTTCAGCCTCTCCTTACAGCTCAAATTCTCCAACCCAGGCAAAATCCTTGTAAATCTTTTCTAAGCCCTGTCATTTTCACAACTTCTTTCTTAAAGCAGGGAGACCAGAATTGCAAGCACTATTCCGATTGTGACCTAACCAATGTTGTGTACAGCCACAACATTACGTCCTAGCTCCTATATCCAAAGCAGTGACCAATAAAGGCAAGAATACCAAACGCTTTCTTCGCTATCCTGCCTACCTGCAACTCTACTTTCAAGAAACTATGAACCTACATACCGAGGTCTCTTTGTTCAGCAACACTCCAGAGGACCTTATCATTTAGTATATAAATCCTGCCCTGATTTTCCTTTCCAAAACATTTAAGAAACATTTGGGCAAATATATGGATGGAATAGGAATGGAGGTATATGTATCAAATGCAGGTAAATGGGGAAATGTGCTGGGGGTGGAATTTGCAGGAGGGTGCCTCCTGGTACCCCTTGGATTGGGTAAATGAAATATTTGCTGGCCAAACTTAACTGAGTAAAGGATACTGCACTATAAATTCTTTATCAATGCAGGACAGTAGTTCTGTTGTCTTTATGAGGGTGTAACTTTCAACTTCATTGTGAAGGGTGTCAGGATTCAGATATCCCTTTTACAAAGGCTTTGTAATCCATTTGACTACTTTTTTTTCACTGATCTGAATCTATCTAGCATAGAATGGCTGAAGCCAATACAATCATTCTTCTGATGGTGCTTCCTCTCAACGAAACAGGTGCAGAAGGGAACAGTGACAAGATGCAGCACAGAATCAGGAGGAATGTCAAACACCTTTGGCTGCAAGTCTTTCTACAGAAAGAGAAGCAGGAGAACATCAAGATAATAAAATGTGAGGCTGGATGAACACAGGAGGCCAAGCAGCATCTCAGGAGCACAAAAGCTGACGTTTCAGGCCGAGACCCTTCATCAGAGAGGGGGATGGGGAGAGGGAACTGGAATAAATAGGGAGAGAGGGGGAGGCGGACCGAAGATGGAGAGTAAAGAAGATAGGTGGAGAGAGTATAGGTGGGGAGGTAGGGAGGGGATAGGTCAGTCCAGGGAAGACGGACAGGTCAAGGAGGTGGGATGAGGTTGGTAGGTAGCTGGGGGTGCGGCTTGGGGTGGGAGGAAGGGATGGGTGAGAGGAAGAACAGGTTAGGGAGGCAGAGACAGGTTGGACTGGTTTTGGGATGCAGTGGGTGGGGGGGAAGAGCTGGGCTGGTTGTGTGGTGCAGTGGGGGGAGGGGACGAACTGGGCTGGTTTAGGGATGCAGTAGGGGAAGGGGAGATTTTGAAACTGGTGAAGTCCACATTGATACCATATGGCTGCAGGGTTCCCAGGCGGAATATGAGTTGCTGTTCCTCCAACCTTCGGGTGGCATCATTGTGGCAGTGCAGGAGGCCCATGATGGACATGTCATCTAGAGAATGGGAGGGGGAGTGGAAATGGTTTGCGACTGGGAGGTGCAGTTGTTTGTTGCGAACTGAGCGGAGGTGTTCTGCAAAGCGGTCCCCAAGCCTCCGCTTGGTTTCCCCAATGTAGAGGAAGCCGCACCGGGTACAGTGGATGCAGTATACCACATTGGCAGATGTGCAGGTGAACCTCTGCTTAATGTGGAATGTCATCTTGGGGCCTGGGATGGGGGTGAGGGAGGAGGTGTGGGGACAAGTGTAGCATTTCCTGCGGTTGCAGGGGAAGGTGCCGGGTGTGGTGGGGTTGGAGGGCAGTGTGGAGCGAACAAGGGAGTCACGGAGAGAGTGGTCTCTCCGGAAAGCAGACAGGGGAGGGGATGGAAAAATGTCTTGGGTGGTGGGGTCGGATTGTAAATGGCGTAAGTGTCGGAGGATGATGCGTTGTATCCGGAGGTTGGTAGGGTGGTGTGTGAGAACGAGGGGGATCCTCTTGGGGCGGTTGTGGCGGCGGCGGGGTGTGAGGGATGTGTTGCGGGAAATGCGGGAGACGCGGTCAAGGGCGTTCTCGATCACTGTGGGGGGAAAGTTGCGGTCCTTGAAGAACTTGGACATCTGGGATGTGCGGGAGTGGAATGTCTTATCGTGGGAGCAGATGCGGCGGAGGCGGAGGAATTGGGAATAGGGGATGGAATTTTTGCAGGAGGGTGGGCGGGAGGAGGTGTATTCTAGGTAGCTGTGGGAGTCGGTGGGCTTGAAATGGACATCAGTTACAAGCTGGTTGCCTGAGATGGAGACTGAGAGGTCCAGGAAGGTGAGGGATGTGCTGGAGATGGCCCAGGTGAACTGAAGGTTGGGGTGGAAGGTGTTGGTGAAGTGGATGAACTGTTCGAGCTCCTCTGGGGAGCAAGAGGTGGCGCCGATACAGTCATCAATGTACCGGAGGAAGACGTGCAGTTTGGGGCCTGTGTAGGTGCGGAAGAGGGACTGTTCCACGTAACCTACAAAGAGGCAGGCATAGCTGGGGCCCATGCGGGTGCCCATGGCCACGCCCTTAGTCTGTAGGAAGTGGGAGGAGTCAAAAGAGAAGTTGTTGAGTGTGAGGACGAGTTCAGCTAGGCGGATGAGAGTGTCGGTGGAGGGGGACTGGTCGGGCCTGCGGGACAGGAAGAAGCGGAGGGCCTTGAGGCCATCTCCATGCGGAATGCAGGTGTACAGGGACTGGACGTCCATGATGAATATGAGGTGTTGGGGGCCAGGGAATTGGAAGTCCTGGAGGAGGTGGAGGGCGTGGGTGGTGTCACAGACGTAGGTGGGGAGTTCCTGGACCAACGGGGAGAAAATGGAGTCCAGATAGGTGGACATGAGTTCGGTGGGGCAGGAGCAGGCTGAGACGATGGGTCGACCAGGGCAGGCAGGTTTGTGGATTTTGGGAAGGAGATAGAAACGGGTCGTGCGGGGTTGGGGAACAATGAGGTTGGAGGCTGTGGGTGGGAGGTCCCCTGAGGTGATGAGGTCGTGAATGGTGTTGGAGATGATGGTTTGGTGCTCGGCTGTGGGGTCATGATCGAGGAGGCGAGGATCGAGGAGAACATCATATATTTCATTTTATGACAATACTCAGTTGCTCAGTTGTCCCTCATGGGCATGAGCAGCTGCACAATACGCAACATGATACTTTAGAAAGGGAGGGCCTGGCAGAGGAGAATGTAAATGAGTGAGAAACGTTTCCTGATTTTGAGGAAGGCGAGCCTTGCCAGTCATCTATGACAGCTACTACACACCAGAGGCTTTGCATGCTGGAGAGATGCACAAAACTCCCATTGCCAGTGGGAGCAGTAGAGGTCAGTACAGTTACAAGTTTTAAAAGACATTTTGACAGGTACATGGGTAGGATAGGGATCTAGTCCAGTTTGGGACACCTGATTGGCACAGACAAATTGGGCCGAAGAGGCTGTTTCCATGCTGTATGACTCAATGACTCGAGTTCTGATACAATATTGCATCTACAAACTTAATTGGAGATATCAGCAATTGAGAAATATCTAACTCTGCATGATATAAAAGACATTCTGTGTCATTGTGTCACACCTATATCAGCTGCTGCACATAGGCTTGTGCCTTCAAGGTTACACAGAACATTCATCAAGTAAGCCACTGGCCAATAAATTGAGCAACTGTCGCTTCGGTGGCATCTCATCATTGTTGAATGAAAAGGGCTTCTAGGATGTAACTGATCCAGTATTTTGAGTGCCCACCTCTTCATTTCTCCAGCTCACTGCAATCATTCATATAGCTGAGGCAACTTGATTCTCACCCAGTGCTGTTTTCTCAAGGATGCAGAGTGCTTTTGGTTTTAGGAATACACTGTCCCTAATGAACAATATTCCTTTAAAGAATAGGATTCATCAAATCTCGTTCCACCCAACTCTCTATATTAAAACAAGATGGCAGCAGTGCCTTAAGATGAATGATCTGCTGAGATCATCCCTTGAAATTTAACTGCTGTTGAAGATTTTCTTAAAATCAACTTTTTTACTTCCATTTTCCTTTTGACACTCTTTCTCAATCTTTCTTGCCCTTAACTTTGTTCTCAGTATATTGAAGTAAACAAACACTACTCCTTACATTTCTAGACTTTTAAGAAAAAGCATTTGAAAAGCTTTTGAAAAAAAATTAGCATCCCTCTGGAGTAGACTGAAGAACCCAAAGAACAGCAGGCTTGGATTACCTAAAAGCAGATTTAGTAACATTTGCACAGATTGGGCACAGCTTGTTTCATTGTTAAATGACATGCTTAATGCTTATTTTATGCTTGGGACAAAAACAATTAAACACAAACCAATTGTTCCCTCCAGTAGTCTTGCATTACGCTACTAAATGCATAACTTTGTTTATAATCATATTCTAACAATGATACAGCTACACATAGTCTTTCCAATGGTTTGGGATTAATGCAAGGATATGCTATGTTTCATTTTACTTACAATTTTTGATCATATTATTGTACCATAGCAATAGAAATTGTCTTAAAGTATTCAGAAAACTGATACTGCTGATTCTGGACTGAATATGTTGTTGTGTTTCAGAAACTTAGTTGGAAATTCATATTTAGTATTTTCATTGCACAGCACGGTTGTGGTACTTTAATAAACTTATGCGAACTTTATCTCACTCAACTGACTGTCAGAATGCAATTATAAACCTCTGCTCTATCACATCTTCATACTATTGATGTGTAAGCATGAAATAAGCTATGGTATTTACTGGGCGATCAGTCATTCTTACTTAAGTTGAGCTGGCTAAAATTAAGATACACGCATTGTGTAAAAGTGCAGAAAATCATGCTTATTAAAGAAGTAATATGGATTACTGGTGAGCAATAACTGTTATTGAAGTTCACTAATGGTTCAGCTGCTACGTGTAGTTTAGCCTTACAGCCAGAATGTTCAAATTTTGAGATGCATGAGGAAGGTAATAGTACTGTGGCAATGGCACTTGACTAATAGTCTAAAGAAGCCTGGGCTATTGTTCGAAGGCCATTGGTTCAAATTCCATGGTTGCTGGCGGAATTTGAAGTTAATTACTAAATGTGGAATCTAAAACTAGTCTCTAATGGTGTCATAAAACTATCGTTGATTGTTGTAAAAGACAGATCCATTATTGGCCTTCAGGGAAGGAAATCCACCTTCTTTACTTAGCCTACCCTATATGTGACTACAGAATTGGAGCAATCTTGTTGATTTTAACAGCCCTTTGAAATGATCAAGCAAGCTACTCATCATTAAAATAGTTAGCAAAAGTTAACACTAGAAACTAGCCCACAGGGTGGTAAGTTGCTAATGTAAAACCTGCACACAAAAACAGGACAATTCCAACCTGGCCAATTCTTGCCCAGTCAGTCCACTCTTGATCAGCAGGAAAGTGATTTTAAAAAAATGCTATTGCTGATGGTATCAAGTGGCACTTGCAAAAGAATAACCTGCTCACTGGTGCTCAATTTGGGTTCCATCAGGACCATTCGACCCTTGACCTCAGTTATGTATTGTGATGATGTAAGTACAGATAAGAGCTTGAGTGAAGTGGGAGTAAAGTTGAATTTCATCAGTACATATGTGGAATTTGACATTATTTAGGAAAAGAAAACAATTTTGCTAAGGCCAGCATATAGATGAGAATTAGTAGTGGACTAATGGTTGATTCCTAGGAAAAATAGAGGAATCAGACCAGAAGTGAAGACACTTACATGGGTTAGTCCCTTTATTAAAATAAAAATAAGGTATAGCTTTGGCAGTGTGAATTTTTTTTACTGGAAGCAGAACAAGTTAAAATATTCTTAGAGCTGGAGCCTCAAGAATCAGACACTGAAGCAGTTTTAGACAAGATATGAAAATTTCTAGACATAATTTGCAAAAAAAGATAGAGGCAATGTTAAACATGTTTGAGGCATGGTCAAACCTTGATACATTTAGGAAGCCAGAATGTTCTTACATAGTGTGTTGAATGCTACTATATATTCTTTGATGTGCAAAATAGACAAATTCTATTAAGTGATCCTGACTCGAGCGCTTGCCTTTAAATTGTTGGATTGTGCTGAAGTCTTATTGTGAATAGACTTCTCATGTTAGTTTCTTCAGAAACAGCTCCACTTTGGGACAGAAACCTGAAGACTTTCATACCTTCATGGCTCAAATGGCACAGTTAACAGTAACACAAGGATTACATCAGCAGTAAGAGGCTGCCCAGTTTTGGCAACAAGCATTCAAATGACAGGAAAGCCATACCTTAACAGAATGAGAATAGAGAATAGAGATCGGTTCGTAATAAACAACTGTACCTCCCAGTCGCGAACCATTTTAACTCCCCCTCCCATACCTCAGGCGACATGTCCATCATGGGCCTCCTGCAGTGCCACAATGATGCCACCCAAAGGTTGCAGGAACAGCAACTCATATTCCGCTTGGGAACCCTGCAGCCCAATGGTATCAATGTGGACTTCACAAGCTTCAAAATCTCACCTTGCCCCACCACATCCCAAAACCAGCCCAGTTCGTCCCCTCCCCCCACTGCATCCCAAAACCAGCTCCGCCTCCCTAACCTGTTCTTCCCCTCACCCATCCCTTCCTCCCACCTCAAGCCACACCTCCATTTCCTACCTACTAGCCTCATCCCACCTCCTTGACCTGTCCGTCTTCCCTGGACTGACCTATCCCCTCCCCACCTCCTCACTTATACTCTCCTCTCCACCTATCTTCTTTTCACTCCATCTTCGGTCCGCCTCCCCCTCTCTCCCTATTTATTCTAGAACCCTCTCCCCATCCCCTTCTCTGATGAAGGGTCTAGGCCCAAAACGTCAGCTTTTGTGCTCCTGAGATGCTGCTTGGCCTGTTGTGTTCAGCCAGCTTCACACTTTGTTATCTGAGAATAGAGATACATTTGGCAATTATGAAAGACAACAGGAATTGGCAAACTACATCAAAAGAATGAACCTCAAGAATGTCTTGAGTATGGTCAACAGGTGTTTTGAATGTGTCTCAATACATTTTTTGGAATGAATTGTTATAAATGGAATAACATTGGCTTTGAAACTACACATCTGCAGAGGTTTAGAATGAGAACATGATGACACTAATCAAAGGGAATTGTATTGATTACAAGGAGTTTCAGATAAGTAATGCATGTTTCAGGCACAGAATCCCACGGTCACTGCACTTAAACTTTAATACTGCTTTCTCTCCACAGATTTTTGCCAGACCTGCTGAGTTTTTTTTTCCCAGGAGTTTCTGTTCTTGTTTGTTTTTTATGATTTTTGATTTGATTTATTACTGTCATATGTATTAACATACAGTGAAAGATATTGTTTTGCATGCTAGCCAGACAAATCACAACTTACATAAGTACATCAGGGTAATAGAACAGAATGTAGAATATAATGTTACAACTATATACAAGGTGCAGAGAAAGATCTACTTTAATACACAAGAGATTCTTTCAAAAGCCTGATAACAAAGGGGAAGAAGCTGTTCTTGAATCTGTTGGCATGTCTTTTCAAACCTTTATATCTTCTACCCAAAGAAAGAAGGTATAAGTGAGTATAACAGGAATGGGAGGCACCACTCCCAGTGACATCACAGAACCAGAGGTCACAGTTTAAAAATAAGGGGTAGGCCATTTAGAACAGAGTTGAGGAGAAAGTTCTTCACCCGGAGAGTGGTGGATATATGGAATGCTCTGCCCCAGAAGGCAGTGGAGGTCAAGTCTCTGGGTAGTTTCAAGAAAGAGATAGGTAGAGCTCTTAAAGATAGTGGAACCAAGGGTTATGGGGATAAGGCAGGAACAGGATACTGATTGTGGATGATCAGCCATGATCATAATGAATGGTGGTGCTGGCTCGAAGGGCCGAATGGCCTACGCCTGCACCTATTGTCTATTGTCTCCCCCTCCCTGTCACCACCTATCAACTAACTGTCTACTTCTGATGGCAATTATTGTTGAAGATTTGATTTATTAAAGATATGTGTACCGAGGTACAGTGAATCGTGTAGTCTTACTTGCTTTACAGAACTGGAGGCAGTTAATGGTTGCCATTCTCTTAATTGGCTGGCAACTTTTGGAGAAGGGCACTTCATCCAGATGGGGGAAAATCTGGCTGTGATCTAAGTAACAGTGCAATGACAGTAAAAGTGGCTCAAGATTTTCAAATTTGCTTCTTGTAAAGGTCAAGGGAGAAGTTACTGTGTCTACATAACGTTTCACTCAAACTATTAGGAGAAATAACTACAGAATGCGTGATTTTGAGGGGAGGGCTATAATAAGTCAGCACGATCTGATTCAATTACCTCCACATCCTCTTTTTCAAACATAATTTCACTAGAAATCTCAGTATACAGTATGAACTCCATGGGAACTGAAAAGCAATAATAACCTCAGTTCATAATTTAGGTATAATGTTGAACTGATCTATTTATATGCCAGTAAATAAATTGTTTGTTAAACACAATGCAAAGAATATGTAATTCATGCCCACAAACTTAATGTTATGCTGTCAAAGACTTGGGGCATTTATTTCTGTAAACAAATGCCATTACAAAGTATTTGTTTAAGTGGTCAAGCGTCATAATTGTAAAGTCAGACATTGAACCAAAGGAGCAGAATTTTCTCATTTTTCTTTAAATGGCAGACAAGCTTCTGATTTTGGCAACTGCTTGCTTCCTCCACTACCTGAGACTGGTTTGATGCTGGGTGTATTGCTGATATGACATCAGTACAATACATTTTGTGCAAGTGGGAGGGACCAAGGAGCTGTCTGATTTATGGCCATCGAATCCAGCCCATAGAGGGGGCCAAAGAGGGATGTACACCCCAAATCTACTCCTCCAAAGTTTTATTTTTTCCCTCCAGCCATCAGCATCTTCAATCATTGAAATTTTTTTTTCCCCTCACCTACTAAATGTAGCTCGCCTTCACCCTGCCTCTGTAATTGTCCACCATTCCTGGTGACACACTTGAGACTCCTGAGCTGTTGGCCTTGTGGGCCAACAACCCTAATGTGTGGGCTGTCATCCCGAAAATGACAGCTGTGTTCTGTAAACTTGAGGGAATATTCCCATTGAACAATGTCAGGCTGTCTGCCTGATCAGCAAAATATTGCCATAGATGACTTTGAGAGTGACTTTGAAGCCTCATTCCCTTTCTCTGTTGCTGTTCAGTACCAAACACATTTTATATTCACCAATTGACTGAGCAACATTATATATAGGTTGTTTAAAAGTAAATGTAGTGATATTTATTATACACAGTAGGCTACAATTTTAACATCTTTTGGGCATTATTCAGACAGGTGTACACCTGTGGGTTGGAAATGTCAGGGATTCAGTCCAAATAAGTCCTTGCCATTTTTTTTTGAATGGTTCCGTCAGAGTTAAAGTAGAAGTCCACTGACCCCTGAAATGAGGGACAAAGTCTTGCATTTGAAACTCTGTGTAGTTTGTTTTCAGAAATGGATTTAAAACATGTTTCATGCTTAAAGTTGTCCTGTTATCTTCTTTCTTATTTATTCAATTTGTGGAAGTCTGTAGCAGAATGTTGTAACATCTCTTTACTATGTGAGCCAATATGAGAAAGCATCTGCTGTCATTAAGGGGACTGTTTGATTCTATTGCTGCCCTAATTCTGTTTCGTCCTATTCCATTAAAAGAATGCCTTTTTTTTCCCCTGCAATTGATTCTTCAGGAAAAGAAATGCATGTAAGTTTGCATCTAACAGGGTAGGAATAACTAATTCAGATCATTTTTATATTTTGTGACCTGGCTTGAACGCCCTATCATTGGGAGTGATTTACTTAATCCTGGGATGTTGCTGAAATTGATTTCTTTTAAAAATACGTCATGTGTCTCCTTGTTTCATGTTTTTATTAATCCTACATATACCTTTATAGAGCCCATTTTGATCAATTTCTTCCAAGAAAACAGTAAAGTTCCTGGTTAAGTATTAGGCAGAGATCTTGTGAGATAATTCTCTCTGGCTGCATTCTTTGCTTCAGACTATCTCCTATTGAAAAGATTCCATGAAGTATTTTAAGTGTTCCCCTTTTAATGGGAGAACTGATATTGAAATTAAACTGGTTGTGGTGACACTCTAGGTGCTGCATTTGTCTCATGATGCATCTCACTGAAGAAAAAATTGATTTTCTGACTGAAGAACTGCATCTTGTGCAAAATAACATTAAGGGAGGACTTTGAGAGACTTGAGAGAATACATCTGGAAACGGCTGTCAATAAAACACTGATGCAATTGAAAACCAATAAAAGGGGCTTAAATTAAACATTATCTTATGTCACAATCATAGCATAAGTCGAGACATGTTTTAAGTTTAAAAATTATGGAGCTGGAAAAGTGTAGCAGGTCAGACTGCATCCAAGGAGCAGAAAAGTCAATGTTTCAGGTTGGAACCCTTCTTCAGTCCTGAAATTGCTGAAATTGATTTTTTGTTTAAACTACATTATGTATCTCCTTGTTCTATATTTTTATTAATCCTACATATACCTTTAAAGACCCCATTTTGAATTAGTTTCTTCCAAGAAAACAGAAAAGTTCTCATGTCTGTACAAGTTTCATCCGGTTTCCCCCCCACAGTCTACAGATGTGCAGTTTGGGTGGGTTAGCCGTGAGAAAATGCAGGGTTACAGTGATAGGGTAGGTGGGGTGGAAGTGGGTGGGATCCTATTTGGAGGTCGATATGGACATGTTGGGCCAAATGGCCTGTTTCCCTATTGCAGGAATTCTATGATTCTAGTGCAATAAAGGTGGCATGAAGCCAAAGCTTCCACCTATTGCTCTAATGCTGACTTTTATCTGCAATACTTACAATTGTTTACGCAAATCAAGATACAGTCTAATGTTACATATGTAAGTACATAAACTTTTTTGTTTTGGCTGAACATTCATCTCTCCAAATTATGAGAGAATCCTATAATAAATGTAAATTGATTTTAACATTTTTCCTAGTTTTCCTCTGACTTACCATCATTTTGTTTTTGAGATTGCTTATCTGTTCAAAAGATAGTGGTATGTTTTGGTATGTTTTTAAAATCCAAGGCCTCAACATTTCAACATTTTATTTGTATTTCTTTTGTCTTTCTCAGTTTCATTGGTATGTCTGAGGAGAATTTGAAATCAAGCTTCAAAATCTTCCATGAAAATAACTTGTTCAAACTTTTTCATATCTTACAAGCACTTGAGACTGCTTGCCTGCATTTCTGCTCAGGTTTGAGAATTCTTAAAAAGAAACACCTACTGAGATGTTCAATTAAACAAGCAGAATTTTCTTTAATTTTAATTGACTTTATCTTGAGGTATAACTGTGGAATTGAGCTCCTTAGCCCAGAGCTTATTGGATCTGTATGGTTTTCTTGCTGTTTCTCTTTTTTTTACTCTCCCTGTTTTTAATATTTTTTTCTTTTGCCTGCTTCTTGTTAAAGAGTTTGGCCATGGCGATGGCAGTGGCATTAGCAGCAACCTGTGAGTCCAGTGTGGACTCTTGGCAGTTGGCGAATGATCCCAGCACTCCTACATCAATCCTACAGGGTACCTGGCATCTAGGTCCAAAGCAGAGTCATGGAGGCGGCCATGGAGGCAGGTTTGAGCCCAGTATGAGACCTGGTGGCTCCTGCAGCAGTTACATTGGTGAGGTGGGCCCGAAGTGGGCTTGCGGCCACAGCAAAGTCAGGTTTGGGCCAGTGAGGTGCTGGTGGCATTGGTGGCACTACATTGGCAAGGTTCAGTGAGGACTCATAGTGGTGGGGATATCAGTGAAGGAGAGATGGCTCTGAAGGGTAGCAACTCTTGTTCCAGTGGCAGTGACACAATGGAGGAGACTCGTGGTCGGCCACCATGCCCATGGCAGTACACTTAGCAAGAGGGAATGTAATGGCAAATGCTATTTCATTTTTAATTTATATTTTTGCCTTTGTGTTCTCTGTTTTAGTTTATTTTTCCATGTTTTAAGATGACACTGGAGAATGGTGGCACTGTACAACATTTTTCACTACATTTCAATATATTTTGTCTCAAAATACATGTGACAATAAATAAATTAATGGATTGAAATCCGTTGATGGTGTACTGACTTAATAATAAGCCTTTTGACGCTAAGAAAAGGTGTTTTGGTGCCTCCAGCTATGCCTTTGGCTAGGATATTCAGTTATTGCATTTGTAAGATTTCGGACTAGAATTTTGGTTTGATCTATTTTCAGCTACAGTAGCAGTTTGCAGGATGTGCACGCCTGTTGGTGTTGAGGCAAACAGTACAAATTTTGTGTAGCCTCCTCATTTATGAGATTTTAGCATTGGTCTGAGTGGAAAGCTTGATGTTGGAGTCTGAACATGCAGTATGAGCGCCAGCGGTAATTGTTGATATCACATGATTAGAATTCCTTACTCTTAAAAACAGTCTGTCACTTCTGAAGGGGAGCTGTTAATGGCTGCCTATATTGATTTATGCTGTATGGTAAGCACTGCACAAATTGAACTCCATGCATTACAGCTACAGTCCCTATTCCTGTTGCATTCTGAGTGGACAAGTTACCAAATCTTCTAACCTGTCTGTGAATAGAGTAACATAGCCCTGAGTGGGTCACTTTAACCTATTCTACCATTGAATGAAACCACCTCTGACCAGTGATTTCAACTTTGCAGGTCTGAATTGTTTCAGTTTTTTCCAGTTTTGGATGGAAATAGATTCAGGACCAAGAAGAAAATAATGCTCACCCTTCTGGCAGTCTTGCCACTGTTTCTTCTCCCTCTTGTTTTCCCAAGGACTGGAGAAAGAGCAGTGCTTGAAATTGGTGCAGACCAAATAAGGACCTAACTACATTGTCATGGGATCATTAAGGGTTTTAATTTACACTGAAGTTGCCAAATTTTAGCTGTTGTCTGATGTCGGACCACAACCTGGAGGTAAGTACACATAATGGAGGCAAGATGAGTTTTAAGTAGCAAGTGGAAATGGCTTATAAGTTTTAAAATACTTGTTCCTTTTATAGTTCAAGTTCTGTCACAGGTCAAGGGAAGAGTCAACATCAAGAAATTTGCCTGGTAAAGGGGTCCAAATCCTTCGAGCCTTCTTTAAAATCCTTCCTTTAGGGGGGCGTCTGAATACTGGGCGGAGCTGGATACCAGCTGAGCATCAGGGACAGTGCAAATAGAAATGGGTCCTACATGCACATAAGTTTAGGGTATTGGAAATGAAGAACAACTATCTTCACAATGAGGGGAAAACAAAATAATACTTTTCACTGTGTCTCAGTAGATTTGATAATGATAGATCAAATCAAATCAAAAAACACCATACATCAGGTCATTAGAGGAGAGGGATGGGGACACAATGGAAAGGAAACACCACCCTGATTTCAGTACTTAAGGAAAAGACATGAAGGTGAATGAGAATCAGGGGCAAAAGAGACTGTGACTCTCTAAGCTTATGGTTATAGACAGCAGTGCCTGCAGCATCTCGCAGGGTGACTGCACTGATGGACAAAGGAATGGATTTATCAGGTGCCGGATAAAATGTCCATCAAAAAGCCTGCTTCATTTCAGATGGTGTTATGGTTAGAGTCAAGAGCGATGTACAGCACAGAAACAGACTCTTCAGTCCAACTCATCCATGTTGGCCATGTATCCTAAATAAATCTAGCCTCACTTGCCAGCATTTGGCCCATGTCCCTTAAAGCCCTTCTTTTCACATTCCGATCCAGATGCTTTTTAAATGTTGTAATTGAACCAGCCTCCACCACTTCCTCTGGCAACTCATTTCATACATGTACCATCCTCTGCATGAAAAGATTGCCCCTTAGGTTCCTTTTAAATCTTTCCCCTCTCACCTTAAACCTATGTCTTCAAGTTTTGCACTCCCTCACCTCTGGAAAAAACCTTGTCTTCTTGCTCTATCCATGCCCCTCATGATTTTATAAACCTCTATAAGTTCACCCATCAGCTGTTGACACTCCAGTGAAAATAGCCCCAGCCTATTCACCCTCTCCCTATACCTCAAACCCTCTGAACCTGGCAATGTCCTGGTAAGTCTTCTTTGAAGCTTTCAAGTTTCACAACATCCTTCCTACAGCAGGGAGACCAGAATTGCAGCAGTGTTCCAAAAGTGGCAGAACCAATGTCCTATACTGCCGCAACATGACCTCCCAATCCTATATTCAATGCACTGACCAATAAAGGTGAGCATACCAAACAACGCTTTCACTATCCTATCTACCTGCAATTCCATTTTCAAGGAACTATGAACCTGCACTCCAATGTCTCTTTGTTCAGCCATGCTCCCCAGGAACTTGCTATTAAGTGTATAAGACCTGCCCTGATTTGTCTTTCCAAAATGCAGTCCCTCACATTTATCTAAATTAAACTCCAGCTGCTACTCCTCGCTCCATTGGCCCATCTGATCAAGATCCCATTGTATTCCGAGGTAACCTTCTTCTCTGTCTACTACATCTCCAATTATGTTGTCATCTGCAAACTTACTAAACATACCTCCTTTGTTCACATCCAAATCTTGAATGTTGTTAGAGTGTCACTCATGTTGGCAGCTGGGCAGCATTTTAACATATTCCTGATTTGCGTTTTGTTAATGTTGGAAGGGCTTTGGGAGTCAGGAGATGAAGTATTCACAAAACAGTTGGCTGGCCATTTTTTTGTTGACCCAGTTGCCAGATGGCCTCTTAATAAATGCTACATTGAATGACAAGAATGGTTTCAGCCCAGCAGGGATTTATAGATTCATAGAGTCATGCAGCATAGAAACTGACTCTTTGGTTCAACTTGCCAAACAAAATCCCAAACTAAACTAGTCTCACCTGCACTTGGCCCATATCCCTCAAACATTTCTTATCCACGTACCTATCTAAAGGTCTTTTAAACATTGCAATTTTACCTGCATCTTCTATTTCCAATGGACGTTCATTCCACACTCAAACCGCTCTGTGTTTAAAAGAAAAATCGTCCCTCTTTTTTTAATCTTTCTCCTCTCACCTTAAAAAATGCCCTAGTCTTGAAATTCCCCACCCTAGGGAGAATAGCACCTGCCATTCACCTTATCTATCCCTTTCATGGTGTTAAAACTCTCTTTAAGTTCACCGTTATTTGTTGCCTCTGTGCAAAGTGTATTTTTTATTGGTAGCTTTAGGTACCTAGTTGTAACTCATTCTTAGACTCAGTTGGCTTTTTAATGTCTGTTTGTTTATTTGGACAAAATTTGAAATTTCATCAAAGGGAGTGTTTTAAAAGTTGGTTCTTTTTAATTCATGAACATTTCAAAGAATTGACAGATACTGCATGACTTTTTGATTCTGTAACTAGTGGATGCATTAATTATGCTTTAATGGCACAGCAGATGTCAGGAGATTAAATCAGTGTGAAAAATCAACCTATTGCATTGTAAACATGCTTAAATTATAATAAGTTATTCCATTATAACAGTTGAAGTTGGCAAGATTTCACCTGTCTAAAGATTCCATATTTCATATTGACTTTCCCTTTAGGTTAATGAACTGACCTATCTGGTGTGTTTTATAGCCTTTAGGAACTTACTCACATCCACAAATAACAAAATCAGAGAAACGTGAATTTGTAGCAAACATTTAAAGAGTGAAACCAACATGATTTTAAGTTTGTGTTGTTTCGGACCAGACTAAAACCCCTCAAAATATTCTGAGAAGAAAGCCTACACCTTAGTTTTTTATTTTTTAAAGATAAGTGAAAGTGCTGTGTTCCAGATGCAATTCAATTGGTCAAATGACTTGACTTTAAACAAAATGTACTTTATTTTTATGCTACAGTTAAGCTCAGGCAACATAAAAATAGAAGAAATGGTTTGGCTTGACCGTAACTATCAAAATGCTTAACAAAATAATATATATATTCACTACTACTTATTAACTGTTCCAATATAGTAACATCCCATAAACACCCTTGGCAAAGGCAAATTCAATAAAATAGATTGTCTCATATGTAATTCTAGCAGCACAAACAGAACCTCAGGTTTTAGCTTTAACAGAAAGAGGAATAAGAGCTTCTGTGTTCAGCTTCAAGACTCCACCAACTGCAGAAAGTTAGAACTAAAACATTCTCGTTCTGTGGGATCTTGACCCCACCCATTCAGGTTGCTTCTATTTTTCCAAATTATAAAAAAAACCCAAGACCTCACAAGCAATTTACTTTATCGGATTTGTGCAAATCATACATTATCTCTGTATCATTTTTTCTTCATTTGAAAATAAGGACAAATTGTACCTCTTAAAGACATAGTATTGTCATAATATCAGATTGCATGTGCCACAATTTCTGACCCAATGAAAATGCTGAGTGATGGAAATTGGAGAGGAAAGTTTAAAATTCAAGCCTTTATGGATTCCATTCTCTCCTCCCAGTGCAGGTTTGTATGCTATTGGGAGTTAAATTTAACAACTTTTTTTTCCAGTTTACCACAATATTTGACATTAATTCAGTTATATTGTTATGACTGCTTCACACGTTTGGCATCTTTAATTTTAACTTATTGTATTATTGTTCTAATTTGACCTTATTCACCAATGTAATGTCACTATTAAACTTTATCACTGATTATCAATTTTTATCTTTACTTGAATTGCTACACTGCTCTCCAATCAAGAATGGTCCTTTTAGATTTGTGCATTTTTCCTCAACTGAATCCTCCCAGCCTTCACTTTGTACTTGTTTCCTGGCTTTATCAAATTTCACAGCCACTGACTCTTGGTCTTACACTATGTATTCAGTCAGCCTTTTAATTGAAGAAGCCTCTGCTTACTCGAGACATTTACGCTCTTTATTGATATAGAGCAGGATCATTGAACTGTTGAAGTATTAAAGCATCAGTAGCATTAATGCGCAAGAAATCTGTATATCAACTGAAATGATTTCATTCCTTGAAGAGGTTGATTTATATAAATATTGGGGCTACTTTTTGGGCTCTTTACTGCTCAGTATAAGTGCAATAAATAAAACCTAAAACTTAGTAAATATGTAAAAATTAACTGCTCTCTTGTGCATCTCATTGGGGCTACTTTCAAACTGTATAAACAAACCTGCTATGCTGATGTCACTGGACTAGTGATTCACGTTAATGTTTTCGGGACATGTGTTTAATTCCCACCATGGCAAGTGGTAAAATATCAATTCAATTAAATTATGGGATAAAATATTAGAGTAAAAGTGGCCATGTAACTGCAGTTAACTGTTATAAAAACTCATATACAACGCATCATCCTCCGACACTTCCGCCATCTACAATCCAACCCCAACACCCAAGACATTTTTCCATCCCTACCCTTGTCTGCCTTCCAGAGAGACTACTCTCTTCAGGACTCTCTTGTCTGCTCCACACTCCCCTCCAACCCCACTACACCCGGCACCTTCCCCTGCAACCGCAGGAAGTGCTACACTTGCCCCCACACCTCCTACCTCACCCCCATCCCAGGCCCCAAGATGACTTTCCATATCAAGCAGATGTTCACCTGCACATCTGCCAATGTAGTATATTGTATCCACTGTACCCGGTGTGGCTTCCTTTACATTGGGGAAACCAAGCGGAGGCTTGGGGACCAC